>NC_089679.1:8847151-9516526 GCF_037042795.1 Molothrus aeneus | reverse complement strand
CATCTGCACAAACCATCAACATATTTTCTTTTCCCTTCAAGGAAGGCTTGTTCTGCTAGATCTTCCCAAACCCCAGTTTGGCACTAAACAACCTCCAAACAACCATGTGTTAAGGCACCTCCCTGCCCTTCATACAGAAATATATTCAAACTCCTGTCCTCCTCCAGTACCAAGTTATCATTACTCCACATTCCAACATCCTAGTTTGTTAACCACCCGTTTTTCTTTTTCAATCTCTCTTTTTCCTTTTCTTTTTTTTCCCTCTTTGTTCCTCTGATTCAACAGACTTTGGACTGCACGATGTGTGCACACAACTAGTTTATCTGTAAAAGTAAGTCCACAACCCTTTCTTCTTCTGGTACAACCTCAATTTCCAGTTGCATCTGCATGTCTCTCCCCAACAAGCTGATGCCCACTCCAGGAACGAACAAGACATCTCCTATCCCTTTGCTGGTCTCTCTCTTAATTACTCCATCTTCAATGACAGCTATTTAAAATGTTTCTCCTTCTTCCCCTGCCACTTCCACCATGTCACCACCCATATCACAGCTCCCTGGAATCTCTACAAGGTACCTTTTACTTTCAAGTCACTTGTTAATATCCACCCACGGGTATTGTAAAATCTCAAATGTTATTGGCCAACCTTGGATTTTCTTGGATATCCCTCAGTCCAGCAGTGTTGTCCAACCCTGGATGCTCTTGGGCATCTTATCCCTCAATTCAGCAACTTTGTGGGGCACCCACTTTTATCCCATTTTCCCAGTGGATTGTGCCAGGAAAACCCTCGGCTCCCTTCCTCCAAGGGGTCCCACCCCTTCCCTGAGACTCAGTCCCAGTTACCCCAAGTGATTCTCTCACTCCTTCTATCTTTTGCTTTGTCTCTTTACTGGCCGTCTTTCTCGCGAAAACACAGAAACACAGCCTGGGAGACTCCTCACTCACACACTTCGCAGGTCTGGAATAACCAGCCCACATCTCCTTCATACACACATTCATCCCCCTATATTTGCCCCCACGAAAGAATACTTTACCAATCTTCTTTTCTTCTTTGAGTCTTCATGCACAAGAATTTATGGGGCTACTGCGGTTCTTAGGGATCCTTTTTTCCCTTTTCCTTTGCTTTATGTGTCTCCTTTTGTACACCAGGTGTTCTAACTGCAACCGCCAATCATGCCAGGCAAGACAGAGTGAGGCCGCTGAACTCAGTGGGGTGTGCCTTCCCCACTCAGGATCTCCTGGTGGTCTCAAGAGCAAGATGTTACATCCCGAGACGAACGCCCATTTGTGAAAAACACGTTCACTCTCCTGTGAAAATTTTAAAAGTTTAATAAAGGACAATAGGAGACAAGGACCATAGAGCAAAGGTTATTACGGCTGGGTGCCAAGACCACACCATCACCTTTGGGGATACCCCTTAAATACCTTTTCCCTTATATCAATCTGTTGCATATTCATAGACCCTTATGCATAGTAAACTTTTTCCCCAAACTAGTTTACATGTTCCAAGAACTGTTCATCATGACTCCTCCTTGGGTCCGCCCTTTTAGAGCATGTGTATTCCTTGGTTGTGGTTTTAGTCCATTCTTATCACCTCCAATTTTTGGGCCTTGGTCCACACTGTCTTCAGACGGTGGGTGCTGATAGTTGGCATATCTGTAGCAGGTGTCCTCATCCTATGTTCACTGGATGTTATCTCATCCAAGCAGGCATTTTAACACAAGCATAGCTATTTCACTACTATGTCTAAACTTAACTAACGACAGAAATAAAAACTATATCAAAGTTACTTTAACACTACACATATAAATCCATTTTAATATTTGCGAAAAGCCAATATTATAATATGCATCTATAACAGTAGGAATTAAGCTTTATGACCTAGCAAGCAGGGGCGATTCCCTCATGGAGTGTCTGTTTCCTGCTTTCCGCGCAGTTTTCGAAGCGCTCAAAGCTGAAAATCACCTACTCCCAGCGCTTGGCCCCTCCCCTGCCTTGCCAGCGCAGCGGAATTCCGAGGGCTCCACGAGGTCTGGGGACACTGCCGTGTGGGGTCCCTTCCCAAACCAAGACTGCTTTTAACCCTTCTAACCCTGAGGAGGGAATTCGGAAGCAGACCCTGCTGCATACACAGGAGCCAAAGCTTTTAGCTACTCCTTCTCTCTTGTATTCTCTCCCTTGTCCCCCCTCAGACTGCCCTGGAATGGGATACGGGGTAGAGAATGCCCCCGAGCGCGGACAAAACCTAGGCATGGGTTACTCCGCTACTCTGTATTTCCTTCTGCCTCCTCCGCTTGGGATCTGTGACAGCGGCGGACATGCTGTCTTGATTCAGGGCAAATTTGGGTGCAGTGTCTGAAAACAAACTGTGTGCTTCTTCCCTCCCCCCTTTACTCTTGGAATAAGTCTTAAAGGTATAAAACTTATTATTTAGCATAAACAGAACAGACGATTGGGGATAAAAGCATCATATAGTCAACTCAGGACATTCTACTCCTTATCTCTATATCATCAACTTACTACTAAAACAAATATATATTCTAAGTTTACAAACACATACATTATATATCCAATATACAGCTATACACAGACAATGGCAGTAAGATTTAGCCAACAGTGATATTTACACATAGTTCTCACCCAATAATCAGATCTCTTTGTGGTACACATCGTGTTCTTTTGTCTTTCTTCATTATCTACTATGTGTAACCTGGTCCCTGAGCAAAGACAACTCTACAAATAGGTTTGTCTGTACTCGAGCCAGAATTGATCTAAACTGTCTTTCCCAACAAACCTCTGACATGCATTGCTGGGACTTTATCTACTTTATGCAAAGGCTCAGATTGGGCAGGGCTCACTCGATTAGTAGAGTCACAGGTGTTAACTAACCAGGTGGCTTTTGCCAGATTCTGCTCTCAGTTTTTGAAAGATCCCCCACCCAATGCTTTTAAGGTGGTTTTTAACAGTCTATTGTATTTCTCTACTTTGACTGCAACTGGTGCATGGTAGGGGATATGGTACACTCACTCAATGCTATGTTGTCCAGCCCAGGTGTTGATAAGGCTGTTCTTGAAATGAGTTTCGTTGTCTGACCCGATTTTCTCAGGGGTACTATGCCTTTAAAGCACTTGCTTTTCAAGGCTTAGGATGGTGTTACAGGCAGTAGCATGAAGCACAGGGTAGGTTTCTTACCATCCTGTGGTGGCTTCTACCATTGTGAGCACGTAGAGTTTGCTTTGGCGTGTCTGGGGCAGTGTGATGTAGTCAATCTGCCAGACTTTTCTATATTTGTACTTGGACTACAGCCCACTATATACTCTAGGGGCTTCACTCGCTTGGCCTGCTTGATGGCAGCACACGTCTCACAGTCATGGATAACTTGAGAAATACTGTCTATGGTTAAATCCACTCTTTGGTCTCGTGCCCACTTATAGGTGGCATCTCTACTCTGATGACTTGAGGCATCATGGGCTTATCGAGCTAGGAATAACTCGCTTTTGTGTTGCTAATCTAGGTCTATCTTTGACACTTTTATCTTTGCAGCCTGGTCTACTTGCTAATTGTTTTAGTGCTCCTCATTGGCTCTACTCTTGGGAACAGGGGCATTTACATGGCGTCTCACTGGTAGCCTCTCTACTCTGGTAGCAATGTCTTTCTACTCATCAGAAGCCTAAATTGGTTTTCCTCTATGCTGCTAATTAGTCTCTTTTTACTTCTCTAGCTATCCTCACAGAGCATTGGCTACCATCCATGAATCAGTGTAGAGGTAGAGCTTTAGCCACTTCTCTCTTTCAGCAATGTCTAGGGCCAGTTAAACAGCTTTGAGTTCAGCAAGTTGGCTTGATTTACCTTTTTTTTCAGTAGCCTCTGCGACCTGTCTTGTGGGGCTTGTGTTTCCTTCTTGCTGGATGGTCGAGACATTGTTGTGATCTTGTTGATGACATTGGTGGGAATCTAACGCTGTCCATCTTGCCACTTCACTCCCAGAAACTGGATGTCTTGAGCAGGTCCCTTAACTTTGCTCTTCTTGATGGTGAAGACAGCTTCAGGAGAATGTGTATGATTTTCTCTCTTTTCTCAAACACTTCTGCTGCTGTCTTCCCTCACACAATGATGTCATCAATATATTGCAGATGTTCTGGAGCCTCACCCTTTTCTAGTGTAGTTTGGATCAGTCCATGGCAGATGGTGGGGTTGTGTTTCTACTCCTGGGGTAGTCGGTTTCAGGTATACTGCACGCCTCTCCAGGTGAAGGCAAACTGAGGCCTGCATTCTGCTGCTAGAGGAGTGGAGAAAAATGCATTGGCAATATCGATAGTGGTGTACCACTTCGCCGCCTTAGACTCCAGCTAGTACTGGAGCTCTAGCATGTTTGGCATAGCAGCGCTCAGCAGTGGAGTCACTTCATTCAATGCACGGTAGTCCACTGTCAATCTCCATTCTCCTTCAGATGTACGCACAGGTCAACTGGGGCTGTTGAAGGGTCAGTGGGTCTTGCTGACTACGTTTTGGCTCTCCAGCTCACGGATCATTTTGTGGATGGGGATCACAGCATCTTGATTTGTTCGGTACTGTCGGCGGTGCACTGTCGAAGTGGCAATCAGCACTCGTTGCTCTTCCACCCCTTCAGAAGCCTTACTGCAGATGGGTTGTCTGATAATTCCGGCAAGGTGTTTAATTGCTGGATGCCCTCTGTCTCTACAGTAGCTATTCTAAATGCCCATCTGAGTCCCTTTGGGTCTTTGAAATACCCACTTCGGAGGAAGTCTATGCCTAAAATGCAAGGGGCCTCTGTGCCAGTCACAATAGGGTGTTTCTTCCACTCATTTCTAGTCATGCTCACCTCAGCTTCTATCAAAGGAAAATCCTGTGATCCACCTGTCACACCAGCAATAGAAACAGATCCTTCCCCCACATGCCTTGATGGGATTAATGTGCACTGCACACCAGTGTTGACTAAAGCTTTATATTCTTGTGGTTCAAATGTGCTAGGCTAACCAATTTACACAGTCTAAAAAACATGGTTTCCCCTAGCCTCTACCTGGCCAGAGGCAGGGCCCCTCTAAGCTTGCTTAGCCTTCTTTCCCTGGGCATATGTCTTGGATGTTCCTTCAAGGAGATCGAAAATATCATCATCCTCATCATATATGGCAGTTTGGTTATGGGGCACTGAAGCTTCTTTCCTTTTGGTGGAACTTCCTCTCTGAGCCTTGCCTTCCTTCAATTCACACACCCGTTGTGCTAGAGCAGCAGAAGATTTTCTATCCTATCTCCTCGTGTTTTCTCCGCAATCACACAGGAAGAACCACAGCTCAGCTTCTGGGATGTACCTTCTCTGCCCATCCGGGGAACTTCTGCGTTGGATACCAGAACTTCTGATCTGTACTGTTGAGATTTGGAGAAAGCCCTCTTTAATCTCCTCCCTGCGTTTCTTGTGATTCTCCTCCATCTTATCTTCTAATTTCTGTAGACGTGTTTTTACTGCTGCGATTATTGGCATGTGTTGGGCCATGTACAGCATCTGCATATGCTCGGAGCTTTTTTGCCATATTAAGCACAGTCTCCTTACTGTCATCTTGCTTCATTATTGCTAAAGCAGAAGCGTATTCTTGTGGCCCAAGTCGTACAAGTTTTTGCCACATTACAGATGTACATGGTACCAAGTCTGGATTTACAGTGTTTTCGTCATCTGAGAAGACAATCTCTGCCACTGCCATCTCCTTCAAGCACTGAATTCCTTGTTCTATGGTCTTCTACTGAGTTTGTTGCATATAGAGATCGTCTGCACACAGATATCTTTGTGCTACACTTTCCAGGACTCATGCCCAGAGGCTGTGAGGGTTAGCTCCGGTCATCATTCCTTGGTTGATGACAGGATCATGTGACAGGGATGCCAAATACCTCGCTTCACTACTGTCCAAAATTGTAGCTTCGCCTGCAGCATCCCAAAGACGGACTAACCAACTAATTATAGATTCATCAGGTCTTCGAGTGTAATCCTTTCTTAGGCTACAAAGGTCTTTCAGGGAGTAAGACTCAATAGTGGCTTCTGATTATGTGTCAGTTGCTTTAACTTTGGCTTTTGTATCAGTAATTGGTGCTGAGGGTCCTTCCCCGGATCATCATCATTGGTCACTGGCCGATTGGTTTTGCTTGTGTGCTTCTCTCCCGTGGCGACTGCCAGTGGCTTAGGGTTACTGTCTGGTTTAGCTACAACATGAGTAGCTGGGGTGTTGGCTGGAGCCTGAGTGACTGGGGTAGCTGCTGATTTATTTCCCTGCCCCCCTGCCTCTGTCTGTTGCCCTACAGTATCTAGCAGTGTGCGATAAGCATAGGCCAGGGCCCAGCTTATTGCAATGAGCTTTTTATCTTTAGAGTCATCATGGCACTTCTCTTTCAGGTATTTCCCCACTTCAGCTGGGTTCTGAATTTGTTCATGTGGAAAATCCCAGTCTACAGGGTCAGAAAATTTATTCGGGGTTTGGCTCATATTTTCCTGTTGTAGTGCATTTTTATACTTTGTAATACTTTGAAGTAGTTTTGTTTTGTATCCCCATATTTTTCCCAAATGGTTTATCCCAAACTGTACCCCTCTCCCTTTACCTGTGTTATCCCTCTCCTGGGATGAGATCATCCCCAAACCCCCACCCTGGCTCTCTGTCAATCACTCAGCATCCCATCCCCTCCATCCAAAAGTTTTGGTCCAGGTCGTCAAGTGATTAGCCAGAGGCTAGGAGTCAGCCCCCCAAGCCTTGCCCCATACACTGTCCTGTATGTCTGTCCCCCAGCATTCATCCCTTAGGGTCACTTATTGGTTGGTAAAATGTTATCTACTTTTGGTTTCCACCTCCCTTTAAATGTAAACTTGGCACATCTCCCGGAGCTCTCGGCAGGAGGCCCCCTGAGGTGCAGGATCTCCTTTGGGACTCCTAATAACACCTTGGATTAACCCCTGCTAAGAGTCGGCCCTTTATCTTCTACCGATGTCTCTGGTGTCTCTTCTGCTGCAAAGGCGACCAGCCTAGGTGCCCTCAGTACCCTCGGGGCACGGGAGAGTGTCTCCCTGCCGTCGGCCGTGTCGGGGCTGCCCCCCCCCCCCCCCCCCCCCCCCCGTCTGCCGACTCGGGACTGGCTGAGGGTTACTGAGAGGCTCGCAGAGGGACCGAGACATTTTCCCATTCTCCATACCACTCCAGATTTTCCATGCCTGGGTCTACTTCTGGGTCAGGGGTCTCATCAGCTCCTCTGGACATTTCAGCCCTCATTCTAGAGAAGTTGCAGACCATATAGAGGAAGCTTACCAGATTAAATACCAGAAAGATGGTCTCTTTAACATTTAGGGGAAAGTGAACATTCTCAAAAAGTGACATAACAGATTTAAAGGAGAAGAAGGAAAGGAAAGGCTGGAAAGCCTCATCTCCTGCTCCTCCTCTAACAAACCAGGTGCAATTACTAATAAATCCCCAAAACTTACTACTGGAACTGGGACGCAGCGTAGGACGAAGAAACCATAAACCATGCATATCTTGAACAGACTCCAGTATCTTTGTAAAAGCCTTATAAATTATTATTCCTAAGCTCAGCACAATAGCTATTCTAATTCGTGCCCCTCTACTGTAAAAACTACGTGTTAGGGACAATAATCCTAGTGACTAAAAAGGTATTAAAACTTCAGAAAAGCCTAGAGGCTAGAACCACATGAAGGCCTCCACCCCAAGAGACATTACGAATTCAAGCAACATGGCTACTGACTACTTTAACTCACTACAGAGCAAGCACAAACAACATGCAATCAATAAAGGTTTTTTCTACTTTCTCGGGCCACATGTTGGGCGCCACTAGATGTATTTGTCCTGGTTCAGGGCAATTTTGGGAGACAACCCCCAAGGCGGTTCCTCTAGAAAAGCAGATTCAGTTGGCCCCTCCCCCAACCAGTTCGGGAAAAACCTCTTTGGAGAAAAGTGGAAAAACCTGTTTATTAAACAATAAAACCTAAGCAATAATTAACAATAAAACCTCTTGCTGCTCCAAAAGAGATGACAAACTCAGAAAAGTCCCCTCCCAGGGTTGCAGCTTGGCTCACTCAGTCTCTTATCAGTCCCTCTAGCGCTGGAAATGCGGCGGCCCAGGCCCAGCCCGGTGGGCCACAGGTGCAAGCTGCCAGTGCTCTTCTGGGTGTTCAGTGCAGAGCAGATTTAAACAGGTCTAAAGAAAAGGGAAAAAAACCCCACAGTCCAGGGAACTTCTTTGCCTCAGCTAGCCAAAACTAACTAAAACAAAGGAGAGCTCTGTCCTACTGTCTGTCCATCCGCAGACAACACAGTCTAGGGGCAGGAATGTGGAGGAGTGAGTGCAGTGTCTGAAAACAAACTGCGCGCTTCTTCTCTGCCCCCTTTACTCTCGGAATAAGTCTTAAAGTTGCAAAACTTATTATTCAGAATAAACAGAACAGACAATTGGGGATAAAAGCATCATATAGTCAACCCAGGACACAGGCCATCTCGGATCCCACCCCCCCTCCCCACCTTCCCTGTGCCTTCGCCACCCCAACCTCCCTCCTATTCATCTGAATACCATGTTGTATTGCCTACTAAACACTCTGCTAATGTGTGTTCCACGCAAGACACAGTGTCGATTCAGGTTTCCCCCCTCAGCTCCGCCCCCGCTGCCCCGGGTCCCACTGCTCCTGCTCTGGACTACAACTCCCAGCATGCCTCGGGCCACTCCCCTCCTGGGGAAACCGGAACCACGCCTACCACGGTCCTGGAATCACTGCTCTCCAGCATGGTGGCACCCATGTCAATTATGCTGGCAGCTTTGCCGGGGGACGAGCTTTGCTTTTACCCATCCAGCAATAACAACACTGTGCTTGCATCCTTCTCATCCTCCTCGGAAGAAGACCTCATCTCTCTTGGATGCAGTAATTCCATCGATCCATGGCAGAAGACCCGACTGAGTATGGTAAAGAACAAAAGGGGAGGGGCTGGTCCTACATGGAAATCTCTAGCCTACAGGGATATAATAGGACTGAGTAAGCCTGCCAAAAACTATGGAAGGGATTCTCCTTTCTTTAACAATCTAATGCGAGCTACTTTCACTGCACATCTTTTAACCCCTCATAACTTAAAATGCATAATGACTGTGCTGCTATCCCCAATTGAATTCACGCTATGGGAGAGGGGATGGAAAAGACTGTTAAATCAATTGTTGTTTGTCTATGCTGAAGATCAAGCATGAGCAATGCTAACACTACAACATTTATCTGGAGAAGAGGCATATTCCCAACCCAATGAGCAGGCTGCAAATCTTCCAAAGGCAGTGCTTGATGATATTAAAAATGCAGCAAGGAAAGCACTTATGCAAGTGCCTGATGGTAACACACCTGCTCCAGACTTTGTAGATATAAAGCGAAAGCCTAGTAAACTGTGCATAAAGCTAAAGTCTTGGCTCCCCTTCACCAGAATCATCCACAAGCTATTTATCATCATATGGACAGTATACTTATTGCAGCTGGAAATAATCCATCTTTAGATGCAATTTTAAAAGCCACCGTCACAGTCATCCAACAAGCAGGACTTACCATAGCAGAAGAAAGGATACAACAAACATCACCCTGGAAATATTTGGGACTTAAAATTCTCTCTCAGACTGTGCAACACCAACCATTGCAACTAAATGAGAACCCAGAAACACTACGCAATTTACAAAGACTGTTACAAACCATTAATTGGGTTAAGCCTCTGCTGAGGATTATTATTAAGGATTTAGTTACATTGTTTTGTTAAAGGGGAATTCTGAGTTAAAATCACCTAGGCAGACTCTTTGCTTAAAACTTTAATTTTTATTCTCTCAGAAACAGCATCCCTATTTTGTCATTCTTGTACGTTCTCATACTTCTTTGCCAGGATTCCTAACAAAAGGTAATAAACAAACTAACACCCCTGCACTGACACTCATTGTCACTACATGCCCTGACTGCCAGAAGTATGCTCTGCCGTTTATTGAGCCAAGAATAAATCCTAGAGGGCTTCACAGTTTACAAATCTGGCAGAGCAATGTTAATATATACATGTTTCAATAGACACTTTCTCAAAGGCAATCTTTGCCTCTGCTCACTTAGGTGAAGTGGCAAAAGATGTTATTAAACATTTCCTACAAGTGTTTTCAACTCTAGGCATCCCACAAGAGATAAAAATGGATAATGGGCCTGCCCATGTCTCCCAGTAAACAGAGCAATTCTTTAATATGTGGGGAATCAAACATATCACAGGCATTCCACACTCTCCCATGCGCCAATGAATTATTGAAAGAACACATGGGTGTCTTAAATGCCTGCTAGAACAAAAGACCCCCAGTGTTAAAAATCTTGAGACAGGCCAAATTATAAGACTCTTTCCTCTGATTACTTGGGGGGAAGAGTGTGCTTGTGTCTCTACAGGTAAAGGACCTGAGTGGGTTCCAACAAAGAACATCAAGCCATATCTGCAGCCTCTACAAGAACACCAAGAATTTCTCCAGGAGGAACCCCAGGAAGAACCTACAGAAAAGACACCTTGAGACTTCCAAATAGCCATCCCTCATCTCCTACCTATTGCTGATTAATACCACTGGTTTTTTAACTTCTTAAGCATTATTAATTTTTTAGGTTAATACGCAGGTTGTTCCACCAGACAGACTCCTAGAGGACTCCTGCTTGCTATACCCATCCTGATTGATGCCATGCTCCTTGCTAAGACCTGGGAAGTCCCGCAGCCAAAGAAAAATGTCTGGGTTATGTTAGCTAACGTCACCAAGCAGAAAACCCTTTTTCTGTCAGTAGCCACCTCTGATAACCCCTTTTCCACCTGCTTAGTTGGGTTGCCAACAGATGTGTGGCCATTAAACAAGGATGCCATCCCTGTATTGCATCCCCACAAGGAATGGATTCACAATCCCGTTGATAAGTGGGATTACTGGGCCTTGAAACTACCACACGCACCAATAGAACCCCAAGAATTGGAAATTCTGGGCTCTGTAAAAATTGATTTTTGTATTAGATTTCATTATATTAAAAAGACCCTTGAATTATTGCAAACTATCATTGATGCCCAGGCTATAAGAAAGCAACACATGGCGGGATGTTTCCCCACATCATCCAGTCTATAAAAATGAAAGTACCTGGTGTAACTACACTTCACCCATCTTTTCCCGGTCCAGTGATTCCCCATTACAGTTACCATCTGAGACATTTCTCATTTGTGAGAAGAGAGAGCACGGCCTGCCATTCCATCTTGCATTAAGGGCGGGCCATGTAGTTTGGGGAGGCTTACTGTACTAGCACCTGAGATTGCCCTAATTCATGACAAAAAGGTCAGGCGTAAGAGATTTAGCAATCAATTCCAATCAGATTGCCAAGACAAAATTAACTTGTGGAGTAAAGGGAAAAGAAGAGCAGCCTCAATATTGGCACCTGGGGTTGCGGAGGCAAAAGCTTTGAAAATGTTAGGCAATCTAGGATGTTGGCTAAGTAGGTAAACCAATGCCACATCTTGGGCACTAAGTGAGCTACTGACAGATATCGACAGTTTTAGACATGCTACCCTGCAAAACAGAGCTGCAATTGACTTCCTGCTGTTAGCACAAGGACATGGTTGCAAGGACTTTGAAGACGTGCTGTAGCAGGCACAGGGCCTGCAATGCCTCCATGGTGTTCAGCAGCCTAAGATAGGAAATGCCTAGTCATGATGACTGGACCTAAGAAGCCCCTCTTCCACCTTCGGACCCTTGCTTATCTCTCTGTAAGACGATAGGTCACTTTCTCCTCGACCCTTACTATTGGACTGTTTCCTAAAACTCCTGTACCCTATAAAAACCCCTACTTTTGCCCAGCTCGGCAGAAGAGCTGTCCCTGAGAACCTTTGCAGAAGATACCAATAACGACGTCTCTGTGGAACCTCACACAACGCTTCTCCTCTCTCTCCCAGCGTCTGCCATAGGCACTTAGCAAGCTAAAGAGCTGAAATCACTAATGAGCTGTTAATCACTAAGAGCTGAGCTTGCTAAGATTGCCTGCAGCCCTGGAGCTTGCCTGAGGGGCCGGGACAGGTTGTGCTTAACTGGACTTCTCTGTTTGGGGACACCCACGGCAGCTGTTTCGGGGAGACCCTGAAACACCAGAGCCGCCTCAATGTGCTGCACGAATCTCTCAGATCACAGGAAGTCCATACACCAAAGCATTCAAATTCTCAGAGAGGGAGTCAGAAAACTACAAGTGGAAGGTGACAAAGACTGGCTCAATGGACTAGTCAAAAAATGGAATTTATCTGGTTGGGCTTTATCTTTGATCAAAATGGGTTTACTGATTTTTGTAGTTGTCCTGGTTTAGGGCAAATTTGGGAGAAAATCTCCAAAAGGGGACCCCCCCCGAAAGCAAACCCACACATCCCCTCCCCCCAACCAGTGTGGGAAGAATTTCCTCAGAGAGAAGTGGGAAAAAACCTGTTTATTTAACAGGCAAAGCACTCCCCAGCACAAAAAATGAACAATACCAAATGACAAAACTCATTCACCACTCTGAAGAGATGACAAATTCAGAAAATCTCTCCTGTGGGTGGTCGCTCTGTTATCAGTTCCTCCGGCACTGGGAAAGGCTGCTGCCCAGAGTAGGCCCCGGTAGGCTACAAAGTGTGAGCTCTTGGTGTTTCCCTGGGTCCCAGTCCAGAGCAGGTTCAAACAGTTCCAAATAAAAGGGAAAGAAAAACAGTCCAGGGAAAACTTCTCTGCCTCAGTTAGCTAAACTAACTAAAAAACAACAGAGCACCATGTTCTGCCCCATCCGTGCCCAGACACCACAGTGGAGTTCTGTGTTCCAGCAAAATGTGGAGGAGTGAGAGCAGGCTCATAACAAAACTGTGCTTCTTCTTCTCCCCTCCTTTGCTCTCAGAGCCAGTATTGAAGGCACAGAATATAATATCCAGCATAAACAGAACAGATGATTGGGGATACAAGCATCATAACATCACCCTAGGACAGTAGTTGTTGTGTTTATGTTGTTACCCTGTTTCATAAGTTGTCTGTAAAGAGTTTTTCAGAAATCTTAACAGAATATTTTTCTAAAGAGAGGGGGAATTATGAAATCGCGTCCAGCTGGGACTTTTGCCTCAGTAGCATTTACAGAATGCATCAACCTCAGGCCATGGGAAACAGGATACTGAGGGGGGCACCTAGCCAGGTCACAGTGGGAAGAGTGGGATCATGGGAGTCAGTATGCTAATAGAACTATCTTATATTTCATCAAGTTTCTGGTTCTTGTTCTCAGTTGGTTTGATACCTGGCACATATAAGGTCATGTTCTGAGTTTGCGTTCATGTTTGGATCTTTGCCCTCAAAGACCACTATACCTAGCTGCATTTGCCATGCAGTCTTTGGATCTTGTCCCTCAGATGATGCGGTTTCTTCATTTGTTATTTTGCTATTAAAGATCTTTATTTTTGGACAAGCTTATAATATCTGTTCTTCTATTTTATGCCACGCTTCCCCCGGCCAATCCAGATTAGGCATCACAGCAAGCTGGACTATGATACTTCAGGACTGGTTCTGTGATCACTCTTTTTAAATTATGGACCAAATCTGTGAAAAAGAGTGTTTCACTATTTATCCCAATGTTCTTGAGAGCTTTAAACTAAGAAGTGAGGCAAGAAGGTTGAGAAAGATTCATGTAATCTCCACTTTTGATTTTAAGTAAATAAAATCAGGTGAACAGGAGAGTAGTAAAGTATTATTGATGAGAATAGAATTCAGAAAAATGACAGGTAATCAAAGGACTATCTCCAATCTGGTTGGCAATAATAAATGAAATATTTGAGTAAAAAACATCAAGGATTTGGGACCAAAGAACAGGAGGAAGGAGACTATTTTGGTTAAATTTCTGAAACCTAGTATCAGAATTGAAATATAATAGCATAGCCATCATAACTGAAAATTTTATTTTTTAATAGCTTTTCTCACAAAGCAGCAATAAAGATACTAAACATTTCACCAGTGTTATTAAGAGAAATTGTAGTCATATAATCTAGTGTTGCATAAATAGAAGGGAAATGTGGTCTAATTCTCTGGGAAAAAATGGTTCAAGAAGCACTTTTGAGAACCTGCTAGAGGGCAACAGACTAAGAATATAAAATTTGGATAAAGATTTATGTGATATTTAAGAGATCTATAACTATGACAATTTCTGTTAGTATTTGAGATTAATAATTTATCAGATACAGATTAGAAAATAACAGTCGGAAATACCGGTATGACACTCATATTTCTAGCTAATTCAACTGACACATTTCTTCTTTTTTCTAGTAATAAAGGGGGCTTATATGAGGCATGGAGACAGACTTTTTAGGAGGGTCTGTGGCTATAGGAAAGGGAGCAATGGTTTTAAACTATAAGAGCGTAGATTTAGACTAGATATGAGGAAAAAAGTTTTTACAGTAAAGGTGGTGAAACACTGGAACAGGTTGCCCTTATAGATGGTCAATATCCCATCCCATGAAATATTATAATAATTTTCTTCAGACCAGACCATACACACAATCTGTAACACAGCAGGGAATTTAGCGTAGGTCTCCAGATTAACACCCTCATTTCTGGACTTTCAAATTAAAAGTGAGAAACACTAGAGAGAACCATACAAAATACACTACTGTGTATCATGACAATTTCAAAAAAGGAAATGCAGAAAAAGAAAGGAAAAGCAGGAAAAAGAAAGGTAAAAACCCACAGTTTTGAATGAAGAAACTTCAATAAAAATTATTTTGCAACATTTTAGTCAAAACCAAATAATTGCTACATTTGTTAATAATCTCTCTGTTGTACATAGAATTAACATTTCTCATACCCTCCTTTACCTATCCCTTTTCTGAAGATTTTGATCCTGTTCACCCTTTCTTCTTTTTCCACTTTTACCTAAGGTATGTATTTATCAGAACTCCAATCTCTCATATTTCCATCCTCTATTCAAAGTCAGTCCAATGGTCCTGTCCCTCCCTGGTATCTGCTTCCATGCACCACCAGATTTCTTCTATACAAAATTTATTTTTCCAGTAAATGTCTTCTCTGTTCAAGCTCCTGTCCAGTAAAGGAAGTGGAAGATTTATTTTAGTACAGGATAATGATCCAATTAACCAGTTAATACTTTGAAAATTTAAAATACTAATTTTTATTTTGGCACTGTTTCATACAGAATTAGCTGAAGAGAACTCACACAGCTGCTGTTGCACAGCAGTTTGCCCCCCTTCTAAAATAGGTTGCCACAGAGGTGCTACCAATGTCACTGCTTGTCTCAGCTTTGACCATGTGAGAAAAGAACCTCACTTTTTGAAGTTTTTAAAAGTTTAATAAGGGATAATAAGGGACAAAATAACAGCGCTGGGTGCGTAGCCTTAGCCAGAGGCAACACCAGTTAACCATAGCAACTCTTCTTATACACTTTTTCTATTTCATTGGTCAAATACATATTCATAAAGATTATACATATTCAAACATTTCTTTGAACTCATTTACATGTTCTGGGAATTCTTTAGCTTGGTTCGACCGCTGACCCACCTTTTTAGAGTACGTGCAGTAATCATGGATGTGGTTTTGACGGTCGTGTGTCACTTCTTCACAACGGCCCCCTGTTCTGTGGTTTCAGCAGGCAACAGTTATTGATAGTTGATGGGTCAGTAGCAGGGGTCCTCATCACATCAGTTCTTTAAATGCTATTAGAAAGACACCTGTCTTTCAAACCAAGACAGAAGGGCGCATGAGCTAAGGACCAGGAGAAAACAATCATCGATTACCATCAAGGGAAAACCAGGCTCAACTTAGAGATATTTAGTGAATTTGTTACTGATAAAATCAGAGGAGGATTATAAGAAGTAAAATAAGCCCTCCCCCCCACCCCTCCCTCCTTCCCGCTGACAGTGCAGGGGACAGGGAGTGGGGGTTTGGTCAGTTCGTCACCCAAGATTTTTTCTGCTTGGCTCAGGGAGAGAAGTCCTTCCCCTGTGAGACCATGGGATCCCTCCCACAGGAGACAGTTCTCCACAAACTTCTCCAATGTGAATCCATCTCTAGAGCAACAGTCCTCCCAAAACTGCTGCAATGTGAGTCCTTCCCATGGACAGCAGTACCCCTCATACTGCTTGTAGCGTAGGTCACTCTTCCACAGGGTGCAGTCCTTCAAGGACAGGCTGCTCCAGCCTGTGAGCAGGGGCCTGTGGAAGGGACTGACAGCTGGTCTGTGAGCCAGAGAGAGTTGTTTGTCGTTAGGGTATTTGTGTCCCCACACATCCCTTCACATTCTTCCTCCCGTTTCCCTGCAATTGCTGTCCATTTGCATGATATTTTGATCTGCATTGTTTAGCATAATGTCCAAATTTACCACAATTACAATTCACTTTATTACCTGGATTTATCTTAGATATTACTTTTCATTCATCATTTTGTGGGCATTGTGCCTTTTAATGCCCTTGTCCACAATTAAAGCATTTTGGTGGAGGCTTTAGGACCGCTGCCAGAGCAGCCATTTTATGTTTGACTGTCCCGACCTTGGAGCAAGCAGTTACAATGTCAGCTATTGAGGGATCCCCAGGCAAGGTTTCGATATTTTTTCTGCAATCTTTGTTTGCATTATCTTTTGCTTATTGCTTGCATAAAAATTGCTGTAAATTTTCATCATCCACTTGTTTCTCAATAGCTGCAGCAACCTTTTCCACGAATTGCAAAAAAGGTTCCTTTGCCTGTTGCTGTATAATAACATATCTTTGTTTTGGAGCTGACATTTCCATTGTCTTAATTAAAGCACTCATACCTAATTGTTGAGCCTGTGCCAAAATTAGAGGGTCCCATCTTGCCTGTAAATCTGGGTTAGAAAAAGGTCCATTGCCTAACAAGGCGTCAACTCCTACAGCGTGACGAGGGTCCTACTGAATTAATTGCATGTTATTCAAAGCTGTTTGTTCAGCTAATTGTCTCCAGGTATTTTGAAATACACTATATTGTACTGGCTGAAACAAAATTGTGGCAAGATGCATGATATCATAGGGAGCAAGCACATCTGCATTAACACAAATTAATTGCATTACTTCTGGAGAATTAATAGCATATTTAGCCTCTTTTGCTTGGAGGTCTTGCATGACCTTCCATTCAAAAACTTGATGACTCACTTTTTCCAGAATTAGGAACCGCTTTGAAAACAGGAAAAGCCATGGGCTCGTTAAAAGCAACATTCACATTGACACTCTGCATTTCTGACATTTTTGGTGGACCAGTTTTTTCTAATAAATCCCAATCCCCACTTCAGCTGCCTTCTTTTTAACATGCTCCCAAAATTGTAAAGGGTGTCAGGCAGTTACAGTCACTTGACACGGGGGTAAAGTCCAGGGAGCAGCAGGCTTAGATCTATTACAGGGTTTGAAACAGACAGATTCATGCACCAGTTCATGTTTCCTTGTAACTGGCATTTCATCATCCTCACATTCACTCTCAGGTAAGGGAGGATACGGCACTGATGGTATCATTTGTTCGTGCAGGTTGGGGGGGGGGGGGCAGACACCTCAGTTTGCTGCTCTTTTAAAGTCATTTCAGCTAACTGCTGTGCAGGGGAGGGATACACAGGCTTAAACCCGATTTTTCTCTCCAACTCTCCTCCCACCCCCTGCTTCTCTCCTATCCTGCTCCGTTCTCCACTTTTTCAAAGAGCCGTAGAGCAGTGTCCAGGTGGTAGCCAGCTCAGCAGCCATTCTGTCCCCCTTCGACACCACATCCCACAGTCTCTCCCCAACTTCTTTCCATGCTCTCACACAGAAAGCTGTACTTAAATCAGTTTCAAAATCTTGCGACTTGGCCCACAATAGCATGCTACGAAGAGCATAATGAGTAGCCAATCAATATCTTTTCTCTTCAACAAAGCCTTGCAAGTAGACAAAACAGTCTGTTCTTCACTGGACAGGTTATTCCCCATAATGTCCCCAGTGGCTCACCTGTATCCCAGGTGTCAAAATCAGTCTGATCCAGACCAGCAGCATCCCCGCCGCTGCTCTCAAAGCTATGCTGGGCCCCATCTCCGGCTGTGCCTTGCCCCACAGCCCAATTGCATTCACGTTTGTGTCAGCAGATGTTACTGTTGAGACGGTCACAACACGCAGAAGAACACCATGCATTTCAGAAGGCTTCTCTCTATTTATTTTAACAGTATACTGTCTTTTATACCTTTCCAGAAAGTTGATACTTATTCATTGGTAACAACAAATCAACACAGTGCTCATTGACACAGATCAGTAGCCACCACTGTTTTCAGCTAACATCCAACTGCAGGCCCCCTTCGTTTATCTTTTCTTCTTCTCACTTTCCATTTCAATGATCTTGGTAGAATTCCTTTCAGGGGTAAACGTGACTCTTACCAGCCTCTTCTCCAGCCAACTCTCTCTGGCTCACAGACCAGCTGTCAGCCCCTTCCACAGGAGCCCTTTCTACCAGGTCTCCCACTGGACCACAGCCTCCTCTAGGCATCCACCCATTCCAGCATGGGCTCCTCCTCCATGGGCTGCGGGTGGATCACAGCATCCCCTGTGGTCCTCCATGGGCTGCAGGGGCACAGCCTGCTTCACCGTGGTCTTCAGCATGGCCTGAAGAGGAATCTTGGCTCTAGCACCTGGAACACCTCCACCCCGTCCTTCTTCACTGACCTTGGTTTCTGCTTGTTATTTTCATCACATGTTCTCACTCCGCTCTTCTCTGGCTGGAAAATTACAACTTCACCACTACTTTTGTTTTGATTTCTTCTTAAATATGTTATCACAGAGGGATTAGCACCATCTCTAATTGTCCCAACCTTGGCGAGCAGCATGTCCATCCACAGAGCCTCCAGGGATTGGCCCTGCTGGACATGGTGGAAACTTCTAGCAATTTCTCACAGAAGCCACCTTTGTGGCCTTGCCACTACCAAGAACCAGACTGTGCAAAACCAACACAGGCACCCATCTACAAGAAGGGTCAGAAGGATCCAGGAAACTGTAGGCCTGTCAGCCTGACCTCAGTGCTGGAGAAGGTTATGGAACAGATTATCTTAGGTGCAATCACACAGTAAGTGAAGGACAACCAGGGCATCAGGCCCAGCCAGTATGGCTTTAGGAAAGGCATTTCTTGCTTGAACAACCTGATCTCCTTTTATGTCCAGGTGACCTGACTAGTGGATGAGGGAAAGCCTAGGAATGTAGTCTACCTAGACTTCTGTCCTGGTTTTGTCCCAGATCAGTGGGAGGGGGCATGGCCAAGACCTTAATGTTATTTGATACCATCTCATGTCATTGCTGGGGTGGGGAAAGGGACTCTTGATTCTGAGAAGAACAGCATTTCTTCTGGGCAAGCAAGCATTGTGGACAGAGCGGTCATGGTGAGGTGGTGCTGGCTGCGGTTGCATCTCAGCAGGTTGGGCTCATTGAGCATTTTGCATGTGAATCACTCTCTCTTTTGTGCACTTTTGTTATTAATATTGTTTCTGTTACTGTTTGTTTTCTCATCTCATTGCTGTTTCCAGTAAATTGTTTTTTCTCAACCTCTGAACTTTGACTTTTGTGCTTCCAACTCTCTTCTTCGGCCACCTGCGGAGTGGGAAGGGGCAGAAGAGGAGGAGGGAAAGCAAGCAAGCTGCAACATGGTTTGGAGAATTAAATTGGGTTGTACCATTTCTAAACCACGATAACTTCAGTAAGGCCTTTGACACTGTTTCCCACAGCATTACCTTGGAGAAGTTAGCAGCCCACATCTTGGACAGGTATATTCTTTGCTGGGTAAAACACTGACTGAATGGCCAGGCCCAGAGAGTGGTAGTGAATGGTGTTACATCCACTTGGCAGCCATTTACTAGTGGCATTCCCCAGGGCTCAGTATTGGGGCCAGTCCTGTTTAATATCTTTATTGATGATCTGGACAAGGGGATTGAGTGCATCCTCAATAAATTTGCAGATGACACCAAGTTGGGTGGGAGTGTTGATTGGCTGGAGGGTAGGAAGGCTCTGCAGAGGGATCCGAACGGACTGAATCAATGGGCAGAGGCCAATGGTTTGAGGTTCAATAAGGCAAAGTTCCAGGTGTTGCACTTGGATCATAAAATCCCCATGCAGTGCTACAGGCTGGGGAAAAAGTGTCTGGAAATCTACCTGGTAGAAAAGGACCTGGGGATACTGGCTGACATTTGGCTGAGCGTGAGCCAGTGTATGCACAGGTGGCCAAGAAGGCCAATGACATCCTGTCTTGTTTCAGGATTATTGTGGCCAGCAGGACCAGGAGAGAGACTGTCCCTTTGTACTTGGCACTGGTGAGGCCACACCTTGAGTAATGTGTTCAATTCTGGGCCCCTCACTTCAAGAAGGACATTGAAGTGCTGGAGTGAGTCCAAAGAAGGGCAACAAAGCTGGTCATGGGTTTGGAGAGTAAGTCATATGAGGAGCAGCTGAGGGAGCTGGGGATGTTTAGACTGGAGAAAAGGAGGCTCAGGGCAGACCTTGTTGCTCTCTACAACTACCTGAAAGGAGGTTGTGGTGAGGTGGGGGTTGGCCTCTTCTCCCCAGAAACTGGAGACAGGACAAAGGGAAACAGCCTCAAGTTGTGCCCAGGTAGGTTCAGATTGGATAATAGGAAAAAAATTCTGCATTGACAGAGCGGTTAAGTATTGGAACAAGCTTCCCAGAGAAGTGGTGGAGTCACCATCCCTGGAAGTGTGTAAAAAACAAGTAAATGTGGCACTCAGTGCCATGGTCTGGGTGACATGACTCATGGTTTGACACTGGTCAACCACCAGGCACCCACGAAAGCTGCTCACTCACCCTTCCCTGCTACAGCTGGGCAGAGGAGAGGAAAATTTAAAAAAAGGCTCATGAGCTAAGGAGCAGGAGAAAACACTCCAAGGGCAAAACAGGCTCAACAAAGATACAAAGTGAGTTTATTACTAATAAAATCAGATGAGGATAATGTGAAGTAAAATAAGCCCATAAAAACACCTTTGCCTCCCCCAACCCATCCTTCCTTCCCACTGACAGCATGGAGAGACAGGGGGTAGAGGTTTGGTCAGTTTGTCACCCAAGGTTTTCTTCTGCGTGGCTCAAGGAGAGAAATCCTTCCCCTGTGAGACCATGGGGTCCCTTCCCACGAGAGACAGTTTTCCACGAACTTCTCTGTTGTTATAGAGCACGACACAGTGCAAAGTACCACGACTCCATCAGAAGGGTGCAAGAGAGATTTATTACAGCAACATGTTGCTTTTATACTTTTTCAAGATATTTACATTCATCCAACATACACATTCACTGCCCATTGGTTATAGGAAAGAAACAAAGTTCTCAGTGGGTGACCAAGGAGCCACATCATTCTGTGAACCAGCTAGAGTCCGTATCTCTTAACTTTCTCTCCTTCATCATGTCTCCATGGTGACAACCTTGGTGTCTTCCTCAGGAGAGATATGGGGCTTTCCTTTATCATCAGGAGGCCTTTGCTGGCTCACAAGAACAGCACAGAATATCTCTCCTACAATTCCCCTTTTTTGTATTTGACTCGCAAATACAACTGCTAAGGACTTCTGCAGGGCCCTTGCAAAAATCCAAGCAGATGGAGGATCCATTCTTCATTCACTTACAGATAACCAACTTCTACCAACTCCACAACACACACCCTCACAATCTTAACGTTCATATACAAACAAAGCACATAAAGACAGATCTTCAAATACCATTACAGACCTCGCAATTTCCCGATGACGCATTCGTAGCAGAATGACACCTTCACCTCTAATCAAATAACTTTCTCCCACACAGAATCAGAGACCAAGTTATCTGCCTAGTCACAGCTTAGAACCAAGTAGCATCCGCTTAACTTTACAACTGGTTGCTGCTATCATAATGGACAACCAACCTAGTTGCTCAAAGTGTGGACTTCAGCTACTATTTCAACTCCTATGCAAAAGCAACACTTCTCCCTTAGGTACATCAAATTCCCCTATTTTGGGACTGTCGGTGCCCTGCAAAAGGAGATGGTACACGACACACTTCTCAGTACTACCAACATCTCTATAAGAGAATTCAAGGAAAAGAAGCAAAAGTAACATCCACTAACTTAAATTTCGAATTTCAGCGTAAGCCTATAACTCCCTTTACTCTGTCTTGAATTACCATCTTTACCACACATTCCTTGAGGGTCCATGCTTCCATCCACCTAATAACCAATGCAATTGCCTACTCATTTTGCTCTCACTGTAGAACCACCCATCCTGTCCTTTTACATGTGCTCCAAATAAGGTTTAACGCAATGGGCAGAGACCCAACGAGGGCCATTTTCTGTTAAAACACATGCATATCCTCTTCCCCATGTTACTAATTCCACTGGGCCAGTCCACTTTCCCATGATTAAATCTTTTTCCCATACCTTAATACCTTTCTTAAAGTTTGGCTGTTTTGAATTCAAAGATGAAAAATGGTAGAATATAGGAGACACTTGTAAGTCAGATAAAGGACACAAAAAGTTTAAGAGATAAATGGCTTTGTCTAATCTCACTTGAGGTGATTCCCTCTGCATTCCCCCTTTTTGTTTTTGTACCTGGCGCTTCAACACACCATGAGCACATTCAATAATTGCTTGGTCTGTCGAAGCATGAGGGATACCAGTAGAATGACAAACACCCCAGGCATGAAAAAACACTTGCAATTTCTTTGAAACATATGCCAGGCCATTATCTGTCTTTACATGTGATGGAACGCCTAAGATGGAAAAGGCGTGGCAAAAATGACGAATAACCTCCTGAGCTGTTTCACCTGCCAATGCTGAGGCAACCATGGCATGAGAAAAGGTGTCAATTGTAATGTGAACATACTTTAGATGGCCAAATTCAGACATTTTTGTAACATCTGTTCGCCATTCTTGCAAAGGGAATAAGCCTCTAGGATTAGTGCTGTAATATTGTGAAACATGAGACATATGACGATCAGGGCAAGAAGAAATAATTGACTTTGCTTCACTATGTGATAATTTGAATTGCTGCCGTAGTGCCTGAGCACCCTGATGAAAAACTTGGTGAGATAGAACAGCTTGTTGTAACACATTAGGCACCATTTTTACTGCTGAGGCAGCCACAAGGGAATCCACATGGACGTTATCTTCAACAAAGAATCCAGGTAGCGATGTATGGCTATGAATATGCATAATAAAATAAGAATGCTTTCGATTACAAATAACGGTCCACAATTTCAACAACATAACAAATAATGGTTTCTCCTTTACATTATACAACACAGCTTGATCCAACTGCTTCACTAAATTAGCAACATAAACAGAGTCAGTAACTATATTTACGGAACTGGGAAATAAGGTAAAGGCCAAGAGTACGGCACAAAGTTCAATTAACTGAGGAGACCCTTGTTGAACCATTACTTCATATTCCCAGTGGTCATCTTCCTTCCAGGCTACAGCAGCTTTTCCAGTTCTTCCTGATCCATCTGTAAAAACTGTTGCACCTTCCACTGGCACAGAAGAGCAAAGTTGTTTCCTCTGAAAAGGAATCCTCTTAGTAAAATTCAAAATAGGATGAGAAGGAAAATTATATGCTATTTGACCTGTAAAGGAAGACAAAGCAGATTGCAGCTCATTATTGTTTTGAAAACACCACTCAAAATATCATTGTTGTACCAGTATGACAATAGTTACAGGATCACAGCCTAAGATCTCATGGCAGCGTCTGTGACCTTTGATAATGATGTCTGCAAAAAGCTCGTACAGACCTGGAGCTGTTTTTTGGGACCTGAAAGACAAAAATATCAGTCGTGAACGGCGGAAGAAATGCCTCACACAATATGCGTGAACAGCAAATCCCCAAGTTTATTGAAAGCTCACACATATTTATATTGGTGTTAATGAAGCTTATACATATTGCAAAAGCTGAGCTCATTATTGGCTAAAGCACACTTAGATCAACCACACCTACTTCTATGCTCTAATGATTATTTTGTTTCTATGTCTACATTCTTCTAGCTTCTCTACCTAGGATATCTTCATTTTCTGGCAAGCAATTTTCTCCCCCATCTTCCCGTTTCAGCGAAGGTCACTATGACCTTTGTCAGTGATTGGACATTGGTTGCATAATCCCCAGCTTGTTTCCCCTATCCTTATCCAACGGTATCACATCAAAGTGGCCCTTCTCAGCTAGCCAATTATCCAAAAAGCTCTCCACATTTCCCCCGTTTTTCTGTTGAACAAGCATGGTTTGGTTAAATGCAGTAGTTATCATCTTTCGCACCATATTCTGTAAGCATATACAAAAACATGGCAAAATTAATACTAACAACAAAGCTACAATAGCTACTACAATGCTAACCTTAACAATAGAACGGAGCCATGATCCGAAGCTTAAAGATTTGAGCCATCCATCAATACCAAGGCCTGATTCTACCTGTAAGTTCCCAGTTAACCTCCGTAACTCAGAGAGTTGTGAGTGAACAGACTGTGCATGATCAGAAAGATTCATGCAACACATGCCCTCAAATTCATCACAGCCATGGCCTTGTGCAAGTAAGAGAAAATCAATTGCAGCTCTATTTTGAAGTGTCGCATGGTGAATAGAATCAACATCAAGCAAAAGACTAGAAATCGCTAAAGAAGTTGCATTTGTTTGTTTAGCAAGCCAACACCCTAACCTATTTAAAATAGCATGAGCACGTGCTGCTGATACCCCTGGAGCTAAGAAAGATGCTGTGATTATGGCCGCTGGGGACCAAAACTTTACATCATCCCGGCAGTCTGCTGCAAATGCATGAGCCATTCGTTTGCCTTTACGATGGCAGCGGCTCATGTTTAGTATCATGGACATGTTAGGTGTAAGTAGAGACAGCCGTCCAAGTGTACATGGTCCCCCGTGCAGCATTGATGGGATGCCGGCCCAAGCACGGTCTCCACATATCAGGAAATATCCTGCTGGCAATTGAATAGGGTCATTTGATGAGGCTGACACTCTCTTTGTTGTATAATTGCACCAGGCCGATGCATTTCGGTAGACAGCCATGCTGGAAGTTACAACATTAGAATGGTTCTTGACTGACAGCAGGCTTCTATGGTTAAAATGAATACATGCATCTGCCATCACTGACCCTAACAACTCCAACTCTTGGGGTTCCTGTGGTGCTATAGGAAAGTGGGAAATCCACTGATCCCAATTATCCACACTCGTCCTGGCATTGCTGACCTTACAAGTTGGTACATGTGAAGGGCACGGCCAGGGATCTGCTGGTAATCCAACCAAACAGGTTGTGAATGGATTGCCAGGAGAAGATAATGACAGGCAAATAGTCTCCTGTTTAGTCAAGTTTGCCAGGGTGACCCATATGTTAGTCTTGGGCTGAGGTGGGACCCATGCCTGATGGTCTACACTGTCCACAAAAGAAGCAAAAATTAATAAAGCAATAACATAAAGTTTCCATCAAACACAGCTGCTCAGGTCCATTTAGCAGGTACCCACAGAGATCCTGTAGGGGTAGAAACACAAAGATATCCGCGGCCCCAATATAACACCTTAGCAGGACCTTGCCATTGTCCTGTTTTAGGATCTCTGTATCTCACCCATACATCTTTCTTTACATCATCTGTTTCTTGTACATAGTGACGAATCACAGCAGGAACCTTATTTTCCCCAAAAACACACAAGTGGTTCAAAGCAAACAAACACTTTAACAATCTTTCTTGTGGCTCTCTGGTATCCATATATTTACTCAAATATCTTTTCAAGGTACCATTTGCTCTCTCCACGATCGCTTGCCCTGTAGGAGAATTGGGGATGCCTGTTACGTGTTCTATCCCCCCTACTTGCATGAATTGCTTTATTCTTTTGCTACAGTAAGCAGGCCCATTATCTGTTTTGATGTGCTGTGGCACTCCCATTTCTGCAAAACAACTACTGAGATGCCTCTCTACCTGCCCTGCTTTCTCACCAGTCTGTGCTGTGGCCCATATAAAATGACTGTAAGTGTCTATGTGTCGGGTTCGGCTGTCTGTCTCTGCCCCGACACGGGTAGTGTGGTTCTTGGGTGGCACGCGTTTTAAAGGACGAGTCTGGACTCTTCAGCTTTTCGGTCTTCAGGTTGTTTTTTATTTCTTATCTACAAAATTTTCTGTCTGCCCAACAGAGGTCTGATCTGCAAGCAGTCACAGGCACTCTCTGACCACCCACGGGGCGGTCATGTCTTTTTATACTAATATCTACGTACATAATATTTACCTTTATTTCCCAATGCTTTTCACCCATGTTGGCAAGTGCACCTTCACCATAAACCAATCCCCAAATGCCAACATCACAACAGGAGATGGAGGACAAGAAGAAGGAAGAAGAAGGACAAGACACGCCCTGATCCCTCCATCTTGTCTCCATAACCCCCCTGTACCCAAAAACCTTAAAATCTATATTTCACCCTCTAAATGTGTCCCTTTTACACCTTTTACTCTAAAGTGATTCTCTTGTCCTCAAACTCTTGTTATTTCTGTGGATGGATCAAAATCAAGCCACCAGACACTCTTGGCAACATTCCAGGATTTTCGAGACCCCCAAGGGTTCTCCTGGCATCTCTGAACATCAGGAATGATGTGCTGAGATCCCACATCTCCCCCTTCTGTTTGCACCAAGAAGACTTCTTTGGCAACTTGACTCATGACACGTCTCACACACAAAAAGATGCATGGGACGATGAGCATGAGGACTAAGAGTATTATTAAAATATAAAATCCCATTTTTAAAAACCCTCTCCATAAGGGAGAAAGATCAAAAAATCCCGCCAAATCATCAATCCATGATCCAGTGACTTCGCCTAGTTTCTTTATACTGTCTTTTATATTTTGAATACTTTCATGAATTGATCTTGAATGATCTGAGAGATTCATGCAGCACATTCCTTCAAACTCTTCACATCCATGTCCATGAGCAAGCAATAGATAATCGATTGCTGCCCTATTTTGCAGAGTTGCCTCTCTCACACTGCTTACGTCTTTTAACATATCACTCAAAGCGAGAGAGATTGATTGAGCATGCTTGCTCAACCAACAACCCATGTGGTCCAGTTGAGTCAAGGCCACCCCCGACGCTGTCTGAGGTGAGAAAATTGCTGCCGCAATTCTCCTTGCCTTGTCCCAAGTGTACACTTCATCATCACAGTCTACACTGTAATGTTGCAAAGACCTTTTTTCTTTGTGTTTTTGCTCTCTTAATACTTTCAAATCTGGTGACAACATTGAAATTCTCCCAATGCTGCATGGACCTCCCTTGGCATTTGCAGGAATGCCGTGCCAAATTCTGTCCCCACAAATTAAAAACAACCCACGTGGCAATTGCACTGGAACCTGGATTGATCCTTTGGCTGTCGTCACAGTGTGATTGCACCAGGCTGATGCGTTTTTATAATATTCGTGATTTGGTGTGACATCAACACTTTTGTTTGTCCCTGACACATTCGAAATTTCGAATTTCATGCATAGCTCCATTGTTGTGGACCCAAAAATTTCCAGTTCCTGCGGTTCGGTAGAAGCCACAGGTAAAAGATGTGTCCAAGCACACCATTCATTCACAGGATCTTTAATGACCTGTGAAATCTCCATTGGAGAATGCCCTGGAATTGGCCATTCGCCCACTGGCAACCCAACCATGCATGCTGTGAATGGTTTCCCTGGTTTCGAATGTGTCAGGCAGATACTTTCTAAATTTGCTGCCTGGGCTAACGCTTCCCAAACATTTTGTTTTGGCTGACTGACAGGTAGATTTGCTCTATTGCTTAAAGCAACAGATGAAAGCATGAGCATCATGAAGCTCACAACTTCACCCTTATAAAATTTCATTGTCATGCTCCCGCTCAAAGCCACAAAGGAAAAAACCCCCCAAAGTTTTTATTCTTTTCGTCCCTCTTCCGAGTCGCTGCTCACAACTTGAGTTTCTTCCTCCGTCTGCGTACTCGTTTCTCTGCCTCTGGGATCTGTGCTCTCCTGCTCTCTTCCCCGAAATGGCTTCACGTGCCGCGCTGACACCCACTTCAGCCCTCGCCCTGTGGAAACACAAGTGAAACCCTTGCCCCAAGTGATTAGTTTGAAAGGACCCTCTATTTGTCCTGTCTCTGGGTTTCTGATCAAAACCAAAGGATTCTCCCTTAGTTTTGCCTGAGAGCTGTTTGAAAAATGCCTCACGATTGGCGGATTGGGTTCAGAAGACGAGCTGTTAAGAAAATTCAACACATACAATGCTTTGTTTAATTTCATGTGTGGTGTCGCCTCTGGCTCCCCCCTTTTCTGCCTGTCTAAAAGGGATTTCAGGGTGTGATGTGTTCTTTCAATGATTGCCTGACCTGTGGGTGAATGTGGAATGCCAAATGTGTGTCTGACACCCCATTTTTTCAGGAATCTGTCAAGCACCCTGCCTGTATATGTTGGACCATTATCTGTTTTTATTTCTTGAGGCACACCTAATGATGCAAATGCTTGTAAAAAATGTAGACAAGCATGTTCTGCTGTTTCCCCTGCATGTGCTGAAGCAAAGACTGCCCCTGAGAATGTATCTACTGACACATGAACATTTTTGAGTCTCCCAAATGATGGATATTTTGTGACATCTGTTTGCCACAGCTGAAGACTTTGCAGTCCTCGTGGATTGACTGCTCCTGTTGAAGCAGGTGGTTGCACGAGTTGACAATCTGGACAAGCACTAATGATTTCCCTCGCCTGAGTTTTTGTGAGACGAAAGGATTCCATCAGCTCCTGTGCATTCTGATGAAAAAATGCATGACTCAGTCGTGCTTGCTCAAAAATGTCCGGAAGTGTTTGTGAAATGGGCATTGTCAATCTGTCTGCCTGAGCATTCCCTTCCGCTAGAAATCCTGGAAGTGTTGTGTGCGCTCTGATGTGAGTGATGAAATATTCTTCTTTCCTGCTTTCTAGCACTGTCTTCATGCTCACTAGATAGGAATATAAAACTTCATTGCTGACTTCTTTCAAGAGCGAACCTTCCAATCGCTTGACCACACCTGCAACGTATGCAGAGCCCATGACCAAATTGAGCGGTTGTTGGAACAACTGAAATGCTCGGACAACAGCTGCCAACTCCACAATTTGTGGAGAGCCTTGAACCGTCTTCACGTTTGATTCCCATTCCCCTGTCGTTGAGTTCATCCACGTGATCACCGACTTGTGTGTCTTCCCTGAGCCATCAGTGAACACTGTGATCCCGTCCAGAGGTTCTTCACTTATTTTTGGCTTTGCTCTGTAGCATATTTGCGATTGCAACATTCTATGTTGTGGAAAATTGATTGTGCAAGCTCCTGGAAAAGCTAACAATGCAATTAACAAATCTTTTGATTTCTGCATCGCCCAATCAAAATAATCTTTTTTCAAAGGCAGATAAATCTTTGAAAATTCTCGTCCCGCCATTGTCAGCAATCTTGTTCTCCCCTTTATGATGATCTGTGCTGCCATCTCCAAATCTGTCAGAATTGTCTTTGAAGGCCTATACGGTAGGAAAATCCACTCTATGATTATTAAAGGATCTCTCTGAGATGCGTCCCATTGGAAGATCAAACCATGGAATTGTGCTTTCTTTCCCAACACTGCCAACTGGAAAGGCAACGATTCAACGAATCGATGTGCCTGTCTCTTCTGAATGGCATCTGTAACTTTTTCCAACTCCCTCTTTGCTTCCTTTGTGAGCGTCCTGGGAGATCGAATGTCTGCATCTCCTCTCAAGAGATCAAGCAACGCTGGAATGTCACTGTTTGTGATTCCTAAAATCGACCTCATCCAGTTGATTTCCCCTAAAAGTTGTTGTAAATCATGCAGATTGTTGACTCTTGTGCTGATTTCCATCTTTTGAGGCCTTATTGTTTTCTCCGAGATTTTCCACCCTAGATATTTCCAAGGCGCGACCTCCTGAATCTTTGAAACACTGATTTCCAGACCTGCCTTTTGCACTTCTGCAATGACACAGTCACGAGCTTTTTGCAGCTCTTGTTGTGTTGACGCCGCAATGAGCAAATCATCCATATAATGAATGATCCTCACCTTCGGGAACTTCTTCCGCGCTGGCGACAAAGCTCGTGCCACGTACCATTGGCAGATTGTCGGCGAGTTTTTCAGGCCCTGAGGAAGAACGACCCAATGGTACCGCCGCAGAGGCGTTTCCTTGTTGATACTTGGAACTGAAAAGGCAAGCCTCGGAGCATCATCCGGATGAAGTGGAATGCTGAAGAAACAGTCCTTGAGGTCAATGACCACAAGCGGCCAATCTCTGGGAATCATCGAAACAGATGGAAGACCCAGCTGAAGTGGTCCCATGTCTTCGAGGACTTCATTGATCTTCCTGAGATCGTGCAACAGCCTCCATTTGCCTGACAGCTTCTTCTTGATGACGAACACTGGAGAATTCCAAGGGCTGTTTGTCGGCTTGATGTGTCCTTTCTGCAACTGTTCTTGGACCAGGGTTTTCAATGCACTCAACTTTTTTCTCTCCAGGGGCCACTGATCCACCCAGACTGGATCATCTGTTTTCCAAGTCAACTTCAATGTGGAGAGTGCCGCAGTGACCCCTATTAAAAATCCACCTGGATCTTCATGCCCCATTGTGCCAAGAGATCTCGTCCCCAAACTGTGATTGGCTTCTGCACAACGAAAGGACGAATGATCGCCGTCTTGTTTCCTGGTCCTGTGACAACGATGGCATTCTCACTCTGCAGACACAGAGAAACTCCCCCTATGCCTGAGAGCGATCCCAAGGGCGCAATCAAGCTCCAGTTGCGAGGCCAAAAGATGTAGGATATTACTGTGACATCTGCTCCTGTGTCGAGCATGCCTCTGACCTCTATTGTTGTCTCCACAAGTTAATTGGCATGTGAGCGTGGGTCGATCTCGACCTATGTGTTTTACCCATGTGGTATGTATTTCGACATGTTCCCTCAAAGGAAGCCCTTCTTCATCGAAGATTGACATGACTTCAATGGCGTGTGGTGGCAGAGCAAAAGCTCTCGCGATCTGAGTGTTCTCCGCCACGGTCAATGGTGGACGAAGTGCTTTTGCCAGAACTGTCAGTTCCGTATTTTTATCTGCGGAAACAACTGACGGATAAACAATAAGTCCAAGGATTCTGCTCCTGTCCTGTCCTATTATTAAGAAATCTTGTTTTTTGTATGAATCTCCGCGGATTCCTGTTGGAACCTCCGCATGACCTTCATCCAGAAAGCAAATTAATTTGGAAGTTGCCAGTGTGCACTGTGCCCCTGGTGGAAGGAGTTCTGGGTCGCTTGAGAATCGGCTGAGGAGTTTGCTGAGGGCGTCTGCTTGACGATCCCCGATGATTGTCCTGTTGGTTGTTGTGTCACCGCCATCACTTGTGTCGACGCGCGCTGACGGTTTGTGGGCGCGCTCCTTCTCCCGTTTCCCGGAAGCGGTAGAGGATTCCCTTCCACGTCTGTCTGGGAAAAACATTCTTTCACAGAGTGTCTTCCTCTTCCACACCGCGCACAAAGTGGCTTTGCAGGCTTTTGTGTCTGCACTTGTGTGTGTGCATGTGGACAATTCTTTTTCAAGTGTCCAAACGCCCCACATTTGTAGCATTGTCCTCTTGATGGAGTGCTCTTCTTCTGGATAGTTGCAAGAACTTTATTTATGCTTTCACTCTGTTGTTGGAGTACCTTTTCCAGCATCTTTTCAACCTTGTCCTGATCTTCTGACTGCCTCTCCGGGTTTCTTCTTATCTGTTCTCCCCATTCTCCTCTCAGCTCATCCCTCACGATTGACGCAACGTGCTGAGGTGTTCCCACTCTGCTGCATGCCTCCACCATCTCTGCCAAGGATGGCCGTCCTGGCATTGCGCTGATGACCCGTTGACAATCCGGGTTGGCATTGCCGAAAGCTAGACTTTCCATGAGAGGTTGCTTCGCCTCATCAATCGTCACCTGTCGATCCACAGCTTGCGTGAGCCGATCTATGAAAGATGAGAATGGTTCTGTGGGACCTTGCCTGACGCATGAGAATGGGATGTCCGGAACTCCCGCCGGAGCAATCTGCAAGATTGCTTTGCGTGCTGCTTCTTTGATGTCATTCAACACCCGTCGTGGAAGCCGTGCTGCTTGCTCCACTGGATTGTCATCTGGAGGATCTCCTGCTAACTGTGCTTCTGTGAGGTTTGCGTTTGGCCCACCTTGATAGCTGGCTCTCAACTCTGTGAGATATCTTCTCCATCTTCTGTCCCAGATAAGACTTTGTGTGTCAGTGAGAATCATCGACACAAGACATCGAATGTCGAATGGCGTGAAATCATACGTATTGAATGTCCCCTTCAGGAGCTGTTTGAAGTACTGCGAATTCAGACCATTGTTCTGAATGGCCTTTGATAAGTCTTTGATCACCTCGTGACCCAACCTTTCCCACCTTGGATTTTGGCCTTGTGCATCATACGTCACTGGCATTATTATGTCTCCTGATCCTCTGATCAAACCCTTTTCTTTTGATAATTCATTTCTAATTTCCTTCCAGTCTATTGGTTCTATTGGCTGTTCTTCTTCCTCCTCTTGAAACTCCATTGGCCATTGCCTGCACAATGGAATCGTGGAGGCTCTTGGTGATCCTTCGTTCCATGTTCTTCGACTTGAGGTCTTCTGTCTTGCTCCTAAATCTGGAAATGAAACTTGAGGCTCTCTTGAACGTGTTCTTTTTGCTGCATCAAAAGACTGCAGAAGATTCTTTGCTGCTTCCGCTGCTGAAAGCATCCATGCTGGAATTCCCTCTCTTGCTGTAATGTGTATCATTTCTTCTTCTTGAGGCTGTGCTTCATCTGAGCTGTCTTCAACTTCATATGATCCTGAAGTTGATGGAATATTATCCTTTTGCTGTGTTGTTGTTTTTGTTTTTGTTTTCTTTAATGTAGCTTTCTTTTTATAAATTGTTGGAAAAAATTGCTGCATTGTCGCAGTTTGGCCAGCAGGTGATGTGGTGGCGCTGTCGAGCAGTTCCGACATGTCCTGCAATGTGGTCGTCCCTCCACGAGGTGGCGCTGTCGCCTGCCTGGACAACCTTGATGATGACACGAACTCCGTCGCTTCCTGCTCGGCAGACTGCAACGCTTGCAGCTGTGTTTGAGACCGAGTTTGCATGGCTGTTAACTGAGCTGACATTGAGGGCTGAATACTTGAATGCTTTTGAGTGGAAGGGGTTTGAACCATAGGGTTTGAGACTAAAGGCATCGGTCTCGGAGAGGGGGTGGAGCCCCGGGATGTCGAACCCCAAACGTGACCCCTCCTCTTCGCCCCAGACGTCACAGAGGATCGGACCCGCCCCCGACCTCGCTCCGCCGGCACTTCCCGCGCATGCGTGCCTTCGGGGACGCCCCCTGCCTCCCCTGTACTGACGTCACTGTTTCCGTCCCGCTCCACCTCCGAAGTCTCCTCCCTATTGTCTGTTCCTGTCCCTCTCTCCTCCTCCTCTGACGCTGTATCCACACCCCCCGCCGAAGCGCGCAGCCCCCCCCCCGCGGGTGCCCCCTTTCTCGCTGCGATTCGAGCCGATCTCCGGGTCCAGATTTCCGGGTCTGACGTCACCACCGCGTGTCTCCTGCGTCCCTCCATGGCAGCTCGCTGGAGCTCTGCAGCTGCTCCGCCCTTGCTGCCCGTGTCTGACGCTGCCGCGCTGGTTTGAGAGCTCTCCCCGGCCGTCCCCCGAACTTTGCTCGACCCGCGCGCTTTTGACACCGCGCTAAATGGGGCCGCCGCTGCTTTCGGCGTTGCGCTCGCAAAAGCCGCACCAGAACCCGTGTCTCCCATCGCCTCCACGCCCCCCCCGCCGGCCGCCGCCGCTTCCGCGCCGCCGCGCATGCCGCGAGAGAGCGCATCCCCCCTCCCCACTTGTTCCCTTTGAACCCCCCTCCCCGACTCCGCCACTTTTTCCACCTCCTCTCCCTCTGATTCCTCGATATCGCTAGGAGAAAACTTTATTTCATCAGGGAGCAGAATGGCATCATCTGTGTCTGAGTCAGAGTCTGAAGCCCCTGCACTCTCTGGAGTTTCAGGGCGCTGTAGGGTTCCCTTGGGTTTTCGGGATGGTGGGACTGAAGGCAATGACATTTCTCCCGGTCCCCTTTTCTCGGGCACCTTTCCCCCCGGGCTAATTGAGATCAGAGCCAATCTCTGCTTGGAGCCTTGCTCTGGTCCCTCCGCCCTTTTGGGACCCGCAACAACTTGTTGCCTGGCTGACCCTCTCAACTGAGTCGAGGTCGCCTCTAACATAATTCTTGCTGAAGACAGCAATTTCAAGGCTGTCTTATCATCATTGGTGGCTAGAAAATATAGGTGTCTGTTAGCTTCTTGCCAAAAGCCTACTTCAAATAACAACCGTGTTTCTGAGTACGGTAATTACACCGCACCCACAGCAGTAATTCTCTAAGCTTTTTCTTTGGGATCCCCCTTGTGTGTGTTTCTGCCACGCCCTGTAGGTCGGACAGAATCTCTATTTGTTCCTGGGAAAGTGTACCCCCCATGTTCTTAATTCTTGACCTTCTCACCGAATTCCTGTCGTCAGAGCAGTCCGAAGGCTCCTGGTCTCTGGCCTGCAGGTCACAGGAGATGGATTCGGAGGCGCCTTTTCCGATTCCGATCCGGGCTGTCCTGCTACGAACTTTCTTCGGTGGAGGTGGAGTGCGATGTTCTCTGCGGCCGCCGCGTCTGCAAATTCTGCTGGCTGCTTTCTGGCTGTTTTCCCAAGGAGTTATCAGTGCTCTCCTGGGAATGAGTCCAGTTTGGGAGCTGCCCACTCGGTGCTTCAAGGCTGCCCTGTGCAAGAGGTGCACAACAGAGCTCACTGTGGCTCAGCGAGTGCTGCCGGATGCTGCTGGATCGCCGGTTGCTGCCGAGTAGCTCACTGGGTCGTCCGCCGGGTGCCCACCGGCTGCCCACCGGGTGCCCACCCAGGGACGCCAAATGTCGGGTTCGGCTGTCTGTCTCTGCCCCGACACGGGTAGTGTGGTTCTTGGGTGGCACGCGTTTTAAAGGACGAGTCTGGACTCTTCAGCTTTTCGGTCTTCAGGTTGTTTATTATTTCTTATCTACAAAATTTTCTGTCTGCCCAACAGAGGTCTGATCTGCAAGCAGTCACAGGCACTCTCTGACCACCCACGGGGCGGTCATGTCTTTTTATACTAATATCTACGTACATAATATTTACCTTTATTTCCCAATGCTTTTCACCCATGTTGGCAAGTGCACCTTCACCATAAACCAATCCCCAAGTGCCAACATCACCACAGGAGATGGAGGACAAGAAGAAGGAAGAAGAAGGACAAGACACGCCCTGATCCCTCCATCTTGTCTCCATAACCCCCCTGTACCCAAAAACCTTAAAATCTATATTTCACCCTCTAAATGTGTCCCTTTTACACCTTTTACTCTAAAGTGATTCTCTTGTCCTCAAACTCTTGTTATTTCTGTGGATGGATCAAAATCAAGCCACCAGACACTCTTGGCAACATTCCAGGATTTTCGAGACCCCCAAGGGTTCTCCTGGCATCTCTGAACATCAGGAATGATGTGCTGAGATCCCACATCTATGGTAACATGTACGTACTTCAACCTCCCAAACTCTGCCACATGTGTGACATCCATCTGCCAGGTCTCATTTGTGCTCAGCCCTCTTGGGTTAACTCCCAGACCTAAACCACAGCCTCCATTATGATGACTACATATAGGACAGGCTTTGACTATTGCCCGTGCCTCCTCCATAGATATTTGAAATTCTCTATGAAGGCCTTTTGCATTCCTCTCTGGCTATGGTTTGTTTGGGAACCGGAGTTGCTTGTGTGATTGAGACTAATTTATCTGCTCGCATGTTGCCCTCTCCCAGACCAATATCCCATTTGTGACTTCTGATATGGATAACACAAAAAGAATGCTTTCTTAGCTTAATTGCTCTCTGCAGCTGCATAAACAGCTCATGTAACCTCCTGTTTTGAATCTCTTTTATAGAGGCATCCTCTATTCGCTCACACACTCCTGCAACATACAAAGAATATGTTACAATGTTAAGAGGTCCAGAGAAATGCATCATGGCCCATACAACAGCCAATAGCTCCATCGTTTGCAAAGTGTCCAACTCAGTAGCTTGGAGTATATGATGATGCCATTGTCCCTCTTCTTGCCAGGTCACTGCAGGCGGTTTTGGATTTTCTTCCTGCATCTGTGTAGGCAGTTATAGCATCCGATAAGGGCTTTAGTGATCTTCTTGGGCATTGAATCCAACCCCACTGTCCTATCCAATTCAATGGTACATTGGGAATATCATCAGTGGCAGTCACACTACCGGCTCCCAATAGGGCCTCTTGTAACTCCATACTGTTTGTCAGATACCAGGTCAATGTATCTTTCTTCATTGGTATCTGTATCTGATCAGGTTCCTTTCCCGTAATCTGTACCGCCCGTTCACGACCCTTTTTGAGCAAATCAGCTAAAATTTCAATTTTCTGAAGAAGGGTTTTATGTTGTTGAAGTGGAGGAGATATCCATTCCAAGACCCATATCTCCCCCGTTTTTCTGTTATGCTGAGTAAGTGCACCCAGGAAAAATTTTGGTCCACACCAAACTGTCAGCTGTATAGGAAGATCAAGATCACGTCTCCGAACACTGCCTTGTGTGACACAGTCCAATATCTGCTGCAGTGTTTCAACCTGTTCAGGGGTTATACGAACAGACTGTGCCGGATCAGTTCCCTTTAGTAAAGGTCGAAGTTCATCTAACAGTTCGTTGTTAAAAGAGTAAGACCCCCCGTGGATCCAAATCCATGCTGTCCTCTCGACTGTGCCTGATGAGGGGGTACAGTTTTAGCCAACTGTTGCAAAGGAATCAATTGAGCTATCCTTTGTCCTTTTTCGATTCGCATAGGTGGAAAAAGAGTATGCACCATAATAAAAATCTCCCCTGTATAGTCAGCGTTTATTATTCCAGATAAAACAAATAATCCCATCATGATAGCTGAGGAACGACCTAAAAGCAAAGCTCCCATAGGTAATCCATCAATAATGAGTGGTCTCTTTACCCCAGTTGGAACCTTTTCTGGGTGGGTAGTCATCAGGGTTACTGTGGCTGCTAGGTCCAATCCGAGGCTCCTGGCGGTGGCGGGCTAGAGGCAGGTTGAGCTGAAGCGGTGACAGCTGCTACTTGTGTCCGGGCGCAGGGAGCTGGTGACCGGGAAGCAGAACCGCGCCGGGCAGCCGCGGGGCGGGCGGACCCACCGGAGCCCGCTGCCCCACGGGGGGTGGGAGGCCCGTCCTGCCGCCCCCCGGCTCGGGGGTCGGGGCGGCTGCGGAGCGGAGCGGGAGGCGGCCGGGCTGCAGCTGCTAAGCCGCTTAGGGCCGGGGCTGGCATGAGCCTCCCCGGCGGGGCGGCTGCGGGCTGCGCGCTGTGGCGGGGAGGCTGAAGGCGCGGATCCGGAGCGGGAGGAGGCGGAGGGGGGGCTGCTGCCTGAAGCAGGAGCTGATAGCGGCGGGGAGCTGCTGTTTAGAGCAGGAACTTGTGTCGGCGGGGAGCCGCCGCTTAAAGTAGATGCCGGTGCCGGCAGGGGACCGCCGTATAAGGCAGGAACCGAAGTCGGCAAGGGGGTGCCACTTAAAGCAGGCACCGATGCTGGCGGGGCCGTGTTGCTTAGAGTAGGCGCCGATGGGGGTGGGGAACTGCTGTTTAGAGCAGAAGGTGATGCCGGCGGCAGATTGACTGTGGGCGTAACAGGGGGCAGTGGGGAACCAAACCAGTCCCCATAACTCCTGTTTCTTTCATGGGCTGCACTAGCCTGCTGGGCAGCTCTTTCCTCTGCCTGGTATTTCAGCAATTCATCACGCACGACTCGCCATAACTTCCCCAACTTTCTCGCGGTTTTATCATCATCTATGACTGCCTGCCACAACTTATCCCCAAATATACGCCACTCTGATAACCTATGCACTGTGTGAGGATTTTGAAACAGTCTTTGTGCATACTCATGAGCTAACAACCCATGAAGCTCTTTCTGCAAATCTATACCCTTAACCTTATGCTTTTATAAAAAGCCAGTAAATAAATCATATGCTGCTTGCCTTTCTTTATCCATGTTAAAGATAACAGCGCGCTTCCTGCAGCCCTTCCAGGCTCCGGCAGCATGTATCGGCCGGGCTCTCCGATGAGGTCACCCGGGGCTCAGCACTTTCCCTTTTTCAGCGGTGCTTTTGCCGTCCTCGGCTGCGGTAGGACCCGAACTCCGTACACCGATAGACCGTGGCTACCAGCGAAAAACGTCCGGGGTCACCATTTGTCATGAACGGCGGAAGAAATGCCTCACACAATATGCGTGAACAGCAAATCCCCAAGTTTATTGAAAGCTCACACATATTTATATTGGTGTTAATGAAGCTTATACATATTGCAAAAGCTGAGCTCATTATTGGCTAAAGCACACTTAGATCAACCACACCTACTTCTATGCTCTAATGATTATTTTGTTTCTATGTCTACATTCTTCTAGCTTCTCTACCTAGGATATCTTCATTTTCTGGCAAGCGATTTTCTCCCCCATCTTCCCGTTTCAGCAAAGGTCACTATGACCTTTGTCAGTGATTGGACGTTGGTTGCATAATCCCCAGCTTGTTTCCCCTATCCTTATCCAACGGTATCACATCGAAGTGGCCCTTCTCAGCTAGCCAATTATCCAAAAAGCTCTCTACAAATATCCACTCCAAAATATGCAATTTATCTTCCCATTTATCATTCCATTGACACAACAATCTACATGGTATTTCATCATCTCTCGAAATAAATAATTGCACACCAACAGAAACATCTATCCTAGTAACAAATTTAGATGTCAAGGCCAATTCAATTTCTTCCACTGTCTTTTTGGCTGCAGCAGTGAAATGTCTCTCATCGGTAGAGGAAGTTATCCTGGATAGTAAGTCATACAAAGGTTGCAGTTGATGATTAATTATCCCCAAGTATGGCCTAAGCCAACCTATTGCACCAACCAACCTCTGCACGTCAACAGCAGTTTTAATATCAATGTCCAGTTTTACAGGTTGAGGCACAATTTGTGTATTGGTGATTATCAACCCCAAATATCTCCAAGGCATCTGTCTTTGAACTTTCTCCAGGGCGATAACCAAACCAAAGGCTTCTAAATTTGTGACAGCACATTGTTCAAGAGCCAACAATTGTTGTTTATTTTCCAACACCAACAAGATATCATCCATATAATGATAGCAATAACAATCGCTAAATTGCTCTCGGACCTTAGATAAAGCCTGTGCCACAAACCACTGACAAATACTTGGAGAATTTCTCATTCCTTGAGGCAAAACGGTCCACTGATATCTTTGGGCCAGTTCCTCATGATTTAAAGAAGGCACAGTAAAGGCAAATTTTTCCTTATCCTGATCAGCCAATGGAATTCTAAAAAAAACAGTCTTTCAAATCAATGATAATTATTTCCCATCCTTGTGGAATCATTGTAGGTGTTGGGACACCTGATTGTAAAGCACCCATTGCGGCCATCACAGCGTTTATCCGCCGCAAATCGTGCAAAAGTCTCCATTTTCCACATTTCTTTTTTATTACAAACACTGGTGTATTCCATGGGCTAAATGATTTTTCAATATGTCCAGCTAGTAATTGTTCTTTCACTAAGCCTCACAAGGCAAGAAGCTTTTCAGTAGGCAGGGGCCACTGCTCAATCCAGACAGGCTTATCTGTCAGCCATGTCAAAGACACAACCGGACATTTAAAGCCCTGCATCCCAGTGGCCCCCACTAAAAATCCGTTGTGATTTTAACACCCCATTGGGTTAAGCAATCACATCCCCATAAATTAGGCTGAGCATTATAACATATGGGCTAATGTTAGCTTGTTGGCATTCCTGATGTGTTACAGTGATCACGATAGCAGATAAAGCACCAGCAGTTGACCCACCTAACCCAACAACTCCAAAGTTTGATTGAGTGAGGGGCCATGTTGGAGGCCAAACAAGCTGTGAAATTATAGTTACATCTGCTCCTGTGTCAAGTAAACCTGATATTGTTGTAGTTTCTGTGTGACATCCCTTAGCAGTGACCAAACATTGTATTACCGGATGCTCATCTGTCACCTTTTGAGTCCAGAGAACCTGAGGTGGTCCTGTAGATCCAAAACCTCCAGTGCCATGACTCCAGTCCACTACAGTTGGAACAGAACTCATAAAAGGATCAAGTTGAGAAATACAAGTACTGAGGCAAAGTTGAAATTTTCCAGGGTAGAAATCCATTTTGATTTAGGTGAAATGTACATTTTTGAGTTGAGTCTGTGGTTAGAAAACATAGCTATTTAGCCTGACAGCAGAACCTAGGCAGTGAAGGACAGAGATAAGGGGGGGGGGGGGAGGAGTCAGAGGGTGATAGAGAGAGAGACTGCTGTGAGAGCAGGTCAACCTGACCTAGGAATTCTTTCTGATAAAGAAGAACTAGCAGCAAATGTAATGCAAAATTCGTAAAAATGAGTATGTATGAACCTATTGTGAAATTGTATGCATATGTATCTGAGAGGGGGATAAAAGGGACCTGAAATTCCCAGAAGTACGCATGTCATTTTAGGGGAACGATTCCCACATGCGTCCAGTGCTGTAATAAACATACCGGCTTTACAACTTTTACAAAAGTTGTGGAGTTTTAATTATCTCCGCAAAACATACCTTTTTGAATAACAACAGGAGGTTCACTAACAGACACCATAGCCTGAATTTGTCCCACATAATCAGAGTCAATAAGACCCAAATGGACATTAATACCTTGAATAGTGCTACTAGATCTTCCCATCAGAAAAGCACTCAAAGCTTGGCCTATAGGAACATAAGCGTCAAGAGGCACTTTACATATACCTCTTGTCAAAATAGTCACTGTGTCAGCTACTGGTATATCAATCCCTGCCAAGCCTCTTGTGGCCCCTGTGTATCGGTCACAAATGGAGAGCTTTGCAGTGCTGGCAGGGCTCGTGATTGTTGTCAGGGTATTTGTGTCTCCACACACCCCTTCGTGTTCCTCTTCTAGTTTCCCTGCACTTGTCTACCACCGGAAAAAGATCTTAACTTACAAAATTTAGCAATATGGCCAAAGTTACCACCATGATAACAAGGCACTTTACTGGTCCAAATTACCCTAGAATGTGCTCATCGTCCAGCAGTTTGAGGGCATTGGGTCTTCACATGTCCTGATTCTTCACAAGCAGAACATCTTGGTGAGGATTTCATGACTCTTGCTAAAGCAGCCATTTTATGTTCAACCGAACTGACCTTTGAGCAAGCAACTACAAGATCAGACAGTGAGGGATCTCCCGGTAAAGAATCAATAATTCTCCTACAATCATCATTCGGATTTTCCCATGCTAGCTGTCTGCATAAAATTTGCCTCAACTTATCATCTTCTACTTACTTCTGAAGGGCTGCAGCAACTCTCTCCACAAACTGCAGAAAAGGTTCCTTCACCCCTTGCTGGATGGTAATATACCTTGGTTTAGGACCTGCCATCTCCATTGTTTTAAGTGAGGCAGTCATACCCAGCTGCTGGGCCTGTGCCAGAACCAGGGGGTCCCATCTTGCCTGAAAATCCGGGTTAGAGAATGGTCCATTGCCCAGCAAGGCATCAACTCCCACAGCGTGATGTGGATCGTGCTGAGGTAACTGCACATTGTCCAAAGCTACTCTTTCAACCATTTGTTTCCAGGTAGCTTGAAACACACCATACTGCACTGGTTGAAACAGAATTGTAGCAAGGTGAACAATATCATAAGGTACAAGTACATCAGCATTTAGAACACCAATCACTTGCATCACCTGCGAAGAGTTAACACCATACTGATCTACTTTTGACTGAAGGTCCTGTACAGCCCTCCATGCAAAAACCTGATGGCTATCTTGTTGTCCTGAATTAGGAGCAGCTTTGAAAACAGGAAAAGCCACAGGCCCACCAGAAGAAGCAGCAGCAGCCATCTCCATCCTTTTAGGTGGACCTATTTTCTCTAACAGATTCCAATCTCCCACTTCAGCTGCTTTCATTCTCACATGCTCCCAAAAGTGCAAAGGATGTTGAGGAGTCACAGCCACCTGGCAGGGGGGCAGAGTCCAAGAAACAGCAGGTCTGGATCTGCTACAAGGTCTAACAGAAACAGATTCCTGCTTCTTTTTAGATGTACTTATAACTGGCAGTTCATCATCAGTACTATCACTAGACAAGGAAGGACACTGTTAAAGATTGCATTTTTTCAACCAGTTCAGGAGACAGAGGGGGGCAGACGGCTCAACTGGGGGTGGAGCAGAGGCAGACGACTCGAAGGAGGGCAGATGCTGGGCAGATGGCTCAAGGGGCGAGGAGCAGCTGACCGATGGATGGGTAAGGGAGGGGCAGCCGACTGAGGGGAGGGTGAGGGGAGAGCAAACGGCCCAGGGAGAGACAGAAGGGCCGATGACCCATCCTGTTTTTCACTTCGCTTCTTCTGTAACTTCATTTTTGCTAATTGCTGTGCAGGCATAAGATACTTTGGTTTAGCACTCAGTTCAGCTAACTGCTGAGCAGGCGAAGTATACACAGGTTTAACATAGTCTTTTGGAGATAAATGCCGAGGAACAGTCTTAGCCTGCCGTTTGATTATCACAATAGCAGACCCTGGGGGAACCTCCACAGCAGCTGCATCAGTCTCTTCAGGGGGAGATACATCAACAGGCTCAGCCTCATCTTCCTCCTGTTCCTCTACTTCAGTTTCTTGCTCTAATTCCTGCTCCTCCAATTCTTCCCCTCTATTTTGTTCTGCTTTCCATTCCTTCAGTGCCTCATACAACAGTTTCCAGGTAGTAGTCAAATCAACAACCATCTTATCCCCCTTAGATATCACTTCCTATAGTCTCTTCCCAACTTTCTTCCATGCCCGGACACTGAAGGCAATGTCGGCATCAGCTTCAAAGTCCTGTGATTTACACCATATGAGTAAACTACGAAGAGCATAATCAGAAGTTTGAACATTTTTTCTTTTCAGTAAAGTTGGACCACAGCCTCCTCTAGGCATCCACCCACTCTGGTGTGGGGTCCCTCTCTCGGGTTGCTGTTGATAATTGCTACTTTGAGATGTGTAGGATGTCTCTGCTTCGGCCTGCGCAACTGAAGAATGAGTCTGGACTCTTCACTTTTCGGTCTTCAGGTTGTTTATTAATTCTTATCTATAAAATTTTCTTTCTGCTTAGCCGAGATCTACTCAGCAAGGCAGCTACAGGCACTCTGACCGCCCTCAAGGTGGTGTTGTCTTTTTATACTACAAACTACGTATATCATATTTACACTTAATTCCCAATACCTATCACCTCTGTTAGACAGTGCACTTCTACTCTAAACCAATCCCAAAGTGCCAACATCACTGCAGAAAATGGAGAACAAGAAGAAGAAGAAAGAAAGGCTAGACACGCCCAGATTCCTCCATCTTGTCCCCATAACCCCCATACCAAAAATCCTAAAATCTACATTTTCACCCTTTGATCATTTCATTATTACACTATTCAAACCTGTGTGACTTTCATGTCCTCATACAAAGCTGGCAACTTGCTCCAAGGGTCAAAATCAAATCCTCAGGTTTTCTGGGCAGCATGCCAAGGTCTCCGAGCCCCCCAGCGGGGTCCTTGGCAACTCTGGACACCCAGAGGGATGTACTGAGTTCCGACATCTCTCTCTTCTGTTTGCACTAAAAACACTTCTTTGGCAACTCGATTCATGACTTGCTGCACACACAAAAAGATGTATGGCACGATGAGCATGAGAACTAAAAGTCTTACTAAAATATAAAACTTTATTTTTAGAAGCTCTATCTACAATGGAGAAAGATTGAAAAATCTAGCCACATTATTGATCTAAGATCTAGTGATCTCTTTAGGCTTTTTTATACTTTCTTCTATCTTTTTGATGTTCTTGTGAATTGACTTTGAGTGATCTGTCAGGTTCATGCAGCACATTCTTTCAAATTCTTCACATCTATGTTTATGTGCCAGCAGCAGATAATCCATTGCTGCTCTATTTTGAAGAGTTGCTTGTCTCACACTGTCAATGTCTTTTAACATGTCACTCGGTGCAAGAGAAACGGCTCGAGCGTGTTTGCTCAACTAACAACTCATGTGGTCTAATTGAGTTAAGGCTACCTTCGACACTGTCTGAGGTGAGAAAATTGCAACGGCAATTCTCTGAGCTTTGTCTCAAGTGTTTACTTTATCATCACAATTTGGACTATACTGTTCTAATGATCTTTTCTCTTTACGTTTTTGTTTTTTCAATGATTTCGAATCAGGTGACAACAATGAAATTCTTCTAATGCTGCATGGACTGCTTTTGACATTTACAGGGATGCCATGCTAAATTTTGTCTCTACAAATGAAAAAGATCTCTTGTGGCAATTGTGCTGGAACTTGGAGCGATGCTTTGGTTGTCATCTTGGTGTATTTGCACCAAGCTGATGCATTTTTGTAAAAGGCATGATTCAGAGTGACATCAATGGTCTTATTTTTTGCTTTTGTCACATCTGAAATTTCGAATTTCATGCAAAGTTCTATTGTAATGGACTTAAAAATTTCTAATTCTTGAGGTTCAGAGGAAGCTGCAGGAAGGAGTTTTGTCTAAGAACACTACTCATTCACAGGATCTATAATGACTTGTGAAACTTTTACAGGAGTGTGTTTTGGAACTGGCTATTCGTCTACTGGCAATCTAACTATGCATGTTGAAAATGGTCTCTTTGGCTTTGAGTGTGTTAAGCAAATGCTGTCTAGATTTGCTGCCTGAGCTAAAGCTTCTCAAACATTCTGTTTTGGTTAGACAATGGGCAAATCTGCCTCATTGCTTAAAGCAACAGGTGGAAGAATGAGGCACATGAGCATTACTAAGCTCATGGCTTCACTCTTGGTGAGAAGCTTTGCTATGTTTTTGACACTTAAACTTCAAAAGAAACTTCTAAGCCTTTGTTCTTTTATGTATTTTCTGAGTCGATGTTTGGAGTCTGGTTCTCTTCTTCCGTTTGCGTGCCCGCTTCTCTGTTTCTGGGATCAGTATCTTCTTGCTCTCAAGTCTGATATGGCTTCATGTGTCGCGCCGACACCTACTTCAGACTTCGCCTTGTGGAAACACAAGCGAAACTCTTGCTTTATGTAATTAGTTTGAAGGGACCTTCTATTTGTCTTGTCTCTGGGTTTCTGATCAAAACTAAAGGATTTTCCTTTAGTTTTGCTTGAGACCTGTTTGAAAAATGTCTTAAAATTGGTGGATTGGGCTCTGAAGAGGAGCTGTTAAGAAAATTCAACACATACAATACCTTGTTCAACTTCATGTGAGGTGTTGCTTCTGGGTCCCCCCTTTTTTATCTGTCTAAAAGGGATTTCAGGGTATGATGTGTTCTTTCAATGATTGCTTGACTCGTGGGGGAATATGGAATACCAAATGTGTGTCTGACACCCTACTTTTTTAGAAATTTGTCAAGCACTTTCTTTGTGTATGTTGGGCTATTGTCTGTTTTTATCTCTTGAGGTACACCTAATGATGCAAATGCTTGCAAGAAATGTCAACAGGCATGTTCTGCTGTTTCTCTTGTATGTGCTGATGCGAAGACTGTTCTTGAAAATGTGTCCACTGAAACATGAACATTTTTGAGCTTTCTGAATGACGGATATTTTGTGACATCAGCTTGCCACAGTTGAAGACTTTGCAGTCTCTGTGGATTGACTGATCCTGTGGAAGCAGGTGGCTGCACAAGCTGACAGTCTGGACAAGCACTAATGATTTCTCTTGCTTGGCTTTTCAAAAAACAAAAGGATTCTATCAGTGCTTGTGCATTCTGATGAAAAAATGTGCGACTTAATCTTGCTTGCTCAAAAAGGTCCAGTAGGGTTTGTGAAATGGGCATTGTTAACCTGTCTGCTTGGGCATTCTCTTCTGCTAGAAATCTTGGAAGTGATGTATGTGCTCTGATGTGAGTGATGAAGTATTTATGTTCTCTGCTTTCTAGCAATATTTTCATGCTTGTCAAGTATGAATATAAAACTTTGTTGCTGGTCTCTTTCAAAAGTGAACTTTCTAACTGTTTGACTACACTCACAACATATGTGGAATCTGTGATCAGAATGAGACGTTGTTTGAACAATTGAAATGCCTTGACAACAGCTGCCAATTCCACAATTTGTGGAGAGCTTTGGACTGTTTTTACGTTTGAGTCTCATTCTTTTGTTGTTGAGTTCTAAGTGATCACTGACTTGTGTGGTTTTTTTGAACCATCAGTGAACACTGTGATCTTATCTAATGGTTCTTCACTTATTCTCAATTTTTTCTTGTAGTATATTTGTGACTCCAACACTGTGTTGTGGGAAATTATTGTGCAAATGCTTGGAAAGCTTAACAATGTGATTAAAAAATCTTTTGATTTCTGCATTGCTCAATCGAAATAATCTTTTTTCAATGGTAAATGGATTGTTGAGAATTCTCTGCCTGCTATTGTCAGCAACTTTGTTCTCGCCTTTATGATAATTTGTGCTGCCATCTCTAGATCTGTGAGAATAATCTTTGAAGACTTGTAAGGTAGAAAAACTCACTCTATGATTAATAGTCTCTTTGAGATGAATCTTATTGAAAAATCAAACTATGGAATTGCACTTTTTCTCTTAACACTGCTAACTCGAAAGGCAATGATTCTACAAATTGGTGTGCTTGCTTCTTCTGAATGGCATCTGTAACTTTTTCTAGTTTTTTCTTGCTTCTGGTGTGAGTGTTCTGGGAGATCTGATGTCTGTCTCCCTTCTCAGAAGATTGAGCAACGCTGGGATGTCATTGTTTATGATTCTCAAAATTGGTCTCATCTAGTTGATTTCTCTTAGGAGTTGTTGTAGATCATGTAAATTGATGACTTTGGTGCTGACTTCCATTTTCTGAGGCTTTATTGTTCTTTCTGAGATCTTTCACTCTAGATATTTCTCCGATGCAATCTCCTGGATCTTTGAGACACTGATTTCTAAACTTGCCTTCTGCACTTCTGCAATCACACAGTCGCGAGCTTCTTGCAGGTCTTGTTGTGTTGACATTGCAATGAGCAAATCATCCATGTAATGAATGATTTTTGCTTTCAGAAATTTCTTCTGTGCTGGTGACAGAGCTTGCACCACGTACTATTGGCAGATAGTTGGCGAGTTTTTGAGTCCTTGTGGAAGGACTACTTAGCGGTACTGCTGCAGAGGCGTTTCTTTGTTGATGCTTGGAACAGAGAAGGCAAGTCTTGGAGCATTATCTGGATGAAGTGGAATGCTGAAGAAACAGTCTTTGAGGTCAATGACTACAAGCGGCCAATCTCTTGGAATCATTGAGACTGAAGGAAGTCTTAGTTGAAGTAGTCTCATGTTTTTGAGGACTTCATTGATCTTGTGGAGGTCGTGTAACAGTCTCCATGTGCTTGATGCTTTCTTTCGGATGACGAACACTGGAGAGTTCTATGGACTGTTTGTTGGCTTGATGTGTCTCTTTTGCAGTTGTTCTTGGACTAGGTTTTTCAACGCACTCAACTTTTTTCACTCAAGGGGCTACTGATCTACCTAAACTGGATCATCTGTCTTCTAGGTTAACTTCAGTGTGGCGAGTGTTGCAGTGACTCCTACTAAAAATCTACCTCTAACTTCGTGCCTCATTGTGCTAAAAGGTCTCTTCTCCATACTGTGATGGGCTTCTGCACAAAAAAGGGACGAATGATCGCTGTCTTGTTTCTTGGTCTTGTGACAACAATGGAATTCTCACTCTGCAGACACAGAGAACTTCTCTCTATGCTTGTGAGAGAACATAAGGGCGCAATCAAACTCCATTCTCAAGGCCAAAAGATGTAGGATATAACTGTGACGTCTGCCTTTGTGTCGAGCATTCTTCTGATGACAATTGTTCTTTCTCTACAGGTCAACTGACGAGTGACAGTAGGTCGATCTTGGCTTATATGTTTCACTCAGGAAATATGTATTTCTATGTGTTCCTTAGAAAGAAATCTTTCTTCGTCAAACACTGGCACGACTTGCTCTATGGCATGTGGTGGCAAAGCAATAGCTCTTGCTACTGGGGTATTTTCTGCTATGATCAATGGTGGTTGAAGAGCTTTGGCTAAAACTGTCAATTCTTCGTTCTGATTTGCTGAAATGATTGAAGGATAAATGACAAGTCCAAGGGTACTGCTTCTGTCTTTACTGATTATCAAGAAATCTTGTCTCTTGGGTGAAGTCTTGTTGACACTTGTTGATATCACTGCATGACTTCCATCTAAGAAGCACATTAACTTTGAAGTTGCTAATGTGCACTGCGCTCCTGGTGGGAGGAGTTCTGGGTCACTGGGGATTCTGTTGATGACTTTGCTGAGGGAATTTGTCCGACGTTCTCTGATGATTGTCTTGTCTGCTCTTGTGTTATCTCCATGACTTGTTTCGACACGCGCTGACGATGTTGTGCGCTCTTTTTGGCGTTTCCTGGACACAGTAGAGGTTTTCTAATTACGTCTGTCTGAGAATAACATTCTTTCGCAAGATGTCTTTTTCTTCTGCATCTTGGACAGAGTGGCCTTTCTGTCTTTGGCACTTGCACTTGTGCTTGTGGGCAGTTCTTCTTCATGTGTCTAAATGCTCTGCACCTGTAGCATTGTCTTCTGGATGAGTTGCTTTTCTTTTCAATGCTTGCTAGACCTTTGTCTATCTTGTCAATCTTCTCATTCTGCAATTGAAGCATTCTTTCTATTTTTTTCTCCCAACTGTCTTCTCAGTTGTTCTTTTAACTCTCCTCGTAATTCCTGCTTCACAATGGATGCAACATGCTGAGGTGTTTTCACTTTGTTGCATGCCTCTACTAGTTCTGCTAAAGAAGGTCATCCGGGCATTGCACTGATGACTTGGCAATCTGGATTGGCATTGGCGTAGGCAAGACTTTCCATGAGATGTGGTTTCACTGCATCATCAGTCACTTGTCAATCTACGGCTTGTGTGAGTCGATCTATGAATGAAGAAAAAGGTTCAGCGGGACCTTGTCTGATGTTTGTGAATGGGATGTCTTGTGCTCCTGCTGGAGCAATCTGCAGGATTGCTTTTCATGCTGCTTCTTTGATGTCATTCAGCACTCGTCTTGGGAGCCTCGCTGCTTGTTGTGTTGGATTGTCATCTGGAGGATCACCTGCTAAGTGTGCTACTGTGAGGTTTGCATTTGGTCCACCTTGTTATCTGAGCCTCAACTCTGTGAGATATCTTCTCCATCTCATGTCCCACACGAGATTCTGCGTGTTGGTGAGAATCATTGACACAAGGTATCTGATGTTGTAAGGTGTAAAGTCATACATGTTGAAGGTTCCCCTCAGAAGCTGCTTAAAATATTGTGAATTCAGTCCATTGTCTCTGATGGCTTTAGCTAATTCTTTGACTACCTCGTGATTTAGTCTGTCCTACTTTGGATTCTGATCTTGTGCATCGTATGTCACTGGCATTGTGATGTCTCCCAAACCTTGCAATAAGTCTTTTTCTTTTCTTAATGCTTTTCTAATATCTGTCTAATCTGTTGATTCAACTCTCTCTTCTTCTGGAACTTGCATCTCTATGGGTATCTGCATGTACAGTGGAGTTGTAGAAGTCATTGGTGTCTCTGGAATCTGCATTCCTCGTTTTGATGAAGTCTTTGGCTCTCCTCTTAAATCTGGAACAGGAATCTGAAATTCTCACGCTTGGGTTTTCATGGCTGTCCTTAAATATTGTAGAAGGTATTTGGCTGCACTCGTTGGTACAGTGATTGTTGGCTTCCTGCCTGAAGAGCTGGCTGCTGTTGCTGCTGAAAACATCCATGCTGGAACACCCTCTGAGGCAGTAATGCGTATTGTATCATCCTGTTGTTGTGCCTGTCCTAGGGTGATGTTCTGATGCTTGTATCCCCATTCATGTGTTCTGTTAATGTTGGATATTATGTTCTGTACCTTTAAGACTGGCTCTGAAGAGGGAAAGTTTTGTTTTGGTTTTCTTATCAGCCTGGCGGGACACAGAGACTGCAGCTTTTGCTTTTTCTGCTTTTGCTTTTTGCTTTGCTCTCGCTCTCACTCTTGCTTGCTTCGCTTCTGCTTGCTTTTGCTTTTGCTCATTAGCTAGTTTAGCTAAACTGTCCAAATTTCTTCCTGGACTGTTTCTCCTTTCCCTTTTCTGACCATTTCGAACCTGCTCCAGACTGGGACCTGGGAAACACCGAGAGTTTGCAACTTGTGGCTGCAGCAGCTGCCCCAGCACTGGAGAGACTGAGAACAGAGCAACCACCCCCAAGAGAGACTTTCTGAATTTGTCATCTTTTTCAGAGTGGTGCCATCCGGTATTGTTCATTTTGTGTGCTGGGGGGTGCTGTGCCTGTTTAATAAACAGGTTCTTTCCACTTCTCTCCAAGGAATTCTTCCCGAACCGGTTGGGGGGAGGGGCTGTGTGGGTTTGCTTTCTGGAGGGGCCCTCCTTTGGAAATTCTCTACCAAATTTGCCCTAAACCAGGACAAAATCTTGGTGCCCAACGCGTGGGGCTCGAGAGAGAGTGGAAAAATCCTGTTTTGAGTTCATTTTGGTAGCCATTACTCTCTGTTTGTTTAAAGCAGTTAATAGCCATGCTTTTTGAATTCATAATGTCTATTGGGGTGAAGGCTTGCATGTATTTCTGGTCCCTAGGGTTTTTTGAGATCTTAATACCTCTGTGGTCCCTAGGTTTATTTTCCTATCCTGAAATAGTTCTAGTATTGTCCCTAATACGTAGTTTTTACAGCAGAGGGGCAGTGACCAGAATAGCTATCCTGCTGGGCTTGGTGGCAATGATTTGTAAGAAGTTTATAAACATGCTGGGGTCTGCTCCAGGTATGAATGGTTCCTGGCTATGGTTATGCATCCAGTTTGTTAGAGGAGGAGCAGCAGGGAATGAGGCTTTTCAGCCTTTGCTTTCCTTCTTCTCCGATGAATTGGTTGCATCACTAGTGAAGGATGTTCAGTTTCCCCTGAATGTTAAAGAAACCATCTTTCTTGTATTCAATCTGGTAACCTTCTTCTATACAGTCTGCTGTCTCTCCAGAATGAGGGCTGAGATTTCTAGACGGGCTGATAACACCCCTGACTCGGGAGTAGACCCAGGTGTGGAAAATCCTAAGTGGTGTGGGAAATGGGAGGATATGGGCCAAATCCTGAAGGAATTCTCTGACCCTATAGTCTGGGATTTTCCCCATGAACAAATTCAGAACCCAGCTGAGGTGGGGAAATACCTGAAAGAGAAGTACCAGGATGAGCCTAAGGAGAGAAAGGTCATTGCAGTGAGCTGGGCCCTGGCATATGCTTATCGCACACTGCTAAATGCTGTCGGGCAGCAGACAGTGGCAGGGGGGCAGGGAGATAAATCAGCTATCCCAGTCACTCAGGCTGCAGCCAACAGCCCAGGCTCGAAGCCAGCAGCCAAACCAGATAGTGAGCCTAAGCCAGCAGCTAAACCAATGGCTGTTGCTACCAGCACTAGAAGTGGGAAATGCACGTACAAGACCAATCGACCAGTGGATGATGATGATGATGATGCAGAATAAGGAACCTCAATGCCTCCTGACATAAAATCAGGAGTCAAAGCAGCAGGTGCAAGATCAGATGCAAATATTGAGTCTTTTTCCCTGAAGGACCTTTGTGGCTTACGGAAGGATTACACCCGACGACCTGATGAATCCATAATTAGTTGGTTAGTCCGTCTCTGGGATGCTGCAGGCGAGGCTACAATTCTGGACGGCACTGAAGCAAGGCATTTGGGATCCCTGTCACATGATCCTGTCATCGACCAAGGAATGATGAGGGGGGATAACCCTCACAGCCTCTGGGCACAGATCTTGGAAAGTGTTGCACAAAGATACCCATGTGCAGATGATCTTTATATGCAACAAACACAGTGAAAGACCATAGAGAAAGGGATCCAACGCCTGAGAGAAATGGCAGTGGCAGAGATTATCTTCTCAGATGATGTAACAACTAGGAACCCACACTTGGTACCATGCACATCTTTGATGTTGTGAAAACTTGTACAACTTGGGCCACATGAATATGCTTCTGCCTTAGCCATAATGAAGAGGGATGAGAGGGATGAGACTGTGTTGGATATGGCAAGGAAGCTCCGAGCATAGGCAGATGCTGTGCATAGCCCAACACATGCCAATAATCGCAGCAGTAGAAACATGTCTGCAGAACTTAGAGGATAAGATAGAGGAGAATCATAAGAAGCTCAGAGAGGAGATTAAAGAAGACCTTCTCCAAATCTCGGCAGTACAGATCAGAGGTTCTAGTATCCAAGGCAGACGTTTCCCAGATGGCGAGAGAAGGTACACCCCACGAGCTGAGCTGTGTTTCTTCCTGCATGATTGTGGAGAAAACACGAGGAGATGGGATGGAAAATCTTCTGCTGCTCTGGCCCAACAGGTGTGTGAATTGAAGGAAGGCAAGGCTCAGAGAGGAAATTCCACCAAAAGGAAAGTAGCTCCAGTTGCCCATGGCCGAACTGCTAGGTATGATGATGATGATGACATGTCCAATCCCCTTAAAAGAACCTCCAAGACATATTTCCAAAGAAAGAAAGATAACCAGGCTTAGGGGGGCCCTGCCTCTGGCCAGGTAGAAGCTAAAGAAAGCTGTGTTTTCTAGACTGTGTAGATTCGTTAGTCTGGCACATCAAAACCAGAAGAATATAAATCTTTAGTCGATATTGGTGCCCAGTGCACATTAATCCCATCAAGACATGTAAAAACAAAATCTGTTTCTATTGCTAGTGTGACAAAAAAATCACAAAATTTCAGTTTAGTTGAAGCTGATGTGAGTCTAACTAAAAATAAGTTAAAAAACCACCCTATTGTAACTAGCCCAAAACCCCCATGTATTTTAAGCATAGATTACCTCTGAAGTATTTCAAAAACCCAAAAAAACCTCAAGTAAGCATTCAAAATAGCAGCTGTAATAACAAAAAGCATCCAGGAATTAAACACCTTGCCTAGACTGTCCAAAAATCCATGTACAATAAGACTTCTGAAAAAAAAAAGGAACAAGTACCAATTACGACTTCCACAGTGCATTCCCAACAGTATAAAAGAACTCAAAATGCTGTAATCCCCATCCATAAAATGATCCGAAAGCTAGAAAGCCAAAAAATAATCAGCAAAACCCACTCACCCTTCAGCAGCCCCATTTAACCTGTGCGTAAATCTGAAAAAATAACAAAGATTAACTGTAAACTACCGTACATTAAATAAAGTAACTCCACCACTAAACGTTGCTGTGCCAGACATATTAAAGCTCCAGTACAAGCTTAAGTCCAAGGCAGCAAAGTGGTACGTCACTATCAATATTGCCAATACATTTTTCTCCATTCCTCTAGCATCAAAATACAAACCTCAGTTTGCTTTCACCTGGAGGGGAGTGCAGTACACCTAGAACCGACTGCCCCAAAAGTAAAAACACAGCCCTACCATCTGCCATAGACTGATCCAGACTACACTAAAAAAAAGTGAAGCTCCAAAACATCTACAGTATATTGATAACATCATTGTGTAAAAAAACACAACTGCAAAAGTGTTTGAAAAAATAAAGAAAATCATCCAAATCCTCCTGGGAGCTGGTTTTGCCATCAAAAAGAGCAAAGTAAAAAGACCGACTCATAAAATTCAATTCCTAAGAGTAAAGTAGCAAAATAGCCAGCATCAAATTCCTACAAATGTCATCAACAAGATCACAGCTATGTCTCCACCAACCAATAAAAAAAAGACACAAACTTTCCTAAGTGCCATAAGCTTTTAAAGAATGCATATTCCTGAATACAGTCAGATTGTAAGCCCTCTTTACCTAGTCACCTGCAAAAAAACCAATTTCCTCTAAAACCCTGAACAGCAACAAGCCTTCACCCAAATTAAGCAAAAGATCACTCATACAGTAACCCTTAACCCAGTCAGGACGGGACCAAAAGTGAAAAACATGCTCTACTCTGCAACCAAGAACCATAATTTGTCCTAAAACCTTTAACAGAAAGTGCCTAAAAAAACCTCAAAACTAACCACTAAAATTTTAGAGTCAAAGCTACAAAAAGTCTGAAGCCAACTACACTCCAACAAAGAAAAAAATCTTAGCTGCCTATAAAAAGGTCCAAACTGCCTCAGAAGTAATTAGTACAGAAACACAGCTCCTACTAACACCCTAACTACCAGTGCTGAAGTAAATGTTCAAAAACAAAATTCCTTCTACCCACCATGCCATCAGTGCTACATAGAGCACGTAGATTAATCTTATCACACAGCGCACCCATATAAGTAAACTAAATTGCCCTGAGATTTTAGAAGTAATTACAATTTAGCCCAAAAGTAAAAAATTTAGTGTCACAAATGAAAAACAAAAACCAGTGACACGGGCTGAAAAGGCTCTTCCATATAACCAACTACCACCAGAAGAAACACGCTATGCTCTTTTCACTGACTGTGACGGTGGTCACAGGGGTTCTTGGATGAGGGAAGAGACGAGAATGTTGACTCCATGTTTCAGAAGGCTTGTTTTATTATTTTATGATATATATATATATTACATTAAAACTATACTAAAGAATAGAAGGAAAGGTTTCATCTCAGAAGGCTAGCTAAGCTAGGAATAGAAAGGAATGAAAAACAAAGGTCTGTGGCTCGGAGAGCCAACTCTGTCATGAGTGGTCACTAATTCCAAACATCCACACGAGACCAATCACGGATCCACCTGTTGCATTCCACAGCAGCAGATAACCATTGTTACATTTTGTCTCTGAGGCCTCTTAGCTTCTCAGAAGGGAAAAAAAATCCTAAGAAAGGATTTTCATAAAAAGATGTCTGTGACAACTGACAGTTACTGTCACATCGTAAAAATAAATCAAAAGTAAAAAGCAGCCGAATAAAGCCCCACATGACAGGTCGCAAAAGCCACTAAAAGAAAAAGTAAATCAAGCCAACTTACAAAACTCAAAGCCATTCAACTAGCGCTAGACATTGCAAAAAGAGAGAATTGGCCAAATCTCTGCCTCTACACTGATTCATAAATAGTAACCAATGCTCTGTGAAAATAGCTAAAAAAGTAAAAAGAAGCTAACAACGTAAAAAAAACCCCAATTTCAACTGCTGAAAAATAGAAAGACATTGCTACCAGAATAAAAAACCTACCTGTAAAAATCTGCCATGTAAATTCCCATGTCCCCAAGAATAAAGCTAATAAAAAGCACCAAAACAATTAACAAGTAGACCAAGCTTCAAAAATAAGTGTCCAAGGTAGACCTAAATTAAAAACACAAGGGAGAGTGATTCCTAACTCGATAAGCCCATGATGCCTCAAGTCATCAAAACAAAAATGCCACCTATAAATAAGCACAAGACCAAAAAGCAAATTTAACCATAAACAGTATTTCTCAAGTTATCCACAACTGCGAAACCTATGCTGCCATCAAACAAGCCAAGCGAATAAAGCCCCTATAGTATAGTAAGCAGTAGTCCAAATACAAGTATAAAAAAGCCTAGCAAATTGACTACATCACACTGTCCCAAACACGCCAAAGCAAGCGCTACGTGCTCACAATAGTAAAAGCCACCACAGGATGGTTAGAAACCTACCCTGTGTCTCATGCTACTGTCCGTAACACCATCCTGAGCCTTGAAAAGCAGGTCCTTTAAAGGCATAGTACTCCTAAAAAAATTAAGTCAGACAATAAAATTCATTTCAAAACCAGCCTTATCAACACCTGGGGTAGGAAACATGGCATTAAGTAAGTGTACCATATCCCCTAACATGCACCAGCTGCAAACAAAGTAAAAAAGTACAGTAGACTACTAAAAACCGAGTTGAAAGCCTTAAGTAAAAAATCTTTCAGAAATTAAAAGCAGCATTTAGCAAAAGCCACCTAGTTAATTAACACCCTAAATTCCACCAACCGAGCAGGTCCTGCCCAATCTAAGTCCCTAAATATAATAGATAAAAATAAAGTCCCAATAGTACATGTCAAAAGTTTGTTTAAAAAGACCATGTAAATCAATTCTGCCTCGAACACAAACAAACCCATTCATAAAGTTATCTTTGCTCAAAAACCAAGTTACACATAGTAGATAATGCAAAAAAATAAAACAACATGATGTGTACCTCAAAAAAATCTAGTTGTGAAGTAAGAATGATATACAAATATCACTGTTAGTTAGCTGTTATTGCCATTGTCTGTACATTAAACCACACAGACAAGAGATAGAAGAAAATGTGTAAGTGTTTAAAGTCTGGGCAAGTGAAAGACAGAGAAAGAAATTTGTAAGTGTCAAAAGTCTAAGCAAGTGAAAGATAAGGTTTTGAGTAAGTAAAATAAAAGTGAAAAATCCTGCAGCTCTGTAATATAGAGCCTAAATTCAGTAGTCCAGTGTAAAAATGTGACAAAAGCACAATAAATATTGCTTGTAATTTTTAAGAAAAACAGATAGAAGTTTTACATGAATAAAATGCATAATGTTTAGTAGTATGTTAACAATATAAAGATAAAAAGTAAAATGTCCTAGAGTGACGTTATAATGCTTGTATCCCCATTCATGTGTTCTGTTTATAGTAAATATTATGTTCTGTGCCTTCAAAACTAGCTCTAAAAAGCAAAGATTTGTTTTAGTTTTGTTATCAGCCTGCTCCCCCACGGCTGACGGGACACAGAAATGAAGCAGTACATAGTGCAGCTTTTGCTTTTTGCTTGGCTTTTTGCTTTGCTCTTACTCTTACTTCTGGTCTGCTTCTGCTTTGCTCTTGCTTCTTGCTTCTGCTCATTAGTTTAACTAAGCAGTCTGAATTTTTCCCTAGACTGGTTTTCCTTTCCCTTTTTTAAAACCATTCGAGCCTGCTCCAAACTGAGACCTAAGAAACACCAAAAGTTTACACCTTGTAGCCTGCAGCAGCTACCCCCAGTGCCAGAAAGACTAATAACAAAACGACCACCCCCAAAAGAAACTTTAAATTTGTCATCTTTTTCAAAGCAGTAAAAAAGTAGTATCATACAGTATTGTTCATTTTGTGTACTAAAAATGTTGTGCCCATTAAATAAACAAGTTCTTTCCACTTGTCTCCTAAAAATCCTTCCCGAACCAGTTAAGAAGAGAAGCCGTGTAAGTTTGCTTTCTAAAAAAAAACCCTTTTAAAAGTTTTCTCCCAAATTTGCCCTAAACCAAAACACGATCATATTAGATTCCCATTGGCCCTAACTGGCTTAATCTATTTTCATTTCCATTGCATTTTTACACAAATTAGAGATATCTTTAAATTTGATGATGTTGCCTCTAGTTATTTAGAGGTTTAAATCTAAGCCATTTTATCATTCTTTTGTTTTTTGGGTTTTTTCACCTAAGATTCTGGACACTAAGTTTTAGTCCAGACAGCGAGCAAATCATGTTGCATGTTGTCAGACCCACAAGGCTGTGGAGTAAAACCAGTATTTTGTGGTAGAGATATTTCAGCACCGTGATTCTGTATAGATCAGAAGTAACTTTTCCTATGGCTTATTTAAATATTTTTTTTTAGATTAATGATCCAAATTCATCCAGTTCTTGTTTATGGCTGCCTCCTTTTCTTATTAGCCCCTTTTGCACTGAAAAGGTCCTTGACCAGACACCCTTAAAGGAGCAGATGCTCTTTCACATAGCCTTACCCTACCTGCCAGTCAGTGAGTACACTGAGGTCTTGCCTATACATACAAATTGTCTGACTAAATATTTCAGTAATGGACAACATGAGACTGACTAAACCAGAGAAACTCAGAGTGACCTGGCTGCCTCATTCCCTTAAACTGCTCTGAAAATTCCAGTAAAAATTTACTGGAAAAAAGAAACAACAGAATAAAGTTGCTCCTAGGACTGCTGCAGACATTTATAATAATATTAACAAGGCTTACAGCACCATGTTTTACTCCTCACACCATTTTATTTCTGCTGTAGCTGTCTTTAGCTAGAAGGAATGGAGAATACTTTGTTTTAATAGAAGTCAAATTGGTAGTTCCTGAGTGATGACCCTAGGCCAAACTGAAAGTACTAATATTGGACCAGCTTATTCTTCAAATGGGAGCAATAGAATATTAGAGGGCACCATTATAGTGGTAAACCCTTATGCCAATTGGGTTATAGTAAAATTTCTGTCTTGGTTTGAAAAGACAGATGTCTGCATAAGGAAGGTAGGAGCCTCACCTGAAATGGAAAATGTAAACCCCCTCCCTCCAAATTATTATGATTTTGAAATTAAAAGGCTCTCAGGCAAAGATATGGGAATAGGAATAACAGTTCTTTACTAGGAAAACTAAAAAATACAAATGTAATAGTATCAAAAAAAAAACCCCCAACAAACTACTGACAGAGTCAGAATACGACCTGACACCCTGTGGGTCAGGGTGTTGGTAGCAATCCGATTGGATGGTGGCTGCAGTCCTCCTGGAGTGACAGATGTGGTTCTGTTGAGGCAGTGATCCTGTAGAAGGGTGTAGGTTTCCTCTAAAGGTCCAGTGGTGATATAGATGGGCGTAGTCTTCCTCTGGGAATCCAGTGGAGAAGAGAGCTGCTCCTCTGGGAAATCCAGTAGGAAAAGGCTGCTCTGGTGTCCCAAAATCGCAGATTATATCCAGGAAGGAATGCTTGGCTCCTCCCCCTGGGTGGAGCATCTCATAATGGGATGATGTCATTTTATCAATCATGCAGTGAGACTCAATGGCCCATTAACAGGAGATATTTCCTGGAGGGAGGATTGGTTGTAGAAGAGATAAAGAAAACTGCCCAATTAACAGAAGATAACTGCCCCCACCTCTATTAGATGGCAAGTAGAATACACAGTTATTTTACAATCCAGGACAGTTTCCTACTATAAGTTGAATCAATTCACATGATTTTTTTTTTCCAGTGATATAGCAAAAAAATTTCTGTGAAATTCAGATTTATATTCTGGAAATTTTCAATATTCAAAAGCTGCATTCTGTCATACATGTTCCAACTTTCTTTTACAGGCCAAGGAAGGGAGGCTGGATAAGAGTAGGTATAAAGTATTGGCCATTTTTCTCATTCAGCAATGTCTAAAGCCAGCTGGAGAGCTTTCACATCTGCAAACTGACTCAACTCATTTTGTCCTTCAACAGTTTCCACAACTTGTTCTAGAGGACTCCATACAGCTGCCTTCCATCTCTGATACTTTCCTACAATACGACAGGATCTATCAGCAAAAAAGGTATATCGCTTCTCACTTTCTGGGGCCTCTTCAAGATGAATCACCTCTTCATAAGCTGCCAGTATCTTTTTTTCATTTTGAGTGCTACAGGACTCAGATCCTCTCTACCCCTGACTCGAAAAGCCTGGGGGTTAACCTCAAGTCTCCCCTGGTGCTTTCTGCCAGAGGATCCAGGTAGGACCATTCTCCCCAGCTGCAGTATAGAGCGCATTTTTTACATCTTGCCCTGCATGGACTGGCCCAAGGCCTACTGCATGAACTATCTCCTTTTGAATTTGTTCAAAGGCTTATCGTTTCTTAGGGAACCATTTTAAATCATTTGTCTTCTAGGTTATTTGACAGAGAGGACTGACAGACTGTAATTTGGACTATCACTTTCCCACAAAGCCTAAGAAAGCTTGGTTTTCTTTCTTAGTAGTTGGTGAAGACATTGCTGTTCTTTTCTTGATCATATCCATTAGGATCTGAAAATGCCCATCTTGCTATTTTACTCCTAAAACTTGTATTTCCTGTGATTTCCTGTGCAAGTCCCTTGACTTTACTTTGTTTTATGGCAAAACTGGCTTTCAGAAGGATTTGGATTATTTTCTTCCGTTTCTCAAAAACATATCCTGCCATATTGCCCCACACAATGATGTCATCAATGTACTGCAGGTATTCTGGAACTTCATCCTGTTTCAGTGCAGTCTAGATCAGTCTATAACATATTGTAGAGCTGTGCTTCCACCTCTGGGACCGTGGATTCCAGGTATACTGAACACCCATCCAAGAAAAAGCAAATCATGGTCCATACTTGCAAAAAACACATTAGCAATGTCAATTTTGGCACCGCTGAGCTGCCTTTGACTCCGCTTTGTATTGAAGCTCTAGTATGTTTGTTACATCAGCACTCAGCAGTAGCATGACTTCATTCAGGCCATGATAATCTGCTATTAGTCTCCACTCTCCATTAGACTTTTGCACTGCCCGTATGGGGCTATTAAATGGCTAACCAGTGGTTAGCACTAATTACACAATGGGCTTGAATAAAAAACCCCAAGAGCCCAAGAATCCTGGAAACAATCCTGGAGTGGCCAGAAAGTATACATTTTGGACCACTGTCAGAGGAGGAATATGTGAGGAAATGCATAAATTGGCACCCAAAGTAAATACACCAGCAGCACAGTCTGCAACAACTAATCAAATGCAACTTAACTAAACAAGTATAACAACTAGAAGTTTAATCTTGCATACTCCAATAAAATCTGTTATTTTCTTTAACCCCTCAAGGTCAGTTAGCCAGGAATCCTGGAAGTGATCATGGACTGGCCAGAAGGCAGATTTCAGAACGTTACCAGAGTAGGGAGGTGACACATGCTGAAGAGGTCCTACTGTGTAATAAATTCCCAGAAAATGAGAAGCAATATGCCTTGTTTACTGATAGATCCTGTTGTATTGTAGGAAAGTATCAGAGATGGAAGGCAGCTATATGGAGTCCTCTAGAACAAGTTGTGGAAACTGTTGAAGGACAAGATGAGTTGAGTCAGTTTGCAGACGTGAAAGCTCTCCAGCTGGCTTTAGACATTGCTGAATGAGAAAAATGGCCAATACTTTATATCGATTCATGGATAGCGGTAAATGCTCTGTGGGTGTGTTTGCAGCAATGGAAGTGGAATAACTGGCAGCACAGGGGGAAAACCTATCTGGGCTGCTGCACTGTGGCAAGATATTGCTGTCTAGGAGGAGAACCTGGTTTTGAAGGTAAGTCACGTAGATGCTTATGTACCCGAGAGATGGGTCACTGAAGAACATTGGAACAATCAGCAGGTGGATCAGGCTGCTGGGATTGAAGTGACTCAGGTGGATTTGGGTTAGCAACATAAGAGTGAATTATTACTGGCTCAGTGGGCCTATGACACCTTGGGCCATCAAGGAAGAGGTGCAACGTATAGATGGGCTCATGATCAAGGGATGGACTGAACCATGGACGCTATCGCACAGGTCATCTGTTGCCATAGCTAACTCAAAAGGTTATTGTATTCTGTATCTATCTGTACCCAAAGTTGTTACTGTCTTTGTAAGACCCTGCAGCTGGGAAGCTGGGGCCAGGTGGTACGGCGGGGACTTTTAAAGTCCGCTCCAACAGGCAGCTTGTGTGCTTTTGCGGGATGGTTTCTGCCTTGCTGGCTTCTCGGTCTTTGCTTAGGCAGAAACTTTTTTTCCTTTTTGGGTTATATTTTTAGTTTTTCCCCCTCATCTCGAAGAGACTGCAGTTAACGTTTTTTAGCTGCCTGGGGGCAAATTTCACAGGTCCCTGCATGTCACCGAGCAGGGTAGCCCCGCTCCAGCAAGCCAGTCCAGATCGATCGACCCCCACTCCAGGAGAGGAGACTACGAAAGCAGATGCTCTCTCTTTCATGGCAGCTTTTGCTGGAGATGGGAGTTCTATTTCGGATATGGTTGTTCTGTGTTTGCAACTGTAGTCACTCATAAAGACTGCATTTGGCAATTAGAAACTGTCTCAAAGCTAACTTTGCAAACTCTGCCGGCAGTGAGAAAAGCGAGAGTGTTCCTGGGCTCAGGTCACACCGTGCTGGCACCGACAGACTGGTCCATCCCCCCCCCACTGCCACAGTGCAGAGCACAGCAGCAGCACCAGCAGAGCCCAGGAAACATTAGAAGGTGGCAAATGGCAGTACAGACCCCCTCACGAGCTGGCAAGTCTTCATCTGCCACTAGAACTGCTCTGTAGGCTCCTGTTTTTCTGGGTAAGGTTTGCCACGATCTTGTCCCTTTGTTCCCAGGACCAGGCGATTGTCTGAAAGGCGACATCTTGGAATTTAAGGGTGCGACGTCATCTTTCCTTTGTCTTTCAAGCCATGTGGCTGCCTCTAGCAGGTGCCTTCTTGGAAAGGGTCTTTCTGGCATTTTGGGTTTCTCTTTGTTCCCATGGTGACAGGAAAATTAATCCACAAACACCAGAGGTTTATGTCCAAAAAGGAGACAGAGGAGTCCTGTAACTTTATTTGAATAAAGGGACATGTCATGGGGCATTTCCCATAGGGGGTCTCAAAATTTTGGAGGACACAGCCTCCTTTTTATCCTAATTTCTGGGCCACATTTCCCTCTCTCTTTCCCCATTGGCTGAGGTATTTGAGAGGTACAGACTTCCCAAATTGCCTAATACAGACCCTCTTCTAATGTTGTTATAGATGAGTAATGAGATGGTTGGCTCTCACAATTAAGGGGTGAACATTATATGTATGTTAAAAGAAGTTTTGTAGATGTATAATTATGTTACTGCAATATGTCCTCCCCCTTGAATTGTTATCATGGAATGGCCTTGGTAGTTGGGACATTTAGGGAGGGTTGGCTTGTTACTATAGTAAAACCTGACCTCCAAACAAGATGTAAGAAAGTGGTCTCCACCACTAGACGGCAAAGAAGGAGTTGACTGACAAGTCTTTAGTGGGGGCCTAGAGATATAAAAGGCAGAGCATCCATTTTGAAGATGAGAATGTGGCTGATAGTCACAGGGGCTCACAGTGCTGTAATTTTTCCTTATTTGGTCCTTTCATTGTATTTTTGTTAAGCTTTAATAAACCTTTGAAATTTTAAAAGTGAGCAGTCATTTCTGTTGTGGTTTGGAATAGGAGAAAAATTTAGGGAAGTGATGCAGAAGCTTTTTGTGTAACTGACAGTTTGTTGAATTACTAAGAAGCTGGACACACCTCTGTGAAAGACATGTTAAAGACGAAAAAACCCAGGAACTTTCTTTTCTGGTCAGCAAAGACGTAACAGGCCCTGGCCCCGGCCCCTGTATCAGACGGGCTGGGCCGGGCAGGGCGGCCCTGCCTCGGGCTGGGCCCCTTCTCCCAGGCCGCCTGCTGGCCCTCTCCTATTGGCCCCATCCTGGCCAGGCTGGGCCCCAGCAGTTACTGGGCAGAAAGGCAGGGCAGGCTGCGGAGCCCTGGCTGGAACAGGGCTGGCTGCGGTTGTTAAGATCTTGCCGTCAGGCCTCCTCCTCCTCCCCCACCAACGCGGCTGAGACCAGAAGCCCCTGCAGTCTGTGCAGAGTGGCCCTGCAGCTGGAATTGAACACAGAGAAAACCAAAGACTAACCATGAAACCGATCCTGACACAACCCAGCCACAGCTCCTACCACAAGTTACCAGTTGGTCAGGTGACTATTGGTAGGCCTCATGCATGATGTTAACCCTTTCAGTGCTTTAATCTTCCCTCAAGTGAGAAAAAGGAACAAGATGCAAGCATGTAAAGGAACAACATGAAGACATCGAGGTCAGTGAGGAAGAAGTTAAGTCCCAAATGGGGGGGATGAAGGAAATGCCTCGATTTTGAAGCTGAAATCCTCTTGTAAGCTATGGAGAAAGGACTCTTTTTCCCTATAACGCATAAAACTATCAGGACATGAAAGTGTTCAAATTGATATCAAGCAAAGGTCTCCATGATAAAGTAAACAGATGTTAAAGTAGCTGTGATCCCATGAGAAGTCTGAACAGAGAAGGAGAGAAGAGTAGTCCAGTACCCCCAGGAGATCTCTGTTCCCAGGAATGAAGATGATTTTAGAGCTAGATAATGAGAACTTTTGCCTTTGATCAGCTCATCTTTAAAACAGTACCCCATAAGTCAACATTGCCCATTGACAAGCTGTGGGAAGGCTTGTGACAATGGGAAAGACTTCACGATAACAGGGTTCCCTGGGCAGCTGTTATTCGTGAAGAAATTGAGAATCATGAAAGAACTGTTTTTCTCCTCTTGTGGAGAAGTCTCCATAACCTTAACAAGAGGGACTTCTCTCCCTAAGTGAACTGAAGAAAGACTATTTTACAGGTGGTAAACTGACTGGAATTTTAGTCTTTGTTTCTTTACAGTGTCAGTAGGAAAGAAAAGGTTGTGGGAGGAAAAGAAGTGTTCTGAAGGGTTTGTTTTGGTTCTTACTATTTTTTCTTTTAGTTACTTTTAATAAAATTTTCTTTATACCTGCTATAAATGATCAAATCGTGAGCCAAAATTATAAAAAATTTTACAAAGATTTATTAATTTGTCTGCGCGACCGAATTTCAGTCTCTGAGACCACCACAGACAAAGAGACAGCGTCGAGCCCGGGAACGGTGCTGGGTGAACCTGGACCCGACCCCTAGAGTGTCAGAGTCTCCCCCATTCATGAATTCTTTTTGCAGTGAGGTTTTATACAGTTTATTGTGCCCGAGGCAAAGGTGACCAAATTTCTTCTATATCTCTTCACATGCATCGCTGTTTCTTTCTATGTGCAGAGCTGGACAAAAGCCGGTTCCAGGTGTGCAGTCAGCATCAATGGGCTCTGGGGAAGCCATGTATTCAGATGTATCAGTTTGGCGCAGCTGACTATCTTGATAGATGCAATCAGCAAGGCGATAATCGCTCTTGGGTGGCTCCCGACTAATAAAGCCTCATTGGCTTTATTATAAAGCAGAGCAATAGGGCTCAGGAGCTCAGTCCCTGGGTAGGGACCGGGTGCCCGAAGCTAGCTCGCTCATGCCAACGCCGCGGGGCTACCATCTAGCAAGCATGGTGATTATCAGCTCTATAGTGATTGCAAGCTCTTAGGATTTCAGCTCTGCTTGCTAGGTAGTGGTGCCCTGGGCTTGAGGCTGCAGCAGACGGAGAGAGAGGAGAAGGAGAAGGTGCAGGCTGTTCCATGAAGATGGCTTTATTTGGGGAGGTCCGTGAAGGGTCTCTGCTCTTCTTCTTTCTCCCCTAATGGGGTACAGTATGCTTCTTTTATAGGGTTGGAAAGGATCCAAGCTTGACCAATGGTAAGGGGTTAACATGACATTGCCTTATAGGGTTACAGAGATAGGTTAAGGGTGGAGGACAGGGAAACAGGAATTTTCTTTTGCTGTTTCAGCATTCCTATTGTTCATATCCTCCATGGTGCTTTTCCTAAATCTATGGGGTTTACTACAACTCCACTTTCTGTTTTTACAAAAAAGGCGTTCGCTATAGTTCTTTTGAAACAGTGAACAAGGCATGAGAACATAGCTAACACAATAACAACTACAAGGAGAATCAACAACATTCCCTTAACCAAGGATGCAGCCCATCCTGTTAATCCCCATTGCCCGAAAAGTTCATTGACCCAGTCTGGGATTCTCTCTACTTTCAAGTCCTTCACGAGATCTTTCAGTTTCTGGATGTTCGCATGGATGGATTCCGAGCGTGAAGAGAGGTTGAAGCAGCACATCCCTTCGAAGTCTTCACAGCCATGTCCATGGGCAAGCAGCAGGAAGTCGATTGCTGCTCGATTTTGGAGCGAAGCCTGTCTTGTGGTTTCTTCTTCCTTTAAGAGATCACTCAAGGCTGCAGATGTAGCATTAGCTTATTTACTGAGCCAGCACCCAAGGTGATTGATTTCACCGAGGGCTTTAGCTGCAGCTACCCAGGGTAAGAACAGGGAGACGGCAATCTTTTTTGGTTTGTTCCAATCGTATAATTTAGGATCACAATTTTCATCAAATTCAGTGTAGGACCTTTTTTGTCGTTTTGATTTGCTTTCTTTTTTCCAATTATGTAACAGGGTGATGTTTGGAGTAAGGGTAGAAAGTTTTCCAAGGGTACAGGGACCTCCCTGGAGTCGGGAGGGGATCCCAGCCCATACTCTGTCACCACAGATGAGAAACATTCCCTTGGGTAATACTTTGGGATGGAGAGAGGACACAGAAATCACACGAGCCGTGTAATTGCACCAATCGTGAGAGTTATAGGCTTTGTTAATTGGTGATATCTCTTTTCGATATGTGTTTTTGTTCTGGTCAATTGTCTGGCCAATTGTTTTTTGGACGTCTAAAGTAAAATTTGACACAGTATGTGGCCTTGGAGGACCCCAACAGATCCAATTCTTGGGGTTCCTCTCAAGCATCTGGCAGAATTTTTGTCCACTCATCCCAAGTATCAGCCACATTGGGTCTCTTACCTGTGGTGCGGAGGATCTCTGAGTTATAGACAGGCCAGTCATCTGCTACAAAGGGAATTCCTACTAGACATGTGGAAAGTGGGTTATCAATGCTTCCCATGGACAAGCACATATTGTCCTGTTTTAATGTTTTTGTTAAGGTTACCCAAACATTATGGCTAGGCTGTGGGCTAATCCAGCCGAAGGCACGCGGTATGGTGAAGAACATCCAGGCAGCAGTGAGGACAGCAGCAACGGAGATATTTTTCATCTTTGGGCAGGAATAGGGCTTCTGATAGGGAATATAAGCAGAATTTGTTATCTTTATGATGAGAGGGTTTTCTGCCTTGTTCTTTTCTGTGTTCCCCTCCTCCCCCCCTTTTTCTTTTAATTTCTAAGCTACACTAAGGGAGGAGGAGTGGGTAGAAGGTTAGGGGTTTTAAGAGGTTAGGGAGAGGGAATAACAGGGGTTTTTTTTGTTTGTTTTTTCTTTCTTCAAATACAAAAAAACCAGTGTAACAACATATAGTTCAGAGAACACTTTTGTGTTAAGGCTATCTATGGCCTAATGCAGCAGACTGTTGTTTAGCTTTTCAGTTTTGTCTGCTGTCTTGTAATGGGGCGGTCTGTTCTTATGTTTGTGGGTATTTGGCAACGTCTTCGTCTCCAGGCAGAGCTGGTTTGGTTTTGAGGTGGTCTTGTGTTTGCCTCAGGAGAGTTCTTGTCCCCGTTTGCAGGAGTAGTGTTCGCAGTGCCTAAGTATGGCTTTATGTTTTTTCCTGGGTACCACCTCGGACCGGATGGTAGTAGCACGCACGCATATCCTCTACCCCAGGTAATCAACTGGTGAGGCCCAGAAATTTGGTGTGTTTCAGGGTCCTTCACGAGCACAGGTGGTTTCTCAGTGAGCTTTGCTTGGGTGGTATTTGCGAAGTGGCGAAGTATTGGTGGGTCAGGCTCTGATGCTGTACAGTTCAGGAAGTTGATGACGTAGAGAGCCTTGCAAAGTCTTTCCACTGGAGATGTGATTCTCGTGTCTCTGTTCTGTTGATCGAGGACTCTTTTGAGGGTTTGATGTGTCCTTTCCACGATGGATTGTCCTGTGGGGTTTACAGGTATGCCGGTCTTGTGTGCTATTCCCCATTCATTGAAGAACTCCTTTAACTTGCGGGAAGTGTAGGCTGGTCCATTATCTGTTTTAATCTCTTTTGGTACACCCAGGGCAGCAAAAGCGAGGAGAAAGTGTTTTATTGTGTGCATGGTATTTTCTCCTGCATGTGATGATGCAAATACTGCTCCTGAAAACGTGTCGACCGATACATGCACGTATTTTGACCTTCCAAAAGGTGCAAAGTGAGTTACATCTGTCTGCCACAGCTGGCAGCTATTCAGACCTCGGGGATTGACTCCCATCCCCATAGATGGTATCTGATAGTTCTGACAGTTCGGACACGTAGCCATGATAGCCTTTGCCTGATCCTTTGAGAGCTTGAACATTCTCATAAGGGCAGGTATATTTTGATGAAAAAACGCGTGTGACAACTTTGCCTGGGCAAAGATGTTAGGAACATTAGCAGTTTCTGCTGCCATTGCTAATGCATCCGCTTTTCTGTTGCCTTCTGCATCAAAACCTGGGAGGTCTGTATGTGACCTCGCATGCATTATATGGTACGGTTGCTTTCTGTGGGAGATTAGGTGTATTAATTTAGAGAGCAGTTGGTACAACTTTGGATTAGAGACCTCTTTGAGAAGAGCATGTTCTGCTCTCATCGCTATCCCAGCGACATAAGCTGAATCTGTAACCAGATTGAAAGGCTCGTTTTTAAAATTTTCAAAGGCTCTGACAACGGCTGCTAATTCTGCGATCTGTGGAGATCCCTCCACTATTTGTGTGTCAGATTCCCAATTTTGTGTTTGGGGGTCTCTCCATGTAACCACTGACTTGTGGGAAGACCCTGAGCCATCTGTAAAGAGGGTTAGAGCCTTGAGAGGTTTTCTACTTTGGATTTGTTTTGGAATCAAATGGAAGGTTACATCAGGGTTAAAAAGTTTGTGTTTTGGGATCTTAACTGAAGTTTGGCCCGTGTAGCTATCCAGGGCAAACTGGAGGCTTTCATTGGTCTGGATCAAATCCTCAAAGTCTGTAAGAGTTATTGGTAAGTATATGCATTCGAACTCACAACCTGAAAGAGAGCGAAGGCGAGTCCTTGCTTTTTTTATTAAATGTGCTATGACCTCCTGGTAGGTGGTAAGTGTCTTTTTTGCCTGACTACTTGTAAAGACCCATTCCAGTATCAGCAAAGGGTCTCAAAGCTGGGAGTCCCATTGGAAAATCAGTCCATGGAATCGAGGTGCTTTTCCCAGGATGATGAACTGGAAAGGCAGGCTGGGCTCGAAGCGATGGGCTTTGCGTGAAGACAGGGCTTCCTGGACTTTGGTGATGGCACCTCTGGCTTCTTCTGTGAGAGTGCAGGGAGAGTCCAGGTCCTTAGGTCTGCGAAGGAGGTTGAACAGGGGAGCAAGGTCCTCTGTTGTAATTCCTAGCAGTGGACGTACCCAGTTGATGGATCCGCAAAGGCTGTGTAAGTCCCTGAGGGTTTTTGGGTCGTCATTTATGGTGATCTGCTGAGGTACGATGGTCCTTTCCCAGATCTGGACTCCAAGGTAAGTCCATGGCTTGGTGTACTGGATTTTTTCCTCACGAATCTCCATTCCTGCCTTTTCTATGGTTTCAATAGTCTTTTTAACTGTTTTGTCCAAGTAAGCTTTGTCTGAAGCACACACCAGGATGTCATCCATATAGTGATGGATGATAGCATCGGGGAATGATTTCCGAATGGGAGACAGGATGTGAGCCACGTACCACTGGCAAATAGTCGGCGAGATTTTTAGGCCTTGAGGAAGATAACGCCAATGATATCTTTTGAGTGGGGCCTCCTTGTTAAGAGAGGCAACGGAAAAAGCAAACCGTGGAGCATCCTCAGGGTGCAGAGGAATGCTGAAGAAACAGTCCTTAATGTCTATGATAGCAAGTGTCCAGTCTCTAGGCAGCATCAATAGGGAGGGCAGGCCAGGCTGGAGGGGGCCCATGTCCTCGATGACCTCATTGATTCTGCGAAGGTCGTGGAGGAGCCTCCACCTGTTTGTCCCAGGCTTTGGTAGAACAAAGACTGGAGAGTTCCAAGGGCTGTTGGACTCCACTATGTGGCCTTTTGCGAGCTGTTCTTCCACAAGGGTGTTTAAGGCGCGCAGCTTGGCTTTATTGAGGGGCCACTGTTCAATCCAGATTGGCTTGTGACGTTTCCAGGTGAGACGAGGTGTTTCTGGCAGCGCGCTTAGCTCAGTGGCCCCGATTAGAAATCCTGAGTGGGAATACGTAGGGAAGCTCCCCACTGGGATAGAACGTCTCTGCCCCAAAGGGTGATGGGGGCCCTTACCACAAATGGACGAATGGTTGCCAGCTTGCCTTCAGGCCCTTCCACAAGGATGTTGTTCTTACTTCTCATGGACACTGTAGTTCCACCAATCCCTGAAATCATGCCTGCGACGGGTTGTAGCTCCCAGTGTGCTGGCCATTCTGAGCGGGCGATGATGGTCACATCAGCACCGGTGTCCAGCATCCCTGGTAGGTGGGTCTTCTCGCCTTTGCAGGTGAGGCCGCACTCGATGGTAGGCTTGGATAGTCCCACGACTTGTGCCCACATAGCTGTAGGGTTGAGAGGAATCTGTTCCCTGTGATCCTTTGAGAGTAAAATGCCTTGTGCTATTGGAGTTCCCTTTGAAAGAAAAAATGGTGAGTCTATGCAGTATACCTGGACGAGAATCTCTTGTCCTGGCTGCACTGTCAGCACTTCTGGAACAACGAAGATCTCCTTTGGGCTATTAAGAGAGTCACCTATAATTAAAATGTGCGAAGGACCACCTTTTGGCCCATATTTGCCTGTGGGAACACGGTGAACATTCTCATTATTAAAGTCAATGGACAAAGCAGTTACCAGTTGACGGCGGGTTCCCATCTGGGTTGCCCCGTGGGTTGGATCCTCTTCTTGTGGTCCGGAACCTCCTGGGTTGGTGCGGGGTTGTGTCTGGGTGGCCTTTGATTTGTTGTCAGCGCCCGGGGCTCGACCGGGCTGCGCAAGGAGTTTAACGGCCGCTGGTGGTAACGCTGCTGATTCTGGGGTCTTTGGTAATTGTTACGGTGGTATCGGGGGGGTGATCTCTCTGGGCAGTCCTTTATGTAATGTCCAAGATCCCCACAGTGATAGCATTTAGCTTGGTCTTTAGAAGCTATTACTGCATATGCCCCAGAAACTCCTTCAGCAATACCTTTGGCAACTGCTTGGGCCACTGTATTTTCAGTGGACATGTAACGTGTACAGCATTCCAGCATTTGCTCCATGGTGGGGTTTGTATCCATGGGTAGAGACCTCAAAATGACTTTGCATTTTTCATTTGAGTTACACAAGGCAAGTTTACATAAGAGTTCCTTCTTTTCCTCTGTGCTCTCTATCTGTTTCTCCAGAGCATCTCTAAGTCTGTCCACAAATTTGATAAAACTTTCATCTATCCCTTGTTTAATAGTAGAAAAATGCATTGTTGGCATTGACTCATCATGCACGAGAAGTAAAGAGGTTTTTGCTGCGAGAGCGATGTCCTGCAGTGCCTCTTTATTCAAGGTTTCCAATTGGTCTGCTGGTTTCTGTAAGTCACCTTCACCAGCTAGTTGGACTACCGTAAAATTCGTCTTATTAGCATCCGCAGAATATGAATCTGATAATGTTTTTAAATGTCTTTTCCAATGCCTGTCCCATAACAAATATTCTGCTGGGGACAGGAGGCAGTGTGAAATATTTTTGATATCGTGGGGAAGTAAGACATGTGCTGAGAACATGGCTTCTAAGAAATTTCTAAAAATATGTGAGCTTCGCCCATGTTCTTTGGCTATATTTCTTTAATGCACTAGTTCCTTATTCGAGTTAGCCTTCCATGTCTTTATAGTGGACTCACCACCATTCCGTCCTTGCTTATATTCTACCGGGAAAGCATTAATTTTCTGTGCCAGCTCCCAGTCCCCAACTTTTGTTGCTTGTATTTTAATAAGAGCCCATGGATCCGTGTGGATTATATCAGAATCAGATTCACTGCAAGAGCTGTGGTCCTCTGAGGAGGACTGAGGGGGGGTTGCTATCTGTGACTTACGCTTTTTTCATTTAGAAGTGTTTTTCAAAGGTTTCAATGGCTGGGGGGGGAGACATGGCATGACCTGGCTAGGGGGAGGCGCCAATGGAGCTGGGATGGCAGCACAGTACGCACAGGACCGGGTGGGGGGGGGCAGCCCCGTGGGGGGTCTCTGGGATTCCGTTCGGGTGGCATTGAGGGTGGGTGGGGGGTTGGGTCGACGCGTGATGGGGGCAGGGGGGCTGGGCGGGGTGGGGGTGCGGGCATGGGGGGAGTGATGGGAGGCAGGCAGTGGGACCGGTCCGGGGTGCCGCGGTTACGGGGTGGGTTGGTGGCACTGCACTTGTGTGAGGTCCCCCTGCTGTGGCAGGCAGGGAGCAGGGGGAGGGGGCGGGGATGGACACGGGCTCGGGAGTGGCGGGGGTGAGGCTCGGGGAGCCGTCGGGAGGGGCCGGGCCAGTCAGAGCCGGGGCGGGGGGAGCGGGGGCGGCGGGCGTGGCGACGGGAGGGATGGTGGGGGACACCAGCGCGGGGGTGGGGGGGGCCGCAGCGGAGGGGGACAGAGCCGACGCAGGGGTGGAGGGGGCGGCAGAGGCAGGAAAAGGGACCCCCGGGACCGGAAGCAAGGAGGAAGCTGAGCCGGGGCTAGGGGGAATGTGTGGAGTTATAGATAAGAGAGGATCCGCGGAGTTGGGAAGTGCAGGTCCCGCAGGGGTGGAGGATGTGGGAGGGGGAACCGTGGTGGGCAGCGTAACCTCTGCTTTAGGAGTAACGGAGGCGAGAGGGACTTTAGGACCAAAGGGGTGGTGTGACATATGCATGTGACATTGCTCTGAGTTCTTATCAATCTCGTTAGTATTTGAAGAGGAAGTGTCTGTTACTGACTGCAAAATCTTTTCTCTGTTAAATCTTTCAACGGTTTTAGTTATTATATGGAATAAAGGCAAATAATTAGTTACAGAGAAATCCTGGTTTGTTTGGGAGATATATATTGTGTTCCCGATCATACCCCAAAACGAATTTTCAATGACTGCTTTCTTATCAGTATCAGGGTATTGCGAAATAATCCAAGTTACAAATTTTTTAAGGTTAGTTTTTGAGAGCTTGCCTTTAGAAAAGGAGAAGTTGTTAGCAGATAAGATTTCTAAAATAGTTAAATATATCTCTCTCTCGTTTTTTCTTAGTTTTAATGTACTAAAAATTGTACCCATGTTAATGGTTAGCCCTTCCAGCAGAAAAAACGCGAAAAAAAAGGAAAAAAAAACAAAAAAAAAGTTTTGGAGCCCCGAAGTTATGCGCGCAATATTAGCTAATACTTACAGTTCCTGGGGTCCAAGATCTGTGGAAGGGGTCTGCTGACGTCAGTTCTTCTCGGAACTTCCGTTCAGATGTAAGTTTTTAGTGTCGAACTGACCCTCCTGGGGATAGGATTTTCTAAAACGAAAAGTCCCTTCACAGAAGGAGCGTCTTCCCGAACAGGCAATCACAGAAAACCCCGGGGGGGCTTCGTTGCTCAACCGACGGATATCACCTCTGGGGGGTCCGAAGTCCGAAGTAGTTGGGACGCCACTTTAATAAAGCCTCATTGGCTTTATTATAAAGCAGAGCAGTAGGGTTCAGGAGCTCAGTCCCTGGGCAGGGACCGGGTGCCCGAAGCTAGCTCGCTCATGCCAACGCCGCGGGGCTACCATCTAGCAAGCATGGTGATTATCAGCTCTATAGTGATTGCAAGCTCTTAGGATTTCAGCTCTGCTTGCTAGGTAGTGGTGCCCTGGGCTTGAGGCTGCAGCAGATGGAGAGAGAGGAGAAGGAGAAGTCGCAGGCTGTTCCACGAAGATGGCTTTATTTAGGGAGGTCCGTGAAGGGTCTCTGCTCTTCTTCTTTCTCCCCTAATGGGGTACAGTATGCTTCTTTTATAGGGTTGGAAAGGATCCAAGCTTGACCAATGGTAAGGGGTTAACATGACATTGCCTTATAGGGTTACAGAGATAGGTTAAGGGTGGAGGACAGGGAAACAGGAATTTTCTTTTGCTGTTTCAGCATTCCTATTGTTCATATTCTCCATGGTGCTTTTCCTAAATCTATGGGGTTTACTACACCCGACGACTCAGGATACCGGTGATCATCGCCCTGGAAGCTTCTATTCTTACGTTAAGGCGTCGATCGTTATCTTAACTTTTATCCAGGAACTCGTTGTAATCTGAATAGACAGCAGCTCCCGCCCGTCATGGTCAGAGACATAGTTTTTGGTTTTCACAATATTTTATACCATACTTCAATAGCATGAATTATCCCTACCATATATTACATACCCTTTTAAAGTTTTGAGCCTGCTCTGCCTTTCTCCTAATCCCATCTCAAAGCAGGAAATGAGTGCATTGGTGATTAACCAGCACTGAAACCTTCCACAGTTTCTCACAACGGGGGCTCATAAACCTGGAGAAAAACCTCATCTCTGTGGCCCTAGGAGATTTCAAAAGAGAAGCGCACCCTGCCAGACGTTCGGTAGCTCAATCGCATTCTCCTATGACCATAGGTAATTGCAGGTTGACACCCCAGGGACAGCAGAAGACTAAATAACAGAAAAGAAGAGGGGGAAGAAACAAGCAGACAAAAACTGCGAGTATTTGCATGCGAGTGAGAGTCCGAGAGTGTGCTTGGAGCGTGTGGGAGACTTGAGAGAGTTACTGGATTTGAGGGGGCTCAAGAACACCTGGGGGTGCCAAATTGAGGGTCACCAGATTTGGAGGGGGGCTCAAGAACACCTTGGGGTGCTAGGTTGAGAGCCACATGATTTGGGAGGGCTCGAGAACATCTGGGGGTGCCTGGTTGAGAGTCATTGGATCTGGGGGGTGTTTGGCCATGCTTGTGCAAGCGGCAGGGTCTCGTAGGCTGTGGCAAGAGGCCACGTGGGTGGTGGCTGGTGGGGACCCAGTGTGGCGGCTCCCAGTGCTCCCCGGTCTGGCGAGAGCGGCAGCAGTGGTGCTGGGGGCAGCTCATGTGTGGGGGTGCCGAGGGTCAGGGGCGGGTTTGGTTGTGTGGCGTGAAAAACGCCAATCACTTGTTTTAAAATTTTAAAAGTTTAATAGTAATAAAAATTAATCCCATATTAATCCCTCAACCCAGCAGGTTCAATCCTGGATGCTCTTGGGCATTCTTATCCCTCAGTCCAGCAGAATTTTTAGGGGCCCTTCCCTTTTTTCCCATTTCCTAGTGGATTGTGCTAGGAAACTCCCCTGCTCCCTTCCTCCAAGGGGTCCAACCCCTCCCTGGGACACAGTCCCAGTTTCCCCAGGGGAGGGTATTCTCTCACTCATTTTATCTCTCGCTTCATCTCTTTACTGGCCATTTTTCTGTTAGCTAAAGGAGCAAGAAGAAGCTGCGAAGCAAGAAGAAGATGATAAGGAGCTCTGTCCAAGGCTGTAACCAAGGAGACCAAGAGAACTGAGGAACTGAAGAAAGATAAGAAAAGAACTTTGCAGCTGGATGAAGCATTTTTAGAAAGTTAGTTGAAGTCACTGTAACTTTTCACCAATAGTGCTATGTTATTTATTGTGGCCAATAGTTAGGGTAGAAGTATAAACAATTAGAAAGTGTATAAAAAGTCAGCCATGTTCGATAAAGAGTTGCCATCTGAGCCTGCTTGTGGTCTCTGCTTTGTGTTGCGACCACCTCGACAACAACACCCGCTAACAAAGGATTAACCCTTAAAAGCAATAGCCTGTTGCATATTCATATATCTCATATATGATGCAAACATTCCTTTCAAACTAGGGATTTTTCTGTTTATTGTCAACTTCCCCCCCCTTCATCTTGCTGGCTCCTCAGAGTCTGGAAGGAGGTTGAAGGAGTCTGGTTTTTACAGATAAGGTGGCAATAATTCTTCTCTTGGTGATTTTGGCATCTTGTTGTGGTAATCATATATCCTCTGAACAGAGATACATAATTCTCTCCCAGGATTTTCCTGGGAAGCTGTGAGAAAGCGCAGAGAAAAAAAATTCTTATCTCCACTTGCTGCACCTGTTGTTGTGCACATGTAGAATGTGTTACGGAGATTGTTTACCAAAGGGTGGTTTCTTACTTGGACTCTGGTGATGGTGTTTTGATTGATTGACAAATTAGGTCAAAGCTGTATCAGACTGTCTGGCAAGGGCAATGGGTTTTTCTTAATAGTATAGTATAGTAACAATAAAGCGATTGGTCAGCCTTCTGCAATCATGGAGTCAATGCTCGTAATTCCCTGGCGTGGCCCACTGCTACTGTATCTTGTTGCTGTTATCTCTGCGAAGAATTTCTTGATTATCTTATCTATTTCTTGAGGTAGTTAGAAAAAGTATCTTACATTGCATAGTTTCTATTTTAATATTATGTTATAGCGTAAAACTATATTTAACACACTACTTAAAAAGGATTAATACAGTACAACAAAATAACTTTCCAACATAACACATAGAGTATTCAATTTAATATTTGCAAAGACCCAATCATATAATATGTATTTTTTACATGTGAGGTCTCGGAGGCCCCCTGGCAGGAACCTGCTTGGGTGATGGCTGGCAGGGACCTGACACAGCAGCTCTCAGCGCCTGCTGGCCCAGCAGGAGCGGTGGCAGCAGAAGCGGCTCTGCTAAGTATTGGGGGGCTGACCCAGTAGCAGGCTTTCCAGACCAGGACTCTAAAGCCCAGCACTCTAATCTCTGGCACCGTGAATTTGGCTGGGAGGGGGGCGGCAGCTTGGAAGCACGGGCACAGTGATCAGTGCCTCTTGGCAAAAGCCCCAGTGCCGGGCTGCCTATAGTGACTCAGGGATGCCAGGGCCAGTGATGCCCAGCAGGGCTGACCCAGGAGTGTCAGACTGTGGAGACTTTTCTGCAGTATCCGCTAGCATAAAAGCTGTGGGGCCGTGGGAGCCCACGTGGGGGGAGCTTTCAGCAGTTGCCCTAGCACATCAAAAGGCACTGGGGTGCAAGACCCTGGCAGTGAAAGAGTAGAAGGGCCAACCCAGTCACACGGGAGTTCCTGGGCTGCAGGCGGGGTTTTTATTTGTTCCAGCCTTCCAGGGAGAAAGTAAGGGTTTTTTTTTTCCTCTTTTTCTTTTCCTTTCTCTCTCTTTTTCTACTTTCTTTCTTTTTTTTTCTAATCATTTGGAGATGCAGGGTCTGTCAGGAGGGCCTGTGATTGGCCAGTCAGGATGGAACTATGGGCAAGTAGGGAATCCCCAAGGGGAGAAGGAGAAATTGAGGAGATGTCAGCAGGTATACCCCCAGATAGCTCACTGGAAAGAAAATTATCCCAGTGGAGATATGACTCTAACACCAGAGATTAAAATAAGTTCAAGATGATAAAGTACTGTATGATAGAGTGGACTAAAGAAGAAATTGTGATATGGGTGGTGACACGGTGGAAGTGGCAGGGGCAGAAGGAGAAAGGTTTAAAATCCCTGTCATTGAAGATGTAGTAATTAGGGGAGAGACCGGCATAGGGATAGGAGCTGTGAGAAATGATACTCACTTCCAAAAAATTTTTAAAAGTTTCTTAAAATGTTATGAAAAATACAACAGAAGACGGAGTAGAGAAAATATTGCAGTGCTGGGAGCAGACCATCTTTCCCACCATATGCTCATCCACACAACAGAGGTTTTGCCTTTTGACCCTTTAGCCCCTCCAAAGTTCTGTCCATCAACTCCTTCTTCGCTGTCCAGTGGTGGAGTTTACTTCCTTAATTCTTGATTGGAGATCAGGTGCTGCCATAGTAACAAGCTGACCCTCCCAAATGTCCCGAACCCAGGTCACCGCCTGACAACAACACAAGGGGAGTAAAATGTTACGACAAGTCTATAAAACTTCTCTTCACATATATACATGATATTTGCCTTTTAATTGTGTCAACCATGGCATTACTCATCTATCACAATCCCTCCTTTCCCACAAGCTATTTGGCTGGAACAATTTAACTCAATGAGTCATACTAGCATCTGTTTATGTGGGCAAGGACAGAGGGAACCGGACGGAAAAAAATCCCCCGTTTTCCTTAGACACCCTTATCCAGAATGAACAAAAGGACATTACAGAGGTCTGGTATGACTTTTTACCACCATCTACCATGTCTATGAGGTTGCTACCCATAGTAGGTGTATCTTAGTGGTGAGTACAGAGGCCAACTCGGTCTTGCCCTTCAGTCTCTTTTGTATTAAAAGACAGTTGAGGAATTATTGAGGTCCGGCATTGTTGAGAGTTTTTTGCTTGTTGAAATTTATCGAGGGTTGGCATTGGCCAGACAGCAGCTACCAACCGATCAGCTTGAGCGTTACCTTCAGACAAACCAGGGAGATTTTGATGACTGCGAACATGAGTAATGAAATACTCCTGTTGACACATTGGTTCAAATTTCTCAGTAGTCGGCTTAAAAGTGAATAAAAATGTTTGTTATTAATTTCCTTAACTACCGCCCTTTTGAGGCATTGTGCACAGCCAACCATGTAAAGGGAATCAAAAACAATGTTAATAGCCTGATGGTTCCAATTCTCAAAGGCCTAAATAACTGCCTTCAACTCCAAGGTTTGCAATGTATCTCCCACCTCCCCAGGAATTGTATGCTGGTTCCATGAACCCTTTTGCTGCCACATACAAGCAGCCCTTTTAGACCCTTTGCCTGCATCAGTAAAAATTGTTAGTCCTAGTACTGGACACTCAGATCACTCCAGCCGCTGCTGCTCTAACAAGGACAACACATGATGTCACGGATAGGTGTTGTGAACTCTTCTGTCATAATCAGTAAGGGCTATTTGTAAAGGTACAGAATGCCTAATTCCCCATTCTAGATACCAATTGGCTAAAGGTACTGCAATTGTGTGCGGTTCCTGTCCCCAAATTTCTAGTATCCTCCCTCTGCCTTTCATGATTAATTGAGCAAATAGTTCTAGGAGAGTGGTAATGGTTCTAGGCTGTCACACAGGTAAAAATACCCACTCCAGAATGGTTAAAGGATTAGCCCAAGTCTCTGTCCGTTGACAAATTAATGCAAAAGGATGCTTAGCGTATTGGTCACCCTCCTTGCTATGGTTGATCATCAGTTGAACTGGGACACCTTCGATCAGGCAATGCGCACGTGCTGTGGCAACCTTTGAGGCTATGTGTTCCAAGGCCTGTTGTTGCATCCTATCCAGTGATCAGTGCTCGTCTGCCTGGGATGAGGTACCTAGTAGCTGTATTAATGGTTCAAGTTCTTCATTAGTTATTCCACAAATAGTTCTAATCCATTGTATATCTTCTACTAATTTTTGAACATCATGTACAGTTTTTATCTTGGTAGGTATGGTAATCTTCTGAGGTTTCACTACAGCTTGATCAATGTGCCACCCAAGATACTTCCATGGAGCTGAACGCTGTACCTTTTTAGGGGCAATTTTCAACCCTCTCTGTTCTAGAATAGTTGTCATGCTTGCTAAAACATTTTCAAAGTCCAATTGCTGTCCTTCCACCAAGATATCATCCATGTAATGATGTATGATACAGTTAGGAAATTGCTGCCGGACTGGCTCTAATGCCCAGGCTACATAAACCTGGCATATAGTGGGCAAGTTACGCATCCCTTGAGGCAAAAATACCCACTCATATCTCTTGTAGGGTTCTGCTTTGTTGATGGAGGGGACTGAGAAAGCAAAATGACTGGTAACCTCAGGGTGTAGGGGAATAGTGAAAAAACAGTCTTTGAGATCAATAGTCAATAAATCCCAGGACTCGGGTAACAACAGGGAATGGGAGTCCAGGTTGTAATGCTCCCATACTCTGCATTACTGCGCTGACTGCTCTAAGATCGTGCAACAATCTACATTCCCCACTCTTTTTTGGAATTGTAAAAATAGGCGTGTTCCATGGGCTAGTTGATGGTCTTATATGACCAGCCTCTAGTTGTTCTTGAACCAACTCTTGAACCTTGAGAAGCTTTTCCTTTGGCAGCAGCAACTGATCAATCCATATAGGGGTATCGGTAGTCCAGCTAATTTTGAGGATTGGCTGCCCCCCAGTGGCCACTATTAAAAAGGCTATGTGACAATTGTGGCCTTTGGTTGACTTAACAAATCCCTGCCAATTAAACCTAGCAAATTTCTGGGAGTCTGCATGGGTCTTGTTGTTACGTTCACTCCATCTGGGAAAGTAAAGGTAATTACCTGTGACTGTGGTCACAAGGGTTTTCAGGATGAAGAAGAGATGAGAATGTTGACTCCATGATCAGAAGGCTTGATTTATTATTTTATGATATATGTTACATTAGGACTATACTAAAAAGCAATAGAAAGGAAAAGGTTTCTTCAGCAGCTAGCTAAGCTAAGAATAGAAAAGAATGAATAACAAAGATCTGTGTCTCAGACAGAGCAAGAGCCAGCTCTGCCATGAGTGGTCAAGAAATCCAAACACCCACAGGAGACCAATCACGGGTCTACCTGTTGCATTCCACAGCAGCAGATAACCATGGTTTACTTTGGTTACTGAAACTGCAGCTTCTCACAAGGAAAAATCCTAAGAAAGGATTTTTCATGAAAGATGTCTGCGACAATTACCGCCCTGCTTAATCGAGTTGCTTGGGTTTCACCAATCTCTGCAATTCCCAAAACAGGATTGACTACTGGACAATTTTTGGGCCATATAGTGCTTAGTGCTTGAAATGATTGTTACATCTGCTCTGGTATCAATTGTGAGTCTCTTGGTAATAGAATTACCATTGGGATGTGTCAGGGTTACCTGCTTATCCGGTTTACCTCTCGTAATGTCCATTGCCCAATAAACTTCTGGTTTACCTGTGGAACCAAAACCGTCTGTTCCCCACTCCTTCAATCCTGTACAGGGAAGACAAGACTTAAAAGGAACAAGTTGAGCAATTTGTGATCCTTTAGGGATAGATACAGGAGGGAAAAATGTCCTAACTATAATTTTGATAACCCCTTGATAGTCTGCATCAATAACCCCGGGAGTTACATCCAATCCCCTTTTGCTAGCAGATGATCTTCCTAACAGGAAAGCGCTAAGCCCACTCCCCAGAGGTCCCTTTACATTAGTCTCTACCAGACGTACTGCAGAGTCAGTGATGGTAAGGTCTACTGTGGTTTCCACGTTTATTCCAGTGCTTCCAGGAGTTGCGGATTGGAGTGAGTAAAGTCCTCCAGAGGGGGTTGAGCCACCCATGCAGCTCTTTTTGCAATGTGTCTAAAATTTGTTGAGTCTTATCATTAGCATTGTCAAAGGCAAGCATCTTAAACAGCTTCTGCTTTGTATCCAGATCCAAATCGGGGTGATCATAAATAGCTCTATGAAAGCGGTCTACAAATTTATCAAAGTCCTCATTTCCCCCTTGACGTTTCTACGTAAAAGCCTGAGTATGCAGCCCATCAGGCAATGCAAGGATTGAGTTGTATGCAAGTTGTTGGCTTAAATGCAGATCTTCATTAATACTTTGGGCTTGGGCAGTTGCTGTGGACCAGGGACCTTCTCCTAATAGCTGTTGTGCTGTAATTCCAAACAATGGGTCCTCCTGAGCCCAAGGTCTTGCTTCCTCTTTTTTGCATGCACCTTCCCAATTCTTATAAAACTGAATCTGCTGATGAGGGGGCATAATTAATCTAACCAGAGTTTGAACATTAGCTGGAACAAAGGTATCTGCTGTAAAAATTAATTGCAATAGCAATTGTGCTAATTGAGATTTCAAGACGTATTGTGTAACGGCACTTTTCAATTTTTCTAATATCTTCCAATCAAATGGCTCCCATCCTCGCCCTGTGGCTTGGGTTACCAAAGGGAAGGCTTCTATAGTACTAGGGGAGAAGGACCCCTCTATTATTGCTTTAGTTATAACTCCCCTCCACTTTCTTTTTTGTGCTGTTTCTATTTCAGGATCAAGCTCTAACTCCCTATCTTCCATGGTCGAGGGGGGTATTTGCCACCCCCTCCACTCCTTGAGAGCCCTTTTCAGAGCTCAAAGTAGCTGGCGGCTCCCTCCTTTCAAAAGAACAGTCCTTTTGGGGAGCAACTCGATCGCTTTGTTGAATTACTAACTTCTGCTAATTTTCTACCAAAGCTTTTAATTCCTCTTCTACTGAGGCAGATCCTCAATCTGTCTTTTCTTCTTCAGTCTTGTCTTCAGATGATGAGTGCATTATTTCTAAAACTTCATCATCAGCTGCCCCCTTTTCCTGAGTACTTTTATTCTCGGGCTGGCAGCTGGAACCTCTGAGGGAGGATGCTTCCTGACTCTGTTTCTCATCTGAGGGTCCTGAGGTTTTGGGTTCCTCTTTAGTTAGTGGAACTGGGCTAGAGGGTCCTGGGCAGTGCGAAGGAATGTCTAACGTAGTTGAAAATAACTTGCTAGCAGGAAATGTCTGTGGCTCAGGGTCAGGGCTTGGGGAAAAAGCAACGCAAGCTGCTGCAGCGGCTTTCTTTTCCGCCTTCATCGCCCGTAATACCTTTATGATGTTTTTCCACAGGGTAGCATATTTAGATGCCTCTTTAGCCTCACATCCTCCCGAAGAAATACAGTCCCACAACATGCCGCCCACGGCTTCCCATGTCGATACCTCAAAAGCAACCTGTGCTCCTGGTATGAGGTTTCATTCCCATGCCCAGTAAATAAGTTCCTTCAGAGTGGAAGCATCATATTTCTGCCCTCTCTTAGAGAGGATATGTTGGAGAAGTTTCTGGACCCCATCTCTTTCATGGTCCGACCCCATTCCTGCCCGGCCGCTCACCTGATCAGGGTGAGATCACTTCTTCAAATTGGAGCTCCTTTATTCACCTTTTCTTCTTGCCGGGGCAGTGAGGATACTTTCGACCGGCTTCTCCGCCTCCCGAAGGTTGTTGCTGTACCTCTCACAGGAGTGAAATAGCCATCTTCGGGTCCCTTGCTCAGGCACCAAAATATACGGAGGATCATTAATGGGACATCAAGCCATGATCGATATGATCAAGTGAAGCCGATTTATTACAAAAAGCAAGCCATATTTATACTATTCTCTATTGTTCACGCCTCAAGCTAATACATGATTGATTAAATCCTTTTTATGCACGCATTTTAATATTTTAGTTAATTTTAGTTAGTCTTCTTTCTTCACGCGTCTCGCTGTGGTTTTCTTGTCTGCCTTTGCATCCTGAACTGTCTGCTTTTGAGCGTGTACTTTTCCTTTCATGTCCTTCAAGGGCATGGTGACCTTACTCAGTTTCTATGAAGGCTGGATTGTGCATATGTTGCACATGTCCATTGTCCTGCAAAAACTCTCAACATGGCATGGCCTTTTTGCCCCTACCTTACCATGCCTACGGAACTGCTGCCTGCAGGAGGGATATGGAGTCTTCTTGGTAGCGAACAAAGGGACCAACCCTGTCTTGCCCTCCTTCCTTTGTCTTATTTTCTTAAGGAAGCCGTCCCATTACATTTTACAGTCCCTTGTGTACTTCCCCTCAACAGATGCTTGTAATTCTTGCCCATTAAAACAGGAAAACATTTCTTGAGCTGGCTGGTGGAAACTTGACTCTACTTTTTGGTCGCCTTGTTGTTTCTGTGGTTGTCTCTCAGTCTCTGCTTGAGAGTCAATCTCGTTTCCCCTGGCCTGGATGTTATGGTCTATTCTTTGGGTTCTTCTACTGGGCCTTTGACTCTGTTGGCATGAGTCCATCCCCGCTCTGCAGTTCGCACAGCCGATTCAGTGGTGAGCAGTACCTGAAAGGGACCTTCCCACTGAGGAGTTAGAGGCTGATCTCTCCATGACTTGATCATCACCCAATCCCTGGGGTTAATATTATGGATTCTGAAATCCAGGGTGGTAGTTTGAGGAATTTCCCCTTTATGTCTTAGCCCTTCTAAGGTTTGTGCTATAGACATAGCATATTTCTTGGCATTGGCTTCCCCTTCCTCATAGGTGGCAACCTTCTGGGGTGAGGTCAAGAAGGGTAACTGAAACATCATTTCATAGGGTGACACCTCCAGATCTGACCGGGCTTGGGTTCTAATTCTTAATGAAGCTAAAGGGAGACATTTTATCCATGACATTCGGGTTTCAATCATTAGCTTAACTAGAGCTCTTCTAAGAGTTTGATTTTTTCTCTCAATCTGACCGGAACTCTGTGGATGCCATGGAGTGTGTAATTCCCATTTTACTCCCAGGGCTTGAACAACTTTCAGCAATATTTTCAATGTGAAATGAGTTCCCTGGTCTGAATCAACCTTGTTCACCATCCCATATCGGGGAATGATTGATTCTAGGAGTGTTTTACTCACAACATTGGCATTGGCTTAAACAGTGGGTACTGCCGCTACACAGTGATTCAAGTGATCTACTATCACTAGCAAAAACTTCCACCATTGTACCTGGGGAAGCTCGGTAAAGTCTACCTGGATGTTTTGAAAGGGCCGTAAGGCTAGTTCTAGCCCTCCCCTGGGTGTTTTCCTCATGACCTTCTTATTTACTTGTTGACATCACACACCCTTCATCCACCTGCTTAACTGTCCCAAAAATTGCTATGCAGCCCCAGTCCCTTAGAAATTGATCCCTTCGTGCTTGTGTACCCCAATGTGTTGTCCCATGTATGCCTTCCAGCACTTTCCTGGCAAGGGGTTTATTCAACATTTGTCTCCCATCTGCTAATCTCCCTTCCCTTCTTATCTTTCTTGGCTTCTGTTTTAAGGAGTTCTTCCTCTTCTGTCCCACTAAAAACCGGGACTTCTTGCATTTCTCTCCTGGGGGTTACCACCATCATTAGTTTTTCTGTCCCTGATTCAGATGCATTTTTAGCTTCTAAATTGGCAAAATTGTTCCCTCACGCTTCTTGAGTTGCCCCTTTTTGATGCCCTTTAACATATACCACCGCTACTTCCTCTGGTGATTGTAAGGTTTCTAAGACTTCTAAAACAAGTTTTTCATCAATCAGTCCATTTCCCTTTGAATCTAATAGCACCCTCTATTCCCAAATCTTTCCAGAGGTATGCACCACTCCAGAAGCATATTTTGAGTCTGTATATATTGTTCCCCTTTTCTGTGCTAATATTTCCGGAGCTCGCTTTAGGGCATACAACTCACATGTTTGGGCTGACCAGTTGGAAGGTAACTTTCTCTTTTCTATGGCTACTAACCCTTCATCCACTATAGTGCACCCTGATACCCGGTGCCCCTGGATTACTCGTGAAGATCCATCAATGTACAATCGTTTCCCTCCTTGGAGTGGTTGATCTGTTAGGTCCTCTCTTACCTTAGTTTGATAGTTTATAACTTCTAGGAAATTATGTATTAATTCCTCACCTGGTTCTCCATATAAAACCTGGGCAGGGTTGAGTTGGTTACTCATGTGTCTCAGTTTGAAAAGACAGGTGTCTGCTGAGGAAGGCAGGAGCCTGCCCTGAACTGGAAACTGTAAACCCCCTCCCTCCGAATTGTTATAAATTTGAAATCAAGGGGGGCTCTCAGGCAAAGATATGGGAGCAGGAATAACAGTTCTTTTATTAGGGAAGAGAATAAAAATAAATAAAATAAACAATGCAGTAAATCAAAACAACACTGATAGAGTCAGAATACAACCTGACACCCTGTGGGTCAGGGTGTTGGTAGTAGTCCAATTGGAATTGTGGCTGCAGTCCTCTTGGAGTAGCAGGTGTGGTTCTGTTGGAGCAGTGATCCTGTAGAAAAGGGTGTAGTCTTCCTCTGAAGATCCAGTGGAAGAGGCAGCTGTTCCTCTGGGAATCCAGTGGAAATGCTGTTCTGGTGTCCCAAGATCCCAGATTATATCCAGTTGGGAATGCTTGGCTCCTCCCTCTGGACAGAGCATCTCATAATGGATGCTGTAATTCTTATCAGTCATGCAGTGACATTCAAAAGCCCATTAACAGCAGATGTGTCCCCAGAGGGAGGACTGGTTTGTGGAAGAGATAAAGAAAACTGCCCACTTAACAGAAGACAACTGCCATACCTCTAACAGATGGTAAATAGAATACATATTGCTTGGCAGTCTAGGACAGTGGGGAAGGCACATTCCCTGCTGAGATTCACAAAGTTGTTTGGGATAATGCTTCTGACTTAGAAAGAGAATTTCAGTCTTGGTGGGTCTTAGTCAATTTCACCCATGATTCTGTCACAAGTGTGGTGACTGCTTTTGTTTTGACTATACATAATGCATCAGTGGACTTGATATACCCGATAGTTGCTTTAGGGTTGAATCATGAAGGAACTGTATTGTATCCTTCTGAGCACAGAACATGGGCACAGAAAGTCAAAGGGAAATGGCAAACTATTAATATAGAGTCATGTGCCATGAGAAGACAATTAGGATTTATATGTGAAGGAAATATAAATAATGACCAAGATATTTGTCTGGATACAGAACAGAGCATTTGTCCCTTTGAAATTCATTCAGTTAACCACAAAACTCTGCTTGTGTATATAGGCAAAGGCTGTATGTGCCTCAGGACAGCATATTCCACCATAATAGTGGACGAGCTCACTATAAATGAAAGACAATCTAATCTGTACATTTGTATCTTTGTCAAAATTGAAGGGTATGATTTTTCCTCCCAGGCCCCTGTTTTATCACATCAGTATCTAAAGGCAAATTTGACTATTGTGCAGGAAATATCACCTGTACTCATAGGGATGAATCTAACCTTATTCAAGCAATTACTGAAACATGGAGATCTAAAATAAATTCTTGAAGAAATTAAAATTATGGGAAAAAATACCTTAATTACAACACGTCATGACACAGAGACTGTACAGAGAGTATTTGAAAGGTTAGAAGAAGATACATCTCACCATTGGTGGGATGTATTCTTTGGATGGTCACCAAAAGCAACAGGCATATTTAATGCTTTAGTTCACCCAATTATTGTTTTGTTAATTTTAGTTAGCATAAGTTTGATTTTGTCTGTTTTTATGTTTGTTTGGAATTGGAGGATGCTACAATGACTGGCAACATTGACTTTATTATCAAGAGCATACAGTGCAGTTCTAAGCAATTCTTATCGTATGACTTGGCCAGATAAAGAATCTGTATATTACTAAAAGAATTCACAAACTTTGCAGAGAAAGGGGGAAATAGAGTCAAGGGGTTGAACTAGGCATGCAACTAAGATAGTGAAAACTTGTCACGGTGAGGGAAACTTGGACGCTCAATATGAGTGTTTAGCAAGCTTCGTTTATTGAAGAGAGCATCAGACTTTTATGCACAACAAGTAATAAGCTCATACATATTCTGCAAGATAAGCAATCTATTGGCTATACTACGATATCAGCTCTTCCTCATACCTTAGGGATTACATCTTTCTTTTCTAATGTCTCTCTCACTACTTGTTATTGTACCACAGCTATGCTCAAGGACACAGTGTTTACAGGTGCAGGGACCCAGATTAGCTGCATCCTCCCAATTCTTGGTCCAGAACGTGGCCCCTGTCACGTAGACATTCCTCCACAAAAACTATATATATTAAGGGGTTAAGTTAGAAATGTAGTTTGCAAAGATCATATACTGTGATTAGAGCTAAACAAGGAAACTAATTGATACCAGGTGGAGATAACTGAAACAAGGTCAGGAATGATACGTGATATATGAAGTATTATAAGAGTGCAGGAACCATAAATACCACAGGCTTCTAAGAATGAGAGGAGGTTTGGACTGTGACCAGCAAGCCAAGGAGCCCTGCCAACTTGACACGAGCGAAGAGTTTACCATGAGGAAGGTGTCTTACTTCCTCTTCAGAAGCCCACTGACCCAATTAAAGAGGCCAATTGCTCAGCCATAATGGACATTCAGCTGATTACAATATGAGGTGAGAACTAATGTTTATACAATAGGTGTCATAGAAACCATCCTGGAAACCATCTGAATATGTAAAACCTTTTTAGATAAATAGAGATCAAGAGTTGGTGACCTTTTTACATGTCTTTGGGAGGTTACTCCCCATGTGTCCAGTGCTGTAATAAATATACCCTCTTTTCAACTTTAATTAGTTGAAGAGTCGTCTGTCCATGCTTCAATTATCTATTAAGATGGCTTCATACTTTAGCACTCAGGAATCAGTGAGCCATTTCTCAACCTTTCGGCTGAGGATATACTTCTAACTGAGTGTGGGGTATATATTTTCAAGTTTGCCCCAAAGGTTAATTGTTTGCTTTCCTCTATGAGTTTGGTGGTCGCTGCCACCGCCTGAATGCAGGTTGGCCACCCCCGGCTGACGGGGTCTAGAAGTTTTGATAAATAGGCCACTGGTTTCTTGGATCCTCCCCAGTCCTGGGCTAGTACTCCATGAGCTGCACCTTTTTCTATATCTACAAACAGATAGAAGGGTTTGTCTAAGGAGAGAAGACTCAATTCTAGTGCACTGACTAATTTTTGCTTTAATGCTTCAAATTTTTGCTCATCTCTCTGCAATTCTCTCAGGGTTCAGTCACTGGCTCCCTTGACAAATCACATTTCCTGGGTATTTTACTTCCCTCTCTACAAATTGAAGTTTCCCTTTTGATACTCAAAGTCCTTGGTCCCTGTTTTGGTTTGATAAGGAAGCGAGTTTTTTTGGGAAGTTGTGGTTAAATTAATTAGTGCTTAGATTTGAATGTTGGTATTTGGTGTGGCTATTGAAGACATGGATATGCTTTTGAGAACATAAGGGGTTAAAAAGCAGACAACTTTTAGGGGAATTTTTTTTGTTGTTTTGGTTAGTGAAAGAGGTTATACTTTTTTTGTTTAACTGCGGGCTGGGTGGGGGAGGGGAAGTTATGTGGCTTCGGCTGAGGTAGGTTGGAGTTTTGGACAGAGAAGAGGAGTGAAGGCTTTTGTAGGATGGAAGGATGGAGGAATATTGAGAGGTATTGGGCAGCTTTTTTCTTTTTCGGGAGAGAGAGAGATAGAGAGTTTGTGTTATTTTGAAATTTGATATTTTGTGTTGGCAGTATGGTTGAAGGAGAAAGGGGGGGTGCGGCGAGAAGGTGCTTAGTTGTTGTAGGAGTTTTGGGCAAGCAGAGGTTCAGATTTTAATTTTTTTTTAGACAATGAAAACGTTATGAAATATTAAGGGGTTTTTATTTAATGAGAAGATAGATATGAAATAGAAAGAAATGGGTGAGTGTAGTGAAGGTTTTAGTAAGTGAAGGATGTTAGAAGAAGATAGGGAAGAATTTTAGGTGGGAGGAGATGATGGAGTGGCCTTTAACTGGACTTTTCTTGCATACCCATAGACAGAACCAATTTCCTGTAACACAGAGACTGCATTTAGGGGGAGGCAATGGCTTGAGCCAAGAGAGTGACCTGATGCAGTGATGTCGAGTGCAAGAGTGAAGAGAACAAAGAAAGATGAGGAGGGTGTGGTGGTGCCCTCTGTCTTCAAGGAAGACAATCTCTGTTCTCGAGACCCTCAGCCCCAGGGGGAGTGAAAATAGGGGGGGACCTTTGTCCTGAAAGTGAGAAACTGTTGCTTTTTTGGTACTTAGCAAAGCATCCTTAAAAGAGAACCCTAATAAGCAGTTTTAGTCCACAAACGGTAGTAAGAGCACTGTACATGAAAGGAAGAAAGATGTCACAATGGCAAATGTTCTCTAAGCAATGCCACGTGTGACATGGAAACACAAGAGGTTTCAACTGTGTTTCCTGGGGAAGCCTGTGGTACAAGAAGTACTCCTCTCTCCCTGATGAACTGGGAGTTGATTATCTGAGGAGTGGTAACTAGATTGAGAATCTAAGGTTTTATCTCATAGTACTGTAGGGGAAATTGGAGGGAGGAGGAGAAATGTTTTAAAAAGTTTTAATTCTGAGTTCTATGTGTGTTCCTTTTTACATATTGTAAATTAATAAAGTTTTTTCCTTTATTCCTAAGCTAGAGCCTGCTTTATTCTATTTCTGGTCATATCTCACAGCAGACACTGAGAAGAATATATTTTCATGGAGGCACTGACATTGCGCCAACATCAAACCATGACAATCCCCCAGAAAATTTAACAATGCTATGGTGGATTCCTCAACTTCTTTTTCTTCCTGTCCTGAGAGAAGCAAATAATCTACATATTGGATGAGTTTTATCTCAGGTTTGATGGAGAAGAGTTGTAGTACTTCTCCAAGGGCTTGACCAAATAGGTTTGGGGATTCAGAAAACCCTTGGGGTAATCTAGTCCACCAAAGCTGTTGCTTCCTCCTGGAATCGGGGTTCTCCCATTCAAAGGCAAATATATCCCTACTTCCCTCTGCCAGTGGGCATGCCCAAAAAGCATCTTTTAGGTCTATCACACTAAACCACTGGTGTGATGGGGGTATATTACTCAGTAGTGTGTAGGGGTTAGGCACTACTGGGTATCGATTCACTGTTCTTTCATTCACTTCTCTCAAATCCTGGGCAAGCCTGTAAGTCCCATCTGACTTCTTTACTGGTAATATGAGTGTATTATGGGGGGACATACATGGTTCTAAGGTCCCTTCTTCAAGTAGGTCCTGGATCACTGGCTGCAGTCCTCGTCTCCCTTCCAGGGAGATTGGGTATTGTTGTACCTGAACTGGATGGTTCTCATCAACTATTTTTATTACTATAGGTTTCATGTTCAATTTACCTTGATTTTTCAGTTTCGCCCACACCATCTCATGAATTTTCTCCTCACCCTCTTCCTTTAATTGGAGAAGCTTAACTACAATTTTCCCTTCCTCTGGGAGTACTCCATTGTCTAACTGCACCTGTAAATCCTGTCCTAATAAATTGCACCCTGCTTCTGGAACTAATAGAATATCCCCAATACCTATTTTATTTGACCCTTCAAACTTTACTTCCTTTATAACTGAGACCTTGAACCCCTCTCCTTTTGCACCTACTACTTGCACGGTATCTTGGCCCTTTTTGCACCCCTTTGGGATTCTACAAACACAAGTTCCTTCAGTCCCCGCATCTACTAGGAATTAAAATTCTTCCTACTGGTACCTATTTTTAAAGTTATCAAGGGCTCCTGATGGTATTCTGTCCCCAGGAGGTAGACCCCCTGACACCCTGAGTCTTCCACTTCCCCTTTTTGCTCAGTCTCACAGACCCTCAGGTCCTTTTCCCTCTGGGGGCAATTCTTTCTGATATGCCCATTCTCTTTACAGTAAAAGCAAACTGGTCCTAGGTTCCCACATTTCCCAAACTCTCCTTTTTGTGCCCAGTCTCAGGGGGCTACATTCCCCCTCCATCTATATTCCTGCATTCGGGGTCCCCCTCCCTTACCTGGGTAGTTCTTCACGTGCTGGTTTCCTTCCCTAATGGCAGTTACCATTACCTTGGCTTTCACCTTGGCCTTCTCTTCGTCCCTCTTTACATAGACCTTCTGTGCTTCCCTTAAAAGATTCTCTAACCTCGTTTCTTGCCAACCATCTAATTTTTCTAACTTTCTCCGTATATCTGGCCAGGTGTGAGTGACAAAATTTATCTTTAGGAAGATCTGTCTGGCCACTGTATCAGGGTCAACCCCTGAATATTGCCTCATATTTTTCCTCAGTTTTTCTATCCACTCTGTTGGGGTTTCTTCCCTCTTTTGCTGCTCGTCGAAAGCCTTACGGGCAATATCCTAGCTGCCCAGATCATCTGTCTTTCCTCTGGTGTGAACAACATGGTCATTATTGATTGCATTTCTTCCCATGCATAAACATTAGGCCCCAGAAACTGCTCTAACTGTTCCGCTAATCCAATGGGGTCCTCTAGTAATTATTTTGATTCTTTCTTGAACATTCTCACATCAGAGGAACTGAGAGGTACAGTTACAAATCCCACTGGAACTTCCATCAGGGGGTATAATCCCAATGCTTGGCTCCCATCCCCTGATTTGCTTTCCTCTCATTGTGCCACCCTGTTTCTGGTGTTTTGGCTAGGCCCATCAGAGGGCAAGGGAGGTGCAGTTGGAGCTACTGGAGGTGGGGGTGGCAAGTAGTCTAACGGGTCCCATTCTTTATGTTCTATTACCTTAAACACATTCACCTTCGAGAGTGAGGTCTCCCCCTCCCAGCAGGCAGCATAGTCACTCTCTTCCTAATTGAACGGTTTCTTAACTCTTACATACATGTTTAATGCCCAGCATATCTATCCTTCGTCTGATCCATATCTCGACCATTGTACATGATCACTCTTAATTTTCCCTTCTGGTCCATTCTACCATGCAGTACTGAATCATTTTGCTCTCGTCCTTATCTCTGGTACTGGGGTCATATTTCCACCGGGCTTGTTTCCTTCCCAGTGAACTATCTGGGGGTATGCCCATTGGTACCTCCTCAATTTCTGCTTCTTCCCTTGGGGATTCACTACTCACCCATAATCCCATCCTGACCAGTCAATCACAGGTCTTCCCCCCACAGAGCCCCTCTTTCCAACCACAGGCCCTCCCAACAGAGTCCGCCTCCCCCAATCAGCCAATCACATACTCTCCCAGCAGGGCGCGCCTCCCTAAGAAGGGAGAGGGAAAGGAGGAGAAGAAAGAAACCAGGAAAGGAGCAAGGAGAAGGAAAGCGAAGAGACAACAAACAGGAAAAAAAAGAGAAAAAAACTTTACCTCTTCTGAAAAACACCTACGATCCAAGGGGCTTCTGTCTGACAGTCGCACTCTGCTCCCCGCCCTGCCTGGCTCAGCTCTGCTAGGGCCCACCCCTGGCCCGCCATGGCTCCGCTTGGCAGCTCTGCCCCTGACCCGACAGGGCTTGGCTCAGAAACTCTGCCCCCGCTCCAAGGAGTTCCACCTGCCCCAATTCAATCCTGCAGCTGGCTCTGCCCCACTGTGGTTCGTGAGTGCACGAACTGCTGCACCACACTGAGTGTTGCACCTACTCCTGGGCGACCCACCCCCACCACAAACCTAGGCAGTTGCCCCTCTCCCAGCCTGGTCCCAGCTGGCTCCGGAAATCACAGAGCTGGCTGCGCACCCACAAGCTGCCACCGCTGCTTGGCCCTGATGCTCAGTCCATCCCTGGCGCTGCTGTCACTCGGCTGGCTTGGAAAACCACAGCGCTGGCTGTGCACTAGAGCCAGGTGCTTCCCCACATGGGCTCGCCAACTCCCTTTGTGTGTGCTGGCTGGGAACCCCACCATAGGTCCCCATCCTGACACAAGCCCTCCGCTCGGGCCACCCCCAGTGCCTCCCCAGATGCTGCCACCGGCTACTGCTGCTTGGCTTGCTTGGTGCTGCAAACCTCTCATAAACCCTTTAATCTCACACATCCCACCGGCCACAGGGGATCCCCGCTTTCCTCTCCACCACACGTCCCGCCGTTCCCTCCTACCGCCCATTATCCTGAAACTTAAACAGACCAGGACGGGTCTAGTATAGTAATAGCGAGAAGTTTGCTTTCCTATACTAGAATTACAGAGTAACTATCCAGCCAAAGATAGTTATGAGGATGTTACTCATCCCCCTCCTTCTCTTTTTCTTTATCCAGCCTCCTGTTGCCCCCGGGATTCCAACCTGCAACCACCAGTGGCCCTGGAAGAGTCCGATAGATTCCACCAAATTTGTGGCGGGGGGCGCCCCTTTCGAGAACTCCTAGTGCCACCAGGGTGAGGTGTAAGTCCCGGGGAGAGCTCCCCCCCCATTTGTGAGAAATTATATTCACTTCCAAAAAAATTTAAAAGGTTTATTAAAACCTTATAAAAAATACATCAAAAGACTGAGTAGAAAAAATATTGTGGTGCCGGGAGTAGATGATCTTTCCCACCACATGCTCATCTACACAATGGAGGTTTTGCCTTTTAACCCTCTAGCCCCACCCTAAGTTCTTTCCATTGACTCCTTCTTCGCTGTCCAGTGGTGGAGTTTACTGCCTTAAATCTTAATTGGAGGTCAGGAGCTGCCATAGTACTGTTATAAATGATCAGCCAGAAATCCAAAACATTAAATGTGAAAGATTTTATTTTTGCGACCAAAATACAGTCCTCAAAAACCCACAGCCAGAGACAGCATCGAGCCCAGGATCGGTGCTGGGTGAACCTAGATCTGACCTCTATTGCACTGTATCTCCCTCTGTTCACCAATGCCGTTTCCAGTGAGGCTATTTTATACAGTTTTTTATGCCTGAGGTAGAGGTGCCCTGATTTCTTTTTGTAACCCTGCATATGTATGAAAGTTTCTTTCACTGTGCAGGGCTGGACAATTGCTGTTTCCTGAGTAGTAGCCAGAGCTGATCAAGTCAGGGGAAGTCGTGTATTCAGATGTATCTTTCCTGTCACTTCAGTTATCTTGATTGATGGTATCTATCAAGCGATGATCACCCTTGGGTGTCTCTTGATGGTCCCTGTTCTCCTGCTGCCTTCAGGAATGTCGAGATTCCAAAGGAGTTATCTGTCCTTGGGCTGCTTGAGGTCAGAGACTCGTTGGATTTTAATATTTTTATAATATACATTTTCTCCTTAAGCATGAATTACTTTATAACATATATTACAGTAACAAGCCAACCCTCCCAAAAGTCCCAAACCCAGGCCACCCCCTGATAACAACACAAAGGGGGTAAAACATAACTATAAGTCTATAAAACTTAACATATATACATGATATTTGCTTTTCAATTGTGAGAGTCAATCATCGCATTACTCATCTATCACAGAGATGTCTTGTTGGTTCCTGGAGCAGGCATCAGCTTGTTGGGGAGAGACTTGCAGATGCAACTGGAAATGGGGGTTGTACCAGAAGAAGAAAGGGCTGTGGACTTACTTTTAAACTAATGGTGTGTACACCTTGTGCAGTCCAAAATGTGTTAAATCAGAAAAAAAAAAAAAAAAAAAGAGAAGCTGAAAAAGAAGAAGAGTGGTTCACAGACTCTAGGAAGTTGGAATAATGATAACTTGGTGCTGAAGGAGGAGGACAGGAGTTTGAATACAATTTCTGTATGAAGAGCAGGGAGGTGCCTTAACAGATGGTTGTTTGGAGGTTGTTCAGTGCTGAGCTGGGCTTCAGGAAGATCTAGCAAAAGAAGCCCTCCTAGAAGGGGAAAGAAAATATGTTGATGATTTGTCCAGATCCTTACAAAAGAAAAAGAAATGACGAGAACACCTGGAGATGCCAGGTTGGGGGTTGTCAAGTTTAGGAGGTGTTTGGCCACTCTCATACGAGCGGTTGTGCCAGGGTCCTGGAGGGTGGGGGGTTTCCCGATGTGCTCGCCAGCCCGGCGGCAGTGCTGGGCACGGAGGAGCGGGCTGGCTCGGTGACGGAACTGCCGGGGGCGGGTCTCAGCATGCCGGGGTCCCGAGTCCGGAGCGGCAGCCTCGGCCCCAGTAGGTGGATCGAGGGAGAGAGAGAGAGAGGGCGAAAGGGAGGCAAGGCACACCCCCAGGGTCCCCATGCAGGTGGCTGTCTGGAAGTCAAGCCCGCCTTAGCCAGGGCCGCTGCGGTGCAGTGGCGGCAGCAGGGGAGGGACGAGGGACAGCATTGAAAGTGCTGCTCTGAAGAGAGGGAGAGGGGCCAGCGCAAGCGATAAGATCAAGGCAGAGATAGCCTTAATCTCTCCCTAATTCTCCAAACCTCACCAAGTTGTTAATTTTTAAAGAAAGATTCCTTTTTTTTCCTTCTGTTTCTTTCCTTTTTTTCTCGCTGTTAGGAAGGGGGGCTTTTGTTCAGGGAAACTGTTAGAAGAATGGGTCTGTGAGGCTAAAAAAAGTTAAATACTGCCCACAGGGTAAAAAGCAATAGATGTGATTCATCTCGTGTTAAAATTGGCCTGGCCTTTCTTGTTTAACTAATTGTGGCTCACAGAAAGAAGAATTTGCCTTTGCAGCTGTTAGCACAGCTGGATACAAGAAGAAGAGGCAGCTGTGGAAAAAAACTTTTTGCTAAACCCAGAAAGTTTTGGGGAATGCTGATGTAGTATTGTCTTCCTTTTGTCACTGTCCCTGGGCTATTAAGAAGCTCTTTTCAGGTACTACTGAGGGAGCAATCTGAACCAGGGAAAGAGGGTGGATTCATGCCAGCAGAATCAAAGGACTTGCGAAAGAATCTGAAGAATGGACTATCACATCTAAACCAGGTGATACCAAATTGACTTTCAAATGGTGAGATAGAGTGGAAATTTTCCACAGTAGAAATCCATTTTGATTTAGGTGAAATGTACATCTTTGAGTTAAGTCTGTAGTTTGAAAACATAGCTGTTTAGCCTGACTGCCTGTTCTTGTAAAAAGCCTAAGTTCAGAGAAACTACTTCAGCCAAAAGACAGAGATAAGAGGGGGGGGACAGAGAGACTGCTGTGAGAGCAGGTCAACTTGACTTAGGAATTCTTTCTGATAAAGAAGAATTAGCAGCAAATGTCACGTGAAATTTGTAAAAATGAATATGTATGAACCTATTGTGAAATTGCATGCATATGTATATGAGAGAGGGACAAAAAAAGGATCTAGAGTTCCCAGAGGCATGCATGTCTTTTAGGGAGAAGAATCTCCACAGGCTTCCAGTCCAGCCTCCAGCTGTAAAAAAAATACCGGCTTTACAACTTCCACAAAGTTGTGGAGTTTCCTTTATCTCCACAAAACAATGGGGACTGGGTGGTAATGCTTGGGGAAGACCCAAATAAGCCAAGGAATGTACAAAGAATCACACCTAATTGGGAAATAAGGAGATGTCATGATTGAGTCAGAAATGACACAGACTCAGATCAGAAAGCTAAGAAGCTAGAAGCCCCGTGTTGATTGAAACCTCTTCTTTTATACCCTGGTCTGCTACAGGTTGACCTGATTGCTCATTTAAGCAACACATTTCACATGATTGGCTAATTAAGAAGACACCCCCTTGGAGTAAACATCTTATGAGGAAAACAACTTGTTATAAACACTACCCGCAGATTGTTTATGAGTCTTTCTCTCCTGCTCCCTAAAGCTTCCCAGACCAATTAATGGGAAAGCTTATCTAGCTTTCTCTCTCTCTGACCAGACTGTCATATCCACAAGGCCCTGTAGTAAACCCCATAGATTTAGGAAAAGCACCATGGAGAATATGAACAATAGGAATGCTGAAACAGCAAAAGAAAATTCCTGTTTCCCTGTCCTCCACCCTTAACCTATCTCTGTAACCCTATAAGGCAATGTCATGTTAACCCCTTACCCATTGGTCAAGCTTGGATCCTTTCCAACCCTATAAAAGAAACATACTGTACCCCATTAGGGGACAAAAGAAGAAGAGCAGAGACCCTTCACGGACCTCCCTAAATAAAGCCATCTCCGTGGAACAGCCTTTTCCTTCTCCTCTCTCTCCATCTACCGCAGCCTCAAGCCCGGGGCCCCACTACCTAGCAAGCAAAGCTGAAATCCTAAGAGCTTGCAATCACTATAGAGCTGATAATCACCATGCTTGCTAGATGGTAGCCCCGCGGCGTTGGCATGAGCGAGCTAGCCTCGGGCACCCGGTCCCTACTCAGGGACTGAGCTCCTGAGCCCTATTCCTCTGCTTTATGATAAGGCCAAATCAGAGAGGTTATTAAAGTGGCGCCCAACGTCTACGGACTCCCCCAGAGGCGATATCCACCACTCCCGAGCCCGTGTCCATCCCCGCCCCCTCCCCCTGCTCCCTGCCTGCCACAGCAGGGGGACCTCACACAAGTGCAGTGCCACCAACCCACCCCGTAACCGCGGCACCCCGGACCGGTCCCACTGCCTGCCTCCCATCACTCCCCCCATGCCCGCACCCCCACCCCGCCCAGCCCCCCTGCCCCCATCACGCGTCGACCCAACCCCCCACCCACCCTCAATGCCACCCGAACGGAATCCCAGAGACCCCCCGTGCTGCCCCCCCCCCACCTGGTCCTGTGCGTACTGTGCTGCCATCCCAGCTCCAGTGACACCTCCCCCCGGCGAGATCATGCCATGTCTCCCCCCCCAGCCATTGAAACCTTTGAAAAACACTTCTAAATGAAAAAAGCGTAAGTCACGGATAGCAACCCCCGCCCAGTCCTCTTCAGAGGGCCAGAGCTCTTGCAGTGAATCTGAATCTGATATGATCCACACGGAACCATGGGCTCTTATGAAAATAGAAGCGACCAAAGCTGGGGACTGGGAGCTGGCACAGAAAATTAATGCTTTCCCGGTAGAATATAAGCAAGGACGGAATGGTGGCGAGTCCACTATAAAGACATGGAAGGCTAACGCGAATAAGGAACTAGTGCAATTAAGAAATATAGCCAAAGAACATGGGCGAAGCTCACATATTTTTAGAAATTTCTTAGAAGCCATGTTCTCAGCACATGTCTTACTTCCCCACGATATCAAAAATATTTCACACTGCCTCCTGTCCCCAGCTGAATATATGTTATGGGACAGGCATTGGAAAAGACATTTAAAAACATTATCAGATTCATATTCTGCGGATGCTAATAAGACGAATTTTACGGTAGTTCAACTAGCTGGTGAAGGTGACTTACAGAAACCAGCAGACCAATTGGAAACCTTGAATAAAGAGGCACTGCAGGACGTCGCTCTCGCAACAAAAACCTCTTTACTTCTCGTGCATGATGAGTCAATGCCAACAATGCATTTTTCTACTATTAAACAAGGGATAGATGAAAGTTTTATCAAATTTGTGGACAGACTTAGAGATGCTCTGGAGAAACAGATAGAGAGCACAGAGGCAAGGAAGGAACTCTTATGTAAACTTGCCTTGAGTAACTCAAATGAAAAATGCAAAGTCATTTTGAGGTCTCTACCCATGGATACAGACCCCACCATAGAGCAAATGCTAGAATGCTGTACACGTTACATGTCCACTGAAAATACAGTGGCCCAAGCAGTTGCCAAAGGTATTGCTGAAGGAGTTTCTGGGGCATATGCAGTAATAGCTTCTAAAGACCAAGCTAAATGCTATCACTGTGGGGATCTTGGACATTACATAAAGGACTGCCCAGAGAGATCACCCCCCCGATACCACCGTAACAATTACCAAAGACCCCAGAATCAGCAGCGTTACCACCAGCGGCCGTTAAACTCCTTGCGCAGCCCGGTCGAGCCCCGGGCGCTGACAACAAATCAAAGGCCACCCAGACACAACCCCGCACCAACCCAGGAGGTTCCGGACCACAAGAAGAGGATCCAACCCACAGGGCAACCCAGATGTGAACCCGCCATCAACTGGTAACTGCTTTGTCCATTGACTTTAATAATGAGAATGTTCACCGTGTTCCCACAGGCAAATATGGGCCAAAAGGTGGTCCTTCGCACATTTTAATTATAGGTGACTCTCTTAATAGCCCAAAGGAGATCTTCGTTGTTCCAGAAGTGCTGACAGTGCAGCCAGGACAAGAGATTCTCGTCCAGGTATACTGCATAGACTCACCATTTTTTCTTTCAAAGGGAACTCCAATAGCACAAGCCTTTTTACTCCCAAAGGATCACAGGGAACAGATTCCTCTCAACCCTACAGCTATGTGGGCACAAGTCGTGGGACCATCGAAGCCTACCATCGAGTGCGGCCTCACCTGCAAAGGCGAGAAGACCCACCTGCCAGGGATGCTGGACACCGGTGCTGATGTGACCATCATTGCCCGCTCAGAATGGCCAGCACACTGGGATCTACAACCTGTTGCAGGCATGATTTCAGGGATTGGCGGAGCTACAGTGTCCATGAGAAGCAAGAACAACATCCTCGTGGAAGGGCCTGAAGGCAAGCTGGCAACCATTCGTCCATTTGTGGTAAGGGCCCACATCACCCTTTGGGGCAGAGACGTTCTATCCCACTCAGGATTTCTAATCGGGGCCACTGAGCTAATCGCGCTGCCAGAAACACCTTGTCTCACCTGGAAAAGTCACAAGCCAATCTGGATTGAACAGTGGCCCCTCAATAAAGCCAAGCTGTGCGCCCTAAACACCCTTGTGGAAGAACAGCTCGCAAAAGGCCACATAGTGGAGTCCAACAGCCCTTGGAACTCTCCAGTCTTTGTTCTACCAAAGCCTGGGACAAACAGGTGGAGGCTCCTCCACGACCTTCGCAGAATCAATGAGGTCATCGAGGACATGGGCCCCCTCCAGCCTGGCCTACCCTCCCCATCGATGCTGCCTAGAGACTGGACACTTGCTATCATAGACATTAAGGACTGTTTCTTCAGCATTCCTCTGCACCCTGAAGATGCTCCATGGTTTGCTTTTTCCGTTGCCTCTCTTAACAAGGAGGCCCCGCTCAAAAGATATCATTGGCGTTATCTTCCTCAAGGCCTAAAAAACTTCCTCACGTTGGGTGCCACTTTAATAACCTCTCAGATTTGGCCTTATTATAAAGCAGAGCAATAGGGCTCAGGAGCTCTGTCCCTGGGTAGGGACCGGGTGCCCGAGGCTAGCTCGCTCATGCCAACGCCGCGGGGCTACCATCTAGCAAGCATGGTGATTATCAGCTCTATAGTGATTGCAAGCTCTTAGGATTTCAGCTTTGCTTGCTAGGTAGTGGTGCCCCGGGCTTGAGGCTGCGGCAGACGGATAGAGAGGAGAAGGAGAAGCCGCAGGCTGTTCCACGGAGATGGCTTTATTTAGGGAGGTCCGTGAAGGGTCTCTGCTCTTCTTCTTTCTCCCCTAATGGGGTACAGTATGCTTCTTTTATAGGGTTGGAAAGGTTCCAAGCTTGACCAATGGTAAGGGGTTAACATGACATTGCCTTATAGGGTTACAGAGATAGGTTAAGGGTGGAGGACAGGGAAACAGGAATTTTCTTTTGCTGTTTCAGCATTCCTATTGTTCATATTCTCCATGGTGCTTTTCCTAAATCTATGGGGTTTACTACAAGGTCCAGCTTACATCACTGATTTCAAGTGCCACGTGGACAAGTTCTGAGACGCCTCCTGTGAAAAATGCGTATTTTATGATTGGCTTTGTAGTATATGGTAGAGATAATTCATGCTATTAATGTATAAAATATTGTAAAATCCAAACTGTTATAAATGATCAAATCTGTAGCCGAATTTATAAAAATTTAACAGAGATTTATTAGATCGAATAACCAAAAAAATAGACAATTTTAAAATCCCCCCACAGCCAAAACAGCATCAGCCCCCGGTGCAGCCGCTGGGTGACCTTGGGTTCCTGCTGACAGAGTGACAGCGTTCCCCCTAAGGTTCACACTGAGTGCTCTTCGCAGCCAGCTTATATTCAGTTTATTCTGCCTGAGGCAGAGATGACCACATATTTCTTTGTGTCTCCTTGCATGTAAAGTTGAATCCATACATGTGCAGAAACAGGCAAAGACAGTGTCCAAGACACAGACAAGTGTCTGAGTACCCAGGCAGAAGATGTATTCACATGGAGTAGGTGATGCCAGCTCCTTGAGTACCGTAGATTTAATCAGTCCAGGTGCATGGTCTTGTGAGCTTCTCGAGACATTCCATTAATCATCTCCAGGAAGGTCCAGATGATATCTTCCAAATGCTGGTGCCAGAGGAAACCCCCTCTGATAGCTCCAGTCTGTCCTATTCAGATCTGGTATTGTCTCCGCGTTGTCCGGGAATCAGTTACAATGTACATAATTCCGTTCCGGGTCAGAGCGACTGCAAACGTAGCTCATGGCCCAGGGCTTCCCCATTCATACGGTAACAGGTTTGATATTATCTTAACGCCATCCGGGAATTAGTTATAATGTGAATAGAATGCTGTTCCCGGCCAGAGTGGTTACAAACATAGGTTTGATTTTCTCCTAATATTTTATACGTACATATATCTATTTCTACAGCATGAATTATCTCTATCATATATAACACAAACTTTGTCTTTTTACCATTCTGGCCGGGAGCAGTTGTCTTATTCATATACATCTAGTTCCCGGACGCGCGTTAAGATAAACAGCGACGCTTTAACGTAAGAATACAAGCTTCCAGGTCGATAATCGTTGGCTTCCCCGGGTTGCCGGGCCCACCTGAAAACAATTATCATCCTGCCGATTGCATCTGTCGAGATAACCAACGGCACCACCCTGATACATGTGAATACATGGCTTCTCCGTAGTTGACTGACAACATCGAGACACCTGGACTGGACCTTTGTCTACCTCTGCACATGTAAAGCAACGACGATGCATGTGAAGAGACACAAAGAACATTTGGTCATCTCTGCCTCGGGCAGAATAAACTGTATAAAAACTCGCTGCATGAGGCAGCATTTGTGAACTGGGGAGACTCTGACACTTGGAGGTCAGATCCGTGTTCACCTGGCGCCGATCCCGGGCTCGACCCTGACTCTTTGGCTGTGGTGGTTTTGACGACTGAACTTCAGTCTCACAGACAAATTAATAAATCTTTGCTAAATTTTCTTATAGGTTTGGCTCACGATTTGATAATTTATAACAATCTGGTGACAACCCGTCGTGATTTGATATTGGGGTTCAGGACCTCCTTCCTGCCCAGAAGGCACCCTGCTGATTTCAGCGGTCTGAGCAGGATTGGAGTCCGCGAGACCAATCAAAATCACAAGAACTGAAACCGGAGCCACAGCCAAAGAGGGATAAAACGGGACCAGTTCTTGGAAAACTCGGAACGATCCAGAGGGATCTCCAAGCCCGAGGTTTGTTTCACTCAGAAAAATTGACGTGCACGAAGAAATCCACGCAGAAAAAGGAACCGTGAGTATCATGTGGTTGAGTGGGGTGTGACCGAACGTGTGTGTGAGACGTGACTCTGTCACAAGGCGTGTGCGGACCCCACAATCGCAGTTCCACCATCCTGCGAGGGACGTGGTCGGTCAAGGGGGAAGCGGAACGTTTTTGCTTAACACACGCAGGACCCGAGGCTTGGGGGGAGTTCGAGGGGGAAAAATCGGTCACAGTTGGTGTCCGGAGGGGGAAGAGATGATCCTATAAAATTGTAGGAGCCCATCTGCCTTCTGACCTGGATGAAACAGGTAAGAAAACCGCAGGTCAGTCAAAAAGTCAGCAGAACGGTTCTCTGCTTGACTGAGTGAGACTGGCGGCTTTTCACAAATCGGCATCGGACAAAGAAAAGGGACTCGCAACGAACATCCTGGCCGGAGGAGAGAAGGTAAGAAAAATCACAGGAATCTTTGGAAAAATGGGGTTGGGAAAGAGCAGATTTCAGAGAAAATCCCAGGAAAAACCTCCCCAGGGTCCCAGGAAAGTTCTGCCAGAAATCCCAAGACATAGTCTGTTGGGGTGGATGTTAGAAAATTGGGACGAAAGTCCGAGGAGAGTGGGGAGATCCAAGGAGAAAATGGGCCATTTTTGCATGGAAAAATGGGGAGGGAGGGAGATCGGAAAATACGTGGTGTGGCCGATTTTCAGCACTTTTGAAGCTTGGACTTGCGAGTCCTTGTACGATCACGTGTTTGATCGCCGCCCGCAGTATTTTGAGGAAATTGAGTATGCCGAGATGTAGAGGTATGCTTGTATGAGTCTATACCCGATACGAGCCCTCCAACGTGCAGCAAACAGCGGAAAGGAATAGGAACCTTTGGAAAATCTTCCACCCCCTTACCTTGTTCCTCTGCAACAACCCAAACCTGTACAGGCACAACCGGTGCCCGCGATGCCTCTCGAGGCAGTGGTCCTGTTGGGTCAGGGCACGGCGCCGCCGCTCCCACCAGAGCAGGCTGCGGCGCCCTCCTTTCCACATGGACAAGCAGCAGCGGCGAACCCGCTCCCATGTGAGCAACCGCTGCCGCAGACCTCTCCCAAACCCGAAAAGAAACAGGTAACCGTCTCCAGAGACATCTCTCCCCTGGCCCATCGAACAAGGCAGCGAACAAGGAGGGCAACCACGAGAGACAGTGGGGATGAGGAAGAGAAGCCTGGTATCTTCCCCTTACCGGAAGTGCCGACAGCTCCGGGAGTGATTGGCTTTGTACATGCTCCAATAGACATGAATGACGTTAGGGCATTCAAGAAAGAGATGGGAAAATTAATGGATGATCCTTTGGGGGTGGCAGAAAGATTAGATGAGTTTCTGGGGACCAGCATATACACCTATGAGGATCTCCAAGCGATCCTAAGATCGCTGTTTAACAACAAGGAAAGAGACATGATCAGGCAAGCTGCGATCAAAGATTGGGAAAAGAGCAACCCTAACGGGGGAGCCAGGGAGGAGAGATGGCCAGGTCAGAAACCGTCTTGGGAGGCCCAGACGGAGGAGGGGAGGCAGAAAATGATAAATCTGAGAAATATGATAATTCAGGGTATCCAGGAGGCAGTACCCAAGGGACAGAACATGAGCAAGGTACTCCAAGAGAGCCAAGGGAAAGATGACACCCCCATGGAATGGCTGGAGAGACTCCGCAAGGGTCTGAGAATGTATTCGGGGATGGACCCTGACTCTCCGGTGGGGATGGTTTTGTTGAAAACACAATTTGTTGCGAAATCTTGGGAAGACATTCAGAAGAAGTTAGAAAAGATAGATGGGTGGCAGGAACAGGGATTGCAGGAGCTGCTTCGAGAAGCCCAGAAAGTCTACATGAGACGGGATGAGGAGAAACAAAAGATTCAAGCCAAGGTATTGGTGGCTGCAGTAAGGGAAGCACAAAAGCAGGACCAAGGTAAAGATGTGGCGAAAAAGGCGCCAGCAAAGAAACAGGGCTCTTCACAGGGGAAAGGATCAAACTATCAAAGGCGGGATTTTGAGTGCTATTACTGCAAACAGAAGGGACACATCCGAAGGAATTGTCCCAACAAAGCCAAGGACCAGGCGATGTTTCAAGAAGATTAGGGGTGTCAGGGATTTTTCAGTTTGGGGCCCAGAACACCGAGGGAGCCCTTGATAAAATTAAAAGTGGGACCCCACAGGGAGGAGATGTGGTTTATGGTAGATTCGGGGGCGGAACGGACGGCAGTGCAACAGCTGCCAAAGGGGTGCTCTCTGAGCGACAATTCCATGATGGTAATAGGGGAAAAGGGGTAACCTTTCGAGGTTCCAATCATAAAAGATGTAGAAATAGAAATGGAAAATAAGAAGCGCAAAGGAAATATATTGTTGGTTAGGGATGCTAATTTCAATTTGCTGGGGCGGGACATGATGGTTGCTCTAGAGATTAGGTTGGCAGTGGAAAAATCCCGGCTCAAGGTGAGGATGTACAAACTCACCATCCAAGACGAAGAAAAGACAGACCCGAGAGTGTGGCATGTTCAGGGGGAGGCTGGGAGGCTGGACATAGAGCCGATTCGTGTCGAAATTGAAAGACCAGGAGACCCAATACGGGTCAAACAATATCCCATCTCCATGGAAGGGAGGAGGGGTTTGAAACTGGTGATTGATGAATTGATAAATAAAGGAACGTTGAAGCCGTGCATGTCTCGGCACAACACCCCAATTCTGGCTGTGAGGAAAACAGAGGGCAGCTTCAGGCTGGTGCAAGATTTAAGGGCTGTGAATCAGAGAACTAAGACTTTGTTCCCCACGGTCTCAAATCCTTACACTTTGTTAAGTAACATTTCTCCCGAGGACACGTGGTACAGTGTGATTGACTTGAAGGACGCTTTCTGGACTTGTCCTCTAGCTGAGGACAGCAGAGATTACTTTGCATTTCAGTGGGAAGATCCAGAGACGAACAGAAAGCAGCAGCTCAGGTGGACGTCGTTGCCTCAGGGCTTCGTGGACTCTCCGAATTTATTCGGGCAGGCAGTTGAGCAGGTTTTAAGTCATTTTGTACCAACGGAGGGAACAAAACTGCTACAATATGTAGACAATTTGTTGGTTGCAGGTCCGAGGGAGGAGATTGTAAGGGCGAGCACAATCGAGCTTTTGAACTTTCTGGGGGAAAAGGGGTTGAAAGTGTACAAGTCGAAGTTGCAATTCACAGAGCCCGAGGTCAGGTACTTGGGACATTGGTTAACCAAGGGCAAAAAGAAATTGGATCCAGAAAGGGTGGCAGGGATTATTGCCTTACCACCCCCACGGACAAAAAGGGAGGTCAGACAGCTTTTGGGGTTGTTGGGATATTGCCGGCAGTGGATTGAAGGGCACAGTGAAAAGGTGAAGTTTCTATATGAGAAACTCACCATGGACCAGATTAAAAGGACAAAGGCGGACGAAGAGGAATTCAGGGGAGTCAAGAAAGCACTCGCGGCAGCACTAGTGCTGAACCTCCCTGACGTGAGGAAACCCTTTCAGTTGTTTGTGGATGTGAGCAGTCACACAGCACATGGGGTGTTGATGCAGGACTGGGCGGGGGTCAGGAAACCTGTGGGTTACTTGTCCCAGCTTTTGGACCCGGTCAGCAGGGGCTGGCCCACCTGCTTGCAGGCGATTGTCGCTGTCGCATTGCTGGTGGAGGAAGCCAAGAAGGTAACCTTCGGCGCACCTCTGGTAGTATTTGCACCGCACAATGTGCAGGGCATACTACAGCAGAAGGCAGACAAATGGCTCACTGATGCAAGGTTGTTAAAGTATGAGGCCATTTTGATTCACTCACAGGACTTGGAACTGAGAACAACGACCGCGCAGAACCCTGTGCAATTTCTGTTTAGGGAGGCTTCAGCGGAACTGGTTCATGATTGCGTGGAAGTGGTTGAATTGGAAACAAAGATGAGGGAGGATTTAGAAGAGGAAGAATTGGATGAGGGAGAAAAGTGGTTTGTGGACAGATCAAGCAGAGTAGTTGAGGGAAAAAGGAAATCAGGATATGCAGTTGTGGATGGAAAGACGGGAAAGGTGATTGAAGCAGGTCCCCTGAGTGCGAGTTGGTCGGCACAGGCATGCAAACTGTACACAGTTCTGAGGGCGTTGAAGGGACTGAAAGGGAAAAAGGGAACAATTTTTACAGATTCTAGGTACGCCTTCGGGGTGGTTCACACGTTTGGGAAAATTTGGGAGGAAAGGGGGCTGATCAACACGAGGGGAAAGGGACTGATGCACGGAGAATTAATCCGGCAAATCTTAGAAGCTCTATGGGGGCCAGAGGAAATTGCGGTGGTCCATGTGAAGGGACACCAGGCAGGAATTCAGTTTCGGACTAGGAAGCCAAAACCGCGGCATTGATGACGGTGAGTACCCCGGAGATCGAAGGGGCTGAGGTCCCTGATGATCCTCCTCAGCCCTCCCAAAAGGAGATCGAATGTTATGAGAAAATCAGGGGAGAATTGAAAGGTAAGTGGAGATTACCTGATGGGAGACAACTAGTTTCTAAAGGTTTTACCAGGAGGATTTTGTGGAAATTGAACCAGCGAACACATTGGGGGGCACAGGCCCTAGCAGAACAATTTTTGAAATTTTTCAGGTACTAGGGAATTTATGAATTGGCCAGACAAGAGGTACAGGGGTGCCTGATTTGTCAGAAAGTTAACAAATCGAGAGCAAAACAGGCTGCCCTGGGCAGCCACCCCGTTGCGTACCGACCATTTGAAAGAATTCAAGTTGATTTCACAGAGTTGCCAAAAGTAGGGAGGTTCAAATTTGTGCTTGTAATTGTGGACAAATTCAACGGCTCAGACGGTGTCCAGAAAATTATTGGAAGAAATTATACCCCAATATGGGGTGGTGAATTGCATTGATTCAGATCAAGGGACACATTTCACATCGAAGTTTATTGAGCAGATGGCTGATGTGCTAGGCATTCGGTGGGAATACCACACTCCGTGGCATCCCCAGAGTTCAGGACAAGTAGAAAGGATGAATCAGACCTTAAAGGCGCAGTTATCTAAATTGATTTTAGAAACTCGGATGTCTTGGTTGAAATGCCTGCCTTTGGCATTGCTTAATATCCGAACAATGCCTCATTTGGAGACGGGGCTCTCGCCGTTTGAAATGTTCTATGGAATGCCATATAGACATGGAATGCCAGTGGGACACCCCAGGTTTGAGGATTGTCAGATTCAACCATATCTGGTTGCAATCAACAAAAATTTGCAGGAACTCAGAAAACAAGGGATAGTGGCCCAGAGTGCTCCTCTGGGATTCGCTATCCACAAAATCCAACCGGGTGACAGAGTGCTTGTGAAAGTGTGGAAGGAGGTACCTCTCTCTCCTCACTGGGAAGGTCCCTTTCTTGTGCTCCTGACAACAGACACGGCCATTCGGACGGCGGAGAAAGGCTGGACACACGCGTCTAGGGTGAAGAAAGTCGAACATCAGGAGGAAGCGCCCGAGTGGAGGGTCACTTCTTTCCCAGGCGACTTGAAACTCAGACTCCAACGTCCTTGTAAATGACCGACGGCGAGCGGATAGGTTGTATACTGTCTGACTGTGTATGCTATCCGTTTGTACACTTTAAGTGTGAATATTGTCAAGGGGTTTTTGTTATTCACTGTAGAAGGGGACAGAGGCCGAAGGGGCTGTGCACTCAGTGTCTGGAGGAGGAGCTTGAGCTGACTGACCGGATCCTAACCTTAGCCACAAATTTGGGAATCATTGAATTAGACTCACAGGAGTGGTTTCACATCTTTCAAAACGGGGTGTGTGGGAAGCTTAGATCAAAAGCGGAAATTCCGGATGTGGCGTGCCGGAAATCCATCAAAGTACCGTGCAGTTCCGATGCCGTCAGGGCTTCAAGGTGGGGCGCTTTTTAAAGGAGGTATGTGGCTAGGTCAAAGAATGTGTTCCCTGAAGAATACTCCTGCTGCCGCGAAGATGGTCTTCCTCGACGCTGGTGGCACCCCAGGGGGCGGAGGCAAAGGCAGAGGAGTACACCTGGTGGGAATCCTGATTGGCCTGAGCCTAGTCGTGTGCGGGACGCAGAGTCTGCACACTGAGGTCCCAAGGAGAGGTGGAAATGAGAGCTCCGCAGATGGGTGCGGAAATTGCACTCAGGTGGTCCCAGTGGTGAAAGGGGACGGGAGACCCTCAGCACACCAAGCCCTGGAAGAATGTCTCAGGGAACCTGACAGGTACTGTTGGAAGAATGGCACGAGGGTCAAATTGTGTGAATTGGAAACAGGGATTTGGTGTATCAATCCCGAGGCAGGGCTAAGGAACGGGCAGTCAGATGAGCACAAACACCAGATACGGAAATGAAATGTAGAAACCATGTCAATCCCCATTTGTAATCAATGTAACCAGACCATGTGGGTTGGGGGGAAGACGGAATCGATCTTTGTCGCGTATCACCAGGTGAATCCATTGTGTTATGACAATGCGAGGCTGAGGCTATGCATGATGAATGGGAAAATGTATTGGATGGGGAGAAATGTTAAGTTTGATAGCAAATTTACCTTGAACAGAGACCCACTCATATTGGATTTGGCACAGGCAAATGATGACAGGGTGTGCCTGCAATATGACCGGGTTGTCTGCTTCACGAGAAATAAAAATGATGAGGATCCTGAGGGGAGAATGAGAGAGATAACTCAGGAACTGAGGTGAAGGGTTTCAGAATTGAGGAGGAAAAGAGTTGAACAGGAAAGACTGAAAACACTGGGAGAACAGTATGAAATGCTGGAGAAACAATATGCTGATGGGGAACTACCTTCCCCAGACAGGAACCTGTTCATTGACTTGATGCAAGAGATTGCAACTGAATTAGGATTGTCGAATTGTTGGATTTGTGGGGGGCTGAAGTCAGCAGAAAAATGGCCTTGGAAAGGGGAAGGTTTGGCTCCAGAACAGCTTTTGAAATGGGACAATCCGAGGGTCTCAAAATTGGCACAGAGACCTGACGGGTGGATTTTGGACCAGAGGGTGATTGGAACCCTCTGCATCAGTTGAGAAGGAAAGGAGAACACTGAAATGGTGGGATACACCCCTTGTGTGTCTACCCTGACGGTGAACTCAGACACAAAAAGCAAGGTCTGGCAGCCAGAACCTCCTTTGGGCTACTGGAGCCAGAAGAATGAGACAAATTGTGAATGGAACAAAAAAATGGGACTGTGCTGGGTAAAAAATCCAGGAGCCAACCCTTTCCAATCCTTGGAGGGCATGAGAGAATACTGGGGAGACCCAAGGAGAATAAACATCAGATGGAAAGCCCCAGATGGAATTTATTGGATTTGTGGAAAGAAGGCATACAGTAAGTTACCCCCAAGGTGGAAGGGATCATGCACTTTAGGCATGATCCAGCCAGTGTTCTTCACTCTCCCTCGAACAAAAAGTAACCTATTAGGGGCTCAACTGTACGAGACCCTGAGAAGGGAGAGGAGAAGTCTGAAAAAGATGATACCAGTGATAAGTGGTAAGCAAACCTGGGGGGAAGAAGAGTGGCCAGCAGCAAGAATAATTGATTATTATGGACCGGCCACGTGGGCCCAGGATGGAAGCTATGGGTATAGGACTCCCATTTATCTACTGAACAGACTGATTCGGCTGCAGGCAGTGGTGGAAATTGTATCAAATCACACCTCTGAGGCCCTGGATTTACTTAGTCGGCAGCACACCTAGGTAAGGGCATTGGTGTACCAGAATCGAATAGCTTTAGACTATTAGCTGGCTGAAGAAGGGAGAGTGTGTGGAAAGTTCAATGAATCAGAATGTTGTATTGAAATCGATGATTATGGGGAAACCATAAGAGGTTTGGCGGCTGAGATTAAAAAGGTGGCCCGTGTCCCTGTTCAAAAGTGGAACTCGATTTTACAATCAACATGGTGGGACAAATTGTTTGATGGGGCCTGGTGGAACAAAGTGATGTTTTTTGTGCTCTGTTCAGTAGCCGGAATCCTATTCCTGCCTTGTCTAATTTCGTGTTTTATTAGACTGATCCATTCCGTGGTCCAGGAAATGCAGACAGCGATAGTTCCCGTGGATCCGGAGGGGGCTTCCAGAGGCAACACGTCTAAAATCATGAGATTGGGAGAAAGGAAGTATGCCAGCAACGCTGCCGAAGTATTGACAAAGTTCAAGAAACGAGCAAAAACGAATGTGAATAATATGGAATATCAGGGTGTTCCACAAGGAGAGTACAGGATAGTGTAAAAGGTTGCTCAGTTTGTGAAAGACCCTTAATGGTGGCAGATAGAAGTAGAAATGAAAGAAATTTAGCAATTTGGGAGCATGAATTAAATTGGTGATAAAAATGGGGAGGGATTGTAGTATATGGTAGAGATAATTCATGCTATTAATGTATAAAATATTGCAAAATCCAAACTATGTCTTTTGACCATTCTGGCCGGGAGCAGTTGTCTTATTCATATACATCTAGTTCCCGGACGCGCGTTAAGATAAACAGCGACGCTTTAACGTAAGAATACAAGCTTCCAGGTCGATAATCGTTGGCTTCCCCGGGTTGCTGGGCCCACCTGAAAACAATTATCATCCTGCCGATTGCATCTGTCGAGATAACCAACGGCACCACCCTGATACATGTGAATACATGGCTTCTCCGTAGTTGACTGACAACATCGAGACACCTGGACTGGACCTTTGTCTACCTCTGCACATGTAAAGCAACGACGATGCATGTGAAGAGACACAAAGAACATTTGGTCATCTCTGCCTCAGGCAGAATAAACTGTATAAAAACTCGCTGCACGAGGCAGCATTTGTGAACTGGGGAGACTCTGACACTTGGAGGTCAGATCCGTGTTCACCTGGCGCCGATCCCGGGCTCGACCCTGACTCTTTGGCTGTGGTGGTTTTGACGACTGAACTTCAGTCTCACAGACAAATTAATAAATCTTTGCTAAATTTTCTTATAGGTTTGGCTCATGATTTGATCATTTATAACAGCTTTTTGCAAATATTAAAATGAATATTATATGTGTTATGTTAGAAAATTATGCTGTATTAAGTTTTTTAAGTACTGTGTTATAGTTTTAGGTTATAATGTTAAAAAAAAAACTATACATGTGAGATATTTTTTTAAGAAAGGAATGAGGTACTTGCACCAGATAGCAGCCACAGGACACCTAAATCTTTCAGAGAAAGAGAATTTATTGCTCTCTTATCAGATGAAACTAACTTCTTCCTGCCTCACTCAGTCCTGAAGATGCCATCAGGATTAAGAGGAAGAAGTTGACACTGACCAGACAGAATCCTTTGTTTGAATGGAATTTATGCATCATGTATGAGGTGTATGAATATGCAACAGGCTATTGTTTTTAAGGGCTAATCCTCTGTTATCATGTGTCCTTTTTTGGGCTTATTTTGCCCAGAAAAAGGTACCCGGATTGTCCGTAACTCTTTGTTCTTATTGTCTCGTATTGTCCTAAATCCTAATTGTCCAAATTTTTATTATTCTAATTATATTACTATTTTTATAACCCTTTTATTACTATTAAACTGTTAAAATTTTAAAAACAAGTGATTGGCATTTTTCACACTCCCGACACCTCCTGGGGGAAGAATACTTCCCCTTCAAACAGGAGGATCAGGACTGGTTCAGTCAGAGAATTCTCATATTCTCGCCTTGGCCTGTCACTTATACAAAGAAGAGGAGGAATTACAATTTCCATCAGTGCCATACTGTATACTCTGTTTGATTCATCACAATACTGGACACATTAGCTGGGTTATAGGTAAATGTTTAGATTGTGGGAAAAATTGGTATTGAAGTTCACAAAATCTACACTCTTGTTGCAAGAAGTGTCAAGTACCAAATCTATCCCCTCTCCAGATAGAACTAAGAACAACTGAAATAATAACTTTGTTTTGTGGATGGGAATTATTAGTGCCTGTTGAATGGGAAATACCTGAGGAACACTGGTGTTATAGATAAGTAAATGGTTGGCTCTCACAATTAAGGGGTGAACATTTTATGTATGTTAAAAGAAGTTTTATAAATGTATAATTATGTTACTGCAATGTGCTCCCCCCCAGTATGTGTTATCATGGGATGGTCTTGGTAATCCAGGCATTTGGGAAGGTGGGTTGTTACTATGGCAGCACCTGACCTCCAATCAGAATGCAAGAAAGTGACCTCTACCACTGGACAGCAAGGAAGGAGTTGACAGACAAGGCTCTAGGAGGGGCTAGAAATATAAAGGGCGAAGTATCCATCTTGAAGAGGAGTCAGCCACGTGGTAGGCAGTCATGAGGGAGGCTCCCAGGCCTGTTTTTCCTTATTTAGTCCTTTGTTGTATTTTTGTTAAGGTTTAATAAACCTTTTAAAATTTTTAAAGTGATGATATAAAATTTCGATACCTAAACTGAATTTTATTTCTATATCTTAAAGAAAGTAAGCAAGCAGCACTGGGTGGCTGGGGAGTCACCGCTCCACCAACAGCACACACCACTTACAAGTTAGGTAAAGTGCTGTTTTTAAGCTTACAAACCATTTTTCAATGTGCATGTTTAGTCCGAATCAGCAAATATCAATAAGCTGGGATCAGCAATTTCATAATCTTCTCAGGTGGTCGTTGGCTTCCTGTCCTTCTTGTGGTCATCTGAAGGGAGGCTTTACACTGGTATCTGCTACATGATATTGTTAAGTGCGTTGTGGAAACCCAGGGCACCGGGAATATTTCTCTGTCTGCTCTGGGGTGTCCTGACCCCCAGGGGAGCACTCACTTTGACCCTCATTCATGGAGAAAGTTTCCTAGACTTCAAGATTGACTGGAATCCACAGAAGTGTGCAATAGATTATAGAGAGTAGTGTCGGTGTATCACTTGGTGAGAAATTTAGGTTTTGAGGTTTTTAGTATGTTGTGGATGGAAGCAAGATGGAAGGCACAGGGTGTCGTCCTGGGTTTCTTCTTCATGCTTCTTCTTCTTTCTTCTTCATGGGTTTGGGTGGCATATTTTAATTGGGCAGAAAAGTCCGCATTGCGGGCTCTTTGGGATCAGTTATTGAGTTAAAAGGGAAAATAATCTAGGTGTCAGTTCTTAATTGGATAGTTTAGTCTTAAAAGACCTTGTAACAAGAGACTGTTAGCCATTTTGTGCCTTCTAATGAAAAGCTGCCTAACTCACAGTAATGAGACTGTTTTACTGATAAGAAATAATAAACACTTGAGTCCGAACACGAATTAGTGTCTCAAGTGCCTTCAATCCACACCCAGAAAAACCGACAACTGGTACTGCCACAGTGCATCAGGCTTTTTATTATATATAAGCATTTAGTTGTTTTGTTGCAATATCTCTTAGCTTTACCACAACTTCATCTATTTTATTCTAAGCATCAGTTGTCTTGCTACTTCATTTCTTTTTCTCTATCATACTTTTTCTAGTTTGATGCCTTATTTGGCTATTCGGTCAGAAAGTTTCAAAACTGTTCTTTGTAGTTATCCCAGGGAATGCATCTACTTTCGACACAGCAGATATAAGTATTTGCTGGTTCCATTGCCAATTGACATGAATCACAAAAACATTTTTCACAATCCCTCCCCTATTTCTTTATGTTTTTGATTCGTGTCTTTGCTTCAAATCGAGCTAATACTTTTTGGGTTGCAGTTTTATTTGGTTCTGCTTTGGCCTTGACTATCATAAGGGAGTGAGTTTGGTTTTTTTTCCTGTGGTTGTTATTTTAGCGTTTATGGGCATTGCTGAAATCTGCATTCCCTGGATCACTGAATGTATTAGCCTAATAAAGCATGGAATCATACATGGTATAAACAATAGGTGTAATGTAGAATAAAGCAACATGAACCTTAACTTCTTCCACTGGGCTCCTTCAAACAAATTATTCTACTAATTGTTAGTTAATATGGAATTCCATTTCTGCACTGGAACATGTGCGACTCATTTAATTTTGTCTGCCAAATTTGTAATAGCCTCTCTATTATCATTAATTTTTAAACAGTACTCAGATGTATTAAATTTTCTACAAAACTCTCTTTCTTCAGCTAATGAATAATCTAAGGCTAGCCTATTCTGATATAATGTTGCTCTGGTCTGGGTTAGTTGTCCAGCTACAAGCTTTAATGCCTCTGATATTTGATTAGAAGTAAGTTCTACAATGGCCTGTAATCCAATAATTTGGTTAAGTATATAAATAGGCATTCTATAACCTCAGCTGCCATCTTGAGCCCAAGAGGCAGGATCATAGTAATCTATGATCTGTTGGGAAGTTTATTCTTCATTAGTCTAGGTCTGTTTTCTTCCTATTTCAGTTCATTTTCTTCTGTGCAGAGTTCCATAAAGAGGTTGTCCTAAATATTCACTTTTGCTCTTTGGTAGCAAAAAGAATGCAGGTTGTATAATTTTAATTGTACAGTTACCTCTCCATCTCTTTGATAGTTCATTATATGTCTTTTTACTACATATCTAAAATAATCTATCTGGAGCTTTTCAATTTTCAGCTGTCTGCCCCAGATTTTCTTAATATCTCTTAAGATCTTTTACTTCCTCTAAAGGATTAGCATGTGTTACACTTTTCTAGCAAACAGTTCTATTGGTATAATTGATAGAATAATATAACCTGTTAGTAGTTTTGGCCACCAGGTCATAAAAGTGGAGTTGGTGGTATATATAATCTTGCAGGGGGTATGTCCTACATATGTAGTAAAATTGTTTCTTTTCCTAGAAATACAAATTTGGCTTACTACTTTATGACTCAATATCTACCCCTCAGGTTGAAGTTCATTAGATTTATGTGTCCTGTTCTATAATGTCAACTGATCAGGTCTTACCCTTTCTCCTCTTCATGGCCATTGCTTGATCATTTGGGATCCTCTACAAATCTAACAGTTAGTCACATTCAATTTCTTAATTACTTATTGCATTAAATTAATAAACAAATTTTTTCTTAATGTGGGGAGGTCCCAATCACTGAGTCTTCTTAATCTTTTATACAGGTCACTTCCTGTTCTTGCTCCTTTTTTGGTTTGAATTTCCCCTAAATTCTTTGTGATGTTTTTCACTAATTCTTTTTTGAATTTATCTTGTACTCTTCTTTTATCTGAGTATCCTTGCATTCCGCCTGTGGTAAAACAGAGGAATGGTTCTCTCCTGGGACAAAATTGATAGTTTTTAGGGGCCTATCTTCCCATTCCTAAATTTGTTGCCACTTAGTAACTCTTCTTTCTTATTGTACAGGTTTCAAGTTTTCCTGGCTCATAACATCTTGCATTAATATGAGTGTGTGTTGCAAACGCTCGAGTTATGGTCCAGCCATGCTTCACATTTTGGTAGCACTTCAAGCAGGGATCGGTTATCTCATTCTGTGGAAGACTTAACAGTACTATAAGGCCTTACAGTTTTATTATCCTTCTGCCTCCTTTGCCTACCGGGGTGCTTCCAGCAGCAAGGGGTACCATCTTCTCGGTAGCAAGGATATTCTTCAGGGGTTCCATATGAGCTTTCTCAGATTTCGTGCCGTTTCTTAAATACTTCCCAATTCTTTGTTTTGACTGGTTCGGATCTGCAAGGGACTCAATTATGTTTGCAATACTCAATTTTTTTAATATTTGCCTCACTGGATAGTCCCCTTTTTAAACTGTATCCTTTTTAATCTGTATTTCTACAACATGTACCACTCATGAGAATCTAGTTCTAATGTTCTGTCCTCTATTCTCATTTTTAAAATATATTCGGTTCAAATCTGTTCAATGTGTTTACACTCTGGACACAACCCACTTGGAGGATAACCCCTGCGACAATGATAATACCACCTTTCCTTACAATAGTTGCATTTAGTGTTTACAAAGGGATAGCAATTATAATCTTTTGCAATATAGGTTATTTTATCTCCTGGTAGCTGATTTTTGTGTTATTTTCACCTTCAGTTCTCCTGGCTGAGAGGTAATTTTCCAGCCTGCTTCTTTTGTTGTTATAGGTCCTTTTACTCGGGAGATGTGTGTCTACCTTTTCTCTGTTGTCCGGATTGCCGTATCTGTGGTCAAGAGCACAAAGAAAGGTCTATCCTAATGGGGAGTCAAGATACTTTCTTTCCAACTACAGATCAATACTTGATCACCTGGTTGTATTTTATTAATTGTAAGTCTTAGGGGAGGAGTTTGGTTCATTATTTCTTTCTTACAAAGTTCTTGAGCATTTTTTCTCAAAGTCATGACATACACTTGGATTGACATATCATCTTCTATAGGATTTCCCACTGGCATCTCTTGAGAATATGGCATCCCATATAACATCTCATATGGGGAGATCCCATGCTCTGAGTTTGGCATTGTTCAAATATTTAACAACGCTAATGGTAAGTACTTAATCCAAGATAGTTTTGTTTCAACCATTAGTTTTCCTAGTTGATGCTTTAGGGTCTGGTTCATTTTTTCTACTCTCCCCGAACTCTGAGGGTGCCAAGGGGTATGATATTCCCAAGAGATCCCTAAAGCTTTCATTACTTTTTTTAACACTTTTGAGGTAAAGTGGGAACCTTGATCTAAATCAATCACTCTAATCATCCTAAATCATGGAAATATTTCTTCTAAAATAATCTTTGTAACAAAATGTGTTGTTGCTCGTGCCACAGGGTAGGCCTCTACCCAATGAGTTAATTGGTCTAATATTACTAACAAATACTTATATCTTCTCACTTTCGGTAGTTCAGTAAAATCCACTTGTATCTTTTCAAAAGGCCTATACGCAGTTTTTCTCCCTCCCTGCGGGGTCTGTCTAGATGTCTTCTTGTTAATTTTCTGATAAATAATGCATCCTTGTGTCTCCTGTTTTGCTACATCAAATATTCCTATACACCCAAAAAACTTTAAAAAGTGGTTGTTTAGTGTTCATGTTCTCCAATGAGTTTGTTGATGTAACTGTTGAATTTTTCTTCTAGCATAACTTTTAGATAGCATTTCTCTACTCTCTGGTAAAAGCCACTTATTCCCTTCTAGCTTAGCCCCTAGTTTCTCCATCTCTTGTATTTCCTTTGAGGTATAGCATTCTTGATACTTTATCTCATCCTCACTTTTACTCAAATTTTTTAAAGACATGGGTAAGCATACTGCTGCCCTTTGTGCTTCTGCATCAGCCAAATTATTCCCACAAGTCTGATAATCCATTCCTCTCTGATGTCCTCTTACATGGACAACAGCTATCGTTGATGGACCACTCAAAGTTTCTAATACTCTTACAATCAATTCATGATGAACAAGTCTTCTTCCTTGGGTATTTACAAGTCCCTTTTCTGAGTTTCCCTCACAGCTGCTACAAACATCTTGGCTTTTGCCTTTTGTTTTTCTTCATCTTTCTTCATGTATAACTTTTGGGCTTCCCGCAATAGCTCTTGGAGACCCTGGTCCTGTCAATCTTCTAATTTCTCTAGCTTTTTCCGTATGTCTCCCTATGATTTTGCTACAAATTGAGTTTTAAGCAATGCTGCTCCTACTGGGGAATTTGGGTCCACTCCTGAGTACATTTGCAGGCTCTTTCTGAGCCTCTCAAGCTAATCTGTAGGTGATTCATCTTATTTTTGGTGCACACTGAAGGCCTTGTTAATATTTTGCCCTCTAGGTACGGCATTCCGTATCCCTTGTACAATGATATCCCTAAGGTCCCTCATATTTTGTCTGTCTTGCTCATTCTGGTGATTCTAATCTGGTCTCTGATTAGTCCATTTTTGATCACCACGTGGATCCTGCTGGTGTCTCCTTTCTCAGTCTCTCATTCCTGTTTGCCTAATCATTTATCTTTCCTCAGTAGTAATAGTTCCTAATATAGCTTGAAGCTCATCCCAGGTGTAGGTATTTGGGCCTAAAAATTGGTTTAACCTCTTGGAAACCCCTAAAGGGTCCTCAAGTAGCCGCCCCATTTCCTTTTTAAATTCTCTTACATCCCCAGTATTAAGTGGGACTGTTACAAACTCTATTCCCTTATCATTTCCTTCCTTAGGTACTTCTCTCAGGGGGAATAGTCTCTTCTTTTGATCTTCCTCCTCCCCACTAGAATTATTTTCCTCACATTGTTCTCTCTTGTTGCTCTGAGTCTTACTAGATGGTGGTGACAGTAGTGGAGCCATCGGGCTTCAAGGCCTCTCAGGGGAGGAGTGAGTTTCCTGCCCTTGATAGGGAGGGGGAAAATTGTCTAATGGTTCCTAAGGTTTTTCTTTTTCCTCCACCTTTCTCTTTTTTTTAGTTTTCAGAGGGTATAATGCTATCTCTACAGAGGACCCCCTCTAAAGTGCTGCATAATCACTTTCCTCCTGATCAAAGGGTTCCTTACTATTTACATAAATATTTAAATCTTGACACATCTAATCATCAAAGGATCCAAACATTGGCTAATATAAATGATCAGGCCTAATTTTTTCTTTAGTCCACTCTACTATACAATAATGTACCATCTTTTCTTTACTTTTTCTCTTCCTAGAGGGCATTGCATCCCAATGTGCAATCATTAACCCCAGGGAGCTGTCCAGGGGTATCTCTGGTAATTCACTCTCCTTCTCATTTTTAGAGCCTCTCTGGGGGCTCCTTAACCTTGAGCCTCTCTTGGGGCCTTTTGAGCCTCTCTGGGGGCTTGTGGAACCTCTCTGGGGGTTCCTTGAGCCAGAGGTCTTACTATTCCCCTGACCCATCATGACCAGTGTCACACCACTCGCTTCATCCTTTCATTGGCCAAGCCCCTCATGGAGTGATGGAACTGCAGATAGGACTCTTCAATTGCTTCCCAATAATATTGTGTCTTACTCACTCACTTTCAGTCAGACACTGTCATGTCCACCCGACTGAACGATACTCACAGCCTGCTGGTCTCGTTTGGATCTTCGTGCACTAGAATTATAGGTGATTTAAACTGCAGTTCTCTGGGAGCTCAATTCTTTGCTTGCTTTCTTTACCGAGTTTGTGGTGCCATTAGTTCCTGGGCTATTGGCTTCCACCGGCCACAAAAGTGGGGCGCCCCCTGCAGCAGCCTCAGTCTGAGAAATCCAAGGGCATCACGTCAGGTCACCAAATTGATATAAAATTTTGATAGCTATACCAAATTTTATTTCTATATCTTTTATTTTAAAGAAAGTAAGCAGGCAGCGCTTGGTGGCCAGGGAGTCACTGCTCCACTAATGGTACACACTTCTTACAAGTTCGGTAAAATATATATACTGTTTCTAAGCCTACAAAGCATTTTTCAATGTGCTTGGTTAGTGCGAATCAGCAAATACCAATAAGCTGGGATCAGCAATTTCATAATCTTTCCAGGTGGTTGTTGGCTTCCTGTCCTTCTTGTGCTCATCTGGAGGGAGGCCTTACACTGGTGTCTGCTACATGATTTTGTTAAGTGCATCAAGCTTTTTATTATACATAAGCATTTAGTCATTTTGTTGCAATATCTCTTAGCTTTACCACAACTTCCTCTATTTTATTCTAAACATCAGTTGTCTTGCTACCTCATTTCTTTTATTCTATTGTACTTTTTCTATTTCAATGCTTTATTTGGCTATTCGGTCATGTGAAAAACACCAATCACTTGTTTTTAAAATTTTAAAAGTTTAATTGTAATAAAATGGTTATAAAAATAGTAATACAATTAGAGTAATAATAATTTGGACAATTTGAATTAGGACAATACGAGACAATAGAGACAAAGAGTTACGGATGTCCGGGTACCTTTTTCTGGGCAGCACGAGCCCGAAAAAGGACCCCTGTTAACAAAGGATTAACCCTTAAAAGCAATAGCCTGTTGCATATTCATACACTTCATACATGATGCATAAATTCCATTCAAATACAGGATTCTGTCTGGTCATCATCAACTTCTTCCTCTGAATCCTAACGGTGCCTTCGAGGCGGGAAGAAGTTAGTTTCTTCTGATAAGAGAGCAATAAATTCTTTTTCTCTGAAAGATTTGGTTGTCCTGTGGCTGCTATCTCGCTGCAAGTCCTTTCTTTTAAAAAAATATCCTACATAATACAGTTTCTATTTTAACTTTTTTTTTTTATAACCTAAAACTATATTTAACATAGTACTTAAGAGAATTAATACAGCATTACTTTCTAACATAACACCTATAATATTCATTTTAATATTTGCGAAAAGCCAATCATAAAATACGCATTTTTCACAATCCCCACTCTTATTCTTTGTAAATCATTTGGCTTGAGCAATATTTCTTATCTACTTGCATCTTCTGGACTATGCTGGACTACATCACAGTTTGACGCTGGCAAAATAAAACAGGGGATTACACAAGGAAGAAATATCAAAACAGTTGTAACACATAAAATGAAAAATCTTAATTTCTTCTAATACATTACCCCACCAGCTAGGTTTTAACATTGTTTTCTAATTTTTGGACTGGTACCTGGGTAATTATATGCATATATTTTTTGCTTCTTTGATTTCTTTTGCTTTTGCTGGAATGACTTTTCTGTGGTCATCAATTTTCATCAATCTGATATATTAAACTTTCCACAAACACCCCCTTCTTTGGCCAATAAATAGTCCAAAGCCAACCTATTCTGATACCCTACAGTTTTTGTTTGGCTTAGCTGACTAGATATTAACTCTAATGCCTGGACTGCTTTATTTGCTATCATTTCTATAACTGCTTGGAGTCTTGTAATACGACTCAACAGATAATTTGGGGTCAATACAGAGTTAAATTGCTGTGCTGGTTTTACCTTTTCGTTTACTGTTTGTTTTTTTACCAAATCTTGAACCATATCTTTAAGATTAAATGTAAAACAAATCCATCTCTCTCCTTTTGGACATTCAATTCCAAATCTATTACCACTTTTTCCTAAGTTTCTTGTAATCCAATAATTTTCTCCGTTTTGCCTACAGGTTCTTAATTTGGATGGGTTATAACAGTGGCTGTTGACATGGGTGTGTGTAATAAAAGAGGAACTTTGGTTTCTTTCCATGTGATGCTTTCTGTAGCATTTGTGACACAATCTTGCTGGTATCCCAAAAGGGAAAAGTCAACAAATGAATGCCAGAAACAGGAATAACAGAGGTCCAGTATGGCTTATACTCCCACCTCCCATGCCTGTGAGGTTGCAGCCCACAGCAGGTGCATTTGATCTTCTTGGTGGTGAAATACAGAGGCCAATCTGGTCTTGCCCTCTATTTCCTTGTCACTTTCTCCTAACTAATTTCCAGGCAAATTGTTTTTGACACCCCTTAACTGTGGTTTCCCACCATTCCTCAGGTATCTCTCATTCAACAGGCACTAATAATTCCCATCCACAAAACTAAGTTATTACTTTAACACTTTTTGCAATAAGAGCATAAATTTTGTGAACTACAATACTAATTATTCTCACAATTCAAGCATTTACTTATAACCCAGCTAGCATGTACAGAACTGGAATGAATCAAATAAAGTTTACTGATGGAAATGGTAACTCCCCTTCTCCCCTGTACAATTCACAGGCTAAGGTCAGAATACAAAAACAGTCTTGATCCTTCTATATGAAGTATTCCTCCCTGAAGGAGATGTTTTATTCAGGCAGTGCTCAAAACCAGTGATATAAGCATTGTCTTATTTCTTAATTCAGTGTTATTCTTTGTACATTTCTTGAATCATTTGGGTTTTCCCAAACTATTACCACTCAGTCCCCATTGGAAAGTCCTCTGAATCCTGTGAAAAATGCATGTATTTTATGATTGGCTTCTCACAAATATTAAAATGAATATTATATGTGTTGTGTTAGAAAGTAATGCTGTATTAATTCTCTTAAGTACTGTGTTAAATATAGTTTTAGGTTATAAAAATTGTTAAAATAGAAACGATGCTATGTAGGATACTCTTTTTAAAAAGAAAGGACTTGCAGCGAGATAGCAGCCACAGGACAACCAAATCTTTCAGAGAAAAAGAATTTATGGCCCTCTTATCAGAAGAAACGAACTTCTTCCCGCCTCGAAGGCACCGTTAGGATTCAGAGGAAGAAGTTGATGATGACCAGACAGAATCCTGTATTTGAATGGAATTTATGCATCATGTATGAAGTGTATGAATATGCAACAGGCTATTGCTTTTAAGGGTTAATCCTTTGTTAACAGGGGTCCTTTTTCGGGCTCGTGCTGCCCAGAAAAAGGTACCCGGACATCCGTAACTCTTTGTCTCTATTGTCTCATATTGTCCTAATTCAGTTTGTCCAAATTATTATTACTCTAATTGTATTACTATTTTTATAACCATTTTATTACTATTAAACTTTTAAAAATTTTGAAAACAAGTGATTGGCGTTTTTAACAATCCTAACAGCACCTTCGAGGCGGGAAGAAGTTCGTTTCTTCTGATAAGAGGGCCATAAATTCCTTTTCTCTGAAAGATTTGGTTGTCCTGTGGCTGCTATCTCTCTGCGAGTCCTTTCTTTAAAAAAAGTATCCAACATAGCATAGTTTCTACTTTAACATTTTTTATAACCTAAAACTATATTTAACACAGTACTTAAGAAAATCAATACAGCATTACTTTCTAACACAACACATATAATATCCATCCCAATATTTGCGAAAAGCCAATCATAAAATACATGCATCTTTCACAGTAGTTATCCCAGGGAATGCATCTACTTTCGACAGAGCAGATAGAAGTATTTGCTGGTTCCATTGCCAATTGACATGAATCACGAAAACATTTTTCACAGTGAGCAGTCGTTTCTCACAATTTGGATCCTCGTAAACCGGGAGAAGAACCTCCTCTCCATGCCTGTAGGAGATTTCAAAAGAGAGATGTACCCTGCCAATTTCGGCAGCTCATTCGAGTTCTCCTGTGTCCACCGGTGAGTGCAGGTATCCTCCCTAGGGACAGCAGAGGACTAAATAACGAAAAAGAAAAGGGGGAAGAAAAAGCAGACAAAATATGTGAGTATTTGCATGCGTGTGAGAGTCCGAGAGTGTGCTTGGAGTGTGTGTAAGAGTTGCTGGACTTGGGGGCTCAAGAACATCTGGAGGTGCCAGGTTGAGAGCCACTGGATTTGGGGCGGGGGGTTCTGGATTTGGGGCGGGGTGGGGGGGGGATTGACCGCGCTGGTATGGACAGCAGCGTCTCGGAGGCCGCCACAGGAGGCCACGTAGGTGCCAGCTGCGGCGGCGCCAAGGTCCTGGCGCGGCTCAAGCTCGGCAGAGCGGGGCCGTGGGAGTCCACGTGGGGGAGGTTTTTCGGCGTCTCGGCGCAGCTCGGTTTCGGTGTGAGCCCAGGTGCGGCAGGGCCGGGAGCGGCGGCGGTGCCGGGGGCGGGGGGATGCGGCGCGGCCCTGGTCGTCAGAGAAGGGCCGTAGGAGCCCAAGGGAGGGAGGTCTGTCGGCGGTTGCCCATGCGTGCCGAAAATCACCGGGATGCGAGATCCTGGCTGGAAAAAGAGTAGAAGGGCAGACCCAGTCGCGCGGGGGTTTCTAGACTGCAGGTGGAGTGGGTTTTTTATTTGTTCCAGCCTGCCAAGGGGAAAGCAAGGGGTTTTTTTTTTTTCCTTCTTTCTCTCTCTCTCTTTTTACTTTGTTTTTCTCTCTCTAACGGAGTCGGGGGCGGGCCAGGCCGGCCGCGGATCGGGGAGTGGGGCGGAGCCACCACACGCCACACCGGGAGTGGGGCCGAGTCGCCACTCGCCAAGCTAGTGGCAGGCCGGGCGGGCCGCGGACCGGCTTCCCTGGGACACCCGCCGGCATAAGGCTGTGGACCAAAACAAAGAGCCGAGGAGGAGAGGAACGGCAGGGACCAATCTGGTTATACGGAGGTCCGTGGATCGTAGGCGAGTTTTTTTTTTTACTTTTCGGAAGAGAGGTAAAATGTTGGGGTATTTTTTTCTTTTCTTCTTCTCCTTCTCTCTTTTTTCTCTTTCCTTTTCATTTTTCTTCTCTCTCCCTCTCTCTCTCCTTCTTGTCCTGGGTTGACTATATGATGCTTTTATCCCCAATCTGTTCTGTTTATGCTGAATAATAAGCTTTGCACCTTTAAGACTTGTTCCAGAGAGTGAAGGGGGGAGAGAAGAAATGCGCAGTTTGTTTTCAGACACTGCACTCACTCCTCCATGTTCCTGCTCCTGGACTGTGTTGTCTGTGGATGGACAGACAGCAGGACAGAGCTCTTCTTTGCTTTTAGTTCGTTTTAGCTAGCTGAAGCAAAGAAGTTCCCTAGACTGTAGGGTTTTTTTCCTTTTTCTTTGGACCTCTTTAAACCTGCTCTGGACTGAACATCCAGAAGAGCACCGGCAGCTCACACCTGTGGCCCACTGGGCCGGGCCTGGGCTGCAACATTTCCAGCTCCAGAAGGACTGATAAGAGACTGAGTGAGCCAAGCTGCAACCCAAGAAGAGGACTTTTCTGAGTTTGTCATCTCTTTTGGAGCAGCAAGAGGTTTTATTGTTTAAGATTGTTTAGGTTTTATTGTTTAATAAACAGTTTTTCCACTTTTCTCCAAAGTGGTATTTTTTCCTGAACCAGTTGAGAGAGGGGCCAATTTAATCTGCTTTTTCTATCAGAACCCCTTTGGGGGTTCTCTCCCAAATTTGCCCTGAACCAAGACACTTCTCTAGCCTCCTTTCTCGTTTCTTTTTCCCTCTCCCTTCTTAGGCAGGCGGGCCCTGCTGGGAGATTGTATGATTGGCTGATTGGGAGAGGTGGGCTCTGTCGGGAGGGACTGTGGTTGGAAATGCAGGCTCTGAGGGGAAGACCTGTGATCTGCCGGTCTGGATGGGACTATGGGTGAGTAGCGAATCCCCAAAGGAAGAAGCAGAAATTGAAGAGGAACCAATGGGCATACACCCAGATAGTCCACTGGGAAGGAAATTAGCCCGGTGGAAATGCGTATTATTATTCAGTACCGCATGGTAGAATTGACTAGAAGGGAAATTAAGAGTGATCATGTACAATGGTCGAGATATGGATCAGACGAAGGATAGATATGACGGGGTTAATTAAACATGTATGTAAGAGCTACAAAACCATTCAATCAGGAAAAGAATGACTATGCTACCTGCTGGGAAGGGGAGATTTTACCCTTGAGGGCGAGCATGTTTAAGGTATCAGAAAATAAAGAATGGGACTCATTAGAACACTTGACCCCTCCACCTCCAGTAGCCCAAATGGCACGCCCCCTACTAATAAAGCCTCTGATTTGGCATTATTATAAAGCAGAGCAATAGGGCTCAGGAGCTCAGTCCCTGAGTAGGGACTGGGTGCCCGAAGCTAGCTCGCTCATGCCAACGCCGCGGGGCTACCATCTAGCAAGCATGGTGATTATCAGCTCTATAGTGATTGCCAGCTCTCAGGATTTCAGCTTTGCTTGCTAGGTAGTGGTGCCCCAGGCTTGAGGCTGCAGCAGACGGAGAGAGAGGAGAAGGAGAAGGCGCAGGCTGTTCCACGGAGATGGCTTTATTTGGGGAGGTCCGTGAAGGGTCTCTGCTCTTCTTCTTTCTCCCCTAATGGGGTACAGTATGCTTCTTTTATAGGGTTGGAAAGGATCCAAGCTTGACCAATGGTAAGGGGTTAACATGACATTGCCTTATAGGGTTACAGAGATAGGTTAAGGGCAGAGGACAGGGAAACAGGAATTTTCTTTTGCTGTTTCAGCATTCCTATTGTTCATATTCTCCATGGTGCTTTTCCTAAATCTATGGGGTTTACTACACCCTACGCTCTGATGGGCCTAGCCGAAACACCAGAAACAGTGGCACAATGAGAGGAAAGCAAATCAGGAGATGGGAACCAAGCAGTGTGATTATATTCCCTGAGGGAAGTACCCCTGGGGTGGTGCAAGGAGGAATTGGATTCATAACTGTACCTCTCAATTCCTCTGATGTTAGAATGTTCAAAAAGGAATTAAAAGGATTATTAGAGGACCCCATTGGACTGGCAGAACAATTAGACCAATTTAAAGGCCCCAATATTTATACGTGGGAAGAAATGCAATCAATTATGGCCATGTCATTTACACCAGAGGAAAGACAGATGATCAGAGTGGCTGGGATACTGATATGGGAAAGGGGACAAATACAAGGACCTCCTGGGGATCTGAAAATGCCCACAGTGTGCCCTAGTTGGGTCCACAACCGCACTGGAGGAAGGCAAAACATGGAGGAGTAGAGAACATTAATTATAAGGGCTATTAAAGAAGTGGCCCCACAGGGCCAAAATGCTCGCAAAGTATTTGATGAACAACAAAAGAGAGCAGAAACTCCAAAAGAGTGGCTAGAAAGAATGAGGAAAAATATGAGGCAATATTCAGGTATCAACCCTGAAACAACATCCAGACAAATCTTATTAAAAACATATTTTGTCACCCATGCGTGGCTAGACATATGGAGAAAACTGGAGAAATTAGACAATTGGCAAGAAAGGGAATTGGAAGATCTCTTAAGAGAAGCACAGTAAGTATATGTCAGGAGGGATGAAGAGAAAGCAAAGGAAAAAGCCTAAATAATGTTAACTGCCATTAGAGAAGGACAAATTTGTTTTTATTGTAAGGAAAATGGACATTTCAAGAGGAATTGCCCCCAAGGGGAAGAGGACCTGAAGATTTTTATGAACGAGCAAAGAGGGGAGATAGAAGACTAGAGATGTCAAGGGCTCTACCTCCTGAGGACAAAATATCATCAGTAACCCTTAATAAAATAAGTCCTCATGAAGAAGAATGGGAATTAAAAATAATCAACCAAAAAAAAGAGAACAACTTCTGTTTATAGAATTAAAAGGGGATATGTCGCTGTTGAGTAAGAAAGCAGCACGGACTCCAAGAAGGCTGGTTTGCACAACAGCTGCTTTAATGCAAAAAACTCTTCTCTTTTCATAGACAGTTCTGATATATTCCACTTGATTGGCTAATTAACAAAAATACCTTTCTCACAAACAATCCTTGAGAAGAACTGAAAAAGAGAGAATAGGAAAACACCACCTGCAGGTAATTTATAATAACAAGTTATCATTGTTTCTCTACAACTCCCTGGAAGTCTCACAAGTCCGCTGTGAGAAAACTTATCTCGCTTTCTTGTTCTCTGACCAGGCTGTCACATCCACAGGGATATGGGAAGAGTCAAAATACCATGCAGGTAGCAGGTGCAAAAGGGGAAGGGTTTAAAGCATTACAGAAAGACCAGCTTTCAACCCCTTAATGGGGAGGTCCCTTCCAGGTACTGTCAACCACTGAATCGGCTGTGCAACTCTCAAGCAGAGGCAGAGAGATAACCAGAAAGTTTGAAGAAAAAAAATGAAATCAAGCTCCCACCAGCCAGCTTAAGGACTGGTTTGTTCTTTAGTTGGGGAATTTGAACCGTACTTGCCATTGATGTAGTTGTCTTGCTTTAATAGATTGAGATTGCAAGCATCTGTTGAGGAGACATACACGGAGAACCTTAAGAGGTGCTGGGGTGGTATGCTTGGAAAGACAAGAAATAGAAGGCAAGACTGGGTTGGCCCCTGTGTTCATCACTGAGAAGATTCCATAGCCCTGCTGCAGGCAACAATCCTGTAGGCATGGTAAGGTGGGGGAAAAAAGGCCATACCAGACCTCTATCATTCCTCAGCTGACTTTTCCCTTCAACACCCAATACAGGTGTAATTAACAACAAGGACTGGAGGGCAAGACCGAATTGGCCTCTCTACTTGCTACTAATATACGCCTGCTATGGGTAGCAACCCCATAGACATGGTAGATGGGAGTAAAAAGCTATATCGGACCTCTAAGGATCCTTTTTGTCCGCTCCAACCAATTAATCAATGTGGGCCTAAAGAGAACCTGAGATTGTCACTATTCCCTCTGTCTTCACCCACATCCAGGGATGCTACCATGACTCATTCAAATTTTTTATTTCTGAGAAGTGAGAGTAAATAATCAGAATTGAAGAAACAGGTTAATTGTTCAAGCCAAATGACTTATAAAAAGAAAAAAAGAGGGGTTTATTACAGATGAGTAAATGGTTGGGTCTCACAATTAAGGGGTGAACATTATATGTCTGTTAAAAAGAAGTGTTATAAATGTATAATTATGTTACTACAATGTGTTCCCCCCCAGTATGTGTTATCATGGGATGGTCTTGGTAATCCAGGCATTTGGGAAGGTGGGTTGTTACTATGGCAGCACCTGACCTCCAATCAGAATGCAAGAAAGTGACCTCTACCACTGGACAGCAAGGAAGGAGTTGACAGACAAGGCTCTAGGAGGGGCTAGAGATATAAAAGGCAAAGCATCCATCTTGAAGAGGAGCCAGCCACGTGGTAGGCAGTCATGAGGGAGGCTCCCAGGCCTGTTTTTCCTAATTTAGTCCTTTGTTGTATTTTTGTTAAGGTTTAATAAACCTTTTAAAATTTTTAAAGTGAGCAGTCATTTCTCACAGTGGGATGCTACGGTTAAGGAGTGTCAAAAACTATTTGCCTGGAAATTAGTAAAAAGGAAGGGACAAGAATATAGAGGGCAAGCTTGGTTTGGCCACTGTACTTGCCGATCATATACACCTGCTATGGGTTGCAAATCCATAAAGCAGGGGAGGTGGGGGTATAAGCCATACCGGACCTCTGTTATTTCTTTTTCAATCACTCATTTGTTGTCTTTTCCCTTTTGGGATACCGATAAAATCGTGCTACAAATGCTACCAAAAGCATTACATGGAAAGAAACCAAAGTTCCTCTTTTATTACACACACCCATGTCAACAGTGTCTGTTATAACCCATCCAAACTAAGTACCTGTAGGCAAAATGGGGAAAAATATTGGATTGCAAGAAACCTAGGAAAAAGTGGTAATAGATGGGGAATTGAATGTCCAAAAGGAGAGAGATGGATTTGTTTCACATTTGACCTTAGGGAAATAGTCCAAGGTTCGGTAAAAGAACAAATGGTAAACAAAAAGGTAAAACCAGCACAGCAATCTAACTCTGTATTAGCCCCAAGTTATATGCTGAATCATATTATAAGACTCCAAGCAGTTATGGAGGTGATAACAAACAAAGCTGCTCCGGCATTGGAATTAATATCAAGTCACCAAAGCCGAACAAAAACTGTAGTGCATCAAAATAGGTTGGCTTTAGACTATTTATTGGCTAAAGAAGGGGGTGTTTGTGGAAAGTTTAATATATCAGATTGTTGAAAATAGATGACAACAGGGATGTCATCCTGGAAAAAGCAAAAGCTATCAGAAAAATAACCCAGGTACTGGTCCAAAAGTGGGAACCAAGGTTAAAAACCCAGCTGGTGGGGTAATGTATTGGAGATAGATTGGTGGAAGAAATTAGGCTTCTTCCTTTTATGTGTTATAACTGTTTTGATATTTCTTCCTTGTTTAATCCCCTGTTTTATTCGACTAATTACCAGCATAGTCCAAAGAATGCAAGCGGATGAGAAATATTGTTCAAGCCAAATTATTTATAAAGAATAAGAGGGAGGATTGTTATAGATACATATTATAATATTGGCTTTTCTCAAATATTACAATGGATTCATATGTGTGATATTAAAGTAACTTTGTTATAAATATATAGTTTTTATTTCTATTGTTAATTAAGCTTAGTGAAATAGCTGATATAAGTATGCTTGTGTTAAAATACCTGCTTGGATGGGATAACATCCAATGAACATAGGATGAGGACACCTGCTACAGATATGCCAACTATCAGCACTCACTGTCTGAAGACAGTGTGGACCAAGGCCCAAAAACTGGAGATGATGAGAATGGACTAAAACCACAACCAAGGAATATGCATGCTCTAAAAAGGTGGAACCAAGAAGAAGATATGCTAAACAGTTCTTGGAACATGCAAACTAGTTTGGGGGAAAAGTTTACTATGCATAAGGGTCTATGAATATGCAACAGGCTGATGTAAAGGAAAAGGTATTTAAGGGGTATCCCCGAAGAAAACAGTGTGCTCTTGGCTGAATGCCAAGCACCCCGGCTTTTTTTAACCCTTTGCTTTAGTTTTGTCTCCTACTGTCTTTTTATTACACTTTTTAAATTTTACCAGGAAAGTGAACCTCGTTTTCCACAACCAGACAATGGTACTCATTTCTGAAACAACGTCTTAGACACGTGGGCCAAAGACCATGGTATTGAGTGGGTGTATCACATTCCCTATTATGCACCAGCCTCTGTAAAGATCAAATGATGTAATGGACTGTCGATGACTAAGTGGGATACACATTTAGCAAAGGGCACCTGGTTAGTCAACACCAAAGGATCTGCCAATCAGGCTGGCCTTGCCTAATCAAAACTTTTAGGTATTGTGAAAAATGGAGTTCACTCCTTAGAATACTTAAAAGTTTAATAATATGATAAAAGAAGGACAATATTTCCAGTGCTGGGGTTCTTCTGATGAATGGCCAAAGAGCACCCAAAAAGCTTAAAATTGTGTTCTCTATATATGGTTACATTGCTGGGGTTAGATGCTTATTCATTACCTTATACATTATTTAAACATTCCCAAGAGCTTTTGATGTTGCAGGGACTTCTGTTTAGGTTTCCCTTCCTGACTTATCTGTATGACATCCTGAGATCAAGTCAATAAATTGTATTCCTTCCTGTGATTTCATCCCTGTTGTTTCACACTTTTCTGATGAGTGTTAAAAAAGAGGACTGTAACATGATATTGGCTTTTGCAGTTATATATTAGTTTTTGCATTGATCATAAGTATTCAGATATAATATCATGTATGCCTTTATTTAGCTGTTTGTCAGTATAACAAAATCTATAAGTTTAAGTATGTACTGCATAGTTTATAGAAATAGTAGTGGGGTCAATATACTATATTATAGGCCTTAGCTGAACACTAGGTGTTAAAATACCTCTATGTAACCAAACAAATGGTGTAAAGTGATCATGTTGTTGTTCCCCTTTCCACTGACTGAATCGTCCAAGGGATAAGATAATCTTGACACAAACCAGAGCACAGGAGGACAATTAGAGAATATTATGTTAAATTTAAGGCCATACTAAATCCTTATCAGATGATGTGAAACAGCAGGATGGAGACACAAGAAGAAATAAAGTATATTGACCTGACACATAGGATGTCATGCAGATAAGCCAGTGTGAAGAAGCCAAACAAAGGAGTTCCTGAAAACATCAGAAAGTTCAAAAGAATGTTTGAATAATGCATGAAACACATGAATATGCATGTACCTCAGGATGTAACATAAAGATAACACTGTCTGTATATACCTGTATATACCGGTGTGTTCTTTGGCTGTCTGCCAGGAGCACCCCAGCGCTGGACTTTTGTCTCTTATTTTATCCTTTATTAAACTTTACCAAAATTCTTTATCCTGAACTCCTTTTTTCATAGGAGTTAACGAGTTCTTCCCCAGTCTCCTCCGGTGCTCTGTCTTGTGTCACTGTTGCCTTATCACTTGGAGAGGTCAGTCAGTGGATGGCCTGACACTGCTCTTCTTAGTTACACAAAAGCCTTTTCACATCTTATGTTTTGCTACAGTCTATAGTACAATACATTCATCACACTACTATTTCTATAAGCGATACATAGATATATTAATTACACTACTATTTCTATGAGCAGTACAGTGCATATGGATTGATTATGTTATATCAACAAGCAGCTAAAAAGAGTTATAATTTGTACTATATCTAAATACTTATGATCAATAACAGCATGCAAAAACTAATACATAAATGTGAAAGCCAATATTATCTGGTAATTTTTAACAGTATTGTAGAAGGGGATAAAGTTCCTGTCTTGCACATTAAAAAACATGCTGGGGAAAACAGTCGGGGTTATTCCTGCCTCACGCAAAGGCAAACCCATTCCTGGGATGGCTTTTGCACAAGGACTCAGGGGCACTTGGTGGGTAATGTGGGAGGATGGGGACACCTGGTGTATGCCTCAAGGGGATTTGGTTTTGGGCAAGAACAGAAAATGTATTAAATTGTATGATGCAATTGCTAGATGTATTGCTGTATATAATGTTATATAAGTTCCAACCCCTCTGCCATGGACAGGGACACCTTCCACTGGACCAGGTTGCTCAGAACCCCATCCAATCTGGCCCTGAACACTTGCAGGGATGGGGCAGTCACAGCTTCTCTGGGCATCCTGGGATGTCACCCTGCAAGCTCCTGTCAAGAAAATTAATCCACAAACACTAGAGGTTTATATCCAAAAAGGAGACAGAGGAGTCCTGTAACTTTATTCAAATAAAGGGAGAGGCCATGGGGCATTTCCTATGGGGTCTCTCGAAATTTATAGGCGATGCAGCCTCCTTTTTATTCTAATTTCCCGGCTGCATTTCCCTCTCTCTTTCCCCATTGGCTGAGGTACTTGAGAGGTACAGACTCTCCAAAACGCCTAATAACTAAGACCCCCTTTCTAATGTATACCTGCCCCCCCCCTCATGTTTTTATTTTTCTTTGTGTCTCTGTTCTTTTTCTCTAAATCCAGAGATTTAGCACAGTCTTGAGTGAGTAAGTCTGTGTCAATTAGTGGAATTTCTAGGGAATTTATAGTTCTCCCCATTCCTTCTTTCACCTCTCTGTATCTGTCCTTTTCTACCATCAGGCCCACAGTTTGTTTGTAAAGACACATCCTTCTCATTCCTTTCAATCCCTCCTTTTCTTATTTTCTCAATAATTTTCTATACAAACAGTTATCATTGACTTAACTTTCTGTTCCTGGGTCCTTTTTGGTTTTGCAATTATTTGTAGGGACATTATTTTCTGTCCTTTTGTAGCCATTTCTGGATCAGTAGGCATGGCTATTACCTGCATCCCTTTGATCACACGTTGAATAAATTGCACTAAGCAAGAGATAATACATGGTAAAAAGATGAGAGTTACTACAGCACTTAAGAGGGAAAAAACCATTTGTTTAACCCATAGATCACCAAGTAACCACATAAACATGTCCCATTCCCATTCTTTCTATGTTTGGACTGGTTCATGAGCTAACTTTCTTATTCCCTTTTTTATTTGTTTCACCACTCTTCCATTGTCATCTATTTGCAAACAGCAGTTTGAGCCATTTAATTTGCCACACACTCCCCCTTCTGCTAATAGATAATCTAATACCATCCGATGTTGAAATATTGCATTCTTCATCTGAGTGGATTGGTCAGCAAGGAGGTCAAGGGCTGTAGCTGTCTGGCTGCTTATTATTTCAAAGACAGCTTGTAACCTAATTATCTGATTTAAATTATAAATGGGTCCTCTGGCACCTGATATTAAATCATTAGGATTCCATATGGCTGGTCTGTAGTGTTGTGTGATTTGCTCAGATGGCCATTCATCTTCTTCCCACTTTTGGGTTCTCCCTCCAGCCAAGGCTGCATCAACTGAACGCTTTTCTCTAATTGGATCATCATATACCTTGATTCCTAACTGAACTTGTGGTAGCAGAAAGAACAACGGTCCAAAATACCCTGCATAACAAATCCCTGACCAGCTTGGGGGTAATCTGTGATAGGCATGTTGGCCACAAATCCAATAATGCCCTTTCAATGCCCTTTCAAAGCCCAGGTCCTGTTGGTAAAGGGGCCTTCCTAATTTTCATCATCAATTGGAGGGTCAAAATACAGCTTGCTTCCAGGGCCTAACGGTCCTCCAACAATAGTTGCCCCACCATAAGAATCACAATATTTGCATTTCCAGGCTCCCACATGAGGTTTCCACCTGCAAGTACATCCCAGATCTGTTTTGTTGGATCTGGACCAGAACTTATTAAAAAGGGTTCGAGTTCCATTCTGGTGTTGCCACTTCCACTGATAGTCACGGACAACATGTGTCTTACTTGTGGAATTATCTCAGGGGCAGCCTAAAAGTAAGGGGTCAAAAAAAACTGTCCTTCCTCGCTGCTTTATAGCCTTCAAAATCCCTTTGGTAACTATGGTAGGAACACCTTACCCAGCTACCATTAGTGAGCTTAACATGTGTTTGATTCCATCTGCCTCGATATTTAGAACAATTGTAAGGAGGACAGTTGAGATCCAACAGTCTAAACCCAAAGACAAAGTCCAGTCACAAACACTTTTTTCCACATATACACCTCCTGTTTTATTTAGACAATAAATGCCTCTTTCAGAAGAATGAAGCTGCCATGGACTTCCTTCCTCATCCTAAAATCCCATTCCATTATGGACCTCACTCAGGGTGCTGACCCACCATTTAGGCTCAACTGGGCTGGTCACCCATGGCCACTCTTCAAATCCTCCTGGCCCTCCACAGACCCAACAATTATAAGGTCAAAGGTTTTTGGTACTTCTTCTCCTAGGACCAAAAAATGATTCTCCCATCTCTGGCCCAAACCTAACTGACAATATAAAGGTAAGATCATTAAGAAAAACATTCAGATGGTATAATCTAATCTCCTAATCTAATTTTCATGTTGTCTTCCACATCACCTGTGGCTAGTGAAGGCACAGAAGCAATTCAACATAAAGAAAACAGTGACAGCAAGGATTAGCCCCTTAATGATTGGAGAGCAAAAGGAGGGATGCCCATACAGACTATTTCAGCAGGCAGTCTGTGGGTAGGCACACAGGGCTTCCCCCGATGACACACTGGCTACTGCTCCAGTGCACTCCTGCGGAGTGTCAGTCGTGGCTTCCCATCCTTCTCCTCCAGCTTAGATGTCCAAATTTCTGGGGCTTTAGAGACCATGACCTGAGTGTGATGGGTCCACCCATGTTCAGCTGTCTTGACAGCTGTTTCTGTGGTCAGCAACACTTGGAAAGGTCCATGCCACTTTGCCACTAGTGGTGCTTCTTTCCACTCCTTAACTAGGACCCAATATCCTGGTTGGATATTATGAACAGAAAAGTCCAAAGACAGGGTCTGTGCTAACTGGGCTTTCTGTCAAAGAGATTTCACAAGAGACAGTATCCTGGCCACATATTGTTTTAAACATACATCACTTATTTCCACACACACACACCCCTTCCCCCCATTGCATTGAGAATTACAAGGGTAAGGAATTCCAAATATCAATTCAAAGGGAGATAATTTAATATCTCCTCGGGTCTGGCCCTTATTTTTGCCAAAGCCAATGGTAAAAGTCGTACCCATGGCATCTTAGTTTCTATCACCCGCTTCAAAAGGTGTTTATTTCTCCATTCATTCTTTCAACCTGGCCTGAGCTCTGGGGGTGCCAGGGGGTATGGAGGTTCCATTGTATTCCTATAGCAGTCATAACCCCTCGAAGGATCTTTCCTGTAAAATGAGTTCCCCTATCTGAGTCTATTGCTTCCACAATCCTATATCTTGGAATTATTTGCCCTTAAAATACTTTAATAACTGATCCCGTAGCGTCACTGTTGAGTCAGGAATGGATAATAAATTACACAGATTCTAGGTCAGAAGGCTAAGATGCTAAAGCCCCCAGTTTATTGGAACCCCTTCTTTTATACACTGGTCTGATACAGGTGGACCTGATTGGTCATTTAATCAACACATTTCACATGATTGGCTAATTAAGAAGACACTCTTTGGTAAACATCTTATGAGAAAAACAACTTATTACAAACATGACCTGCAGATAGCTTACCATTTGTTTACCATTCTTTCTCTCTGCCTCCCTAAAACTTCCCAGACCAATTCATGGGAAAGCTTATCTGGCTTTCTCTTTCTCTGACCAGACTGTCATATCCACACCACAGTTGCTGAAACAGTTGGATATGCTTCTGCCCACCCTGTTACCTGACATTCTATTACCAGAAGATATTTAAACCTGAGTACAGGGCATTTCAGTAAAATCCACCAGGCATCTTTGGAAGGGATGTACAGCCCAAGGCCTCCCTCCCCTGGCAAGTTTCTTTGTAACCCTGTTATTGGTTTTAGCACAAATCAACCCTCAATAGCTCACTTTGACAAAGTAAAAAGACACACAGCAACATATATCTTGAGGAAGGCTTCTGCCAGTCCTTGACAGCCCCAATGACTCCCTTCATGGAGTTGTTTTAATATCTGTAAGGCCAGAGCTTTTGGTATCTACTGCTTACCATCCCTTGTAAACCAATTATCCCCTCTTTCCTCTGCCCCACTCTTTTCAATTATCTCAAGTTCCTCTGGTGGAAAAGACAGCTTCTCTGGCAGCAGTGGGGTTACTGGGAGCAAAGGGAGCATCTTAGAGATTTTTGGCAACAACGCAGCTTTCCGAGCTTCTTCATCAGCCAGTTGGTTACCTCCTCTGAGCACCCTGCCTGGTGTCCCCTAACGTGTATTATTGTGACCCCTTTTGGTAAATTCACCACCTCCAATAATTCATAGACTCTCACAAGCACATACAGCTCCGCTGTTTGAGCTGACCATGTCGGCAGTAACCTCCCCCCTTCCATAAATGATAGAGTATCCTGTAAATTGCTTCTTGTGAAAAGTGCATATTATATGGCTCTACGCAGATATTTACTATATGTATTATGTTGTATTGATTAGTAGTGCTGTATTAACATTTTAGTAGTATGGTAATGTAGCTTTTGTAGTTAAAATAGAAACTATGTATGTGAGATATTTTTTTAAAGAAAGGAATGAGGTACTTTCACCTAGATAGCAGCCACAGGACACCTAAATCTTTCAAAGAAAAAGAATTTATTGCTCTCTTATCAGAAGAAACTAACTTCTTCCCACCTCACTCAGCCCTGAAGATGCCATCAGGATTAAGAGGAAGAAGTTGACACTGACCAGACAGAATCCTTTGTTTGAATGGAATTTATGCATCATGTATGAGGTGTATGAATATGCAACAGGCTATTGTTTTCAAGGGTTAATCCTCTGTTAACGTGTGTCCTTTTTCGGGTTTATTTTGCCCAGAAAAGGTACCCGGACCATCCGTAACTCTTTGTTCTTATTGTCTCGTATTGTCCTAAATCCTAATTGTCCAAATTTTTATTATTCTAATTATATTACTATTTTTATAACCCTTTTATTACTATTAAACTTTTAAAATTTTAAAAACAAGTGATTGGCGTTTTTCACATTCTCAATATCCGCTCATCACAATAGCCCATGAATTTCCCCACCTCTCAGCCAGATGCCACTTGCTTTAGAGAACTTTGGTGATCCCCCAGGGAAGATCCCTCATCTGCCTCACGACCGCCATCAAGGACTGAGATTGAAGCCCCCCCCCCAAGGACTGAGACCCTTAAAATTCTAACACAGGGGTGCTGGGCTGACTGAAGCAGGATGTCTGCCAAGTGTTTCCTGCAGGTGTGTTCACTGGACCAAGACTGGTTTCCTATAGAAACCAGTCCTGAAACACTGCTGGGACTGGTTTGTCCTGTTTGGAACTGGACGGTTTGTACTTGTTCTCAACGGACTTATTCTCCACTGTCCTGTACCTGTTCCCCTCCTGGTGGAGAACTATAAAAGACCCCTGAGTTAACCAAAGATTTTGAGATTCTCCCCGACATGACAAGATGGATCTATTGGCTGGACCACAAGGATTTTGTCTGTCCGTTGGTAGCTATTCACCCCCCCGCCGCGTTCTCTCTCTCTCTCTCTCCTTTATCTCCTTTCTAATCCTTCTATCGCATTTGCTGTGGGCACTCAATAAAAGGTGCATTTGTTTTGATTAATACTGAAAGTCCCCTGCTGTGTGTTTTTTGCACTCTGAGATCAGTAAAACGAACCATCGCGACCCCCACTTGTACTAGCAGATCATGACACCCTGCCACTTCCACCGTGTCATCACCCATATTACATCTCCCTGGAATCTCCACCACACAAGTTCTCTCTGCCCCAGAATCAACCACAAATTCCAATACTTCCTCTTGGGGGCCTGTTTCCGAAGTTATCAAAGGCTCCAGACAGCATTCTTCCTCCAGAAAACAGAGCCCATGTCCTTCCCACTCCTTCACTGGGCACATCCCCTGAAGCACCTCCAAGTCTCCCTCTAAGTGAGGGTGCCCTTCCCTGCTACAGCAGAAAGAGGCATCCCTAGTCCCTTCCCAGGACCCTGACCACACCGGGGCTCTGCCCTCCTCCTGAACCCCTCTCATAGACATAGCGGGAGCTGAAATGACCAAGGGAGCAGAGACAAGAGAGGGGGTCGGCAGTGAGGCTGGAACCAATAAAAGGACAGAGTTATGTGGTAGGCATAGGGACAGGCGTTCGGAAGATTTCGGGCTGTGACGGAAAATTACAGGAATCCTTCTACCCCTCTCCCCATAGATAAGGATCACCCTTGGAATGTAGCCAAACGTGTAGCCCCCCTAACCTATGGATGCCAGTAACTTTCCACTCCATACTAACCCTAGAAAGTATAGACAAACCCCTTTCTGACGTAGAGAAACCCCTTAGTCCATAAATACCCTTGAGACCCCTCAATAAATGCCTTTAACCGTCCACCACATTGGTGTTAGCGTTCGTTATTGGCCACGAGGGATCCCAAGGAGGAGATTGCAGTGCTGGACTCCGATACCAGGTCATCGCGGCCTTCACAAGAAGGCAACATAGTGGTGCCAAAACCCGGGACCGGGAACGAGTCCGGGCGACGGGGGAACTCCTGGCCAGGGGACAGCACTCACAGAGCCGGAACGACTATAGCGAAGCAGGGGGACGCCCCGGAACCCGCGATTTGTATGGAAGCGATAGCGAAGGTCGTAAGTTTGATACATATGCAATGGGGAATCAAATGTGAGCTCAGGAATTTTAATCTCGCTTTAACGAGACTCCTCGAGCTCGGGGTCATTGGTCGACCCATAGATATATTGCACTCTGAGGTGTGGCAGAAATGCACTGTCGCGCTAGCAGAGGACACAAAAGCCACGGGCAGCAGCAAAAGCCTGAAAGCGTGGGGGAAGGCAGAAGCAGCCCTACGCAAAGCATTAGAAGAACGGGAGACGTGGAACGCTGCGCGTTCCCGTCTGTTAATCACGCCACAGCTGGGGGAGGGGGCGATAACGCGAACCCCCCCCGGTGGCGACCCGATTGAAAACGGGGAAACGCGGGGGCCGGGCGCATCCCATCCCTCCCCGAGCCCAGAGCCCCCAGAGCCCCTGGAGCCCCCGGGGGACCCCCTGACCCTTTCGGGGGACCCGCCGGGACCCAGACCACCTCCGGAGCCCCCCGGGGTGCCCGCGGGCCCCCCACCCATCCCTTCCCCGCCGATAGTCGACTTAGCGCAAGAAGCGAAGGGACGCGCGCGGTCCTTTTGTGAGGGATTGGCGGCAGAAGCCCGAAATATTGAGAGAGCGAGCGCGCGGGCGGGCGGCGGAGGGGATCCGCCGCCCTACCCGTTTGAATATGGCGTGGGTGGCCGGGAGGAGGGGTGGAGCCCGTCGGCCCGCGGCGCGAAGAACCCGGAGACGCGGCCAGCCGCGGACACGCATGCGCGGGAAACCAGCGCTGAGCCCATGCCCGGCCGAGAGCCGTGGATCCCAGCAGACGCGCATGCGTGGGGGCGCGACAGAGGGCGGGCACGCTCTCGGGAGCCGCGCCCACTGATGCCACCATATATGGGAGAGATCCCTCCCTGCGGGAGGCAGGGCGAGCCCAGGGGGCGGGAGCGGCACCGCCCCCGAGGGGAGGAGCGGAGCCGAAGCCGAACAAAACGGCAGCAGAAACCGGAAGTTCATTGGCAGTCGACTTCCGACTCTGAAGGGAGCCACAGCTCCCCAGACCGCCCTGCGGAGCCCACCGAGTCCAGCAGCGACTCGGAAGCAGAGAAAACAGAATCAATGCGGTTTCGGACGAAACCAAATAAAACTTTTAACACAGTCGGGAACCAGCCCCAATACGAACTCACTGACTGGGGTAAAATCAAAATCGAATGCGCGGGATGGGCACCCGCAGCATCGGTGCATGCCTTCCCGGTGAGAATTACAGGACCCCAGGGGAACCAGCAAAGAACATATACTCCCGTTAATTCCAAAGACGTTCAGACAATAGTAAAAGCTATTTCAGAAAAAGGAATTAACTCAGGGGTGGTTTCCACTCTCGTGGACGGTCTTTTTAGCAATGATGATTTACTCCCTTTTGATATAGTGCAAATAAGCCGTATGCTTTTTGAGAGGGAGGGGACATGCGGGATTCAGCCCCCTCCCGCTATGGATGCGAGACGGCCCATCTATGCCAACCCATAGTGGGGCAGGGGATCTTCATACCCTATGCTCCCACAGATCAAAAGCACACAGAAAGGGAGAAACATGACCTACCCCAAACCCTTGCCCACAAGGGTCACCGACGTCCCGACTGGCGATGAGGAAGCCTTCCAGATAGGCCGCTCAGCCAGGTCAGGCTCGGACCCAATCCTTCGCATGTTAGAAGCTACCTTTCTATCCCTGAATGAATCTAACCCTAACCTAACCGACTCCTGCTGGCTTTGCTACGATGTTAAACCCCCCTTTTACGAAGGAGTCGCTTTAGATACCCCCTTCAGCTATTCCACAGCCGACGCCCCTCGCCAGTGCAGATGGGACACACCCCGCAAAGGAATTACCCTGAGTCAAGTCACAGGTCAGGGCAGATGCTTTGGCAATGCAACCCTAGCTAAGCGGAAAGGCGACGTCTGCACCGAAGTAGTTGAGCCCGACAGGAAGAATAATAAGTGGGTAGTCCCATCTGCATCTGGGATGTGGGTTTGCCAGAGATCTGGAGTGAGTCCCTGCGTGTTTCTTGCCAAATTCGATAACTCTAACGACTTTTGTGTTCAAGTTCTGATCGTCCCTAGGATCCTGTACCACTCAGACGAAGAGGTGTACCACCTTTTCGAAGAAAACAGCCGGCTCCACAAGAGAGAAATACTAACAGGTATAACTATCGCAATGCTGCTCGGCCTAGGAGCGGCTGGAACGGCAACAGGTGTCTCAGCCCTAGCAACTCAACACCAATGACTGTCCCAGCTGCAGATGACCATCAATGAGGACCTGCAGAGGATCGAGAAATCCATTTCCTTTCTAGAAAAGGCAGTCTCCTCGCTCTCAGAAGTGGTCCTGCAGAACAGGAGAGGACTGGACCTCCTGTTCATGCAGCAAGGGGGCCTGTGTGCTGCCTTGAAAGAGGAATGTTGTTTCTACGCTGACCACACAGGAGTCGTTAGAGACTCCATGGCAGAACTCCGAAACAGACTGGCTCAGAGACAGAAAGACAGGGAAGCCCAACAGGGCTGGTTCGAATCCTGGTTCAATCGATCACCATGGCTAACCACCCTAATTTCTACCCTAATAGGTCCATTGGCAATGCTGCTTTTAGCTATTACCTTCGGGCCATGCCTGCTGAACAAGCTAGTCTCATTCGTTCAGGCCCGCCTAGAACGGGCTAGCATCCTGTTCGTGGGACAGCAACACTTACTGTGGATTCAATAGGGAACACTGCCAGTCACGAGAGACTTGCCTGGCAGAAACTTACTCAGGTTTCCCAAGACCCTTTTCCCTAGTCAGATCTCAACCTCCTACCTCATTTCAATGCCTATGTATAGGACTACCTCATTCATTTGTGAAAGAGGGGGGGGAAGTGTGGTAGGTAAGGGACAGGCGTTCGGAAGATTTCAGGCTGTGACGGAAAATTACAGGAATCCTTCTACCCCTCTCCCCATAGATAAGGATCACCCTTGGAATGTAGCCAAACGTGTAGCCCCCCTAACCTATGGATGCCAGTAACTTTCCACTCCATACTAACCCTAGAAAGTATAGACAAACCCCTTTCTGACGTAGAGAAACCCCTTAGTCCATAAATACCCTTGAGACCCCTCAATAAATGCCTTTAACCGTCCACCACATTGGTGTTAGCGTTCGTTATTGGCCATGAGGGATCCCAAGGAGGAGATCGCAGTGCTGGACTCTGATACCAGGTCATCGCGGCCTTCACAAGAAGGCAACAGAGTTAGGAGCAGAAGTCCACAGGAAAGCTGGAATCAACAAAGAAGCAGAGGTAGGAGCAGGAGCAGGCAGCTCCAGTCATGGTGGGGATGGGAGTGGGCGGGGAGGGCTGGAGCTCCTGCCACAGGCAGAGAAGCTGATACAGGTACGGAGACTGGAGCTCCTGGCATGAGCAGAGAAACTGGAGACAGGGAGAGGCAACATTTCCAGGGGGTCCCAGCCCCTTTCTCTGGTTGCCCATCTCATTTCCCCAGGGCCCTGCCTGCACGTACCTTGCTTCAGTCTCCCTGCTCCAATCCATTCCCCTGCCAGCTCGAACACCTCCCACTCTTCACAGCACAGAAAAATCCTTCCTTTCCAACAGTATAATACAATCCATCTTTCTCCAGAAAATAAGGTTAAACTTTAAATTAATAATCCATATCACATATACATTCATTCATTCATTCATTCATTCACACTCACTTTTATTTCTTTATTATCTCACTCATTCTCACTCACAAGACAACAAGGTACCTTTTACTTCCAAGTCACTTTGTTAATATCCACCCATGGGTATTATAAAATCTCAAATGTTATTGGGCAACCCTGGATTTTCTTGGGTGTCCCTCAATCCCGCAGTGTTGTCCAACCCTGGATGTTCTTGGGTGTCTTATCCCTCAATCTAGCAGAATTTTTAGGGGCCCCCTCCACTTTTTATCCCGCATTCCCAGTGGATTGTGCCAGGAAAACCCTCGGCTCCCTCTCCAAGGGGTCCCACCCCTTCCCCCAGACCCAGTCCCAGTTACCCCAGGGGATTCTCTCACTCCTTTTATCTCTTGCTTCATCTCTTTACTGACCGTTTTTCTCATGAAAGAACAGAACTGCAGTGTGGGAGACTCCTCACTCACACACTTAGCAGGTCTGGAATAACCAGCCTGCGTCACATTCACACACACTTTCACCCCCTGTATTTGCCCCCCTGAAAGAATACTTTACCAATCTTCTTTTTTTCTTCAAGTCTGTGCACAAGAATTTTGGGGCTACCATGATTCTTAGGGAGCCTTTTTTTTCCCTTTTCCTTTGCTTTATGTGTCTCCTTTTGTCCACTGGGTGTTCTACCTGCAAGTGCTGATCACACCAGGAGAGACAGAGCAAGGCTGCCTAAACCTGGCAGGGCACACCTCCCCCCGCTCGGGATCTCCCGGTGGTCTCAGAAGCGAGGTGTTACATCCTGGGCCAAGCACCCATTTGTGAAAAACATGTTCACTCTCCTGGGAAAATTTTAAAAGTTTAATAAAGGACAATAGGAGACAAGGACCATAGAGCAAAGGTTATTAGGGCCAGGTGCATCTTGGCACTCAGCCAAGAACACACCATTACCTTCGGGGATACCCCTTAAATACCCTTTCCCTTACATCAGCCTGTCGCATATTCATAGACCCTTATGCCTATCCATAAACTAGTTTACATATTCCAGGACCTATTTTACATGGCCCCTCCTTGGGTCCGCCTTTTTAGAGCATGCGTGTTTCTTGGCTGTGGTTTTGGCTCCTTCTCTTTATCACCTCCAGTCTGGGCCTTGGTCCATACTTTTTCAGATGGTGAGTGCTGATAGTTGGCATATCTGTAGCAGGTGTCCTCATCCTATGTTCATTGGATGTTATCCCATCCAAGCAGGCATTTTAACACAAGCATAGCTATTTCACAACTATGTTTAAGCTTAATTAACAACAGAAATAAAAATTATATCAAAGTTACTTTAACACTACACATATAAATCCATTTTAATATTTGCTAAAAGCTAATATTATAATATGCATCTATAAAATTACCGAATAATACTGATGTGAAGAAGGGATCTGATTCAGGATGGTATAGGGATCTGGGACTGTGGGATGCCTTGGTCTGACAATTTCATTTATTATTCTTAAATCCTGCACCATTCTGTAGGTTCCATCTGGTTTCTTAACAGGCAGGACAGGAGTGTTATAGGGAGACATACACGACTCCAAAAGACCTGCCTTTAGCAGGGACTCAATGACAGGCTGTAACTCCTTCTTTCTCTCCCTTGAAAGAGGGTATTGCTTTTTAGACACCAGCTGTCCTGGTTGCTTCAAAGTAATTTGGAGAGGCTCTATGTCTAGTTTTCTGTATTTCCCTGGAGCTGCCCACATTTCTGGGTTTATTTCAGCATAAGCCTTCTCAGACATTTTACACTAAGTTACCACAGTGTTAGACTCTGTATCATTTTTTACAACACTAATTTGCATTCCCACTTTAGCCATCAAATCCCTTCCTAGTAAATTACAATCACAATTAGGAGCAAACAGGAATTCATGCATTTCAAACCTGTCTCCCACATCTATTAATAGGGGTTGAATAAAATGCACCTGCTTATCCTTTCCACTCACCCCTTGAATAATCAAATATATTTTTGACAATTTTTCCCCCTTTGGGATAAAATTTAAGGTGGATCAAGAGGCCCCTGTGTCTACCAGGAAACACATCTCCTCTCGATATGGACCCACCTTAAAAGTTCTCAAGGGCTCCAGAGTTGTGGGTCGCTGTTATAATGGGAGCCCCTGACACCCCTAACAATCCATCTCCATTAATTGCTCGACTTCCTCCTCCTGAGGATCCATCTGTCGCTGCAGACAGTCCTGCTTCCAGTGTCCCTCTGCCCTGCAGATAGCACATGGATTTCTCCCCAACCACTGTTTGGGTTGGCTCTCCCTTGCTGGGGAGGGAATGCCTCTGCCACTTCCTTGTGACTGACCCCATCCCCTCTGTCCTGGAAGACCCCTTGGACCCTGTGGCTTATTCCTCTGGGGCTGTAAAAACTGCTATCATCTTTGTCTTTGCCTTTTCCTCATCCCTTCTTACATATATATCTGCTGTGCTTTTCTAACCAATTCCTCCAGATGCTTATTCTGCCACTCTTCATCTTTCTGTACTTCTTTTCTTATATCGGGCCAGGATCTAGTAACAAATTGTACCTTCAGCAATGTGTGAAAGGCTGGACCCTCACGATCCATCCCTCCGTGCTTTCACAAGGCATCCCTAATCCTCTTTAACCAATGAGAGGGGCTTTCCTGCTTTTCCTGTTCCAATGACATAGCCTTAGCTATGTTGTTAGTTTTAGGAGAGGCTGATTTAATTGCCCTAATCAAATAAGCACGGTAATTGCAAAGGCAAGCCAGACTGGCCTGATTATTTTGATCCCACTGGGGGTCCACCTGGGGGATTGCATCATCCACGGTAGGTGCATTGGGTCTGCCCCCCTCCCCCCCGCCCCCACTGCTTGTGGATGCTCATCCTCCCACAGTGCCGAACTTTCTGCAAAATCATTTGTTTCTCTGATGACCCAAACAAAATCCCCAAAAGAAAATCCCAGTCCTTCCATGTATAATCCGCATTTCCCAAATATTCCTCTTTTTTTTCCCCCACCCCTATGGGATCATCCAAATAATTCCTTTTTCAACCCTCTTATATCCTGGGTAGTAAGTGATACAATTACAAACCCAAACCCTCCCCCTTAACCCCCCCAAGGGAACTTGGCATAGTGGCATCTGGTGTACCCCTGATTCTTGGGTCCAGGGGGCTTCTGATGTCCTAAATTGAGTTCCTCTTCTAGTTCTATGGGTTGATATGATATGCTGCCCTCGTCCCCCTGCACTGTCATTATCATCAGGTGGGGTTATAGGAACAGCATTTCCCTGATCCCTTTGCTCCAGAGGTTGAGGATACAGGGGACCTGCAGCTGGCCCTGGGTCAGCTGGCAAACTTGGAGGACAAGACGGGGGAAGGTGCTAAAAAACATCCCAATCCTCACCATTTTTCTCTTCTTCCCCTTTTTCCTCTTCCTCCTTCTTTCTTAACACATAGACCTCTCCTGATGCTTGTTTCAACCATATCAATCCACATTCCCTTTCAATCACTCCTTTCCAATTCTCCTCTAAATACCACCACATACTTCAACACAAAGTCTATTTGTTCCATATCTCTGTGTATATCAATCAAAAACAGGAAAGGTGATGAGGTTTTGGATACTGTTGGACCTGGCATTATGTAAATGGTATGGAATAAGGGGTGGATACTATCCTGGTGAAAGGAATGAGGGACTTGTCTTTACAAACAAACTGTAGGTCTGCTGATAAATAAAATTGGATACTGAGAGATGAAAGTAACAATGGGAAGAACCATAAATTCCATAGGAATTCCACTAATTGACACAAGGAAAAAGAAAAACGGGGGGGGGGGGATATACATTAGAAGGGGGTCTTAGGTATTAGGCGATTTGGGAAGTCTGTACCTCTCAAGTACTTCAGCCAAAAGGGAAAGAGAGAGGGAAATACAGCTGGGAAATTAGGATAAAAAGGAGGCTGCATCCTCCAAAAATTTTGAGACACCGCAGGGGAAATGCCCCATGGCCTCTGATACCCAAAAGCTAGGCTGGAAATAAAATCCCAGAGACTGGTGTCTATGGAGTAGGTATTTGTTTATTGCAGTGCTGGATGTGAGGGGGATTTGTCTTCTTAACTCACTCACCTTTGTCAAGTGCTGTGGTATATTTATACAGTAAGTATTGCTTAGTATCACTATGTCACTGTAACATCATCACATACACACTGGAACTAATTTACATAGTATGATCTCATGGTTATTAGATAGTTCTTTTGCACTTGCGCCTCCCCAATTCGGGGGTCATTGGGGGTTTTTGATGAAGGCTTCCAAAGTCTTCTTCGCATCTGAACGTTTCAACTTTGTCTTCGGAGCATGTGCAATTATGGTGTTCCTTGGTCTATCTGGTCCTAATCGGCCTAAATTCTTTATTTCGTGGCTATTGGCTTTACATTTGCCAATTTCTCATTAGTACTATACTTATCTATCTCTAAAGCTATCCTCCTGGTGAGTTTTTTTCTTCTTTTTTGTCTATTCAGCATTAAGCAACTAGTTAACCGTATACTAGACGTTACATTGTATAGACAGCTATTTATATCAGGTTATACAGGCATAAAAAGTTATGATTCATGTTATATAGGTACAAAAACTATGATTTAGGTTATATTGATATCAGGTTATATTGATATCTTATAACTCAAGCTATATAAGCACCTTGTAACTTTGACCTAAGTTATATAGGCATCACCTCTCCCTTCATTCGAATAAAGTTACAGGACTCCTCTGTCTCCTTTTTGGACATAAACCTCTGGTGTTCGTGGATTAATTTTCCTGACACTGGTTTGGGCTGGGATAGAGTTCACTTTCTTCTCAGTAGCTGGTACAGTGCTGCGTTTTGGATTCAGTATGGGAATAATGTTCATAACACACGGATGTTTTGGTGGTTGCTGAGCAGTGCTGTCTAGGGGATGGTTTTTATCCCATACACATTTTATTTTTTTGTTTTGTGTCCAGAATGGTCATTGCCCGCCCCCTGCCTCCCAGCTCCGGGAGTATCGCGATGGGTGAGAGGCAGCCCGGGATCCTGCGAGAGTTGGGGGCCAGGGTCTGCTGCTTCCTTCCGGTGGCGGTGGCGGACTTCGGGCATCCACGCGGCGTGTGCGTCTGACTGGACATACTGTTGCCTTGTAGTTTTTGTCTGTTTCTTTTTTATTAACCCGACACCCCGTGCCCGCCCGGATACCCTGTGGCTTCTGGCATAGCTCGTGAGTCTTTGCTACACTTTGCCACTCCGGCTGTGCTCGCCTCTGCTGTTCCAGCCTGCTGCTCAGAGATTTCCTGCTGCAGTCCATTCAGCTTCCCGAGTGGCACTTAGACTGGCTGCTTCCCGTGATTTTGCAAAGGAAGGCCCTTTTCTCTCTCTCTCTTTCCCGCTTACTTGTCTGGTAAAATGGGTCCTTCTATTGCTATGTAGTGTTAGAGGAATACTAAGCCCAGGAATTAGTTCTCTCAGCAACCTTTTTCAACAGTTGTTGCATCAGCTTGTTTACAAGGATAGGCCTCTTCCCATCCTGAGAACATCTCTAAAATGACAAAGACTACTCAAAATTATAGCATTTAGGCATCTGAATAAAGTCAATTTGCAAATTTACAAATGATCCTCATGGTTTAGGAGGTGTGTAGCTATAGTTTTCTTCCCTTTCTGTCTTATACTATTTTGTTGAAAAGGTGTCCAACAATATAAAGATTTAAGAATTCGAACAATAATAAACTTCAATCATTTGCATCTCAATGACAAAATGAAAGCCCCTTCCTGGTCATTTAAGCTATAGAAATTTTTTAATAAATAAAAATGTGTATGAATTTTAAAAATGATAAATTTATGTGGAAAATTAAAAAAGGGAAATGACATATTAAAGTGCTTTCAGTATTAGCTGCATCTTTAGATATAACAACATTTTAATGACATAGCCATTAGCTCAGTGACTTCACTAAAACATTCAATTGCTAGAGAAGGTTTTTGATCAATAGAAAAGTCTCCCTATCTTTACTGTCTTCTCAAGAATATGTGCTAGGGAGAAATCCCTGGGAACATTGTAGGAGTTGAGCAACTCCATCTCCCCAGCAGCTATAGGGGGTTTGAGAAGTGTCTCTATTGGTTGACTGCACCTTCTTCATCCTTAAATATCTAATCTCAATCAGTGGTGGTTGAGTAGTTAATTTAGAGCATATTCACAGAATCACAGAATATTCTGAGTTGGAAAGGACCCAAAAAGATCATCGAGTCCAACTCTTAAGTGAATGGCCCATACGGGGATTGAACCTGTGACCTCGGCGCTATTTGTGTCATGCTCTAACCAAATTAAAATATTTAAAGGAAAGTTCTTGTTTTTTAAGCAAATAAGCTTGAAATCTGACCCTCCAGTGGAGGGGAGGGTCTGAATATTCTCAGCTTCTTCCCCCGGGGTGACCACTCCCCTTCACCACTTCCTGCAAAGTTCCAGGGGCAGGGTGGGAATAATGTAGGATAGCACTGAAACTGTAACCTTACCCATACCTTGTGCCCAAGTTGTTGTCATTAAGGGCTTGTTAAGTATCTTTTAAGGATCCCTAGAAAGGTTCTAGCTCCTTAGGGGGGAAAAAAGTAAAAAAATCATATTTCTTCTTGGATCAGGAACTTATCTGAGCATCCTTGAACAAACATATAGGATGTCTTGTGCCACTTACAATCATAGTGGCTGATCCTAAATTGTCCTGTCCAGACACCCCTTGTTTACAAGCAGGATGGTATGCACTTGTGTAATGACAGTAGCCATGAGAGATTTACACTGCCACTAGGTACATTAAGTGATATTTGTTCCCCAACAATTCACCAAATTCTTCTGCAATACTCAGTTCCACTACTTGGCTTCATCGGGATTAAATTTCTGTAAGTTGAGGCTATTCCTTTGGAACTGTGCATTTCACTTTTCTACCTGATTCTTCACAAATTTCAAAGTTCAAATTCTAGAGAGCTCAGCCTTAGTCTGATTCTCTCAGATTTCCTCCTGCTTTATAGAAAATATCATTGTTGATTTGATAGGTGAAAGTGATTTCTTACAGGGAGTCTTGTACATACTCTGGTAAGCATCTCCTTTCATACCCAAACTACAAATTCTAGTCACTAGGCCTTGCAGTTTGACCTATTTATATCTTCTAATGCTCCTTTCTCCCCCCCCCCCCCCCGAATCCAATTGTTCCAATTAACCAAAGAATTTACTAGCACAGGTCCTGTTTTGGTGCCTGCATAACACTCTAGAAGGTTGGTTACAAATTTATCGCTGTAAGCACATTAACAAAGGCTCACTCCTCCATCACACAAGGATTACACATGTAATCTTGGGAATGCTCACAATTTGACCATATCCTTCTGACTACAAAACTATTAAAGGATGTTAGGAATGACTACCTTGTCTAACAGCTGCTGCCCAGAACTCCTCTCCAGCCACTGGAGCCCAGTTCTGTGTGTCCCAGGGACTCCAGGGTCTCTTCCCAGGCTGAGGGACATGGCTGCCACTTTCCCATTTGCAGGTTCAACTGGTAACAAAGCTGAGCTTGTATCCCAGAGATCCCCCACCCACATACAGGACACACAGAGGACATACACAAGACACTGACATGGCCAGTTACACAGACTGCCACAGATAAGGCACTGCCTTCAACAGCACCTACATATAGGATTTGCATAAAACAAACATAGCTAAGTCCCCTTCCTCCTCTTTGACTGGTAGAAATTGAAGGTCAGTAGTGAAGGCACACACACGACACTGTCTAGATGGACAAGCACATGAACATTAGTAGATCCCATGAGTACTGGTGTGACTGTGGTCACAAGGGTTTTCAGGATGAAGAAGAGACGAGAATGTTGACTCCATGATCAGAAGGCTTGATTTATTATTTTATGATATATGTTACATTAAGACTATACTAAAAAGCAATAGAAAGGAAAAGTTTCTTCAGCAGCTAGCTAAGCTAAGAATAGAAAAGAATGAATAACAAGGATCTGTGTCTCAGACAGAGCAAGAGCCAGCTCTGCCATGAGTGGTCAAGAAATCCAAACACCCACAGGAGACCAATCACCTGTTGCATTCCACAGCAGCAGATAACCATTGTTTACTTTGGTTGCTGAACTGCAGCTTGTCACAAGGAAAAATCCTAAGAAAGGATTTTTCATGAAAGATGTCTGCGACATGTCACCTTTTTTTATTTAGTTAAATTAAAAGGAAAAAGTGTTTGTAATTTTCTCTGCTGTACTCATGCCGAAGAAAAAGACAAACACTTGACAGGTTATCTGTTGCCAATCAAACTCCACTCAAGTGCTCCTGTGGAATGCACTGGGAATTTCTTCACCTGTAGAACATAAAATTCTATCATATTACTAAAACAATTCTATAATATAAGAAAATGCAAAAACAATGCAAAGAAAATTCAAGTCCAAGCAGCTGAGTTTCAGGAAAAGTCCATGGCTTGAAGATGTTCCTCTTTGCCATATCTGAAAGTTTCTTTTGGTCCTGAAACAGGCTTGCTACAGAAAAAGGTCCATCAATATTTATCAAAAGTCCATTGACAGTCTTCAAACAATTTTGAGAAAATTAGAAAATTTCTGAAATGTCTTGCCACAGCCCTTCATTGAACAACTTGGGCTGAAGCCAATCCCTGGCTCCTCAATGCCTCTGAGCTGCTGCCAGCTCTTTCACCCTTTTTTATTCAATTTAATTTTTTTTTTTTTTTTTTTTTTTTTTTTTTTTTTTTTTTTTTTTGTCTTGTCGGAAAGAGCAGCAGCAGCAGCAGAGGAGCCAGAGAGAGGCCCTTGGGGGCCCTGGCCCATGTGGAAGGATCAGGAACCCCAGACCTGGCCCACTGAAAGGTGGCCCAGGACCAGAAGGGGGAAGCAAAGCCCCCAAACTCAACAGGAGGCTGGGAGGTGGCCCTGGCCCAAGCAACCAAGGCAGACAGCCCAGGCCCAGCCCCCGAGGCAGGCTCTGCATTGGCACAGACCCGCACCCTTTTGCCAGTACAATGGCAGAAGGGGTGACCAAACGCTTCCTTTCCCCAAAATCACCGAGGCATGCCGGCAATGGGAAGACAGAAGCTGTCCCGAGAAACTTCGTCTCGGGTCTGGGGATGTCCTTTCCCCACAGCAGACAAGCGATGCTCGCTTCCTGCTGTGCCCTCTGCCTCTGCAATGCAAATGCACCAGGTGTTCCTCCCATCTGCCTCACGGCACCACCTCCACCCCCTCTGGGCTGGGGACCAGGGGCAGAACTTTCGGGACCCACCTCCCCCTCGCCGCTGGGGCGCGCGAGGGGCGGCAGAGAGATTCGCATCCCCCAGGGGGAAAACCCGGACCAAACACCCCCCAACCCGCCAAGTATGCTGATCTTGAAAACAGGCAGCCGCGCTGCACCCACAGCCAGCTGTCGGGCCATGCCTCCTCCACGGAAGGACAGGCTGACGCCCTCTTCCCCTGTCCCAGCTCCCCCCGTAGGGGCAGCCCCGGGACAACCCGAAAAACTCGGGGAGGAAGTCACGCTGGATGCAGGAGGCGCCTCTGCTGCTGCCGCCGGCTCCAAGGCAGCCTCTGACGCGGACATGGAGAACGGAGTCCCCGCAGGGGCGGGCAGCGGGGCCGCCTGGGGAGGCGGCGGGGGCGGCGGGGGCGGCACGGGGTCGGCAGCTTCTTCTGCGCCGGACTCTGACATCGGCCGCGGAACCGCAGTCGCAGAAGGCGGCGGGACGGCCGGGGGGAGCGGTGGATCGCTGTTGCCCAGCAACATCGGCGCAGCCGCGGGAAGCGGTGTCTCTGAGATAGATGCAGGCAGGAAAGCCGGCGGAACCACGGCCGGAGCGCCCACAGGCTCTGCTGGAGGGGCGGCCACGGGACGGGCCGCGCGGGGAACCGCCCGCACCCGCGGGGCGGGTTGGGGCGGTGCCCGTGGCGCTGGCCGGGGCGGTGCCCGCGGCGCTGGCCGGGGCGGCGCCGCCCACTCCCATCCCCCCTGAGAGCAACGGGAGGGGGGAACAAACGGCTCCGTCTGAGCATGCTCCGAAGACGCAGTAAAAAAAACTTCGGCTGCGGGCGAAACTTCGCCCCCCCACTGTGGTTCAGGGGGGCTGGAAAGCAGCAGATCGTCCCCCTCCAAAGGGTCTTCCCCCGGAATTGGGGGGAACGGGGCTTTGCCCTTGCAGTTAGCAATCCAGGGAAAAACAGCTGCTCTCCGTTTCAAGACTAGAAAGAGCTTCAAAAAGGTTGGATAAATCGAGGGGCATCCGAACCCCCGGTATAAAAAGAATTGGAAAATGGAGCCCATACACTCCCAGACAAACACATCGAGGGCATATAGCACATTCGTAAAAAACCCAAAGAGCTTCGCCCATCGAAAAAACTCATAGAGATCTGTCTCCAACAGGAGAATTCTGTCCTCTTCACCCCATTTTTGCCAGAGGGCAATAAGTTTCTCCTCTGAAGGGGAGAATGGAACCTCATCCTCTAGGGGAGGAGTCCTCCAGATGAGCAGCCACAAACTATGAATGACCTCATCTTTAGGAGGGGAAAAACCAACAGTACCTTGTGACAGTGTCCAGGACTCTCTGGCTATCTGCACGGTTCTGCTGAGCTTTCCGGACATCTTCCTGGAGGCTTTTCAGAAGGTTCTCTTTGTGGTCAGCCTTGCTGTGAACTCTGTCCAAATTCGGATCTTCAGTTCTTCAGCTCCTGGCTAGAATCCACTTCTGTGGTCACTTGTGAAGCAACCATCAATGCCACACATTCGGGGTTTACCCAGTGCAGCAATGCTCCTCTGGTGGTCTCACCAAGTGATGATTGTCCTCCTCAGTCGGGGGTCACCAATTGTGACTGTGGTCACAAGGGTTTTCAGGATGAAGAAGAGACGAGAATGTTGACTCCATGATCAGAAGGCTTGATTTATTATTTTATGATATATGTTACATTAAGACTATACTAAAAAGCAATAGAAAGGAAAAGTTTCTTCAGCAGCTAGCTAAGCTAAGAATAGAAAAGAATGAATAACAAGGATCTGTGTCTCAGACAGAGCAAGAGCCAGCTCTGCCATGAGTGGTCAAGAAATCCAAACACCCACAGGAGACCAATCACCTGTTGCATTCCACAGCAGCAGATAACCATTGTTTACTTTGGTTGCTGAACTGCAGCTTGTCACAAGGAAAAATCCTAAGAAAGGATTTTTCATGAAAGATGTCTGCGACATACTGGCACCAACCTTTCTGTCCTTTCTGTATGCCTGGCTATATTCCAGGCTCTCTTACCTGTTTCATGGGCCTTTTATTCGCCATCTGGTCACCAAACATGCACATATTCATCCCACAGGCATTCCACATTTAAGTCATACACCAACAGGCTTTTTTTTTTTTTGTTTGTTTGTTTGTTTTTTGGTTTGGTTTGGTTTTAGCTGTTCAATTTTTTTTTTCTTCCTGAGAGTCTCCTAACCCTCTGGAAAGGGACTCTGTCTCTCCTTCTGGAGACCTCTTCATACCAATTAAAAATACATGCCACATTAAGCGGACTATTTTATCTAAGTTAAGGTACCTTCTAGAGTGAATTGTTTTGAGGCATCATTTTTTTTGGTCCCCAAATCCCAATTATCTAAGTACCTGCAGGCTTTAGGAGAGAACTGCATTTACATATAGTACTCTGGAGTTCTCTTTGAGGGCAGTGAAACTTCCTTTGATTGTCCAATTCCCGTTTTCACTTATTCAGAGGAAACAAAGCAAAGTCAGAGGGACTTATGTGGCTTGGATCCTCAGTGAGGGAGTGCAAATCTAGGCCTTTCCATGGCAAAGAGGAATAAGATAAAAGGTTTGGGCAGCTTGGAGAAGACAGAGCTTTGACTTAATCCCCTCACAGCAATCAACCATGTTTTTCTTCTCCAATGTGACTAACCATAACCAGAGACTGGAGGGACCCTCCTGGTCACTGTGTCTAGCCTGAGCCCACCATACTGGTTGAGGTTGGGGTCATCAACAGTGAAACCAAAGGAGGCTCATGCTAGAACTAGAGACAAAAGAGGGATAATGGGGTCACTTACACCAAGAGCTCACACCATTCTTCTTTAACAGCTAGGGCTAATCGCTCTGCAGAGGGTAGTCTGGGTGGCTAATGGATATCAGAAGAGAGGATGACTCTAAGTAGTGGCAGAAATCAATGCCCAGCTCTCAAGAATCACCATTCACACAGGTGCATTCATTCTTTCATACCATATTAATACCAGAAACCAACCCAGACTTTTCCTGACTTACCTCTCCTAAATTTTACCAGAAAGAGCATTACAGATTTCTTCTCTCTTTAAGACAGCAATTTGGGTCTGAACTGACCTTTACCAAAAGTTTGGATTCAGCAGTCTCAGCATGCCACAGAAGCCTACAGATGACCATTGCCCAAAGTCCCAGTAATGATTTCAAAAGGTCCTGTACCTTCTGAGTGGCACCAAGGAGTTTTGGCAGGGAGCAGTCTGTGGTTCTCCCAGGTGAAGCATGATATGTGAATCTGACTTATGGCTTCAAATTTGTCATGGAAAAAATGGAATACCATTTACATCAGATCAGAACAGAAGCTATTGGAGAGAGCACAGAGCAACAGACAAACAGTCTCTGCTGATGTGAACTCTGTCTATGTAAAGTGGATACAAGCTTTTATGCACTTAAAGATGCTGTGCCAAAGACAGATAACGTAATGTGAGTTATTAATCTGTCACATACATAAGACCACAGAACTGCTCAAGGCTGGTTTAGAATCTGCTTTCTTTAGCACAGAGACTGATCATGAAAGTTACACAGTGATTATTGTTTCAGGAGACAGGGTGAGAGTTCAGTCAAGAGGCCCATGAGACAGGATGAGAATTGACTCAAGAGACCCACCCAGGCCTTAGCATTTCTACTTCCACAATAGAAATGAGTAATTGTAAAATTCAGAAAAAAGGATGATCGCTTAAAAAATTGAGAAGAGACATACCTTCTTTGAGAATGATGTAAAAAATATTTTGAGAGAAAAATCTATATATTTGGAATTATTTGAAGTAGAATTTCCTATTCTTATTTTAATTTTTATTAGTCCTATTAAGCCCCGATGGATCTAAGTGGAAAGATATCTGTGCAAATTAACTACATAGAAGAAAATATTACAACTTTAAACCGATTTGATAATTTCCTTGTAACACTGGCAGCTACAACCCTCCTACCTATATAACAGATGATTATATATTCATAAGCTGAAGATGTTTCTAAAACATTCTACAAATATGTAGAGGCGGGGAAAGAACTTGTACCATTTAATTTTATTTGTGCCAAGGCCTGAAACAGGTTTGATTTTTTCCTTCAAAGATAGGCACATGAAGTTCCTTCCTTTGAGAACACAAATTGACAGCCCAGTCAACTGAGATAAAGACCCAAATTTAAGGCTTGTACCACAGCTTATCCTGTTCTTCTTTCCAAACAAGTAAGTATACAAATGCTGCTTGACAGAACAGATAAGAGTACAGTATCAAGAAGAAACAGCCTTCAAGTCACAGAATGGTTGAGGTTGGAAGAGACCTGTTGAGATCATCTAAGTCTAACTTCCCTGCTCAAGCAGGGCCACCTAGAGCTGGCTGACCAGGACCATATCTCCAAGGCAACCACTCTGGCCAACTTGTTTGAGCGCTCGCTCAGTCACCTTCATAGTAATAAAGTGCTTCCTGATGTCAATACTTTCTTAACCATCATGGGTAGGATGGTTCTGAAGAATTACTGTGGACTTACAGTTACAGTGTTCTGGCAACAGATTTTATGAGATAAAATTATTTGGTGGCCAACCTTTAGAAATTAATTAATTTAAGATTATTCTGTCTTGCTTTTAGCAGCAATTATCCTGAGAACCCTTTCAACCTTAGATACGATGACATACATTTTGTAGTCTGTTGTAGTGCACTAAATAGTTTATTTAGTTGTTGTTTTGCACTGGCGTTTGGTATTTTGCACTGAATAGTATGTCTGTATCACATGGTTTGTCCCATGCTCCCTTCTCCCCTAAGCCCCAGTGGTGGTGGTTTCTCCCTGGTCTACTCCTCCCCTCGCCCCTCTCCTCAGTTGTATCCCATTGGCTGTGGTCCCTCTCCTCTGCCCCCCTTCCCCTGGTTTTAAAATCTCCCGCCATTAGGCATTCCCGCTCTTTCTTTCTCGGATGTCTACTTCTTTCCCTGACGGCTCCTATCCACAAATAAATTGGGACTCTGGTCCTGAGAGGAAAGAGCGCCTCCTGTCTTTTACTTTTGTCCTTGTGAGACTGAGAGGGGCCAGGGGTCCAGAGCTAACTGGATCGGACCCTTGAAAGGCCCCAGGGATCAGTCTTACAGTAGTCCTCTATGTGAATACTGAACAAATGCCCATTAAACTGGCGCAGCCTGATTTTGAGAATGGCTGCTATGTGAGAGAATACATACAGCTCATTCAGATAGTCAGCAGTGATTTGGAAGACCATTTCCTGCTGGTTGACATAAGGATCATTGACTTCAATTCCCTGCTCCTCACAGGAATACCTAAAACTAAATCATATGACTAAGATCATCCAGAAGCTCCTTGAACTCTGACAGGCTTGGTGCCATGATCACTTCCAGTGATAGAACATCCTCTCAGTGAAGAACCTTTTCCTAATGTCCAATCTGAACTTCCCCTGATGCAGCTTCATACCATTTCCACCATAGAATCATAGAATCATTAAGGTTGGAAAAGACCTCTAAGATCATCGAGTCCAACTGTCAACTGAGCACCACCATCATGTTCACCATTAAACCATGTCCTCAGGTGCCATATCCACATGTTTTAGAACACTTCCAGGGATGGTGACTTCACTTCCCTGAGCAGCCTGTTCCAATGCTTTACAATCCTTTCTGAGACAAAAAAAAATTCCTAATATTGAATCTAAACCTTCCCTGACACAAGTTGAGGCCATTTCCTCTCATCCTGTTACTTGTTACCTGGGAGAAGAGACTGACCCCCATCCCACTACAACTTCCTTTCAGGGAGTGGTAGAGAGCAATAAGGTCTCCCCTCAGACTCCTTTTCTCCAGGCTAAACAACTCCAGTTCCTTCAGCTGCTCTTCATAAGACTTGTGCTCCAGCCACTTCACCGGTTTTCTTGCTCTTCTCTGGACTCACTCCATCAGCACCTCTCCCTTTGCTGCCCCTCTTGAGGAGGTTGCAGACTGTAATGAAGTCTCCCTTCAGCTTCTCTTCTCTTCTCTTCTCTTCTCTTCTCTTCTCTTCTCTTCTCTTCTCTTCTCTTCTCTTCTCTTCTCTTCTCAACAAGCCAAGTGGCCTCAACTGCTCCTCATAAGTCTTGCCTTTGAGATTTTTTAGCATATCAGTCCCCTGCCTCTGGACACACTCTAATAATTTTATGTCCTTCTTATGATTAAGTGCCCAAAACTGCACACAGTACTTGAGGTGGTGCTCCACCAGTGCAGAGTGGGACAATCACATCCCTCGACCAGCTGGTGATACTGTGCCTGATGCACCCCAGGACTCGATTGGCCCTTTTGGCTTCTAGGGCACACTGCTGACTCATATTCAACTTGACATCAAACTGAACCCTCAGATCCCTTTCCATGGTGCTGCTCTCCAGCCTCTTGTTTGTACGTATAGCATCCAGACCCCCCCAGTTTGTACATATAACCAGGATTACCCCATTCCAGGTGCAGAATCTGGCACTTGCTCTTATTAAATTCCATAGAGTTGGTGATTGCCCAGCTCTCTAGTCTATCCAGATCTCTCTGTAAAGCCTCTCTACCCTCAAGGGAATCCACAGCTCTTCCTAATTTAGTATCATCATCCAATTTACTTAATGTACATTTGATTCCTGTGCCCAGAAAATTTATAAAAACATCAAAGTGTACTGGCCCTAAAATTGAGCCCTGGGGAACCCTACTGGTGGTTGGCCACCAGCCCCGATGTGACCCCATTTACTATAACTCTTTGAACCCAACCTGTAAGCCAGTTGTTCACCTGATGTATTATGGACTTGTCCAGCTGTATGCTGGACATTTTGTCCAGAAGAATACTGTGAGACACAGTATCAAAAGCTTTGCCAAACTAATAAAAAAACCCCACCACATCTACTGGTTTCCCTTGGTCAATTAGATGTGCAACCTTGTCATAAAAGGAAATTAAGTTAGTTAAGCAGGATTTTCCCCTCATGAGCTCATGCTGGCTATGACCAGTATATTTATTACAGCCAAATATTACTCGTTATGTAGATGGTATAATGGGCTGCATACAACAATAATTTTATAGGTTACAAAATGTGTAAAAGAGCTGCAAGTTTGCATGTATTTGGGTTACAGGGATCTATGGAATCATAGTGACCATTAGTGATGCATTGCAGAAAAATAGCTATGGTGCTGTGTAAATTCTCACATTGTGTATTGACTCCAGTATGCAACATCTCTTATATCCCTAATCAAGCACTAATGCTCAATATCTTGTAGCCCCATGACCACAAGGTGCAGAGAATCATTGGTGATATGGGAGATTAAGGGGAAACAGGATGAGGAAGGGAATTTAAAGAGCATTGCCCTGGTGGCAGCATGCAGAATGAAGTGTGTTCAGGGAAGGAATAAAAGTGAAGCAGGTTGCATTCTAAGGAAAGACATATGTGGGGAAGGGTAGGGGTCCATGAGAAACATTGCTGAAGGGAAAGGTTGGCACAAGGCAGCTGGTAATGCACACACTGGTTGTGCATGTGCTGAGTCCAGCAGGCCAAGTGTATACAGCAGTTACAGAAAATGTTCAGCTTTGGCAAAGAGGGCAGTACAGCTGCTGTCATAGCCTCACCTACTTTAGATGGCAGCAGTCAACAAATACCACGTCCAGCAGCATCTCTTCACTGTTACTTTCTGATGGAAAAAGAAATAGAGATGGTGATAAGCTGTTTGGACAAAGTAGAACTTCCTGTTCACTCTAAACTGCTTCCAAGTAGCAGGAAACAAACAGAGTGGAAAAGCAAAGCAAATCACCGAACAGAGATGCCTGCACAAAACCCCCTTCATTTTAGTCACTAATTGGATATGACATCAGGATGTCGGTGAGCATGATCCACACGGGAGACAGATATGCTGATATGACCACACCCTCTCTTCCCTCCTTCTCCCTCCCACTCGTGTTTTGGCCTGGCAGTTGCTATCCATTTAAACTATCAGCCACCACTATAGGTTCCTTCCTTGCCCACTCCGACATCGTATGATCTTACATCCATGGATAGTCCATTGTCATACTAGTGCCACTTTGCTTGTTGGGGATAGAATGCACCCTCGCAAGCCCTTAGTGAGGTGGGGTTTTAATACGTTCCTACAAACCTTCTTTTCTTTCCTCCTTGAAGAAACAGATCCTCCTCCCCTCCGGCCCTAAAAGCTGTCCGTCATACGGTAAGCCCTGCCTCTTCCGGGTCTCTTCGGCTGGGCCACTGCTTCCTTCTTTCTTGCTTGCTCTCTCTCTTTTGTGAGTTATAGCAACTGTTGCCTTGTGAATCAAGCGCCATAGTCACCGTAGTCCTGGTGACTGTTACTCATCAACAACATCTGCTCTTCCACCGCTTTCTATTTGCTTCCTAATCATCACCTACAGCAGCCACCACCAGCAAGAACAACAACACAGCTTTCCACGATTCAGGTGAATGTAACTGTTCTGTATAGACTTGCAATTCTACCTTTCTATTCCTTTCTTCTCCCCCCCTGCCTCCACCCCAGCTTTTACCTCCTCCCTCCTTGCAGCATCCAGGCTGGGACTGCTGCATTGGGCTTCGCTATTGATTGGGGGGGGGGGGCGGGGAGGAGGGAGAGAGAAAAGCCTCGAGCGCTTTCTCTTCCTCAGCCTTTCTTCCTTCCCAATTCATAATATAGGAAGAAACATCATTTCCAAAGGGGAAAAATTATGTAAATTGCCCTGTGGTTGTTTATTATGAAGAGTATTTATTTTTAAAAATTATAATTAGAAGTTATCTAACACGCTGCAGTACTTGTAGTGTTCCAAAGTATCTTGTACATCAATAGGGAAAGGCCTATGTTACCTGTAGTACACATTTAGAGATCCTTTAAAATTATCTTGAAGGTGTGATTAGTAGTTAATAGTAGAGGTTGAAGGGCTAACTGGTACTGTGTAAGATTCTTCAGTGCAATTAATTGTCATGTCTGGGTGTAAGTGTAATTTAATTTTTTAATTTATTTTATGGCTGTACCTCTGAATTCCTAACATTCTCTTCTCATCAACTAGCACTTTCATTTTATTTTAGAAACATATTTGTTCTACATGGAATGTTTGATGATATTATTTTTTCATGCACTGATTCAGAGCCTTTTTTAATTCTTCAGCTTGTGCTACTTGTAGAATTTAACCTGCTAGTATAGAAACGTCTAAGTTTTCAGTAAACTCAAAGGAGCTGTGCATATTTAGAGCACACAATGCTGTGTGTTTGTCTTACTTTCTTAGAAACATATTTGTTTCTGAAGAGCTAAAGAAATGTTGAATGTATAGTTTGAAAGGAATAAGAGCCATCTACCTGGCTATGCCTTCTTAATTAAGGTGGCCCTACCATGCCACGTTGCTGATCCATATGGTTTCTTGTCATTCAGTTTCTGTATCAAGCTGTATTATCTCAGTAGATGATTTAAAATAATTTCATAGTCTATTAACCCTAGCTTATACTGTGTTGGGAAGTGTACCTCTTCTTACAAAAAATGTACATGCTATCTTTCTCATGAGCATAGTGTCTTTTTGCTGCCTAATACAAGTTCTACATGGAAAAAGGAGAGAACATATCTACTATGGGTTTTAACCTATTTTTAAATTACTTTAAAAGGAGAAAAACATGGATACCATGTAACTATCTAGTTTTTCACCACCCCTTAGCCACATAAATCCCATATGTATTTCCTCTATAATTGCATTACTCGAATTTACTCTTTCTCATTTAGTGCCACGATGAAATGTTTAATTGCCTCTTACACCCATATTTACATGGCACAAAATTAGGATATTTTTATCTTCAGTGATTCTGTTTTGTTTTGTTTTATCACATTATGAATACTTTTGAATTAAACCTAATTTTGAGCTAACTGTAAAGTAATATTGTATCAGGAAAATAATGATTCAATTTTTAGAATTGCTGTTTACTAACATGCAGATACAAGTCCATGAAATGGAAGAAAAAATGCTGTATTTTTAAAGGGATATTTGAAATACAGATAATGGGGGAAGCTAAAGAACAGCCTTGGAACATTTTCCTAGAATCATAAAATGGTTTTGGTTGGAAAGGACCTTAAAATTATCTAGTTCCAACCCCACTGCAATGGGCAGGGACAGCTTCCAATGGACCAACTTGCTCAGAGCCCCATCCAGCCTGGCTTTGAACACTTCCAGGGACGGGGACATACACAACTTCCTGGGCAACCTGTTCCAGTGTCTCACCACCCTCACAGCAAAGAATTTCTTCATAATATCCAATCTGAATTGGCCCTCTTTCAGCTTAAAGCCATTGCCCCTTGTCCTATTACTACATGTCCTTGTAAAAAGTCCCTCTTCAGCATTTCTGTAGCCCCCCTTTAGGTACTGGAAGGGGCTATAAAGGTCTCCCCAAAGCCTTCTCCAGGCTGAACAAGCCCCAACTGTCTCAGTCTGTCTTCATAGGAGAGGTGCTCTAGCCCTCTGATATTCTTTGTGGCCTCCTCTGGACTTGCTTCAACAGATCCACATCTTTCTTGTGCTGGGGGCTCCAGAGCTGGATGCACAACTTCAGATGGGGTCTCACCAAACCAGAATAGAGGGGGAAAATCACCTCCCTCACACTGCTGCCATACCTCTTTTGATGCAGCTAGGACACAGTTGGCTTTCTGGGCTGCAAGCACACATTGCTGAGACATATTAAGACTCTCATCCACCAACAGCCCCAAATCCCTTTCCCCAGGGCTGCATTTAATCCATTCTCTGCCCAGACTGTACTTGTACTTGGGAGTGCCTCGACCCAGGTGCAGGATCTTGCACTTGGCCTTGTTGAATTTCATGAGGTTTGCACAGACTCACCTTTCAAACCTGTTAAGGCCCCTCTGGATGGTATCCTGTCCCTTCAGCACATCACCTGCACCATACAGCTCGGTGTCATTGGCAAACTTGCTGAGTCCCACTCAGTCCCACTGTCCATGTTGCTGACAAAGATATTAAACAGCACCAGTCCCAATACAGACCCCTGAGGAATGTCACTCGTCACTTCTTTCCCCTTGGACATTGAGCCACTGACTGCAACTCTGAGTGTGACCATCCAGCCAATTCCTTTTCCACCAAGTGTTCCATCAATCAAATCCATGTCTCTCTAGTTCCCTTGTCCACCATTTTGTTGATTTTGTTTCTTGATGAGTTAAACTAAATGCCAGTCTTGAAAACTTTTTTGGATCAACATTTTCTTTGCTTTTGCAATTTATGTTTTAGTCCTACTATGTTTTTTTATTATTGCTGATAATTTTTTTCTGGTACTGTACATATTATAATTCTGTTTTCTCTATCTGCTGTTGCTGGGTTTCATTTCTTCAATATGGTTCCTTTTTGCAGAATTGTTTCCGATCCACTATTCTTTCCTTTTCCTTGTTAGACGTTTCACTTCCACATGGTTTAATGTTTCAGTTTACTTGAGGTAGGGGGGTGTGTCAAGGCTGGGAAGTAATGTATATTAGACATTTCTGACGTATATCCAGCTTAGCTGCAGAGATAGCCTGCAGTTGCTCTTTTATTAATCTGTTTTCTTTTGAGGTGTAAATGTTACCTGCTTCATCTCAATATACACAGAATTGACATTTAAAATTTATTTTGAAGAAGATTCCTTCAGACAATTGCAAATTACTAGAAAGAACACTTATTCAGCAGTTCAGGATTTGTTTTTCACACCAGAAACCTGAAGATCAGTTAAAACATCTTCAAACATATTGTGAAAATAATCATATGGAGGAATTTGCCTTTTTGTCAAATTGGAGAATCTGAGGAATTTTTAAAATTATTTTTTTAGATAATATAGAAGTGTGCTTGATTGATATCTGCTTAGGTTTCTGCAGAACATATTAAAGCCTCATTCCTTTGTGATATAGTAGTGCTTCTGTGTCTGGCTTGACATCTCTTGGTGTAATAACCCTTTACTACATTAAATTTACCATTTAAAAATCAGGTATTTACTGGTATCTATGTATACATTTAAATACAGGTGATTGAGGTGGTGTTTTTTTTTAAACATGCCCTGTTCTTGGAATTGCAGAGAAGGTAATTTTCTTGAAGGTTCTGGGTGTTTGGCACTATGCCAGCTGAAAAAAGAATAAATTTAGTAAAGATACAACAAAATGAAAACATACTCATGTTGGAAAATGTTCAAGAGACTTAAGTGTAGATGGCAATATTTATTTCATTTTGGGCAGATATCTATCATGTATATGTAAAACAGGTGTTTATAGAGATTGAGCATGTTGCCCTGATTTTTAAAGTTTTTCTAAGCCTTCTGATGTTTACATTCTTGTAACAAACTTTTTCACACACTTTATGTAAATAACTTATTGTTTGGCATTCTTTTCTGGAGGAGGAGAAATTTGATGGACTGTTGGTTTGTCCAGTGTCATTGGAGAGGTGGCACTGTCACCCTCCAATCCACTGTCACTTTTGGAAAACTATAAATTTTGGAGTCAGAAATTAAAAATTCTCTTATTACCATCAGAAAGCTGCGTGTCCGTGTCGTGTTATTTTGTGTCCTATAGCGACATGAGCATATGAACATCTACATGTGTGTCAAAGCCTGGTCTATGTACTTGCATCAAGTACTTAAAAGTTTGATGCTGAGAAGTGAGGGAGGGAGAAGAAATTTGAATGGAAAAGACTAAAGGGAACATTGAACTTAGTATGTACTGTAGAAACATTTCACAGATGAGGAAGATACTCAATAGTGAAGGGGGAAATGTTGGTTTAATCTTGGTAGGGTCTGATTCTAGTTGAATTTCTTCATGTGAAGAATACTTATTTAACCAAGCCATCTCACCAAACTTAACAGATTGATGCTCTATCCTTTTCTTATATAAACAAACCTATATGTCTGCAGAAGTTTAGTTGCATTCAAGAGACTGTCTTATGGTACTAATGAAATGTTACTTATTGAACAATTGAAGTTGGACAGCATTGCAACTGCTCTTTGCTAAATCCCTCCCGTCTCTAGAGTATCCTTGAGCAACACAGAAGGAAACATTTGCTCTTAGTAGAAACTAGATCTAACAAAAACCAAGACTGTAAAGTGGAGTTCAGATGATTATTAGCTAGTTTTTAAGTACAGCTATTTTTACAGTATAAATATCTAGATGTCTTTAACTGTAGCTCTGTAGATAAAATATTTTAGACTGTTTTCTAAGCTGTTTTCTCTCACTTTTGAGATCACAATCAATAGGATAGCTTTTAATTTTGCAGTGATCTGTCCTTGAAAGTAATTATAAGTAGTGAATACTGTACTTATGTCTCCATATTAATCTGTCTCTGTTGAGCAAAATAGGTGCTTGATTCAGGATTCTGACTTTCCTCTGTGTTCTTTACAAGGCTAAATCCTAAAAGTGCAGGAAATCATGGAATCATCATGGTTTGGGTTGGAAGGGACTGGACCTTAAAGATCATCCAGTTCCAACCCCCCTGCCATGGGCAGGGATACCTTCCACTAGACCAGGTTGCTCAGGGCTCCATCTAACCTGGCCTTGAACACATGCGGATATGGGGTGTCCACAGTTCTCTGGGCAACCTGTTCCAGTGCCTCACTAGCCTGATGAAGTAATTTTTCTTTATGGTTTCTTTTATAAGCTCACTAGGCAAAAAAAAAGAAAAAAAGGTTTGGCTTGGCTTTGAGGTTTAACAAGTCCAAGTGCTGGGTCTTGCACTTTGGCCGCAAAACCCCCCTGCATTGCTTCAGGCTGGGGACAGAGTGGCTGGACAGTGCCCAGGCAGAAAGGGATCTGGGGGTACTGGTCCACAGCCAACTGAATATGAGCCAGCAGTGTGCCCTGGTGGCCAAGAAGGCCAATGGCATCCTGACCTGTATCAGGAATAGTGTGGCCACACTGACTGAATGAGAGGACACAGTGTTAAGCTGCTCCAGGGGAAGTTTAGGCTGGACATTAGGAAAAACTTATTCACTGAAAGAGTGACTGGGCACTGGAATGGGCTGCCCAGAGAGGCGGTGGAGTCACCGTCCCTGAAGGTGTTTAAAAAACAACTTAATGTGGCACTCAGTGCCATGGTTTAGCTGATAAGGTGGTGTTAGGTCATAGTTTGGACTTGATGATCTCAGAGGTATTTTCCAACCTAGTTAATTGTGATTCTGTGATTTGCTTTAGAAAAAATACTGCAAGTTTATGAAATATGGAGAAGAAACAAAATACCAGTTACAAAAGCAGTTGTCATTCATGAATGCTCTCTTAGGAAGAAATTTTTCTGTCCCCCCTTCCCCCCAACTTCTTGCTTTCAAAGGAGTCTTCATTTTGTTATTCTTTTTTGAGGTCCCTGTAGAAAACCTTGACCAAGTAGTATTAAATGTTTTGAGATGCACAAACTGGGTGTTGTATAGACTAGTTATCTCATCTTTTTTGATAACACATGCTTTTATTCTTGTGTTCCTAAAGAAATAATTTCTGTGATAGTGCCCTCCATCTTATTTGAAAGGGGTAGAGGTTTCAAGAACACAGATTTCATCAGAATAATTATATGGGGAAAGGTAAGACTAAATTTATGATACTATTGAAGAAAATGCAGTCAGTTCTCAGGTTTTATATATTTCATTTGGCAATAAACATCTGGCCAGTCAGCAAACATCCACACCTTATACTCTGTTGTAATATGGATACAATTGAAGAGCAAAAGGCATAGGCCAGATTACCTCTTTCCTATAGATGTCATCAATCATGCTACTTTTGAACAATTTATAGGAGAAAAGCCATATTGTTAATTTATTAGCCATTTCTTCAGTCTTCTTCAGTGGATTTGCAAAAATATTATTGAAAAAACTGATCCTGTAGAGGTATTTTTAGGTATGCAATTTGGCCTGCAGAATCTTCAGGAATAAAAATAATGAATAAAACCAGAAAAAGAGTTTGACAAAAACAACTTGGAGTCAATATGAAGCTTTTATTGATGAGTGTGATGTCATGATATAAAATATTATTTTGATCAATTTGGATCAGCTGTCCCAGTTGTGTCCCATCCCAACTCCTTGAGCATTCCCAGTCTACTTGTTGGCATGGCAGTATGAGAAACAGAAAAGACCTTGGTGCTGTGTAAGCACCTTTCATCAATAGCTGAAACATGGATGTGTTATCAACACTCTTTTAAATCACAAATCCAAGACACAGAACCATACAAGCTGCTGTGAAGAAACTTAATATTATCCCAACCAAAACCCAGTGCAACTGTAAAATCTGTTAGTGTAAGCTTTTAATAAGAGATCTGTCAGTGTGGGGTGGCTATTTGAGTAGACTTTTAAGCTCTTTAGCAAATTTGTCAGAAATGCATAAGGAGGGCTATAGATTTATTAGTGCTTCTTAACCTGAAAGCACCACATACCTTTTAGGTTGCACAGCAACTGACTCCTAGCAACAGTAGCAGATTGAATTTTTAAGAGCGACATGTCAGATGTAATAATAAAGCAAGAGTACAAGCAATTGTAATGGTTTTCTTTTCATAATAAACTAGTTTGAATTTAAGGAACTTTTTGTCCCTCCAAAATAGGAAGTCTCCTTCTCCACTGACCTTGGTGTCTCCATGTTCTTTCCTCACGTTCTCCCCTCCTCCTCTTCTCTGGGGAGAAAAAAAATGTGTGTGCCCCACTTCTGGCACCAAAACAAATAAAGCTGTTTAGAATGAGAGTGGCTGTCAGGTTTTGGTGTGGGGGTAGGATTTTTTTTTTCTAATTTCCTTTTTTTTTCTAGCATAATACTATGAGATAAAACAGAAAATAAAGAATCAATAAATGGAGCATTACATAAGAAATTTAATGCATGCTTTAGGAGATTTGTAAATTTCAACTTCTCTTGTAAATTAATTAATTGTAGGATTTCTTAAAAGTCACCAGCTAAACAAATAAACAAATGTTTTGGAAGGAATCAAAATTCTTTTACTTCAGAGTATAAGTCAAACTAATGGAGTTAGAAAGAGATCTCCTCTGAACAGGTTATTCCATAACTGCCTACTGTAGAGATGCTTGTGTCTATGTGAAGTTTGCAAAACTCATTTAGTCAATTTTTATGTTCCAAAATATAGATGGTCAGTGTTTCATTGTTTTTATTTTTTTTCTGTTGTCTTCTCTTGGTTCAGCTAACAAATATTCTGGGACAATTTTTCTAACTTTTTTTGAGATGAATGTTGATATAAAATCCTATATTGATTTTTTAAAATTTTATTTGCCAAACACAATAAAATCTACTATTTTAAATCAAACTCTAACCTTTTTCAAAAAGGTTTGTGAAATTCTTGTGAAGATTTGTATAAAAGTTACCGACGGACAAATTTACTCTGTCACACCAGTCTGTCAGTATGACCATAGCATCTCAAAAAAAACTCACTTCCTCTCAAACCACGACACTGTTTTACCCTTTAAAATCCTTTGTGTTAAAGGTGTGAAAAAGGTAGAAAATATGTGGGCAGGTAGGTGGTATGGAGATGGAATGAGACAGAGAAATACAACATGCCTCTCCATGGGCTCCTCTCCATGGGCCACAGTTCCTGCCAAGAGCCTTCTCCAGCATGGGCTTTCCATAAGCTCCAGCGTTCTTTGGGGCATATCTACCTGTTCCACTGTCATCCTTGCCACAGGCTACAGGGGTATCTCTACTCTGGTGCACCTTCTCCCCCTCTACTTTCACTGATCTTGGTGTCTGTGGGGTTGTTTCTCACATTCTTCCCCTCCCCCCTCCCCCCCCCCCCTTTTCTCACACTGCTGTGCAGTGATTTTGCCCTTTCTTAAATATGTTATCACAGAGGTGCTGCCAGCTTTGCTGATTGGTTCAACTTTGGCCAGCGGTGAGTTCGTTTTGGATCTTGTTAGTTATCTTGTTATCTTGTTTGGACCTTTGTTAGTGTCCTGGGTTGACTATATAATGCTTTTATCCTCAATCGTCTGCTCTGTTTATGCTGAATAATAAGTTTTGCACCTTTAAGACTTGTTCCAGAGAGTGAAGGGGGGAGAGAAGAAGCACGCAGTTTGTTTTCAGACACTGCACTCACTCCTCCACATTGCTGCTCCTGGACTGTTGTTGTCTGTGGATGGACAGACAGCAGGACAGAGCTCTTCTTTGTTTTAGTTCGTTTTAGCTAGCTGAGGCAAAGAAGTTCCCTGGACTGTGGGGGTTTTTTTCCCTTTTCTTTGGACCTGTTTAAACCTGCTCTAGACTGAGCACCCAGAAGAGCACTGGCAGCTTGCACCTGTGGCCCACTGGGCTGGGCCTGGGCTGCGACATTTCCAGCACCGGAGGGACTGATAAGAGACTGAGTGAGCCAAGCTGCAATCCAGGGAGGGGACTTTTCTGAGTTTGTCATCTCTTTTGGAGCAGCAAGAGGTTTTATTGTTAATTATTGTTTAGGTTTTAGTGTTTAATAAACAGTTTTTTCCACTTTTCTTCAAGGAGATGTTTTTTCCCGAATTGGTTGGGGGAGGGGCCAATTGAATCTGCTTTTCTAGAGGAACCCCTTTGGGGGTTCTCTCCCAAATTTGCCCTGAACCAAGACAGTTAGGCACAGGGGCAGCCCCTGATCTTTCTTCACAAAAGCCACCTGTGCAACCCCTTGAGGTCTGAACACTAATGAAGTCTGACAACATGTTATAAAACAAAGCTTTATTGAAGCAGTAAGAAAGATGAGCAGTGATGTGCCCATATGGCACAATCACCATTAGCAAACATAGGTTCATAAGTGATGTCATAATTCTGGTGGACTGCCAGGTACACTAGATGGCTGGGTCATCTGACAGCAACTGCCAATCATGCAATTGCCTTTTGAGTGTGGGTAAAATTTGTGCCTTCCATTGACTCCACCATGTTGCATTCCACTCCTAAGAGGAAGGGAGCACCCAGGATTTGTAGATGCCCGTGGTTGAAAAGGAATGACAAATATCAGCAAGTCTGAAAAAAACTTACCAAGTTTTCTTAGTAAATTATAAACTTGGCATGTAAATTGGTATAAGTTAGTCCCTTATCTTCTAGTAGCAAGAAAAATAAAAGAGAGAAGATGGAGAGAAAGATAAATAGAGAGGTCAGATAGGAGAGGAAAGGAGATCACTGGTCCTGGGTCCAGCATTAATCTGGCTGACAGGGTGTCCGGGTCCTGGGGGAAGCCACACAGGCTTTGTGAGGGTACCTTTTTATAGATAAGTTTTCCCCACACCAGAGATAAGTTCCTTGCTTTCTATGCAAATTAGTCATCGTACACAGTTGGTTGTTCTGGACCTTTCTGGAAATGGGTTGAAGGGCTTTGGGGGTCTTTGGTGGTCTCATCCCCCCTCTACTGGTCTTGCTCATTACTTGACCTCATTCCTGCCCTTGCTCTGGAGTGTGTTGTACTTATCTCCAGGAGCTAGAACAAGGATGTTTGTCCTAGAAAAGTGCTGCCCTACCTCTGCATGGCTCCTTTTCCAGCTACATCCTGCTCTTTTTTGCCCATTTGCACAGTGTGCTCTTATGCAATAATCCTTTTCTGGCTTCCTGGGTATTAGTGTTTGAGACATACACATTAGCTCCTTATCTTCTGGGCTTCTACACACCAGTGGTGGTGTGATTTTAGAGAATCATACTTTACATGAAAGATGTGGGCAGCATCCTGCCTGCGCTTCTGATACTGGTCAAGAAGGAGGGTATCAGGAAGCAGGATGTCACCTCCCCCAACTACCAAAATCTTGCCATGTAAATCTTGTTTTGTTTTAAACCACTCATTAAATGTAATGAGGCTATTTCATTTCTTCATATGCCCTTGATAGAGAGATAGAGATAGAAATCCATATAAAAGAATGTCTTGCATGCCATAAAGCTTTATTTTATGACATAAAACCAAAATAAAAGGTGGAAATTAAGAAACCATGCAGATGCTCGCTTGACCCCCCCTCTCTCCTCCCCAACCCAGTGGAATGGGGAAGAGAATCAGAAGTAAAACTTGTATGTTGAGATAAGAACAATTTAATAATCAAAAATAGAGTAAAATACAATAATAATCACAAATAATAATACTGATAATAAAAAGGAAACAAGTGATGCACAATGCAATTGCTCACCACCCACTGACCAATGTCAGACCCCCTTCCCAAACCCAGATCATCTCTCCTTCTGGGTAACTCCTCCCAGTTTATATACTGGGCATGATGTTTTATGGTGTGGAATATCCCTTTGGTCAGTTTGGGTCCACCTGTCCCGGCTGTGCCCCCTCCCAGTTTCTTTTGCAAACCTCACTGGCAGAGCATGAGACAAGAAAAAACTCCTTGACTTAGGATAAACACAACTTAGCAAAAAACAAACCATCAGTGTGTTATCAACACCATTCTCATTCTGAATCCAAAACACAGCACTGTAACGGCTACTGAGAAGAAATTAACTCGCTCTCAGCTGAAACCAGGACAATGCAAAAGGGTTTAGCAGTACTTAATCATGGAAGAATTTACATTTATGAAGTGATTCAGTAGGGTTTACTACAATTGCAACAATGACTTAATTATAGATTTGAGATAGCAACATTTATACCATAATCAATTCACATGCACTCGGACAGATGTATGCATCTATATGTGCAAAGGTACCTGTTAAAAACTCCCCTTGAATTCAGTGAAATATGCCAAATCCCTTTGTGTTCTCAATGAGCAAGGGTTATACCTCGAGGAGTGGGGGGGTGTCAGCCTAAGCCTCATTATCAGCAATGGTCTTTCAACTATTGCAAACTTGAGGGTTCATGAGCTCTGAGAGGCATCCCACTCAGAGGGATGTGCTGGCACAGCCTACTGCAGTCCAGGAGAGCTCAAAGGGCCTTTATAGGGTCACAAGATGATTTGCTTTAGTCATCAGTAAGTTTTCATCCTGGCCATAACCTAAGTTGGTAACTACTGGACATTTTTTCAAGCCTATAACAATGTAACAATGGTACTATTTCACTTATTCAGGTAAATAGTGTTCCAAGGCTATCAGGGGATAACTGATTATCCCTTTTTCCCCACCTTGGTCAGGCAACTGATGTTCCTGATACGATCAGTGTTGTTCCCACCTTTACCATGCAAGAGTATTGTAAAATCAGGCGATCCCCTGACAAAGGAAATTATTGGCATCTGAGTCCGTGGCCTTGGAATGCTGAACACTCGCTTTATTAAAACTATATTATATTACATTACAACTATATTAAAGAGATACATACTATACTATATCATACTTACTTACTAACTTCTAACTACTGAAAAACTCGTGACTGTCAGCGGACAGTCCCGACACCCACACGTGGATCCAATTGGTCAATGGATCAAGACACCATCACCAGAATCCAATCAAGTGATCACCTTTGGTAAACAATCTTCCAACACATTCCACATGTTCAAAAACACAGGAGCAGCAAATGAGATAAGAATTGTTTTGATTATTCTTTTCTCTGCTTCTCTCTGTTCAGAGGACATGTGAATACCACACAAGAGCTCCTGGTCAAGGGATGCTTCACTACCCCACTGGTTTGATCAAGGCTTATTGGGAGGTCCTGAGATCTGTTTGTATTTCAATATCAAAATAATTACAAGTGTGAATAGTAAAAAAAAAAGTATGGAAAAAGACAAATGTTACGCTCATCTTCAAGTTAAATGAGGATGAGGAACTGGAGAACTACAAGTTTGTCAGTCTTACCGAAGTGCATGGGTAGGTTATGAAGGAAATCCTCTTGTTAATTGTTTCCAGACACATAAAGGACAAGAAGGTGTTTGGGAACAGCCAGCATGGATTTACCAAGGCAAACTAGTGCCTGACCAACCTAATAGCTTTCTGTGATGAGCTGACTGTGTTTGTGTCTCAAAGGGGAGAACAGTAGATGTCACGCCTTTTACTTTAGCCTTTGACATGGCATCTCATGGTAACCTTATGGCCAAATTGGTGAGATATTGATTGGATAAGTGGACAATAAGGTGGGTGGAAAAACTGTCATGGCCTGCCTGGCTCAAAAGGTGTTGAGTAGTGATACAAAGCCTAGCTGAGAACTGGATAGCAGTGTTGTCCCTCAGGGATTGATACTGGGGTTGATAGTGTTTAATGCCTTTTTTAGTAATCTGGACAGTAGAATGGAGTGCACCCTTGACAAGTTTGTGGGTGACAGTCAATTGGTATGTGTGGTCAGTATTCTGGAGGGCAGGGCTGTTGTTCAGAGGGACCCCGACAGACTGAAGAAATAGGCTGATCAGAATGTCATGGAGTTCAACAAAGGGAAATGCCAAGTCCCATGTCTGGGCTGAAATAGCCCCATGTACTGGTACAAGCTGTGAGCCTACTGGCTAGAAAGCAGCCTTGCAGAAAAAGAACAATCTGGGGGTGCTGGTGGGCAAGAAGTTGTACACAAGCCAGAAAAACATGCCCTTGAGACAAAGGCAGCCAAAAGCATCCTTGGCTGTATTAGCAAGAGTGCAGCCAGCAGGTCCAGGTGATGCCTTATGAAGGCTGACCTAGAACAGAGGCTAGACAGAGTTAAAGAATAAAGTAGGTATTTATTAGAAGGCCTCAATGGATACACCTTGGGCAGTACAAGAGCCCAGCCAGGGCTACACCCAAGATGAACCCAAAATGGTCACAACATGGACGACCGGTCATGGGGTCTCACACTTTTATAAGTTCTGGTCCATTAGCATATTGGAGTTAATTGTCCAATTACAGCTTTAGCTTATGAAGTCCCATCCTTCTTGTTTTTCTTTCTTCAGTCCACCATTGTTTATGCTCTTGGGCCTGAAATTTGGATCATTTGTGCTTGGTCCCCAGCTAGAGAAGGAATTGTTTTGTCTACCTACTCTGTGAAGAGAGCTTACTATCCCCTAATATGAACTACACACCAAAGCAGCACAGAATCAGAAAAATAAAAAAGCTAAAACCTGAGACGTCACAGGGAAGTGATCCTTCCCCTCTATTCCATGCTGATGAAATCTCATCTGGAATCCTGTGTCCAGTCTTGGGCTCCCAGTATATGACAGAGAGAGATTTGAGCAAGTCTGGGTCTGAAGCACGTGACATGAGGAGAGGCTGAGAGAACCGGATTTGTTCGGCCTAAGAAAGAGAAAGCATGGAGAGACCCTATTGCTGCCTTTCAACTACCTAATGGGAAGGTGTAGAGAAGATGGAGCCAGATTCTTCTGGGAGGTGCACAGTGAAAGGACAAGAGGCAATGGACACAAGTTGGAACAGGGGAAATTCTGACCTGATATTAGCAAAAGTTGCATAGAAAGGGGGGGAAAGAATGTGTTTCAGGAGGCATTAGGTAGCATGTTTTCAGTCTCCCTATCATCTATTAAAAAAACCCCAAAAACCAAAGAAATTTGTACCAGCCTAGCCACATGTTTTTGGTTTTGTTTTTTTTAAAGAAAGGTAAGTTTTTTATTGTGGCCATGGATTCCGGTGTTAAGAATATTTATTGAAACTGGTTAGGAATTTATTCTCTTCAGTGTTATATAGGAATCTCAACTATATTTAAAATTATTCCTGAAAATGAAGCAACCATAAGCAGGATCTGAAATTCTTGGTAATAATCTAAACAACATTTCAGTCTTATTTTCAGTTAAAATTACTTCCTGACACACATTCTAGATATAGATGTTTTCTGATTCTACTTAACATGACACTCAGGAAACCTATTTCTAAAATTGAATTTTGAGTGGAAAACAGATATGTATTATTGCCATTTGATCACAACACAAAACCAAAAAGAATGAATGCAGATTAGGACAGTTTTCAAGTAGGTGATTACACGACACCTCAAAATCAGCATATATAGATGTGTATTTCTTGATGCCTACCACTAAGAATTCATTGCAAAGTTTAGAAGTGAAGTTTGTGCAACATTTGGCTGAAAAAAGGCCCAGCTGAAAAGGATCCAGGGGTGCTGGTTGACAGCCAGCTAAACATGAGCCAGCAGTGTGCCCAGGTGGCCAAGAAGGCCAATGACATCCTGCCCTGTATCAGGAATAGTATGGCCAGCAGGACTAAGGAAGTGATTTTTCCCTGTACTGGGCACTAGTGAGAGTGCACCTTGAGTACTGTGTCCACTTTTGGGTCCCTCACTTCAAAAACGACATTGAGGTGCTGGAACGAGTCTAGAGAAGGGCAAGAAAAATTGGTGAAGGGTCTAGAGAGTAAATCATATGAGAAACAGCTGTGGGAGCTGGGGTTGTTTAGTCTGGAGAAGAGGAGGCTGAAAGGAGACCTTATCGCTCTCTACAACTACCTGAAAGGAGGTTGTAGCAAGATGGCGATTGGCCTCTTCTCCCAAGTAACAAGGGATAGGAAAAGAGGAAATGTCCTTAAGTTGCACCAGGGGAGGTTAAGATTGCATAACTGCTGTTATAATTTCAAATATATGCCTGTAGAAAATCTGTTGAACATCTCATTCCTAATTACTGGCAGAGACAGAACAATGCCTAGACAATAGCTATGCAAAACTTGAAGCTCTATGATAAATGCTTATTTAATTTGGATCACATCTTTCATTTTACTGTGACACTAAGCAGTGTTGGGAAATATAAAAAGGTCAGAAATTACCAACAAAATAATACAACAGCTGAGATATTAGCATCCTTTCAGGTAGTTGTAGAGAACAATAAGGTGTCCCCTGAGCCTCCTCCAGAATAAACAACCCCAGCTAACTTAGTTGCTCCTCATATGACTTACTCGCTAGACACTTCACCAGCTTTGGTGCCCTTCTCTGGACACACTCTAAGACCTTGATTTCATTCCTGTATTGAGGGGCCCAAAACTGAACACAGTATTTAAGGTATGGCCTCACCAGTGCCAAAGAACAGGGAGATGATCACTGCCCTAGTCTTGCTGGCCACACTATTTCTGATACATATCTTCCACTTCCCTTACTGCTGCTTAGTTAATATGAACAGGAGCTTGAACAGGGAAGACATTTACTGGAAAATTAAATTTTGTATAGAAGAAATCTGGTGGTGCATGGAAGCAGATACCAGGGAGGGATAGGACCATTGGACTGACTTTGAATAGAGAATGGAAATATGAGAGACTGGAGTTCTGATAAATACATACCTTAGGTGAAAGTGGAAAAAGAAGAAAGGGTGAACAGGATCAAAATCTTCAGAAAAGGGATAGGTGAAGGAGGGTATGAGAAATGTTAATTCTATGTACAATAGAGAGATTATTATCAAATATAACAATTATTTGGTTTTGACTAAAATGTTGCAAAATAATTTTTAATGAAGTTTCTTTCTTCAAAATTGTGGTTTTTTACCTTTCTTTTTCCTGCTTTTCCTTTCTTTTTGTTTTTCCTTTTTTTTTTTTTTAATTGTCATGATGTACAGTAGTGTATTTTGTATGGTTCCCTCTAGTGGTTCTCACTTTTAATTTGAAAGGAAAGTCCAGAAATGAGGGTGTAATCTGGAGATCTATGCTAAGTTCCCTGCTGTGTTACAGATTGGGTGTGTGGTCTGTAGCAAATTATTTGGGCTCAGATAATCAAAGATAATCAGGGACCTAATTCCTCTTAGCTACTCTTTGATTGCAATTTTCAAGTATATGAAAGTATGCAGGGGTTTTTTACTTTGTTAATACCCTTTATATGATTTTATATTTGGTTCATTCTCTGGTATATACATTAGTCAAATTAAAAGGAAAATAACTGGAATTTCTATACTTTTTGTCAAATTGTCTCTCCTGTCTTCAAAACTTGCAGGGGAAAAAAGGGTTTTGAGTTCCATTGGGAATATCACATTTGAAGAAAATATTTTGTTCATACTAAATTGACCATGTTTTAGTGAAAAATAAAGGAAAGAATACTGTCACATAAAAGGGGGGTTTTCCTCGAACCCTTTATGTTTGATCAGTCTGTCAACGCCCCAAGAAAGACAAGACCCTTGCATCTGACCAGTCTGTCAACGTCCTGTTATGGGGACTCCACTAAACAGTCTACTGTATTGAAGAACATACATCAACATCAAATTGGAGTAAATTCCTTTATTTCAGTTTGCAAGGAGAGACCCCCTTCTGGATCTCCCTACTCATAGTTGGGTATATTATCAGTTTTGTTCAAGTATGTTATCTGCTGCCAGCTGCTTCTAGTGCCCTTGAGAAGGACTCACACAGTTCATGGAATAACACACTTTATTAACAGACACACTGATAATAGAAAATTGTGACAAATTAAAGTTCAAAGATTGCCTTTGATAGTATATTGACTGCAAAAACAAATTTGAAGCGATATACAGAAAAGCTCTAATCCCTAACAAAAGATGGGCTCGAGATAATCATTCTGCCCACATAGAGTATAGTTTGTATCCAATAGGCATCTTTAGGGGGGACAAGACAGGTTCAGCCCATCAACTGATCCCTGCAGTTATAATGAAGTCTTCTTTAACTTCTCTCCATTCTAAACTTACTTTTATACTATTTCTTTGCGTTTAGGTGGAGCTTAAGTGACTCTAATCATACATAACTTTCTCACTGATTGGTGTAAAATTCTCTTGCTTTGCTCTTAAAGACACAGTCAATAAAATTTAGAGTGCACTCCCAGTGAGCAGTGGTCATACTATGGCCGCAGCTCTCTTCAGAGAGCAGCAGGCACAACTTCCTGTTGCCTTCTTGTGAAGGCCGCGATGACCTGGTATCGGAGTCCAGCACCGTGATCTTCCCCTTGGGATCCCTCGTGGCCAATAACGGACGCTGACACCAATGTGGTGGACGGTTAAAGGCGTTTATTGAGGGGTCTCGAGGGTATTTATGGACTAAGGGGTTTCTCTACGTCAGAAAGGGGTTTGGCTATACTTTCTAGGGTTAGTATGGAGTGGAAAGTTACTGGCATGCATAGGTTAGGGGGGCTACACATTTGGCTACATTCCAAGGGTGATCCTTATCTATGGGGAGGGGGGCAGAAGGATTCCTGTAATTTTCCATCACAGCCCGAAATCTTCCGAACGCCTGTCCCTATGCCTACCACACTTCCCCCCCCTCTTTCACAAATGAACGGGGTAGTCTTATACATAGGCACCGAAATGAGGTAGGAGGTTGAGATCTGACTAGGGAAAAGGGTCTTGGGAAACCTGAGTAAGTTTCTGCCAGGCAAGTCTCTCGTGACTGGCAGTGTTCTCTGTTGAATTCACAGTAATTGTTGCTGTCCCACGAACAGGATGTTAGTCCATTCTAGGCGGGCCTGAACGAATGAGACTAGCTTGTTCAGCAGGCATGGCCTGAAGGTAATAGCTAAAAGCAGCATTGCCAATGGACCTATTAGGGTAGAAATTAGGGTGGTTAACCATGGTGATTGATTGAACCAGGATTCGAACCAGCCCTGTTGGGCTTCCCTGTCTTTCTGTCTCTGAGCCAGTCTGTTTCGGAGTTCTGCCATGGAGTCTCTAACGACTCCTGTGTGGTCAGCGTAGAAACAACATTCCTCTTTCAAGGCAGCACACAGGCCCCCTTGCTGCATGAACAGGAGGTCCAGTCCTCTCCTGTTCTGCAGGACCACTTCTGAGAGCGAGGAGACTGCCTTTTCTAGAAAGGAAATGGATTTCTCGATCCTCTGTAGGTCTTCATCGATGGTCATCTGTAGCTGAGACAGTCCTTGGTGTTGAGTTGCTAGGGCTGAGACACCTGTTGCCGTTCCAGCCGCTCCTAGGCCGAGCAGCATTGCGATAGTTATACCTGTTAGTATCTCTCTCTTGTGGAGCCGGCTGTTTTCCTTGAAAAGGTGGTACACCTCCTCGTCTGAGTGGTACAGGATCCTAGGGATGATCAGAACTTGAACACAAAAGTCGTTAGAGTTATCGAATTTGGCAAGAGACACGCAGGGACTCACTCCAGATCTCTGGCAAACCCACATCCCAGATGCGGATGGGACTACCCACTTATTATTCTTCCTGTCAGGCTCAACTACTTCGGTGCAGACGTCGCCTTTCCGCTTAGCTAGGGTTGCATTGCCAAAGCATCTGCCCTGACCTGTGACTTGACTCAGGGTAATTCCTTTGCGGGGTGTGTCCCATCTGCACTGGCGAGGGGCATCGGCTGTGGAATAGCTGAAGGGGGTATCTAAAGCGACTCCTTCGTAAAAAGGGGGTTTAACATCGTAACAAAGCCAGCAGGAGTCGGTTAGGTTAGGGTTAGATTCATTCAGGGATAGAAAGGTAGCTTCTAACATGCGAAGGATTGGGTCCGGGTCCGACCTGGCTGAGCGGCCTATCTGGAAGGCTTCCTCATCGCCAGTCGGGACGTCGGTGACCCTTGTGGGGAAGGGTTTGGGGTAGGTCATGTTTCTCCCTTTCTGTGTGCTTTTGATTACTTTGTTGGGTCCAACTGCTCTAGGTGCTGACGGTTGGAGTCTGGTAATTCTCACATTCACCCACTTTCCTGACCCTTGAAGGACTACTGTCCACGTTTTGCCCACGGCCCAGCTAGGGTGATTTGGCTGTAAAACTGTCATGTTATAGTGAGTGCATTTCCGGAATTTGGGGATTTTATGGTGGTTTCGATAGAAACTTCCCTGAAGGAAGACGGGTGTTTTGCAACCTGCGGGTGCCCAGGCGAACTGTAGGAATCTGTCGGGCTCTTGTGGGTCCCATCCAGGTCCTGACGGCCTGGCGTCTGTAACTATTGTTTCGCAGCCCCAGTGCCCACAGTATCCCCACCCTGGGCGATTGCAATAACTTTTTCCTGGGTTTGAGGCTGGGCACCAGTAAGTTAGGTACATGTGTGTGGCGTGTGAAGAATGGGGGTCTACCTTTGGCTGTTCCGGAAACAGGTCGGTGACGCGAAGCACGAAGGACGGGGCGTTTGGCGTGGTGATGTCTCTGAGCATCTTGTCACCATCAAGATGTTGCATGACCCACCTGAAGGGCTGGTGAGGGTAGTGGTCTGGGCTGGCTTGCCCTCCGGCGACGAGCCCCAATAGCATAATCACACAGAAACATCGTGGTTGCTTGGGTCTCGCCCGTGCGGGTCTCTCGGGTGCTGTCCGGCGGCTCGGCGGACTGTCACTTTCCTCTGGGAGGGGAACATACGCATCCCGGGGACGACCCATAAGCATGTCCTGTAAATAGAAACTCACAATTCTCATCAGTCTTGTCCCGCCCAGTGTGAAGGTCAGGCTTGATCGACCTAAGCGGACACCACCTAATTTCGCCGTCCTTTTTGACAGCCGCGTACCCTCGTCCCGTGAGCATCAACCTCCAGCCCTGTTCGCATTCGCCTAGCTCATTTCTAATTGCAACCTGTGGGCCTTCCTCTAGCGCCTTGGTGGCCCAGTGTTTCTGGACGGGGCTGTTTGTTTCATCCCCCCTAGGGAATTGATTCAGTGCTAGCAAGGCGGTTGCTAGTATGTGCGCCTGATCTCCCGGGGGAATAGAACTGGCAAAACCCTCTGCTCTTGCCAACACCTCCAGCCTGGTTTTCAGGGTTTGATTCGCCCGCTCGACTATGGCCTGCCCAGTACTGTTGTACGGGATACCCTGTACTAATGTGATGCCCCATTTCGAGGCGAATTCTTGTACTGGTTTGGAGGTGAAATTGGAACCGTTGTCAGTTTTGATCTGTTTGGGGATGCCAAGCCACGCCATGGCTGTCAGCCAGTGCTGAATTGTGGCTTTAGAGTTAGTTTTGGGGTGCTGTGTGGCCACGATCATTCCGCTGAAAGTGTCCACCGTCACAGCAAGCCAGGCTCGGGGCTTCAGCAGTTGACACAAGGTGAAGTCTGACTGCCAGATTTGTGAAGGCTTGAGACCTCTCGGGTTGACTCCACTGGTCCACAGGGGTGACTTCTGGCAGTAGGGACAGGTCGCCACCACATGTCTTGCGTCTGCTGTTGAAATCCCGCATCTCTTCGCCAGGGCCTTGGCACCGATATGGAGTGATTCATGCAGCTGACGAGCTTCCTGCAACGTCCATACGCCTTTTGCTGCGGCGTCCGCCTTGTCGTTGCCTGTCTGGAAGTAACCTTTGATTGGGTCGTGGCTGTTGGCGTGAATGATGGATACGGTGCCCTGTCGTGAGGAGAGCGCTTCTTCCAGCATTAGGGCTGCTGTAGATGTTGACACACCTGGTCCTGCCATGGCTAGGCAAAGCCTTGCCACGAATATAGAGTCCGTTACTATATTGAGGTGTTCATCTTTAAAAAGTCCGCATGCTAAGACCACTGCTGTCGCTTCCAGTTGCTGCACTGACAGTGTGGGGTCACATGCTTTAATGCAATGCCATTGTTCCCCTGCCTGCCACACTGCCGTCGCAGTAGAGGTCGTGGAGGAAGCGTCCGTGAAGACCGTTGGTCCTGGCTGCGGTCGGTCCTTGACCTTTAGTGGTATGTCTATTTCGACGATGGTCAGCAGCTGAGTCCAGGGTGGTTTTGCAGAGTAGGAGATTTCTCCTCCGAAGCCGGTGAGAGCAAGGGCTAGGTGCTCGGAAATCGCGGGTGACTCCGCAGATGGTTGCTTGCGAAAGGGAAGGTGTATTCTCGTTGGCTCAGTTCCTAGGTGTCTCAAAGCGAGTTTCCTGCCTTTTCTGATGAGGTTGGCGACGCATTCGATTCCCGGGGAGAATGCACGAGCAGGTCTCCCGAGGACTACCCATTGGATCGGTCGGGATTTTTCGGAAGGTCCTTGTGCTAGTGCTCCCACTCCGCCCTTTGGTGTGAAGTGAACGTATAAGTCCAGGGGCATGGCCGGGTTCCACCTGGCTAGCGTGCTAGTGGACATCTGCTGATCGATGAAATCGAGGGAGCTCGCCGCTTGTGGTGTCAGTTCCTTGGGTTCCCAGGGGTGTTGTCCCTTCAGGAGGTCATATAAAGGGTCCATGACCTCGGGGGGGATCAGGACGACGTTGCGGACCCACTGTAGCGATCCCACCAGGCATTGCACATCGTGAAGTGTCTTGATATCCCGGTTGATCTTTACCTTGGGAGGAGTCACGTAGGAGCTTGTGATTCCTACTCCCAGGAAGGTCACGCAGGGTCCTCTCTTGACCTTTGCACTTGCGATCTCGAAGCCGTTGGCCCGGAGGGTTTCTGTGATTGCAGACACCAGGTGGTCCACCTGGCTCGTCGATGGTGCAGCGACTAGGATGTCGTCCATGTATTGGATGATGGTTGCGGCAGGGTAGGAATGTCGGACTGGCATCAGTGCTCTGTCCACGGTGATCTGGCAGATAACAGGACTGTCCACTAGGCCCTGTGGAAGCACCCTCCATTGGAAACGGAGGTTAGGCCGATTACCGTTTGGAAATGCCACGGAAAAGGCAAAGCGTTCTCTGTCGTCCGGATGCAGGGGTATCGAGAAGAAACAGTCTTTGATGTCCAGCACTGCGCACGGCTGCCCTTCAGGGATAGCTGAATTCATGGGTAGCAGTGTCTGGACTGGACCCATGGGTCGAATCGTCTTGTTCACTTCTCTCAGGTCGTGGACGAGACGATAACCCTCTCCGGACCTTTTGGGGATTACAAACACAGGGGTGTTCCACGGACTGGTGGAGGGTTCTATGTGACCCTTTTGCAGTTCGCGGTTGACCAGTTCCAGCAAAGCTGCCACTCGAGGCTCTGACAAAGGCCACTGCTCCCTCCAAATAGGATCTGACGATTTCCAAGTCAATTTGATTGGCAGCTGAGGGTGTACAGCAGTGGCCCTTATGATAAATTTGTGATCTTGACTCCTAGCATAGCAAGGACGTCCCTTCCTATTAGTGGCGGAGAATTTTGTAAAATGTAGGGGTAAATTGCTACTGTCTGTTCTGGTCCCTTGTTCGTGTGAAGTGTTATAGCCACCAGCTGGGTGCTTTTCCACGCCCGAGTTTGTCCCCCCACCCCGTTCACTGGAGGGACTTCCTTAAACTGCCAATGTCTGGGCCAATGTGATTGGGGGAGAATCGTGCAATCTGATCCCGTGTCTACCCAAAACTGAAGTCCTATGATGTGGGGGTCCCGACTGCCATAGAGGCGGCATGTCCCCCACACCCTCGGGGGTTCCTTCCCTATTTTCATGGCCAGGGCCACCCAGGGGTCCCGGTTTGGGGCGTCCCCTGCTGGTCCTGTAGCACTTGCTTGGCTTGTGATGATGGGGGGTGTGAGGGCACGGTTGGTGGTACTGCATAGCCCTGCCATTGTACCGCTGGCGGGGGTGCGATACTGACTGTCTCCTGTGGGAGCATAGGGTATGAAGGTCCCCTGCCCCACTGTGGGTTGGCATGGATGGGCCGTCTCGCATCCATAGCGGGAGGGGGCCGAATATGGCCCGCACGCCCCCCCCCCCCCCCCGTTTCCCCGGGGCCGGGATCTACAGTCCCTAGCGAGGTGACCTCTCCTCCCACAGTTCCAGCAGATCCCTCTGGGGCGCTGCTGGGGCGAGGGTGTTGCCTGAGGAAGCTGTGCTGATTGGGGGCAGCTGGCCGCGACATGACCTGACTGGCCACATTTAAAGCAGGCCATCGCACTGGTTAAGGTGTGGACGGCTGCTTGGAGTGGGGTCAGCTGTTCTTCCCTCACAACATGCTTAATCATGTCAGCCAGGCTGGCCCCGGCCGGCAGGGAACGCAATATATCTTTGGTTACGGTGTTACATTGCTGCCGAAGGCAGTCGGTTATCACCGGACCTTTTGCAACAGCGGGTAAATTAGAAGAGTCTACCGCAGCCTGAAGGCGCTCAACAAATTGTGTAAAGCCTTCACTCTCCCCCTGTTTGATGGTCGACCATGGTGTCGGTCTGTCCACAACCCTGGATGCGGCGCGTATAGCTTCTCTGGCCGCCCGGGAAGTCGCCCTGACTTCCTCAGTCCGAAGCTGCGCAGCTTGTTGCTGGGGTGTGGCTACCGCGTCATGCTTCCCCAACAACCTAGATAAACTCGACCCGTGGAGTGGCTGCCCTTCTCCCGCTGCCTGAGCGAGCATGGCCGTACATCGGTCTGTCCATTCCTGTTTAAATATTATCAAACCCGCCCCATCAAAAAGCATACGGCTTATTTGCACTATATCAAAAGGGAGTAAATCATCATTGCTAAAAAGACCGTCCACGAGAGTGGAAACCACTCCTGAGTTAATTCCTTTTTCTGAAATAGCTTTTACTATTGTTTGAACGTCTTTGGAATTAACGGGAGTATATGTTCTTTGCTGGTTCCCCTGGGGTCCTGTAATTCTCACCGGGAAGGCATGCACCGATGCTGCGGGTGCCCATCCCGCGCATTCGATTTTGATTTTACCCCAGTCGGTGAGTTCGTATTGGGGCTGGTTCCCGACTGTGTTAAAAGTTTTATTTGGTTTCGTCCGAAACCGCATTGATTCTGTTTTCTCTGCTTCCGAGTCGCTGCTGGACTCGGTGGGCTCCGCAGGGCGGTCTGGGGAGCTGTGGCTCCCTTCAGAGTCGGAAGTCGACTGCCAATGAACTTCCGGTCTCTGCTGCCGTTTTGTTCGGCTTCGGCCCCGCTCCTCCCCTCGGGGGCGGTGCCGCTCCCGCCCCCTGGGCTCGCCCTGCCTCCCGCAGGGAGGGATCTCTCCCATATATGGTGGCATCAGTGGGCGCGGCTCCCGAGTGAGTGCCCGCCCTCTGTCGCACCCCCACGCATGCGCGTCTGCTGGGATCCACAGCTCCCGGCTGGGCATGGGCTTAGCGCTGGTTTCCCGCGCATGAGTGTTCGCGGCTGGCCGCGTCTCCGGGTTCTTCCCGCCGCGGGCCGGCGGGCTCCGCCCCTCCTCCCGGCCACCCGCGCCATATTCAAACGGGTAGGGCGGCGGATCCCCTCCGCCGCTCGCCCGCGCGCCAGCCCTGTCGATATTTCGGGCTTCTGCCGCCAATCCCTCCCAAAAGGACCGTGCGAGTCCCTCCGCTTCTTGCGCTAAGTCGGCTATCGGCGGGGAAGGGATGGGCGAGGGGCCCGCGGGCACCCCGGGGGGCTCTGGAGGTGGTCTGGGCCCCGGCGGGTCCCCCGAAGGGGTCAGGGGGTCCCCCGGGGGCTCCGGGGGCTCTGGGGGCTCTGGGCTCGGGGAGGGATGGGATGCGCCCGGCCCCCGCGTTTCCCCGTTTTCAATCGGGTTGCCACCAAGGGGGGTTCGCGTTATCGCCCCCTCCCCCAGCTGTGGCGTGATTAACAGACAGGAGCGCACAGTGTTCCACGCCTCCTGTTCTTCTAATGCTTTGCGTAGGGCAGCTTCTGCCTTCCCCCACGCTTTCAGGCTTTTGCTGCTGCCTGTGGCTTTTGTGTCCTCTGCTAGCGCGACAGTGCATTTCTGCCACACTTCAGAGTGCAATATATCTATGGGTCGATTAACGACCCCAAGCTCTAAGAGTCTCGTCAATGCGAGATTAAAATTCTTGAGCTCACATTTGATTCCCCATTGCATATGTATCAAACTTACGACCTTCGCTATCGCTTCCATACGAATCGCGGGTCCTGGGACGTCCCCCTTCTTTGCTATAGCCGTTCCGGCGTTGAGTGCTGTCCCCTGGCCAGGAGTTCCCCCGTCGCCCGGACTCGTTCCCGGTCCCGGGTTTTGGCACCACTATGTTGCCTTCTTGTGAAGGCTGCGATGACCTGGTATCGGAGTCCAGCACCGTGATCTTTCCCTTGGGATCCCTCGTGGCCAATAACGGACGCTGACACCAATGTGGTGGACGGTTAAAGGCGTTTATTGAGGGGTCTCGAGGGTATTTATGGACTAAGGGGCTTCTCTACGTCAGACAGGGGTTTGGCTATACTTTCTAGGGTTAGTATGGAGTGGAAAGTTACTGGCATGCATAGGTTAGGGGGGCTACACGTTTGGCTACATTCCAAGGGTGATCCTTATCTATGGGGAGGGGGGCAGAAGGATTCCTGTAATTTTCCATCACAGCCCGAAATCTTCCGAACGCCTGTCCCTATGCCTACCACAACTTCCCCAGGATTTTTCCTGGGGAAGGCAGTGAGAAAGATCAGAGAAGGGAATGATAAACAATTCTTATCTCTACTTACTGCATCTGTTTTTTGGCACATGTGGAATGTGTTATGGAGATTGTTTACAAAAAGGGATTTCTTAATTGGCCACTGGTGATGGTTTTTTGGATTGATTGACCAATTAGGTCAAAGCTGTGTTGTGACTGTCTGAAAGTGTCACGGGTTTTCCTTTAGTTTAATATAGTTTTAGGATAATATAGTATAATATAGTATAGCTTAATAAAGCAATTGTTCAGCCTTCTGAATCATGGAGTCATTGCACGTCATTCCCCGGGTGGGGGCTGTCCTGCATCGATAGTTGTACCTTGGAGGTGTGTAACTTTGGGATGGAGGTGTGCTCTGGTGTTACAATGAGATTATAATGAACCAAGTTCATCTGAGGAAAATGGTTTTGCCACAGCTGCTGATTCGACAACAAGACATCTATCTCCCTTGGATGACAGCCACTATGCTATTTATCAACTACATGGTACCATCAAGTTCCCATTCCTGCAGGGATTGCAACAGAGCCTGGCCGAGTGTCTTCATTCCACCCTCCTTTTTGTCCTTCTTAGCATGTGCTTAAGGTTGCAGGATGTGTTGTGTGGGGAACTACCATGGAATAGGTTTCAGGCATGCCAACCACATTTCATCCTGGGAGTAGCTACTGCATTTCACCCTATAATTTCCTTACTGTTATAACTTCTGTTAGAATATGAATATAACTTCCAAGTTTTCTCTAATTTTACCCCCAGTCATTTCCCCACAGATACTAAGTTGATTAAAGTCCTTTAGTGTGGATCAGTCTCCAAGAAAAGTTTTGGAATTCACGTGTCAATGTCTTCATCTTTACCTTAAATTCACAGTGACCCTTAACATTATGAAACAATGCAAGAAACAAAGTTTTAAACTTCCTTTTGAAAACACATTGATTGTATCATTGTTTTTAGAACTACAGCCTAGATATGGTGTGATGTATTGAAACTGTATTGCATTTTTAGTACAATTCACCTTTCTCCATTGTAGAGATTGTCCCATTATTTAATAGCTGGAATTATATCACCATGGAAAGGTAAATCCTAAAGATAGTGCAAGATTACTTTGTATATTTTAACCCTATTCTTCTATTCATATCCCTCCCTCACTTTGGGGACCTTTTTCAGATAAGCATGCTTTAAAAGACTTGCTTCCTCCTGTGGAAGCAGCATTTAAGAAATTCAGATTAATTAACTTGACCCAAGTTGTTTTCTGATCATAAAGAGGGATGATAAACTATGGCTCATTTGAGACAATGCAGTTCTTTTACAAGAAGATTGATTTATGTATATTGACTTTAGTCAAATCTGTCTTTCTTCATAAATTGGTTCAGAGGAAAAAGATGCATGCTGCTATATGCCTGTCAGAAATTTACAGCTCTTAGATGTACACTTGGAGATGTACACAGTTGAAGGAGATGACAATTAGTGCAAGACCTAACTTATGGTCTTTTTACTTTCCTGTGTGCATTTACAAAGTGTCTGTCACTGTTCCTTTAGGAACAAACTGCTCTAGCATGGGTCCCCCATGAGTCCATAGGTCCTGCCAAGGAGCCTGCTCAAGCACAGGCTTCTCACAGGGTCGCAGCCTACTTTGGTCATCCACACACTCCAGGGTGGGGTCCTTCACAGGCTGCAGGTGGATCTCTGCTCCCACATAGACTCACCACAGGTCACTTTGACTAAAGTTCACACTAAAGTTAGAGCCTGTCCAGTACAGCAGCACAGAAACAGCAGCAATGCCATGGGCATTTGCCAACCTAGGCGCACCATCATTGCTGTTATCAAAACGTGCATGGGGTTATTCTTCCCCAGGTGCAGGACCCTACACTTGCCATTGCTGAATTTCAGAAGTTCCATTCTGCCCATCCCTCCAGCTTGTCAAGATGTGTCTGAATGGCTGCATAGCTCTGGGGTATCAGCTACTTCTCCCAGTTTTGTTTCATCAACAAACTTGCTGAGGAAGCATCTATCCCCTCATCCAAGTAATTGATTGCAAGAATTCGTGGGAGACGAACACGTGGGCGCCAGCTGTAAGAATTCATGCCTGGCGGGCTGTTCGGGTCCAATCCGGCTAGCTATAGACCCCAGCCCACACGATCTTACATAGGACAAAAGGCAAAAGAGGCGCTCTTCTCCACGTGGGGATTAGGTCCTATTTTATAAATAGAAGACACCAAGTTGTCCAGGTGACTTCCCAGGTGGAAGAGAGTGAGTGGCCTTCTCCTGGGGGGGCCTGGGGGGGGGGGGGAGCATTTTGAGCTGAGGCGAAGGGGGGAGGAGAAAGGGGGCAACAGCCAATGGGATACAAGTGAGGAGGGGTGAGGGGAGGGGTAAACCAGGAAGAGACCACCAACACTGACACTTAGGAGGGGGAAAGGGGAAGACCACATGATGATAGGATACAAATCATGTGAACAGTGCAAATTACCAAACACCCAATGCAAATAACTAAATAACTATTTAGTGCAATACAACACCTCCCACTTTTCTGTTAAAAAAAAATTAAAGGAAAATCATCAGCCCATTTTTGATACAGATTATGAATTCGTCCACTACTCATGATCTGCAGGCCTGTCAGTTTGCTTTAGGTCCACAAACTCTGTGTGGTTGACTTCTGAGGTAGTGGAGACTAAATAGTTGATAGCCTTTAAAAGTATGTGACATAGAATTCCAAAAGCTAACATGATTAGAAAAAGAACAACAAAAAACAACAGAATTGTCTTAATTATAGAATAATAAAGCCTCTGATTTGGCGTTATTATAAAGCAGAGCAATAGGGCTCAGGAGCTCAGTCCCTGGGTAGGGACTGGGTGCCCGAAGCTAGCTTGCTCATGCCAATGCCGCGGGGCTACCATCTAGTAAGCATGGTGATTATCAGCTCTATAGTGATTAACAAGTTCTCAGGATTTCAGCTTTGCTTGCTAGGTAGCGGTGCCCCGGGCTTGAGGCTGCAGCAGACGGAGAGAGAGGAGAAGGAGAAGGCGCAGGCTGTTCCACGAAGATGGCTTTATTTGGGGAGGTCCATGAAGGGTCTCTGCTCTTCTTCTTTCCCAACTAATGGGGTACAGTATGCTTCTTTTATAGGGTTGGAAAGGATCCAAGCTTGACCAATGCTAAGGGGTTAACATGACATTGCCTTATAGGGTTACAGAGGTAGGTTAAGGGTGGAGGACAGGGAAACAGGAATTTTCTTTTGCTGTTTCAGCATTCCTATTGTTCATATTCTCCATGGTGCCTTTCCCAAACTTATGGGGTTTACTACAGTACAAGTCCACCACCCCGAGTCTCCAGTCTTTGAACAGTCTGCTGAACCAGTCCTTGGATTCCTGCTCGACTTGTCTGATCAGGCTCTTCACTTCTCAGAGAGCCGTGTGGACATTGGGTGCTTTTGATGTTAGGTTCAAGCAGCAAAGTCCTTTAAATTCCTGGCACTCGTGTCCATGCAGCAGCAGGAGGAAATCTATGGCCGCACAATTTTGGAGTGTGGCCTGCCTGGTAATCTCCTCTTCCCCCAGGAGGGAGCTGATGGCCATGGATGTCAAGTTTGCCTGTTTGAGTACCCAGCACTCTTTAGTGGCCCAATTCACCTAGAGCTTTGGCTGCTGCAACCCATGGATAGAACAGGGATACAGCGATTTGCTTTGGCTTCACCCAATGAAAAATTTCTGATTCACAATTTTGGTCCAAATTGTCAATGCTTCTCTTTTGAATTTTGCTGACTGAATTGTTCTTTCGAGTCCATTCACCACTCATGGTTTGGTTGGGTGTCAACAGGGACAACCGCCCGATGGTACATGGCCCTCCTAAAAGCCGAGAAGGGATTCCTGCCCATGCCCAGTCCCCACAAATTAAAAACCAACCTTTAGGGAGGCTTTTGGGATGTGAATGGCTCTGACATGGCTTAAAACCTTACACCACCTCCTGGCAGTGAACTCCTCTCGATACTGTAGTGTATTGTTAAAAGGTTTAGTGTTGGAAAGTGGGATAAAGACTGTGTACGCAGTATGGTGTGGGAGACGAACCCAACAATGATAACTCTTGGAGTTCCTGAGCAGTTCTGGGTAACTTTGGCAGCCTATGGGGTTCCTAATCTTTACAGCCCGCTGCTGACAGGTATTGTGTGGTTGTGTGTGATGTGATTTGGGACTTGGGTCAGGCATAGGTATATCGAACTTGGCTGGAAACTCTCCAGCTTGTAATGGAATCCCTACCAGGCAGGTAGACATAGGGTCTTTCGCTGCTGCAGTGGACAGACACATATTGTCCTGTTGGAGCGTCTGTGCCAGGGTCACCCAGATGTTTTGGTGTGGCTGAGGGACGATCCACGCAGCTGTCAGACTGCTCAGTGCAAACAGGATGACAACTGGGACAGGGCTTATCGTGAGGTTGGGTGGGAAGTAGATTTTCTTCTCTAAAAGGGAAAAAACAAACATTTTCAAAACACATTAAAGTTCAGGGGTCTGCCAGAATGTGGCTAAATCTCTTAGGAAGATTCTTCCTCCTCTTTCTGGCAGCATCTTCTCTTCAAGGCGATGGCTGCTTGCTTTTCATCTCCATCTGCTGGAGCTGGATTAATGGGGACGAAAGGTTTTACCCACTTTTGGGGTATCCATCACTGGCCTGTGGGGGTGGATACACACATGTAGCCACACCCCCAGGTGACGAGCTCATAAGGACCCTTGGTTTCCCAAGTTTCTGAGTCCTTAATGAGAACTGGTGGACGCTGTGACAACTTAAATAAATTGTTACTGTGGAAATGCTGTACTACTGGAGGACTCATGTTTTCAAATGAACTATTCAAAAAATGGATGGTAAACAGGGCTTTGCAGAGCTTTTGTTGTGGTGTCATCCCTGCTGCTGAACTGCCCTGCCTAGCTAGGACTTGTTTGAGCATATGGTGGGCACGCTCAATCACAGCTTGACCTGTGAGGGAGTGGGGAATGCCTGTCTTATGCTCCACCCCCCACTGATGGACAAACTCTAGAAACTCTAGGAACTCCTTGGAGGCATACGCTGGGCCATTGTCAGTCTTAATCTCCCTAGGGATCCCCAGCACTGAAAAGGCTTGCACCAGGTGTTGTTTGGCATGCACAGCCCTTTCCCCTGCGTGGGCAGAGGCATAAACCACACCTGAATATGTGTCTATGCTGACATGCACATATTTCAGGCGACCAAAACTGGGAATGTGTGTGATGTCTGTATGCCACACTTCGCAGCTCCCAAGGCCTCGAGGGTTAACCCCAACACCTAGCGATGGCTCTGCCTGGAGCTGGCAATTGGGACAGGTGGCCACAATGGCACGAGCCTGACTTGGTGTTAGCTGGAACTGACAGATCAGACCTGGCACATTTTGATGGTATTGCTGATGACTTAGCCTTGCCTGTTGGAAGACGTCCAGTAGGCGTGCCATTTCTGCTGGGGCAGCAAGGGAATCTGCTTTGCGATTACCTTCTGCGACCTCGCCTGGCAAATCGGTATGTGACTTGAGGTGCATCACATAGAATGGATGCTCCTGCTGCAAAACTAAATAAGTTCGTTTTGAGAGCAACCTGAAGAGATGCTCATTCTTGATGTCTTTGAGAACTGCCTGCTCTGCCCTGGACACTACTCCTGCCACGTAGGCTGAATTGGTGACCAAATTAATTGGCTGCGAGAACTTCTCAAAGTCTCTCACAACTGCAGCCAGTTCGGCACCCTGGGGTGACCCCTCCACAAACTCAACATCAGCTTCCCAATGCTGAGTCTGGGGATTTCTCCAAGTCATCACCGACTTGTGGGATGCCCTGGACGCGTTAGTGAACACTGTAAGTGCCTTGAGTGGCCTATGACTCCTTTTCTCAGGAGCAATGAGGTGGAATTCCTCGTTAAACAGCTTGTGTGACGGGGCGTGGACTGCTACCTGTCCACTGTAGCTGTCCAGAGATAGCTGGAGGCTGGCATTGCTCTGGAGCAGGTCCTCGAACATCTCTTTGGTCAACCTCTCAGGAGAGTTCCTTCCCTCCTTAGAAAGTTTGACCGGGAGGTGAATACACTTAAAGTCACAACCAGCCAGCTCACGCAATCTTACCCTGGCCTTCTGGATCAGCTGAGCTATCAGCTCTTATGGCTGTGTGACGATTTTAGATCGCTGATGGGAGAGGAAAACCCACTCTATGATTTAGAGTGAATCCTTCTGCCCTTCGATCCACTGGAATATCAACCTGTGAAAGTGTGGTAACTTTCCCAAAACAATGAATTTGAAGGGCATCTCGGGCTGATAATGATGAGCCTGCCTCTTGGCCAAAGCCTTCTGCACTTTTTGGATGGCGGTTTTTGCCTCTGGGGTTAGTTCCCTGGGAGAAGCTAGCTCTCTCTCTCCCCTTTCAATAAATTGAGGAGGGGATCTAGGTCCTCGTTGGTGAGGCCCAGCCAAGGCCTGACCCAGTTCAAAGACCCACACAAGGAATGGAGATCTGCTAGGGTTTTGGGATCACTCTTGATTTCCAATTTCTGCGACGCAACGGTCCGCGCAGTGATCTCCAAGCCCATGTACTTCCAAGGGGGCATCCTCTAAACTTTGTCTTCCTGCAGTTGGAATCCAGCAGAGGTTAGAACTTTAACCACTAGGTCAAGTGTGTTTTAGAGTATTATGTCATCTGGAGCGCACACAAGCACATCATCCATGTAGTGTAGGATGATTGCCTCCTTTTTCTGCGTGCGCACTGGGGACAGCAATGAAGCCATGTACCCCTGGCAGATGGAAGGACTGCATTTCATGCCTTGAGGCAATACTCTCCAGTGGTAGCACTTCATTGGGGCTTCTTGATTGATGGTTGGAACCGAGAAGGCAAACCGTGGTGCATCTTCCAGGTATAGGGGAATATGGAAGAAACAGTCCTTGATGTCGAGGACAGCCAATTGCCAAGTTTGGGGAAGCATCGTTGGGGAGGGTATCCCTGGTTGGAGTGACCCCATGTCCACAATTCTCTTGTTTATTTCTCTTAAATCATGGAGGAGCTGCCACTTATCCTTCCCTGGCTTTTTTATTACAAAGACCAGGGAATTCCAAGGGCTAGTTGTCTCTTTAATGTGTCCTTTTGCCAATTGCTTCTCTATGAGATCATCGAGTGCCTTCAGCTTTTCCTTACTGAGTGGCCACTGATTTACTCAGACTGGATTATCATCCAGCCATGTTAACTTGTGGGCAGGGTGCTCCACAGTGGTCAGCTCTAAAAATCCTGGGGTGTCTTAGGGATGACCAAGTTGACCCCCCACTGGGACACGGTGTCTCTCCCCCACAAGGGAGCTTCACAATCGGTGACAAATGGACAGACGCTGGCCAATTTTCCATCAGGCCCCTCAATTTGCACAACGCATTATGATATCTTTGCCAGTGTGACTCCTCCTACACCTTGGATTTTACCAGCCACGGGTTGTAAAGCAGATGACATGTTAAAGCTGCTCCGGTGACATCTGTTCCCTCCTCACTCCTGGAGATACAGCTGCCACAGTCCCTGAGTTTGTCGGCCTTGCCCACACCTCCTGTGCAGCAAACAGTTCTGCCTTCTTAGCACACGCCTCAATCATCTCTGCCAGTGTAGGTGGAGGGTCGAGAGGCAGTCCCAGGAGCACCCTGCTGCAGACCTCACTGGCATTCCTCTGTGCCACCTCTTTAACTATCTCCGCCTGTGTCCCAGGGTCTTGTACTTTTCTCTCAATTTGTGCATGGAGCCGGTCAACAAACTGCAAGAAACTCTCTGAAGGAGACTGTGTAATGTTAAGGTAACTACTCCTAGCTTTAACAGTCGGCAACTGGTTAAAAGCCTTGTTCACAGCTTTCGAGATCTTATCTAGAATGAATTTTGATAACACTCGAGCTTGGTCCTCGGGCTTAACCCACTCCCCCTCGCCGCATAGATGTTCATAAGAGATGTCGTTATCTTCTAAATCTTTGGCACCCTGTGTGCTTTGTTAAAGTTCCACCAAAAGTCCCCTTAGAGATCTCTTCCAGGAGCTTTCCCATAGATCAAACTCTGACTGGGTAAGCAGTCACCAGAAAGGGTCTAGGAGGTCAGTAGGAACAAATTCAAGGGATGTTAGTGTGGCTCTCATCATGCTTCTACAAATTTCACTATATCTTCCTAATTCTGACTTTTACACAATTCTCTCTTTGTTTGGTAGGAGAAAGGCTGATAATTTCTAGGCCCGCTTCTACCACCAGTATATTGGACAGGGACTACTGAGGGAATTGCTTCCTCCTCCCAGTTTTGAACCCTAGGGTTTTCCCTTTTGGCCCCACCCCCGTGGGACCTGGCAGGAGGGCCACTCCCCCCTTGGGAACCGGCAGGGGGGCTACCTCCTCCCCTGGCCCCACCCCCCATGGGACGTGGGAAGGGAACCACCCTGTACCCCAGCCCCACCCCCTTGGGGACTGGACAAGGGGCTACCCCCCACCCCAGCCCCACCCCCTTGTGAAGCACACGGGGATTCATCCCCCCCACCCCACCCCCTTGGTAACTGGGAGGTGGGACACCCCGTCTGCCTGCCCCACCCCTGTGGGAACCAGGAAGGGGCCTACCCCTCCACCCCTCGGCCCCACCCTATTGGGACCCGGGCAGGGGGGCGTGGGAAACAGGAACAGGCAGGGGGGAGGGGCTTTTTGGGGGGCATGGCAACCTTGGGAACCAGGGGTGGGGTTGGAGGATGACATATGGAGGGCGGAGACATGGAGGGCAGGGGAGGAGTGTCCAAGGGAAGGAAGGGGTTGTGGGATGGGCCAGGTAGGCAAAAGGGATTGTGGGAAGAAGAAGGGTAGGTTGAGGGGTCAGCCACGTGGCCGCCAGTCATTTTGGCCCTGACTATGCAGTTGGCGCCATCTTGAATGCCAACCATGTGGTTGTTGCCATTTTGGGGATGGGGGGGTCAGCACGCAAAATTGGGGAAACAGCAACTGGGTTAAAGGGGTGCAGGGAAGGTACTCTTTCAGCCTGCACACAACTGCCAGAGCCAGGGTACTGAGAGGGAGGTGGAAGGCCAGGGAAACAGTGGCTGTTCCAGGTACCCTGCGATTCTCGGGGTGCCTTGCTCGTCCCTCTCAGTTCAGGGGCAGAGGGTTTGGGAGAAGGGGTAGGGGGAGCCGCAGGAGGGGAGATTTGCTGTGGCTGTCCCTTCAAATCCCTCTTAAGCACTTCTTTCCGAATCACAAGGAACACAGGGAGAAATTGAGACACTGTTCCGTCTCCCTGTTCCGCTTTTGCTGTTAGCAACGCTCCAATTTTGTCCCAGGCAGACACAGAATTAACATTCTGCTGGGTAAACTGAGGGAAATGAAAAGATATCCAGTGCACAAACCGTTTCAAAACTGCTTTGGAAACCTTAGTGTTTCCACTACTTAGGGTATCTAAAACTAGGATATAAATGCTTCTCTGTGTTGCAGAAAGCTTTGCACCCATTCTGATGTTATTTGCTTTCTGCAACACTTGGAATCTACCTTCTATACAAGCACAAACAGAAAACTGAAAGCGCTCTGTCCACAGCCAATCTGGGAAAGGGTTCAGGAAGCTTTCCTCTCCCCCACCTCTGAGGGAGGAACGAAAATGCCTGCGTGCAAGCCACGTGGATTTTAAAATGGCGGGTGGCAGCTGCCGCGCCGCTCCAAGCCATGTGGCCCCTGCGCCAGGATCAGTGCCGCACGTGCCGGTCCCCCCGCAACTTGCTGGGGTCCGCCTCCACCTGTGTGCGTCCGCTTGCAGCAAAAACCCGAGCCGCGGCATCCGCCGCTGCCTGCGGTCCTGCCGCAGTGTTGAAACAGCTGCGTTGCTGAAACCAACCACGAGAAACCAAAAGTTGGAGTCGCGCATTGCCCAGAACCGCGCGCTGCTGCTGCCCACAGCCTGGGAGCCACTCCACCGCTAACCGTGGAGCTCAGAGCCGCTCCGCGCACATTCGGACCGCACAAACAAGCACCGTGCAGACCAGCAAAAACCACGGGATACACAAACCCTCACACTCGGGGCTGGACCTTTCCTCTGCACCGGGAACTAACCCCCACCCCTTGGGGGCAACCCTGGAGTCCCACTACCACTCGCTGGGGTTAACTTACCCCTCCTGGGGACCTTGGTTGGCTGGAACGATGAAACAAAGTCTTCCATCCTGAGATTGGTTTGCCCTGTGCTGGACAGGCTGCCGATTCCACCCTCGTGACTCTGTGCCGTCCAAAAAGCGGCCAAGAAGTCAGAGGAAGCTGGAAGTCCCAAAAGCTTATGAAAATCCATACCTGGATTGCCGGCTTCAGCGTGGCATCTCAGACCACGTGGGAGACGAACACGTGGGCGCCAGCTGTAAGAATTCATGCCTGGCGGGCTGTTCGGGTCCAATCCGGCTAGCTATAGACCCCAGCCCACACGATCTTACATAGGACAAAAGGCAAAAGAGGCGCTCTTCTCCACGTGGGGATTAGGTCCTATTTTATAAATAGAAGACACCAAGTTGTCTAGGTGACTTCCCAGGTGGAAGAGAGTGAGTGGCCTTCTCCTGGGGGGGCCTGGGGGGGGGGGGGGCATTTTGAGCTGAGGCGAAGGGGGGAGGAGAAAGGGGGCAACAGCCAATGGGATACAAGTGAGGAGGGGTGAGGGGAGGGGTAAACCAGGAAGAGACCACCAACACTGACACTTAGGAGGGGGAAAGGGGAAGACCACATGATGATAGGATACAAATCATGTGAACAGTGCAAATTACCAAACACCCAGTGCAAACAACTAAATAACTATTTAGTGCAATACAACAATTGATGAATAAGTCAAACAATACTAGACCCAGTATTGACCCTTGGGGGACACCAGTAGTTATAGGCCTCCAACTAGACTCTGGGCCACTGATCACAACCCTCTGAGACCTGCCATTCAGCCAATTCTCAATCCACCTCACCATATACTCATCCAGACCATATTTCCTGAGATTTCCTATGAGGATATTATGAAAGACAGTGTCAAAAGCCTTGCTGAACTCCAGGTACACAATATCCATCCCTTTCCTCACATCTATTCAGCCAGTTGTCTCATCGTAGAAAGCAATCAGGCTGGTTAAGCAAGATGGCCCCTTGGTAATTCCATGTTGACTACTCCTGATCACCTTGTCTTCCATGTTCTTAGAGGTGGCCTCCAGGATGAGCTGTTCCATCATCTTGCCAGAGATTGAGGTCAGGCTGTATTTCCCTGTGTCCTCCCTCTTGCCCTTTTTGAAATCTGGGGTGACATTTGCTTTCTTCCAGTCTTCAGGCACCTCTCCTGATCTCCACAACCTTTCAAAGATGATTGTGAGTGGCCTAGCAGTGATGTCCACCAGTTCCCTCAGCACTCATGAGTGCATTCTATCAGGGCCCATGGACTTGTGGATGTCAGGTTTGACTAAATGGTCTCTAACCCAATCCTTCTCAACCAAGGGAAAGTTTTCCTTTCTCCTGACCTTCTCCCTGGTCTCCTAGGTCAGGAATTCCCGAGGATTTGCCTTGGCAGTGAAGACTGAAGCAAAGGAGTTCAGTATCTCAGCCTTCTCTGCAACTTCTGTTGCAGAGGGTCCCTGTTCCATTCAGTTGCAGGCTCACATTTTCCCTGGTATTCCTTTTGTTATTGATGCATTTGAAGAAGCCCTTCTTGTTATCCATGCCATTCTTAGCCAGATTTAATTCCAGATGGGCCTTGGCCTTCCTTGCTGCATTTCTGCATACTTTGACAACATTCCTATATTCATCCCAGGTGGCCTGTCCCTGCTTCCACCTCATGTATCTCCTGCTTATGTCTGAGTTTTAACAGTTCCTTGTTAATCTGTGCAGATCTCCTGCCCCTTTTGTTCAATTTCTTGCCCATGGCAATGCACCACTCTTGAGCCTGGAGGAAGTGGTGCTTGAATATTGACCAGTTCTCTTTTACCCCTCTTTCCTCTAGGGCACATTCCTATAGGATTCTTCCAAGAAGGTCCCTGAAGGGGCCAAAGTTAGCTCTCCTGTAGTCCACTGTTGTGATCTTACTCATTGTCCTGCTTCATCTTCACACAATACTGAATTCCATGATCTCATGGTCACTGTAGCCAAGACTGCTTCCAACCTTCACATCTCCAACCAGACCTTCCTTGTTAGTCAGTATAAGGTGCAACAGCACACCATTCCTCATTGGCTCTTCTATCACCTGTATCAGAAAGTTATTGTCTATGCTTTCCAAGAACCTCCTGGATTGTTTGTACCTTGTGGTGGTGTTCCTCCAGCAGATGTCAGATGTTATCACAGAAGCACCACAAACTTCCTAAAACTGACTGACAAACATGGGGCTAGTTTATGATTTCTTCTCACAGAAGCCCCCCCCATCCCCATCCCTGTCCCTGTCCCGCAGCCCTCCCACCCCGCAGCCCTCCTGCTTGCCATGTAAACCCAATACAGGCACCAAAAAGGGCTATTGTGATTTAACCACAGCAGGCAGCTTAACACCACACAGCTGTTCACTCACTCTCATCTTGTCAGGTCTCTCATTTCTCTCATCTCACTGCTCCTATATGATCCAGTCTCTCTTACCTGTCTTGCCTGGTCTCCCTCTTCTCATCTCTTCTCTCTTCTGCCTCTGTCGGCTTGTCCCTCATCTGGTTTCCTGTTCCAGCTCTCTCATCTCTAGCCTCTAACCTCTTGACTCTCTGTCTCCCTTCTCATCACTCACCTCCACTTTTCTTCTTTCTCCCATCTCTCATTTCCTCTTGACTCTCATGGCATGTCTCATATTTTGTCTCGTCACATTTCTCATGTCCCACCTCTCATCCCCCCCATACTTCTTGCCTCACATCGCAGTTCTCTTGCCCCTCCTTGTCTCTCATCTCCCTTGTGTCTCTACTCTCTCAAGTTGCTCTCACCTTTCTCATCTCTTATAGCATGAAACTTTCCACCATCATAGAATCATAGAACATCCTAAGTTGGAAGGGACCCACAAGGATCATTAAAGTCCAGCTCCTTGCCCTGCACAGGATAGCCCCAAGAATCCCACCATGTGCCTGAAAGTGTTGTCCAAATGCTTCTTGAACTCAGTCAGGCTTGGTGCTCTCACCACATTTCTGGGGACCCTGTTCCAGTGCTCATCCACCCTCTGGGTGAAGAACCTTTTCCTAATATCCAACCTAAACCTCCCCTGACACAACTTCAAGCCATTCCCTCAGGTCCTGTCACTGTGCACCAGAGAAGAGATCAGTGTCTGCCCCTCCTCTTCTCCTCACAAGGAAGCTGTAGAATGCAATGAAGTCTCCCCTCAGTCTCCTTCAGGCTGAACAGACCAAGCAACCTCAGCCACTCCTCATATGGCTTAACCTCCTAGGCCCTTCACCGTCTTCATAGCCCTCCTTTGGATGCTCTCCAATAGGTTAATATCTTTCTTATATTGTGGCACCCAAAACTTCCCCCAGGACTCAAGGTGAGGCCACCCCAGTGCAGAGCAGAGCAGGGCAATCCCCTCTGTTGACTGGCTGGCAATGCTGTGCTTGATGCACCCCAGGACATGGTTGGCCCTCCTGGCTGCCAGGGCACACTGTTGACTTATATTCAACTTGCCGTCAACGAGGACCCTGTGTGAATTGACACATACAGGTAACCAAGGTGACCATCAAAACAACTTTATTTCATTACCTCACTAACAACACTGGGCAGCAGAGACACACAGGGACACTGGCTCTGTTAAGCTTAATTCATTCTAGTGGACAGCAGTGGGGGGGGGAGGGCGGGGCAGCTGCTGCCCCCAATATATCAAAAGGCTTTGGGCATGCACAATTTATCACAAGGCTGTGCTTTTATCATCTCTCTCTCTCTCCCAACAGGAGGCTCAAGCATGCCTGTGAGAGTGTGTTATCTCTACACAGGAATTCTACTTCTCAAAACAGGCAGAGGACAAACAACACTAGGCATAATAAGTAGAGTTTTCAAGGTTACTTTTAGTGAAATTATTCCCTCCTTGCCAAATATTCCAGTTTTAACCCTTTCCTCCCAACAGACTCCCAGGTCCTTTTCTGTGGTGCTGCTTTCCAGCATCTCGTTTCCTAGTCTCTACATATATCCAGGGTTGCCCTGTCCCAGGTGCAGAATCCGGCACTTGCCCTTGTTAAACTTTGTATGGTTGGTGGTTGCCCAGCCCTCTAATTTATCAAGGTCTTTCTGCAGGGCCTCTCTTCCTCTGAGGGAGTCAAGACTTCCCAATTTTGTATCTGCAAACTTGCTTAGCATACCTTTGCCAGTCTGATGTCACCCCATTCACTAGAACCCTTTGGGCTTGACCCATGAGCCAGTTGTTTATCCATCACATGATGTGTTTATCCAGCTGTGGGCTGGACATTTTGCCCAGAAGAATACTATGAGACTATCGAAAGCTGTGCTGAAGTCCCAAAAGATTACATCAGGTGGCTTTCCTTGACCAACAAGGTGGGTTACCTTGCCATAAAAAGAAATGAGGTTTGACGAGCAGGACATTCCCCTCACGAACCCATGCTGGCTGTGACCAATGACTGCATTGTCTTTCAAGTGGTTTTCAATAACTCCCAGAATAATCTGCTCCATAACCTTACCAGGCATCAAAGTGAGACTAACAGGCTCGTAGTTTCCAGGGTCATCCTTCTTGGTTTTTTTTTAAATCGGGACAATATTCGCCAGATTTCAGTCAACTGGAACCTCTCCAGATTCACAAGACCATTCAAAAATCCTCAAGAGAGGCCTTGCAATGACATCAGCCAGCTCTTTGAGGATTCTTGTGATAGGTTTTTCCTCGAGCCAGGTCTTATGAGCTCTCAGAGAACTTATCACACCCGAGATAGCCCAGCTACCCCGAATGGCATAAAATTAGCAGGATGGCTTCTGAGGTAGTGTTGGAAACAGAAAAAGGTTTAATAAAAGGCAAAATAACAAAGCTCTTAAAGAGAAAAATTGAGCCAGGGGCAAGAAGTTCTTGCTTCTGCTAAAACACCTCACAAAAGCGATTATTTCCATTGTTCTCTTCTTTTTCTAGTGAAGTACCTAGGCAGGACCTTTTGGCCTCTGTACAATTGGGCAGCCCCAGGTTTGAGGTCAAGTCCCAAAGGTCCTATGAGGTGTCTTTTTACCAAATTGAGGAGAGAAATTTCTGGGCTTTTTGCCTTTTAAGCAAAGAATAATTTGGTCACCATTAACAGGGGGCATATTCCTACATCTCACCCTTTCTATATATATAAAAAGGAAAGAGGAGAAAGGAACATGATCTGAAAAAGTCTCACCCTTGTTGACAATTTGTAGTTATGCTAATAATTTTTAAATTTGGTTATAATTTTTATTGCTTGTAAACTATTCTTCTATCTTAACTTTGGTGAAGTGTTTTCCCAGGCAAGCCTCAAGTTTCTGGCTATATATGATTTGAACATATAGAACTTCAAAACACATTTTTAACATATGTTTCGAAGGTAGGTTAATAACTTTTTAACACAACAACAGTAACTTACAGAACCTTTTTCAGTGCAAAACTATTTTTTAAACAATTTTAACTAGTGCAAACTTAGAAAACACAGTCTCTACTTTAAGAAATATCTTCACATTTGAATATAGTCAGCTGTTGCTCAGTTATTTGCGTGTTCTTCTTTTGGCGTCTTCTGCTGCTCTTGGATCGGCTGTACCTGTGGTTTGACATTTTTTGCAGGGACCCATTGAAGACCTGCATTTGTAGAAATGCATGCAAACCCCCTCCCCCGTGTCACAAAAGGATGGGGTCCTGAACTTTGTCCTGTCTCTGGATCCTTGAGGAAGACTGGTGGCCTTTCCTTGAGTTCCACTTGACTGGTATTGCTGAAATGTCTGAAAATGGGTGGTACCTGCTCCAACAGAATTATTTAAGAAATTAAAAACATATATAGCTTTATTCAGCCTCTCTATGGTAGACAGCACTTCTGTCCCTCCCTTTTGCCTTTCAAGGATCATTTTCAGAGATCTGTGTGCTCTTTCTATAATAGATTGGCCCTGTGGAAGAATGTGGAATACCTGTGGTGTGTTTGATACCCCAGGTTTTGAAAAACTCCTGCAGTTTGTTAGAAACATAGGCTGGTCCGTTGTCCTTTTTAACTTCTTGAGGAATGCCTACAGATGCAAATGCTGGTAAGAAATGTTTAATTACATCTCTACTCTTTTCTCCTTGATGTGCGGAAGTGAAAATTGCTCCTGAGAACGGATCTATAGATAAGTGTATATGTTTGAACTGTGCAAACGACTGATATTGAGTTACGTCAGTTTGCCATATCTGTAGGCTATTTAAGCCTCGAGGGTTAACCCCTGTTGCTATTGCTGGTATGGCTAATTTTTGGCAATCTGGACATGATTGAACAATCACCTGGTTCTGAGAGATGTTAAACATTCTTACTAGAGCAGGTGCATTTTGGTGATAGAAGGCATGGTTCATTCTGGCTTGTTCAATAACATTGGGAAGTGTATTCTGTATTGACATGGCTAAAAAATCAGCCATGGCATTGCCTTCTGCTAAGAAACCTGGAAGTGAAGAATGTGAACAAATGTGCATTACGAAGTAAGGTTCCTGTCAAATAGAAAGAAGGAAGATTAATTTCTTAAGCAAACCGTATAGCTGGTCATTGGAAACCTCTTTTAGCAGAGACCCTTCTGCTCTCTCCACTACACCTGCAACATAGAATTAATCCATTACTAAATTAAAAGGAAATGTGAATTTTGAAAAGACTCACACAACTGCTGTTAACTCTATTATTTGTGAAGAACCGTCTACTTCTTTAATATCCAATTCCCATTTTTTTGTCTCTGGATTTTGCCAAGCAATCACTGATTTTTTTTACTTCCCTGAACCATCTGTAAAAATGTGATTGAATCTAGAGGCACATGACTTCTTAAGGGCTTATGAATTAATTTTAAAGATGAATTTAGTAGCTCATGTTTGGGACAATTGACTGATATTTTCCCTGTAACATTTTCTAGGGCAAATTGCATAGCCTCTAAATTTTGAATTAACCATTCCAAAGAGATGGATGTGACAGGCTGAAAGATTTCTGCAAAATCCTTTCCTGAAAGCGAAAACATTTGGGATCTAGCCTTTATAATCAATTGTGATATAATTTCAGGGCAAGCTGTTATAGTTTTACCCAGCTGACGAGATAGGAAAACCCATTCTAAGATTATCAGGTGGTCCTTCTTCTCTAGATCTCACTGGAATATTAGACTGTGAAGGTGTGGACTCTCCCCTAAAACTGCAAACAAAAAAGACAAGTTAGGATTATATGGGTGAGCCTGGCGTGATTGGATGGTTCACATCACTTTATCTAAAGCATTGTGGGCTTCGTTGTTGAATTCTTGTGGTGAGTTTAAAGCTGTGTCTCCCTTCAATATATCAGACAGAAGGGCTAAGTCCTAGTTTGAGATGCCTAGGAGGGGATGAAGCCAGTTCAGAGTCCCTACCAGTTGCTGTACTTCATTCAGTTGTTTTGGATTTCTCTTTAGCTGGAGTGGTTGTGGAGTTACTGTTTGTTCTGTGATTCTGTATCCTAAATATTTCTAGGGATGGAGTGTCTGTATTTTTTTCCTTCTCTATTGTGAGTCCTGCTTTCTGCACTGCTGAGATGACCTGATCTGTTGTCTCCTGCATTGATGCTTGGTCCTTTGCTGCTACTAAAATATCATCCATATAATGCAAGATGAGGGAATTTGGGTATTGTACACAAACTGAGGAAAGTACTTTTGCTACATATCATTAGCATATACTCGGAGAATTTTGCATACCTTGAGGAAGTACGAGCCAATGGTATATTTAAAGGGGCCTGCTGATTTATTGATGGGATGGAAAAGGCAAATCGTGGTGCATCGTCTGGATGCAAATGAATATTTAAAAAACAGTCTTTTAAATCAATAACAGTTAACTTCCAATCCTTTGGAATCATAACGGGACAAGGTAAACCTGGTTGTAAAAAACCCATTTCTTGAATCACTTTGTTAACCTTTTTGAGATCCTGCAATAACCTCTACTTCCCACTGTTTGGCTTTTTAATTTAAAAAAATGGAGTGTTCCAGGGGCTGGTAGTTGGAGTTAGGTGACCTTTATTTAACTGTTCCTGTACCAACTGCCCTAATGCAGCAAGTTTCTCTTCTGGCAAGGGCCATTGGCTGACCCAGACAGGTGTATTGGATGTCCATGTGAGTTTTAGAGTGTTATGTCCATCAACAGCCCTTGTTAAAAATTGGTTTCTATTCTCAGACTCCATTGAGAGAGAATGTCTCTTCCCCAAAGAACTATATCTGCCCCAACTATGAATGATTTTGTGGTGGCAACACGGCCTTCAGGTCCCTCAAATGTGACAGAGTGCAAGCTATGAAAGCTTTCACAGTGACCACCAGTACCTGCCAATTGGTCCAGCATGGGTACAATGGTCCAGTCCTGTGGCCATTTCGATTTTGATATCAGAGTGATGTCTGCTCCGGTATCTATCAGGCTGACAAGGCTGATGGTTTCCCCGAGATGCTTCGGAACTCAGGTGCGTTGAGGCCGCTCGTGGCTGATGTGCCTGGTCCAAGCTATGAGGGATGTGTTGCTCCGTGACTCTGGTAGGAGAAAAGCTTGCACTATGGTTAAGTCCTTTAGGCAGGAAACATGGAGGGTCTGGGCATAAAGCTAATACAGTGATTTCCTATGAACAGGTGACAGATAACACAGTTGGAATGATATAGAAACCTTCTGCACGAGATCTGTTCACTCCCACTATTAAGAACTGATGTGGTTGTGGTTCAGGGCCCAGCTGTCCTGTGAATATTGTGTGAGCAATGGCATTTGTTAGCATTACTGGCTGGGCTGTAGACAGCTCCAATCTGGTACCTGGGGACATTGTGCTCGATAGTCCTGCAAAGAACTGCTGCAGTTCTGTACTTGGTGGCCTGTGGTGGTTTCTCGCCTGTGATACAGTGGTTCTTGTGTCCTTGCACGCCACTGAACTGTGCTCGGCTGCAAGTTTCCCGGAAGATGGCATGGACAACCCTGTGCTGGGCAAAAACTGTTAGTATTCTGACAGGGACCTCTGTATCCACTGTTTTTTGGAGGCAGCCTCCTTCGTATTCTTGGACATTCTCTCTTATAATGCCCTTTTTGACCACAGGAATAGCATGTATCCTTTGGAATCTGTTGGTTTTCAATTGCCCCTTTAAATGCTGTTAGAGCTTCTGCTAGGGTTTGTGTTTAAATTTCTACAGCTTTTTCCTGCTGCTTTAGGGTGTTTTCCTGTGCAGGTGTGATGGCATTAGCTATCACCTCTGCCTGCATGGCTGTCTTGGTTTCGAAAGACAGGTGTCTACTTAGGAAGACAGGAGCCTCCCCTGAAATGGAAAATGTAAACCCCTCCCTCTGAATTGCTGTAAATTTTAAATTAAGGGGGCTCTCAGGCAAAAAATATGGGAGCAGGAATAACAGTTCTTCACTAGGGAAGAAAATAAAAAGATAAAATAAACAATGCAGTAAACTAAAACAACACTAAGTCAGAACACAACCTGACACCCTGTTGGTCAGGGTGTTGGTAGCAGTCCAATTGGAATTGTGGCTGCAGTCCTCCTGGAGTGTCAGGTGTGGTTCTGTTGGAGCAGTGATCCTGTAGAAAGGTGTAGTCTTCCTCTGAAGATCCAGTGGAAGAGGCAGCTGTTCCTCTGGGGAAATCCAGTGGAGAAAGCTGTGCTGGTGTTCCAGAATCTCAAGATTATATCTGGGTAGGAATGCTTGGCTCTTCCCTCTGGGCGGAGCAATGGGATGCTATAGTTCTTGTCAGTCATGCAGTGACATTCAATAGCCTGTTATCAGCAGATGTCTCCCCGGAGGGAAGAGTGGTTGTGGAAGAGATAAGGAAAACTGCCCACTTAACAGAAGACAACTGCCATACAGATGGCAAATAGAATACAGTTTGCTTGGCAATCCAGGACAATGGCTGCTGCATGTTCAGGGGTACCCAGGTGATTGCAAGCCTCCACTAGCTGTGTTAAGGTAGGCTTGGAGTCTCGTGGCAATGCACATAAGATTTTTCTGCAGCTTGGATTTGCATTAGAGATTGCAAATAGTTTTAATATCTCTTGTCTGGCATGATCTATGGGAATTTGCTTATCCAATGTCAATTTTAAGCGGTCCAAAAACTTAATGTATGGCTCATCCATCCCTTGTTTTATTTCTGTGAAGTCTAATTCTGGTTTATTCCTGTCAGGCACCTGGAGCAGGGCAGTCCTTGCTGCTTCCTTAATATCCTGAAGGATTGGTCTATTAAGAGCCCTTGCCTGTCTTTGTGGATCTATGTAGGCTCCTTCCCCAGCAAGCTGATCTAGAGTTATATTTGCAGTGGCTGTAGTTCTTGTATAACCTCTTAAAAGGTCATTTAATAAACGCTTCCATGCCAGTTCCCACAGAGAATACTGTCGGAGACAGCAAAGATGTACAAAGCTGTCTTAGGTCATGAGGGGTGAATACATTGGCTAAAAAGGTAACTTGTAGTAAACCTCAGAAATATGCTGATTCCCTCCCATACGAGCTTGCCGTTTTACAGATTTCTTTTATTTCTGCAAAGCTTATTTGTTCCCATCTGTGGTCCTCCCCTACCCCCGACATTATATCGGACTGGAAACACGGATATCTTAGAGTCAATGTGCCATTCTCCATCCTGACCTGCGTCCCTTCTTATTCTCTGCCAGGTATCTGTGCCTCTTGATGTATAAAACTCGTCATCAGATTTAGGGGGGCTGCCCCGGGGGGGAGTGTGAATATCTCCTGTTTGGGATCAGGGCTTCTCCCGATATGGCTGCCGCCATTTGGGGGGCTGGTGTCACTTCTGGGAGGTCACATCCGGTTCCCACGGTAGGCAGGGTGAGGGCGTGCCGTCCAGGGGTGTGGGCGGGAAGTAGGGGCAGGGAGGTAGACCGGGCTCGGCCCACAAAAGGGGAGCGTCCCACGTCTGATGGGCAGGAGCTTACTGACGAATCGGAAAGCGAATTCTGTGAGTCAGATGAGGGTGGAATACGCCCACGAAGGGCAGACCATGGCAGTTCCGAAACATGGCACTGGCCACATGGGCTATTGTCCTCACAGAGCATGGATTCAGCTCAGCTTTTTTCAATTGTACTGCCAAAATTCACCAATTTAGCGCGTCTGAGGTTACTTTTGAGAGGAAACCGAGGGGAGAGGTTAGGAGAGATGGGTTGCAGACTGGCCTGGCCGGGGTCAGTCTGTTTCCCTCGCGGCAGAGGGGGAGGGGGGGCCGGATGGGGAGCAACTGGCCACGCCGTCTTCAGCCCTCCCGGGTTCAGTGTGCTTCAGGGTGAGTTGGGGACAGGGTTGGGGTCTCAAAATCTCTGCCCACCCTTCTTTCTTTCTGCTGCACCCTGCGTTCGGCTCTCTCTATGCTCTGAGGTGTTTTGTGGCTCTCTCTAGCTTGCTTTTCACTCTCCAATGTTACAAATTGTAACACTGTCTGAAATATTAGACGTAGTTTTAGGCTGGACTTCTTATTCTTTTCTAAACTGTATAATCTAAGTCCCACAGCATCCCAGAACTTTAGAATAAGCGTCTCAGATGTATTTATGGTCAGGAATTCTGTGAAAACCCATCTGATGAGTTTTTAAAGCTGTTTCTTCTCAAATTTTACATCTTGAATTTCTAATTTGCTGTTCAAATAAAAATAAAGATCCTGCTCTGCTATAGATAGCTTGTTTCCCATACTCTTACTCACCAAAAGATGGTTTTCAGAGCAGCTATCGTCCTTGGTCTGAACTCCCCGGGTCTGGAAACGCAGCGGTGTTCGGCAGTCTTAGCTAAACCAATAGCAGCTCTCTCCGAAGGGGTACTTAGACTTTCGCTGTACGTTTTCCAGCCTGTCCCTGTTTTCAGCCTCCTGCCACCGGCTATAAGGCTTTGATCTGTGTGGTCCCCTCCAATGGCCTCAGATCCTCTGTAACCTGGATTGTTTTTTTCCTCTGGTGCCACAAAAACCCAGTCGCAGGCCTGCACTCCCCAAAACGCAAGACCAAGGAAAAAATGTCCTATTTTGATCGAGGGCCAATCAAAAATTCCCGAGCTATGTCTCTCAATATGAGAAATCACCAGTTTGGTCACCAAGTGATAGGTTTCTCCTCGAGCCAGGTTTTATGAGCTCTCAGAGAACTTATCACATCCGAGATAGCCCAGCTACCCCGAATGGCATAAAATTAGCAGGATGGCTTCTGAGGTGGTGTTGGAAACAAAAAGTTTTAATAGAAGGCAAAATAACAAAGCTCTTATAGAGAAAAACCGAGCCAGGGGCAAGACGTTCTTGCTTCTGCTAAAAACATCCCACAAAAGCGATTATTTCCATTGTTCTCTTATTTTTCTAGTGAAGTACCTAGGCAGGACCTTTTGGCCTCTGTCCAGTTGGGCAGCCCCAGGTTTGAGGTGAAGTCCCAAAGGTCCTATGAGGTGTCTTTTTACCAAATTGAGGAGAGAAACTTCTGAGCTTTTTGCCTTTTAAGCAAAGAATAATTTGGTCACTCTGTCAACAGGGGGCATATTCCTACATTCTTGTATGAATCCCATCAGGCCTCATAAATTTATTAGCATCCAGCTGGAACATGAAGTCCTTCAAAACTTCAGGGTCAACTGGGAGTTGATAATTCTCACAGCCATGGTCCTCCAGCTCAGGGCACTAGGACCCTGTTAGTCTGTCATTGGTCTTGTAGACAGAGGCAAAGAAAGCATTAAACATATCTGCCTTGTCCATGTCCCTGTTTGTGAGGTGATCATCCTCATCCTGTAATGGGCTGATGTAATTTCCGCACTGCCTATTGCCACTAATGCATTTAAAAAAACCCATTTATTGTCCCCCACAGTTCTGGCAGCTTCGACTCCAACTGAGCTTTGGTTGCACATATCTCCCTACAGTGGTGAACAGCACCCTTTTATCCTTCCCATGTCACCTGATGTTGCTTCTACTTGGCATATACCTTACTTTTTGGCCTTAGCTCCAGAGGAAGTTCCCTGCTCAGCCAAACCAGCATTCTGCCTCACCTGCTTGACTTCTGACATTTGGGAATTGCCTGCCTCTGTGCCCTTAACAGGTGGTGTTTAAAAGTGACCAGCACTGATGGACCCAGCACCTTCAAAAGCATTTTCCATGGGGACCTTACTCACTAATTCCCTGAGCAGCCTGAAGTCTGCTCTCGTCATGTCCAGAGTTGAGGTTTTGCTGGCACTTTTCCTTCTGTCAACAGAGATTTTAAACTCGATTGCTTTGTGGTTGCTGTGGCCAAGACAGCTGCCAATCTCCACTTCTCTCACAAGACCCTCTCTGTTGACAAGCAACAAATCAAGGCGGGCATCTTTCCTATTCAGCTCTCTTAGTACTTGTTCCATAAAGTTGTCATCCAGGTTTCTTAGGAATCTTCTGGACTTGTTTGTACCATCTATGTGGTGTTCCCAGTTAACATCAAGCATGTTGAATTCCCTCATAAAGACAAGGGCAGTTGATTTAGAGGTTTCTTAGTTCCTCAAAGGATAATTCATTGGTATCATTGTCCTGGCTAGGAGATCTATACTAGACTCCCACAATGACATCTGCATTATTTGGTTGTCCCTTAATCCTTACCCAGATGCTCTCAACTGCACCAGTCATCTGTAAGCTCCATACGTTCCACCCCCTCCAATACATACAATTCCACCCTCTCCCCCCCGCCTTGCCTGCCCTGCCTATCCCTCCTGAAGTGCCTGTAACTGTCCAACATGGCACTCCAGTCACAGGACTCATCACACCAGGTTTCACTTATGCCAAGGATGTAAAATCTCTGGGTCTGGGCTGTCGTGGTTTGTTATTGACCAAACACTAGGCACCTACAAAAGTCATTTGTTCATTCTCTTCTGTTATAGTTGGGCAGGAGAGAGGGAAAAAAAGTTAACAAAGGGCTCATGAGTTGAGATAAGGACTGGGAAAAAAACACTTCAAGGGCAAAGGAGGTTCAAATTTAAAGGTATAAGGTAAATTTATTATTAACAGAGTCAGAGGAGGATAATGAGAAGTAAAATAAGCTTTTAAAACACTTTTTTTCCCTCCTAGCCCCTCTCTCTTTCTCACTGACAGTGCAGGGAGACAGTGCATGGGGCTTTTGGTTAGTTTGTCATTCGAGATTTTCTTTTTGTTCGCTCAGGGAGGGGAGTCTTTTCTCTGGTATGCCGTGGCTTCCCTCCCATGGGCAAACAGTTTTTCCAAAACTGTTGTGGCATGGGTCACTCATCCACAGGGTGCAGTCTTTTAAGGATAGGCTGCTCTAGTTTGGGAGCAAGGGCTCTCTTTCTCTATCTCTGGAAGCAGGGTCTTTCTCTCTCTATTTGAGTTTCCTACTGGATCACAGCTTTCTCTAGCATCTACCCACTCTGGCATAAGCACTTCTCTCATGGGCTGTGAGTGGATTTCTGCATCCCCCATGGACTTCATGGATTATGGGGGATAGTTTATTTCACCATGGTCTTCATTATGGCTTGCAGAGGAATCTTGGCTCTGACACTTGGAGCATTTCTTCCCCCTCTTTCTTTTCCACTGATCTTGGTGCTGTCATGTTGTTTTTCCTCATGTCTTCACTTTCTCTTCTTCTCTGACTATAAGAAAATCTGCTGCTCTTAGGTACCATTGCCAACAAGTTCTACTAATTCAAAGATTCCTACAGCATCCCACAGCACCGAGAGGTTGATTTTGTCTAGATTTCACACCAGAGAGTTGCTCACCATGTTTTTGCTGCCAACCATGCGGCCCCACCGCCACCAAGTGGGTAGTGGCAGCTGGCACGGCACTGGCACTATTTAACACCTCTCTTCATGTGGGGTGCTGGGAAGGAGAAGCAGCCCCTGCCGCCCCTGCCTTTCTGGCGGCAGCACAGCTGGCTAGGGGCAGCCAGGCAGGCAAGGCTCACCGCAGGCCATGCCAGGATGGTGGCGGCTGCAGCAGCCCATCACTGCAGGCTGTGCTGGGATGGCCCAGGTGGCAGTGCCTTGCCACCCCTGGGAAAAAAAACATGCACGTACTGTTTTGATTTTCTTCTTAAATATTTCATCACAGAGGTGTTACCAACCTCTCTAATTGGGCCAGCAGCATGTCTGTCTTCAGAGCCATCAGAGATTGGCTCTGTCCGACATGGTGGAACCTTCTAGCAGCTTCTCACAGAAGCCACTTCTGCGCCCCCCCCCCGGCTACCAAAAACCAGGCTGTGCCAAATCAAATCAACACAGGGCCAAAGCTTTGAGCCCGTCTTGTTTGTTCCTCATGCGTTGGTATAGAAACACTTCAGGTGTGGTTTATTGTAGCTGATACCTTATGGAGCCGATTGGTCGATTGAGGGATCCCACTAGTGCTCACCTTGTCATGTTTTGGCACACCGTCCCACTGTCTATCACTGGCAAGCCTGGTTTCATCCCTTTCCCCTTCTAATCTAGTTTAATGCATCACTAGTTCCTGTGCTAGAACAATTTTTCCCCTCTGAGATACGTGCATCTCATCAGATGTCAGTAGATCAGGTGTTGAGTAATCATCCTATGGTCATAAAACCCAAAGTTTTTCCGATGACACCAGCCTGGGAGCCATGTGTTGATCTGATGGATCTGCTTGTTCCTTTCTATATCATACCTTGCTACTGGAAGGATCAAGGAAAAGACTACCTTTGCTCCCAGTCTTTCAACCAGTTGTCCCTAGGCCCTGAAATCCCTTTTGACTGACCTTGGACTTCTCTCTGTTATCATTACTGACTTGAAGAAAATATAACAGGTAATAATCAGAGGACCTTATTAGACTGGAGAGTTTTCCAGTAATGTCCCTTACCCGAGCCCCTGGGAGACAGCAGACTTCCCTGTGGGTTGTGTCTGGTCTGCATATAGGGCCCTCTGTTCCCCTTAGAAGGGAGTTATGTATGACAATTACCTTTCTTCTCTTAACAGAGGTGGTTGTTATAAATGATCAAATCGTGAGCCAAAATTATCAAAAATTTAGCAAAGATTTATTAATTTGTCTGCGAGACCGAAGTTTGGTCTTTGAAACCACCACAGCCAAAGATACAGCGTTGAGCCTGGGGTCGATGCCGGGTGAACCTGGATCTGACCTCCAGAGTGTCAGAGTCTCCCCCTTGGTTCACGAATGCTGCCTCTCGTGGCGAGGTTCTATACAGTTTATTCTGCCCGAGGCAAAGATTGTCGTGATCGGCGGAGGAATTGCCTCACACAATATGCGTGAACAGCAAATCCCAAAGTTTATTGATAGCTCACACATATTTATATTGGTGTTAATGAAGCTTATACATATTGCAAAAGCTGAGCTCATTATTGGTTAAAGCACACTTAGATCAACCACACCTACTTCTATGCTCTAATGATTATTTTGTTTCTATGTTTACATTCTTATAGCTACTCTACCTAGGCTATCTTCATTTTCTGGCAAACGATTTTCTCCCCCATCTTCTTGTTTCAGCGAAGGTCACCATGACCTTTGTCAGTGATTGGACACTGGTTGCTTAATCCTCAGCTTGTTTCCCCTATCCTTATCCCCTTATCCAACGGTATCACATCGAAGTGGCCTTTCTCAGCTAGCCAATTATCCACAAAGCTCTCCACAAAAGATGACCAAATTTCCTTTGTGTCTCTTCACACGCATCGCATCGCTGTTGCTTTCCATGTGCAGAGGTGGACAAAGGCCAAGTCCAGGTGTGCCATCGGCTTTGGAGGAGCTGTGTATTCAGATGTATCAGGATGGCACCGTTGACTATCTTGATAGATGCAATCGGCAAGGCAATAATTGCTCTTGGGTGGCTCTGGACAAGTCTGGGGAAACCAGGAAACTGACGATCATCGTCCTGGAAGCTTCTATTCTTATGTTAAGGCGTCGATCATTATCTTAACTTGTGTCCAGGAACTAGTTGAATCTAAATAAGACAGCTGCTCCCGGCTGGGGTGGTCAAAAGACATGGTTTGGATTTCACAATATTTTATACCATACATTAATAGCATGAATTATCCCTACCATATATTACAGTGGTCATGATGCAGGGGGTAGATTGTGTTGCCCTAGGTGGCCCCTCTATCCCAGAAGGACCTTCCTCCACCTCATCAGTTGACTGTCCTGGTTCCGGGGCTTCATACCTGTTGTAAAAAGTTCCAGTCCTACTTGTCATTGTCAAGTTTTCAGGCAGAGGAGCCTCCCTTCAAGTATGGACAGTGATCAGCTTCCAGCCTTCCTGTTCAACAGACCTTTGACTAGCTACTTGACAAGGTTCCAGGTTGTCCTGGTTCTGGTCAGGAGTGGCATGGCTAGGACCTGGAGGTTATTCTATACTACCTCATGTCATTATCGGGGTGGGAGGAAGGGAGTCTCTTCCGAGGTCGGCGTAGTTTGGCAGAGAGAGTGATTTGATATTGTCTATTGTCAGGGGGTTTCCATGTTTTCTTGTTCTGGTTCCAACCAGGACAGGGTTAATTTTTTGCAGTAGCTGGGGTGGGGTGCAGCTAGGACACGGGAGTTATTCAATACCACCTCATTGCTGGGGGCAGGGGGAAGGGGCTCTTTATTCCAGGTAGAAGGGGTTCCTTCTGGTGGAGAAAAAGTGAGGGGAAGATGATTGGTGTTGTTTATTGTTGCTGGCTCCATGGTGAGCATTATTTGCATATGAATCATTCTCTCTTTTTGCATACCTTTGTTATTAATATGGTTGCTGTTGCTGTTTCCAGTAAATTGTTCTTCTCCCAACCCTGATCTTTACCTATTGTGCCTCCAATTCTCCTCTCCAGCCTGCCATGGGGAGGGGGAGGAGGAGGAGGGGGAGTGAGTGAGCAGCAGTGTGGTTTGGAGAGTCTCAGTGGGAACACTAAATTGGGGAGTACCATTCCTAAACCACTACATGGGTTCACCTGGCTCTCCACTACAATGGGAGACAATGACAAGAAACAAACCTCCAGTCACACTAATTAATGGACTGTCAAGAAACTACAGGCACCACTTTCAGGAAGATCAACATGGACTTTGCAACTGATAAGATGTCAAACCAGGGGGGATCCCAGACATCAAACTGGGATGGAGGCAGGAATTGATAGAACTATACAAACTGATAAAGGGAATTACAGGGGAAAGAGGAAGCAGGGAGAGACAAAGAGGGGGGGATAGACAGAAAGGGGGATAAAAGTTTCCAGTCACAGGTAAAATGGAGCCAGTCAGTATGCTTGTCTGGCTGAGCCCTGTGCCTGATCACTGCAGAATGTCCTATTTTCTTATATTTTCTTTTAAAATGTTTTCTTAACTATCGCCCTGCTTAATCTCACTCTCTGTCCTCTGTGTATGTGTTGCCCAACTGGCAACTAAATACCACACACAGCTGCTCGCTCACTTCCCTTTGCCCCCATTCCCATTGTGATGGGAAGGAGAATCAGGAAAGAAAATTAAACTCATGGATTGAGATAAGAACAGTATAATAATTGAAACAAAGTAAAATATAATAATAATAATTATGGTAATATGGTAATAATAATACTACTGCTAATAGTTTTAATAAAAATGAGAGGGAGAGAGGAAGGTAAAACCCAAGAAAAAGAAATGATGCACAATACAAATGCTCACCACCCACTGACTGAGCAGCAATTGGCCCCTTCTGTCTAACTCCCCCCAGTTTATTCACTGATCATGATGTTCTATCATACAGACTATCCCTTTGGGCGGTTCAGGTCAGCTGCCTGGAGTATGCTTCTCCCAGCTTCTTGAGCATCTCTTCCCTGGCAGAGCATGAGACACTGAAAAGCACTTGACTCAGGCTAAGCACTGCTCAGCAACAACCAAAACATCTGTGTTATCAGCATCATTCTCATACTGAATCCAAAAGACAGCGCTGTACCAGCTACTGAGAAGAAAATGAATTCTATCCCAGCTGAAACTAGGACAGTATGTGTGCTGCAAGGAACAGGTGCCAGCAGCTGGTGAGACCTGTGTTTGTGTGAGTGAAATTTGGTGCCCAGCTACTGGAGTCAGACTGGGGGGTGTAGACACCCTGGGGCCTGTGGTGTCAGCTACAGGAGTGAGTGAGGGTTCTACCATCAGTAGTTGGACAGGCTATAGTTCTCTGAATCATCATCATATGGTTTGGGTTGGAAGGGACCTTTAAAGGTCCAACCCCGCTGTCACGAGCAGGGAATCCCTTTACGGTCAGGTTGTTCCCAATGCCCCCCAAGATGAGGTTTGTCTTCTTGGTTGCCAGGGCTCACTGCTGACTCATATTGAGCTTCCTGTCAACCAGCACCCCCAGATCCCTTTCTGCAAGGCTGCTCTCCAGCCACTACTTTCCTGATCTGTTTTCTCCTTGAGCCAGGTCTTAAGAGCTCTCAGAGAAAACGTATCACACCTGCGATAGCCAACTACCTCAAATGGCATAAAATTAGCAGGATGGCTTTTGAGGTAGTGTTGGAAACAGAAAAGTTTTAATGAAAGGCAAAATAACAAAGCTCTTTACAGAGAAAACCCAAGCTAGGGGCAAGAGGTTCTTGCTTCAGCTGAAAACACCCCTCAAATGTGATGATTTCCTTTGTTCTCTTTCTAGTGAATTGCTTAGGCAGGACTTTTTGGTTTCTGTCCAATTGGGTATCCTTAGGTTTGAGGTGAAGTACCCAAGGCCCTATAAGGTGTCTTTTTACCAAATTGAGGAGAGAAACTTCTGGGATTTTTTTCTTTTTAAGGAGACAAAGGATAATTTGGTCACACTGTTAACAGAGGGCACATTCCTACACTCTCCCAATCTATAATTGTGCCTGGCATCGCTCTGTCACAGGTACATAATCTGGCATTTGGACTTTTTAATTTTCATGCCATTGGTGATTGCTCCAGTCTATCCAGATCCCTCTGCATGACCTCTTGTCCCTCAAGGGATTCAGCAGCTCCCCTCAGTTTGGTATCATCAGCTAATTGCTCTCATGGACAAGGACACCTTTCACTAGGTCATCTAAATATCTTTCCCATCTAAATTAGTTGAAAACTATTGCCCCTTTTCTTGAGACTACCGGCCTTGGTAAAAAGTCTCTCTCCATATTTTTTAGAAGCCTTCTTTAAGTGTTAAAAGGCCACTATAAGATCTCCCTGGAGTCTTCTCTTTTCCAGGCTGAACGACCCCAGCAACAGACATGAAATTGGGAGGAGCTGTTGATAGACCAGATGTCTCTTGTGCCATTCAGAGAGCTCTTTACACTCTAAAGAACTGGCAGAGAAGGATCTCATGATATTCAACAGGTGGGAATGCAGAGTTCTGCATCTGGGGAGGATTTACCCCAGGCACCAGTACAGGCTGCAGGATGACTAGCTAGAAAGTAGCTTTGGGGAGAAGAAAATGTGTCCTGATGGAGAAGAAGCTGAACATGAGCCAGCAATGCACCCTAATGACAAAAGAGGCCAAGAGTATCCCTGGCTGCATTAGGAAGAGCATTGCTAGTATTTGAGGTAGATCCTTCCTCTCTACTCAGTCCTAGTGAGGCCACATGTTCAGTTCTGGGCTCCTCTGTACAAGAAAGGGCAATGGCAGAAAAGGACTACAATAATGATTAAGGTACTGGAGCATATGCCATATGAGGAGAAGCTGAGAGATCTGAGACTATTCAGCTTGGAAAGAGAAGGCTCAGGGAGGACCTTATCACTGTGCATAAATACCTGATGGGTGGGAGTGAAGATGCGGGAGCAAGACTCTTCTCAGTGGTGCTCATTGACAGGACAGGAGGCAATGGGCACGAATGGAAAAAATGTGGAAATTTCATCTGAATACTCAAATACACTTTTTTACTGTGAGGTTAGTCAAGAACTATAGCAGGTTTTACAAAGATGTTGTGAAGTGTCTATCCTGGAAGGTATTAAGAACCCAACTGGACATGGCAACTTGTTCTAGGTGACCCTGTTTTGAGCAGGAGGGTTGGACTAGATGATCTCAAAAGGTTCCTTCCAACCTAAACAATTCTGTAATTCTGTGCAAAACTGAAGATTACTCTAATTCCTGTTATGTATAAGTGTGGTCATTTGACCCTGGTTGGATGCCAGGTACCCACCAAAGCTGCTCTATCACTCCCTTCTTCAACTAGACAGGGGAGAGAAAATATAATGAAAGGCTCATGAGTTAAGGACCAGGAGAGATCACTTGTTGATTACTATCACAGGCAAAACAGACTTGACTTGGGAAAATTAATTGAATTTATTACCAATCGACATCAGAGCAGGTCAATGGGAAGCAAAACAAATCTTAAAAACACCTTCCCCCCACCTCTCCCTCCTTCCTGGGCTCTACCTTCTCCCTCCCCAGCAGCTCAGGGAGACAGAGAATGGGGATTACAGTCAGTTCATCACGCGTTGTTCCTGCTGCTGCTCAGGGAGAGGAGTCAGTCCTTCCCCTGCTCCAGCATGGGGTCCTTCCCATGGGAGACAGTCCTCCACAAACGTCTCCAACATGAATCCTTCCCACAGGTAACAGTTCTTCAGGTACTGCTCCAGTGTGGATCCCTTTCCATGGGGTGCAGTTCTTCAGGCACAGCCTGCTCCACTGTGGGTCCCCCACAGGGTCACAAGTACTACGGGCAAACCCAGTCCAGTGTGGGCTCCTCTCCATGGGTCTGCAGGTCCCTGCCAGGACCCTGCTCCAGCACGGGCCTCCCACAGGGTAACAGCCTCCTCTCAGGAATCCACCTGCTCCAATGTGGGACTCTTCCATGGGCTGCAGGGGCACAGCTGCTTCACCATGGTCTTCACCACAGGCTGCAGAGGAATCTCAGCTCTGGCACCTGGAGCACCTCCCCCTCCTTCATCCCTGTCCTTTGGGCCTGCAGAGTTTCTTCTCTCACATGTTCTCACTCCACTCTTTTCTGAACTGCAATTACTTCTATGCAATACCTTTTTTTTCCCTTCTTAACTATATTATAACAAATGTGTTATTACCATCACTGATTGTCTCAGCCTTGGCCAGTGGTGGGTCAGTCTTGGAGCTGTCTGGCTTTGGCTTTGTCAGACATGGAGGAAGCTTCTAGCAGCTTCCCTCAGAAGCTACCCCTGTAGCCCCCTCCCCCCCCACTCGCTAAAACTGGCCACACAAACCCAACAGAGTAAGTAATCCTCAGTCTTCTTTATGATGATCTGAATAGGTTTTCTTTGCAAGGTGAAATAAACACGGGCAGGAGACTTTTCTCCTTTATAATGCCTTTATTAAAAGTGATCAGCTCTGGGGGGGAGAACCGATGGGTCCACGCTCACGCCGCCCCACCACTGCTCCCAGTAGTGACTCGGAGGAGGAGGAAGAGTGCAGCTTTGTCCACTGGTCTATGGGCAGAGCTGGGGATTCTGTCCTCACGAGAGCATAGGGGAAATCCCTTGTTCCTACCGTTTAACCTCCAGGGTCCTACCTCTGGCCGAGGTCCTCCTGGCTAGGGCGAGGGGCAAAAAAGGGTCTCAGCGTCTCTGCAGGCTCTGGACTTTGTTCCTCACGTCTAGTCATCACTTTGATTCGTCAATTTTGTGTTGGCTCGTTGTTTTAGGGGTTTTTGGCTAGGTTTGGTGAGGGGTCTCTCCCGCTGCATGCTGGATCCGATGTCATTTGCATCTTGACTCGATGTCCCTTCCCCTCCACCGTCTGGGTGTCATCTTCTAGGAAGCAGCAGGGTGTCACTCGACAAAAGGCGGAATTCTTAACCATCAACAACAGGTAGTTAACGAAAACGACTGGTGATTACAATAACAGTTAGAACTCCACCCTGGCAGCAACTGGTCCAACCTGTTCACTCTGCAACCTTTTAAAAAAAATTGGCAGCTTTTTCTACTTATAACATAAGGCATTTTCCTTAACTGTTGGACCATTTCTGTGCTGTATCCAAATTTTGAATAGTCCTCTTAAAAATGTCAGTGCCCCAACCTCATGTGGGGGTAAAATACCTGTTTATAATCCTAGTGATCTGCTAAAAAAGCTTACTTGAGTCACTTTTTCACCTTTAAAATTCTTTCCAGGTTCTTTTCAGGTTGAAGCCCCTCATTCTATCACCTACCAGAGCTTTAACTCAGCATTAGAATATGAAAAATTTGTAGTGCAACTCAGTAAACCAGAGGAAGGACAGCTTTGAAGAATGTGTAGTCATTTACAAGCTGATGGCAGGACTTTGACTTATTTCTGATTTTAATGAGTTGTTCCTGAAGTCACATAAATAAGTGAGAAGTTTCTATTGATTTGCATTATTAAATAAGATATCTTGAGGGCAAGCAAGGTAAGAGAAAACTTTTAATATTTTAGTACATAAGGATTTGAACTGTTTCAGGGAAGAAAATGAAAAGAAATTTTTTTCTGGTATTGCATATTTTACCCATTGTGTTCTTGCAGTATACTTTATTCAGTGTATGTTAGTTCTTTCTGAAAGCTGATGATATTGAAGGTACTATAATTTACTTGTACTGTGATTACTACATAAATTACTCTTTTTGTTCTTTAGAATTGTGATGACTTAGTTTTAAATATTTCCATAATTCAGTTTTTTTTGCATTGGCGATTGCAAGTCTTTTTGTGAAGGCATGCTTAATTAAGAAGTAAGCATTTATATGTGCAGCTTTTATAATTAATTATTTTTGTGCATATAGGTAGCTTAAAGCGTGTTGTCTTAATATGGTAAAAGGTTTTGAGTCTCCTCTCAAAATTTAATAATAGTTGCAGCTTATGTATACAAGTGTAGTTAGAGAAGAATCAGGCCTGTGAACAGATGTTTTTCTAAAAGTTCTTTAAAGCAGTAAATAGGTTTGTGTGCACCTTGCTTCTGACTTGATAAATCTATTTGCTATTACAAAGCAGACTGTAAACTGTTAGAAAAAAAATCATGAAGTCCAAAGCTTTTTCTCTTCTTGATGTGCTGCAAGCTCTAAGCAGACCTTAGATTAGACAAAGTAATAATATAGCACATAGAATATAGAATATAGAATATAGAATATAGAATATGAATTTTCTAATATTTTAGGCCAAAGCAGCATTTTAAAAAATGAAAAATAAATATGTCTGTGTACTTATGTAATAGTACGTGAAACAATCTTTAGCTAATCCCCGATTTGATTTTGGGTGAATATACTTCTTTTAAGATCTGAATAAATGACAAAAAGCAAAGAAGTTTGTGCTGAACTTTTAATTTTACATTTTAATTTTATTCAGAGACCACGATGCAGACATCAGAGTCTGGGTCAGACACAGGTTCGACTGTGACTTTACAAGCATCTGTGGCTGGCCAGGCAGCAGTGCCCACACAGGTTGTACAGCAGGTACCGGTTCAGCAACAGGTAGGTGTCTGTTAATTTTGGGAAAACAAAAAGCCCTGGCAAGACAGAATGATGCATTTCAATAGGTGTAGTGAAGAACCTATTTTGTACAAGGCTGCAAAACCAATTCCTTTTCACTGTTTTATTCAATTTTATTTTGATGGAACTAAAATATCTACATAAGCAGACATGCAGTTTTCAGAGTTTCTTTCTTGAACTAGAATATTTGTCAAACACCAGAAATATATATGCATGATTCTATAAGTTGATTACTATGAAATATGTGCAATATCTCATAAAAATTACATTCATTTGAGTTACTGAATATTCACATTTATTCCTTTGAAAGGAATATGGATTTTTAAAATAAATTCAATATAGATATAAAATTCAAAAGCAATGTAATTTTGTACTTCTAAGCTGATCTCCCTGCAGGTTCTTGAGCAAATGCAGAAAGACATGTGAAGTAAAACTATAAGTGTTATAAATGATCAAATCGAGAGCCAAACTTATAAGAAAATTTAGCAAAGATTTATTAATTTGTCCACGAGACCGAATTTCTGTCGTCAAAAACCACCACAGCCAAAGAGTCAGCGTCGAGCCCGGGATCGACGCTGGGTGAACCTGGATCTGACCTCCAAAATGTCAGAGTCTCCCCCTCGGTTCACGAATGCTGCTTTGTGCAGCAAGTTCTTATACAGTTTATTCTGCTCGAGGCAGAGATGACCGAATGTTCTTTTTGTCTCTTCACATGCAGAACCAGGGCTTTACATGTGCAGAGGTAGACAAAGATCCAGTCCAGGTGTCTAGATGTTGTCAGAGAACTTTGGGGAAGTCAGCATTCACATGCATCAGGGTGGTGCCGTGGTAGATGTAATGTTCAAGGCGATAATCACTCTTGAGTGGTCCTGGCAACCCAGGGAAGCCGGTGATTATCACCCTGGAAGCTTCTATTCTTACGTTAAAGAACCCGATGTTATCTTAACTTCGTCTGGGAACTAGATGTATATGAATAAGACACTGCTCCCGGCCAGGGTGGTCAAAAGACATAGTTTGGATCTTACAATATTTTATACATTAATAGCATGAATTATCTCTACCGTATACTACAGTAAGTAATGCATAATTTGGATTTGTCAGGGAATTAAATGGGCTTCTGAAGCAGCCAGCTCAGCACACACTTCTGTCACATGATTAATTACCTATGCAGCCCCACCAACATTGGAGGGTGTGCTGCATGGGGTGAGCGAGGAGGGAAACAGGAGTTGGAAAACAGGAACTGAATGTGAAAAGCCATGACTTTTGTTCAAGACTCCTTTAGTATGTGTAATTTAGCTTTTTCCTTTTTTAAAAAAATTCTTTGTTCCAGTTGGAAGGGATCTACAATGACTGTCTACTTCAACTACCTGACCACTTCAGGGCTGACCAAAAGCATAATATTAAGGGCATTGTCCAAATACCTCTCAAACACTGACAGGCTTGGGGCACCAACCACGTTTCTAGGAAACCTGTTCCAGTGTTTGACCACCCGCTCAGTAAAGAAATGTTTTCTAATATCTAGTCTGAAACTTTTCTCGTGCAGCTTTAAACAATTCCTACTCATCCTATCACAGGATACCAAGGAGAAGAGATCATCATCTCCCTCTCCACTTTCCCTCCATTCAGCTGTCACTGTTTCAGGTTATTTGGGTGAAATCTGATGTTCTTTTTTCATATAACTTGGCTTTACAGTTTCAAAATCAACAATATTAAAACTGAGAATATCTTGTTAAATTATGTATGTCTGTTTCTGTACTAGTGAATCACTGTTGTCTAAACTAAAATTTCTAGCATTGTGTTTAGTCTAAAAATTTAAGGTGATATTTTCTGCATGTATTGTGGGTTAAAGCTGGCAGAATGCCAGGCACCCACAAAAGCCGCTCACTCACTCCTATCTGCAGCTGGACAGAGGAGATAAAATTTAACAAAGGGTTCATGTGCTGAGATAAGGACTGGGAGAGATCACTCAGCAAATACCATCATGGTCAAAACAGGCTCAACTTAGAGATACAAAGTGAATTTATTGCTAACAAAATCAGGGTGGGATAATGAGAAGTAAAATTAACCTTTAAAAACACATTCCCCCCACCCCTCCCTCCTTCCCAGCTCTACTGCCTACCCCAGCAGCATAAGGAGACAGGGAATGGTGGTTATGGTCAGTTCATCACCCGAGGCTTCTGCTGCTCAGGGAGAGGAGTCATTTCCCTGCTGCATTGTGGGGTCCCTCCCATGGGAGACAGTTCTCTGTGAACTTCTCTGACGTGAGTTCATCTCACAAGCAACAGCTCTCTGCAAACTGCTGCAGTGAGTCCAGCCCACAGGCAACAGTACCCCTCAAACTGCTGCAGAGCGGGTCACTCTTCCATGGGGTGCAGTCCTTCAAGGACAGACAGGTCCATCCTGGGAGCAGGGCTCCTCCCTCGACAGGTCTCCCATAGGATCACAGTTTCCTCCCAGGTGTCATGGGGCTCTTCCATGGGTTGCAGGTGGATCTCTGCATCACCATGGTCTTCCATGGGCTGCAGAGGGACAGCCTGCTTCACCATGAGCTTCACTATAGGGTGCAGAGGAATCTCGGCTCTGGTGCCTGGACCACCTCCTCCCCGTCCTTCTTCAGACCATGGTGTCTGCATAATTGCTCTTCTCACATGTTCTCACTCCACTCTTCTCTGGATGAAAATTACAACTGCGCCACAACCTTTGTTTTGCTTTTTTCTTAAATATGTTATCACAGAGGTGTTACCACGATTTCTAATTAGCCCAGCCTTGACCAGTGGCATGTCCATCTTTGGAGCCCCAAGGGATTGGCTCTGCCAGACATTGTGGAAGCTTCTGGCAGCTTCTCACAGAAACCACCTCTGTGCCCCCCCCCCCCACCAAAAAACAGTCCATGCAAACCCAATACAGCATGTTCTTTGCAATACTGGTTAACTGTCTCATACATTTAACTAATAATATTTCCTGGTATACAGACTCAACTCATAATGCATAATAATTGCATTAATATCACTTCTACTTATAATGTACCTTGGAATACATTTGCTTTTTTTTTTAGACATGCCGTCTTCCCCAAAACCCCCAAAATGCAGTGTTTCAACAAAACATTCAAATATTGGGCACTTAACATGAATTTAAAAGCTTATCTTTGTGTACTTTCTCCTTTTTTATTTTAAAATTATTCCCTCTTGTCCTGTTACTATCTGCCTGTGGGAAAACTATAAGGTTTTTCTATTATTGTGCTAACTTTTTAAATTAAGCTACTATGGTGCTTTGGCTTAGTAAAGATTTCTATGAAGCTTACTGTGGTTAACTCTTTTTAAGCTTTGCTTCAAACTTTTGAAAACTAGATATAGTTTATATCAGAATATATTTTCAATAAGGTATTACTTATGTTCTAGTGTTATTATTCCAAATATTTCTGTTTCACTATTTCAACTGTACTTAGGAGCATTTTCTGATTCTGTTGGACTGTATTTTTCAGTTGAGTCTTATTTTGAAAGTATAAGTTATGTAAGGTTTCAGAAAGGAATGTTGGGGGATCAGCCTGGCCAAAGAAGAGGAATTTGCTGCAATAATTTGTATAGACTGAAAAGGTGATGCATATGTAGTGAAAAACAATCCAGATGATTCTGCAGTGATTAGGACAGAATATGAAAGAGATACTAGTTTAGAGAGAAAAGGATAGATTATAAAAGTGTTGAGAAAAGGTCAGGAATTCTAAAGGAATTGAAGGTGTCAGGCAGCAACTAACAGAACAAGATGACAGTCTTAAGCTGAACCAAGGGAAATTTAGGTTGGATGTTAGGGAAAAGCTTTTTACTGAAAGAGTGATAAAGTACTGGAATCATCTGCCCGGGGAGGTGGTGGAGTCACCATTCCTGGATGTGTTTAAAAAAGATTGGATGTGGCACTCAGTGCCATGGTTTAGTTGAGGTGTTAGGGCATGGGTTGGACTTGATGATCTTTAAGGTCTCTTCCAACCTAGTGGTTCTGTGATTCTGTAGGGAAGGAAAAGGAAGAATCAGCAGTCCAGCCTGATCAGCAACCCAGAGCCATGTCAGAGCTTGGAAGCTCTTGTGAGCCAATCAGACAAGGAGGGGTTATAGCCAGGAGCACTGTGGGAGATTTAAACAACTCCAGAAAGCATGAGCAACCCAGAAAGTGTCGAACAGGGCAAGCAAACAAGATGTGGCACGTCAGAAGGATGTGACACTGCAGTTCACGTGGGCAGGGCATATGGGGAAGGTGGTGCAATCTGAAAGTAGGTCCACAGCTCAGGTAAGTGCTAAGTGCTCTAGCTCTCAGCCATAATGGTGGGCACTTGTCTCAGAGCCAAAAACAGTGTGTCTACTGAGATAGCCCCTAAGAAGTCTGATGCTTCCAACCCAGCTGGAACTGGTAAGGAAGATGTCAGTACAGGTGATAGCTTGCAATGGATGCCCGGATGCTTCTCCTGGAGAAAAGGCTGATACCTGCACAAAGCATGCACAGGTTGATGACCTGTTGCAGTAGGTGGCTGAATTACATGACAGTTAATAGGCTGCACAGTATTAGAGGGGCTGAAATGGGGATAGATAATGTGGCTTTGGAACCATCCACCTACAATGGATACCACTGAGCATGAGGCACCTTGGAACCTGGTGACCCACAGAAGCAGAGTTCCAATTCAACCTCCACCCTCCAACGTCCAGACCAAAAGAGATTTGATGCTTTAAAGGCTTTAGATGTCCATGAGCAAGGCCAACAAGGAGAATCCACACCAGCAGCACACAGCAGTTACCATAAAAAGAAACTTTGAGTGCTCATAGTGTGTGACTCTATTAAGGGGCACTGAGGCCCCCACCTGCCAGCCTGATAAACAGTCACGAGAGGTATGTGCCTACCAGGGGGTAGGATCCATGATGTTACTGAGAGGGTACCCTATCTTGTCAAGAGCATGGACTAGTACCCACAACTACTTTTTCATGTGGGTACAAATGACGCCGCAAGCCAAAAAATAGATAGGATCAAGGAAGACTATAAAGCCCTGGCAAGGCAGGTGAAAAACATCAGTGCCTAAGTCATCTTCTCATCTATCCTACTGGTTAGAGAATTGGGGACAGCCAGAAGCAGACATGTAGTGCACATCAATGTCTGGCATTGTGGCTGGTGCCATCGAGAAGGTTTTGGTTTTTATGACAATGATTGTAGCCTGTTAGGGAGGCATGGGATCCACCTGTCTAAAACGGGCAAGAGAATTTTTGGCAGCAGTCTGGCCAGTTTGGTGAGATGGGCTTTAAACTGAAGGACTCAGGGAATGGGGTCCAAAGTGGCAATGCTCATGCCATTGCTTCCTCACAGGGAGTAGGCCATGACAACCAGTTCAGCAACAGATGTTCCTGGGCTGCCTCTCAGGATGAAAATCACAGGGCTAACCACATTGAGGGTGTGTACGGCTGTGGTGAATCCTCTTAGACCTATTCTAGGTAACCTGCATGCTTGATTATCTTTCTGAAGTGCCTGTATACAAACACACTCAGCATGGGGAATAAACAGGAAGAACTGGAAATCTCTGTGTGGTCCCAGGGCCATGATCTCATTGCAATTACTGAGACATGGTGGGATAGCTCACATGACTGCAATGTTGTTATGGATGCCTATGTACCGTTTAGAAAAGACAGGTCAGTGAGGCAGGGTGGTGGAGTTGCTCTTTATGTGAGACAGCAACTGAAATGTATTGATCCAGGGACAGATGTACCCAGTGGCAGATGAATCAGTTGAGAGTTTATGGGTGATAATTAAAGGACAGGCTGATATAGGTGACACTTGTGGTTGTTTGCTACAGACCACCTGATCAGGAGGAGGAAGTTAATGAGGCTTTCTATGGACAGCTGGAAATAGCCTCATGGTCATAGGCTCCAGTTCTCCTGGGTGTCCTCAACCACCCTGATATTTGTTGGAGAGACAACACAGTTTGGCGCACACAGTCCAGGAAGTTCCTGCAGATTATTGATGAAAACTTTTTAAGGCAAGTGGTGGAAGAGCCAATGAGGAGAGGTGTGTTGCTGGACCTTGTGCTATCAAACCAGGAGGGACATGAAGGCTGGGGGCAGCCTTGGCTGTAGTGACCATGAGGGCGGAACTCGGGATGCTGCATGGAGGAAGCAAAGCAGTAAGCAGGACTAGTACTCTGAACTTCTGGAAAGCTATTTTTGACTTTTTCAAAGACCTACTTAAAAGGTATCCCATGGGTTAGGGCCCTAGAAGAGAAGGGGGTCCAAGAGAGCTGGTCAGTATTCAAGCATCACTTCCACGAAGCTCAAGACCAGTGTATCCCCATGAGTAAGAATCAAGCAAAGGGGAAAGGAGACCTGCATAGATGAGCAGGAAGCTTCTAGTAAATCTCAAATGGAAGAAAAAAAATTATGGGATGTAGAAAAAGGGACTGGCCACATGGGAGGACTATATGGATATCGTCAGAATATGCAGGGATGTGACGAGGAAGGCCAAGGCCCACTTGGTTCCACAAGAGCAAGTGTATGGTCCTGCACCTGGGGAGGAATAACCCCAAGTACCAGTACAAGTTGGGGGCGGACCTACTAGAGAGCAGCTCTTCAGAGAAGGACCTGGGAGTCTTGGTAGTAGACAAGTTGACTATGAGCTGTCTATGCCTTTGTGGCTAGGGGGCCCAATGGATCTTGGGATGCATCAGGAAGAGTGCAGCCAGCAGGTCAAGGCAGGCGATCCTCCCCCTCTACTCGGCCCTAGTGAGGCCATATCTGAGTATTGTGTTCAGTTCTGGGCTCCTCAGAACAAAAAAGACAAGGAACTACTGGAGACAGTCCAGTGGAGGCCACAAATATGATTAGGGGTCTGGAGCATCTCTCTTATGAGGACAGACTGCAGGAGCTGGGCCTGGTTAGTCTAGAGAAGAGAAGACAGGGGATCTTATTAATGCATATAAATGTCTCAAAGGCAGGTGCCAAGAGGATGGTCCCAGACTCTTTTCATTGGTGCCCAGCAACAGAACAAGGAGCAATGGCCACAAACTAAGATACAAGAAGTTCCATCTCAACATGAGGAAGAACTTCTTTCTATTGAGGTTGGCAGAGCACTGTAATAGCTGCCCAGGGAGGTGATGGAGTCTCCCTATCTGGAGACATTCAAAACCCACCTGGAGGTGTTTCTGTGTCACCTGCTCTAGGTGACCCTGCCTTGGCAGGGGGATTGGACTGGATAATCTCCAGAGATCCCTTCTAACCATAACTATTCTGTGATTCTGGGAAGAAGATGTGAATCTAGTATAACACTAGGAAATTTGATGAAGAATGTGGGTAAGATAGGTGCTTTTCCACTGTAGGAAAAGAAAAGGCTCTCAGGCATTAAAACAAGGTCTTTGATGAAGAAGAGTGGCTTTGATCTGAAAAAAAATTAATGCATATATTATATATTTGCTTAAATTTAAAATTTGAATTTATGTACACATACTTTAGGAGCAGACTACTTTAGGTAAAGATTAAAAATTCAGAAGAAATAATTTATTTTTAAAAATTCTTTCTTTTAGCTATGAGGGGAATAATTTTTCAGCATCTAAATTATTTTCTGCTGAAATAAATTTTTTATTTGCACACTGACAATATAACTATGGGTTTCATGAAAGTTTGATATGGTGCTTCAAATGAAGAAAAAAGAAATGTCCTTAAGGAAAAACTAAGATTCCCTTCCGAGTGTAGTGGCAGTGGTTTCACAGATGTTTTCAAATGGCACAGGAATTGTCATTTTTGGAACCTTGAATTGGTGAAGGGAGAAACCTATATATGTGCAAGTAAAACATAGCAAAAGTAAGGTGAAAAAGTGAGAAGCATAATTAAATGCCATTTAACATCTTGTGTGATTTTTCTTAGTCTTATTTTTCCTTAAATATAATTTTCCAATCATGTATCATTTGTGTTTTAACATGCATTCTTAGGCATGAGGTAGCAAGCTTAAAAGGATTTTAAATTAATTTCACTGACCTTATGGTTTATGTCATGAAGTACAGAAGGATTCAAAGAGTAAAATTAAAAACAATTGTCTAACCTATTTTAGAAGGTGTATCCATGCATCAAAGATTACACAAAATAAATCTTCCTATCCATCATAGACTATAACCATAGCATTCAGAAATAAATGTATCATTCAACTGGACATACAAACTTCTGCTAATGAAAATTGGAGCTAAATGAAAAATAATTTTAAACATAAAAACTAGTAATGAACTTATATTGGTCATTTATCTAAATATCAACATTACAGCATGAATTGCTTTCCAAAAGTATTACAGACTAATTAATTTATTAAGATGATTTTTTTTTCTCTGAGAACAGAAATCTTTGTGTATACATCTCTGATTTTTTTTTTTTAATTTAAATGGAGTTTATAAATCCTCCCATATCTTACCCTGGTATTATTCTTTTGACCTTATTAGTACTTTTAATGCAAACACATGTATCTAAAATCAAAATTCTGTACAATTTTATCTTGCTTAATATAAGAGATGTATTTTTTGAATTTGGGAAATTATAGTTCAGGAGCACTGTTAAGGGATGGTAGGCCAATGTCAATTTATGTAACAGTTAACATATGAAATCAGCAACCTGCTGAATTTTCCATTTAATCATCAAAAAGAGTACATATCATTATTACTGATTGACAGAAACTCTGTTTTTCTGTCACACTTGAACAGTCTTTTTCAAAGTAATGTATTTTTTTTCAAAATTAAGGGTTTCTATATAAATTTTTCCTTAGGTGTCGTGATGTAACCCCAGATGGCAACCAAGCAACATAGCCATTTGCTCACTCCTCCCCTCCTCCCAGTGGGAGAGAATTGGAAGGGTAAAAATGAGAAAGCTCATGGGCTGAGATAAAAACAGTTTGATAAATTAAAAGTAATTATAATAAATTGTAAGGAAAAGAAGGAGAAAAAAGACCCAAAGAGAGAGAAAAATAAAATCCAAGAAAGGTGAGTGCTGCAAATAAAAACAATTGCTCACCACCAACCGACCAATGCCCAGCAGTCCCCTGGCTAACCTTCCCCCTAGTTTTATTGCTGAGCATGACATCGTATGGTATGGAATATCAATTTTGTCAGTTGGGGTCAGGTGTCCCAGCTGTGTTCCCTCTCAACTTCTTGAGCACCTCCAGACTACTCCCAGTAGTTAACAATGTTTAGAATCTTGTTTTGAAGTATATAAGTTAATGGTGGAAAAGGAGGGATAGGAATTTTAGAGAATATAGTGAGGATGATGAATGTGTTCTAACTAAAATGTTATTAAAGAGCTCTTGTAAATCATAGAATCAGAATCAAAGAATAATTTAGGTTGGAAAGGACCTTTAAGATCATCAAATCCAACACTATCAAGTCCATCACTAAACCATGTCTCTGAGCTCTATATCTACACATTTTAAATACCTCCAGGGATGATGACTCAATAATTTCCCTGGGCAGCCTGTTCCAGTGCTTGACAATGCTTTCAGTGAAGAAATTTTTCCTAAAATCAAATCTAAACCTGCCCTGGCACAACTTGAGGCCTTTTCCTTTCATCCTGTCACTTGTTACCTGGGAGAAGGGACTGATCCCCACCTCATCACAACCTCCTTTCAGATAGTTGTAGAGATTGATAAGGTGTCCGCTGAGCCACCTTTCTCCAGACTAAACAACCCCAGCTCCCGCAGCCATTCTTCACAAAGACTTGTGCTCCAGACCCTTCACCAGCTTTGTTGGCCTCCTTTGGACACACTCCAGCGCCTCAATGTCTTTCTAGTAGTGAGGGGCCAAAAACTGGACACAGTATTTGAGATGTGGCCTTGCCAGTGCCAAGTACAAAGGGACAATCACTTCCCTGATCCTGTTGGCCACACTATTTCTGATACCGGCCAGGATGCCATTGACCTTCTTGGCATTCTGGGCACACTGATGGCTCATGTTCAGCTGGCAGTTGACCAACACCTCCAGGTCCTTTTCTGCCAGGCAGCTTTCCAGTCACTTTTCCTCAAGCCTGTAGTGTTGCATGGGGTTGTTGTGACCCAAGTGCAGGACCTGGCACTTGGCCTTAATAAACTTCATACAATTGGCCTCGGCCCATTGATACAGCCTATTCAGGTCCCTCTGCAGAGCCTTCCTACCCTCCAGCAGATTGACACTCTCACCCAATTTAGTGTCATCGAGGAATTTGATAATGGTAGGCTCAATCCCCTCGTTTAGACCATCAATAAAGATGTTAAACAGGACTGGGCCCCACACTGATCCCTGGGGAACACCACTAGTGTCCGGTCACCAACTGGATGCAGCACCATTCACCACCACTCTCTGGGCCTGGCCATCCAGCCAGTTTTTAACCCAGCAAAGAGTACACCTGTCTAAGCTGTGGGCTGCCAGCTTTTCCAGGAGAATACCATGGGAGGCAGTATCAAAGGCTTTACTGAATTCCAGGTCAACTCATCTACAGCCTTTCCCTCATCCACTAGGCAGGTCACCTGGTCATAAAAGGAGATCACATTGGTCAGGCAGGACCTGCCTTTCCTAAACCTACTAATGACCACTAATTGGGCTTGCCACTTGAGTTGATAGGGGGGCCATGTCCTCCCTGCATGCCCTTCTTGCCTGAACTGCTGTGTAAACTGCCACACCTGCCTTGGCTGATGTGTCACTGTCCTGGGTTCATCCAGGAGAGGGTTAATTTTTTGCAGTATCCAGGAGGGGGTGTGGGCAGGACCATAATTTTATTCAATACCGCCTCACATCACTGCCAGGGGTGGGAAAGGGACTCTCTTGCTTTGGGGGTGGGGAAAAGAATCTCTCTCACTTCCAAGGAGAAAGATGTTCCTTCTGGTTGAGAAAATGTGGCAGGTAAAGCTGTCAGGTATTTGTTTATTCTTGTGGGATTTCTGTGTAAATAATTTCTTTTTCTTATACCTTTTGTTATTAATATTGCTTCTGATGCTGTTTGTTCTAATCTTATTGCTGTTTCCAATAAATTGTTCTTATCTCAAAATGTGATCTTTGCCTTCCATGCTTCCAATTGGAGGGGAGTGGGGAAGCAGAAGCATGTGTTCAGTGAGAGCACTAAATTGGGGAGTACCATTCCTAAACCACAACAGCCTGATTTGGCGCCCAATGTGAAGCATGAAGGGTTAAGATAAAAACAGATCTGCCCAGAGTGGGTTGGAAACAAATTTGATCTAAGCATTTTTTGTATAAGGTACGGAGACACTGGTCACAATGTTGCTTGGTCTGTTCAAGTGGGTGTGTGTCTTGGTTTGAAAAGACAGGTATCTGCTAAGGAAGGCAGGAGCCTCCCCTGAAATGGAAAATGTAAACTCCCTCCCTCCAAATTGTTATAATTTTGAAATTAAAAGGCTCTCAGGCAAAGATATGGGAATAGGAATAAAAGTTCTTTACTAGGGAAGAAAATGAAAATAAAATTTAAAAATGCAGTAATACAAAACAACACTGACAGAGTCAGAATACAACCTGACACCCTGTGGGTCAGGGTGTTGGTAGCAGTCCAATTAAATGGTGGCTGCAGTCCTCCTGGAGTGATAGATGTGGTTCTGTTGAAGCAGTGATCCTGTAGAAGGGTGTAGTATTCCCCTGGAGATCCAGTAGTGATGTAGATGGGCCTGGTCTTCTTCTGGGAATCCAGTGGGAAAAGGCTGCTTCTGGTGTCCCAAGATCCCAGATTATATCCAGTTGGGAATGCTTGGCTCCTCCCTCTAGGCGTAGCATCTCACAATTGGATGATGTAACTTTATCAGTCATGTAGTGAGACTCAATGGCCCATTAACAGAAGAGATCTCCCTGGAGGGAGGATTGGTTGTGGAAGAGATAAAGTAAACTGCCCAATTAACAGAAGATAACTGCCCCCCCCTCTAACAGGTGGCAAATAGAATACACACCCCCAAACCACATCTTACAACCCAGGACAGTGTGGTACCCAACCGTGTATATATTACGGAGTGTGCTTCTCGTGATGATCTTTTTCAGAGCAGGGAGAGAGATCAGCATAGGTTCATTGCTGTACTGTGGGATATCAGCTGTTATATTTACATGATAATATCAAGTACAATGAGGGTTATTTGGGATGTGTATTCAGTATTGCTCTCCTATCCTTTCCTCAGACGCTACCTTTGGGAATGCATTAATAATCATACCTAGCCTCTGGGGAGAACGGGGGAGGATTATTTTCCACACCTTTTCACCCCCCTTTTATCTTTTAGGCCTGCTATAAGAGCTTTTGAGAATTTAGACTTTTCCTTGGACATTAAGGAAAGCATGTTCTTATTGCTAAGTCTACCAGGTCTCCTCAGTATGGTCCACACCATGTTTAGAGTCAAGAAAGAGATTTTTAGGAAGGTCATTCAGAGATCTCCCCCAAGGGGGAATAGTCATGAGTGGCAAGGAATGTGGGAGAAAATGGGCCTGTTTTTGGAGAAATTATCTCCTCCAATGTTTTGGGAGTTCACCCCTGAACAACTACAGGACCCTGATAAAATGACAGAATATTTGCAAGGAGAAAGCTGTGGCAACTCCAGAGAAAAACAACTTATTGCAGTGTGCTGGGCCCTGGCTACTATTTATCAGACACTGCTTGTCACTAGACAGCACCCTCAGAGGGAGTAGGAGGAAAGCAGACAAGCAGGCACCATGGCCATCAAACTGCATCTGAGCTGGGGGAACAACCTGTGCTGGTAGCAGTCACCCCTATACAGAAGAAAAAATCTTAGACCAAATCACTTTGCCTAGTGAGGGCTGAAGAGGAAGCAGGGCCATCTCAAAAGAAGGAAGAGGTAGAGCCAGAGATAATCACCCGATCCCTATCTCATGTGAGCTGAGAGATATGTGAAAAGATTTCAGCTGCCAATTGGGTGAGCCCCTGGTGACCTGGCTGCTCCAGGACTGGGATATTACAGCCCACAATATGAAACTAGATGGTAGTGAAGCTAAGCAACTGGGATCCCTGTCCCGAGATGTGGGCATTGACAAGGCAATTGGGAAGAAGACAGAAACTCTCAGCCTCTGGAAGTAACTCCATCAAGCATGAGGGAAAGATATTTTCTCAAGGATGATTTAGTAGTGAGCCCAAGCAGGTGGAACGCCATGGAGAAGGGTATCTAGTACCTGAGAAAATTAGCTGTGCTGGAGGTATTCTGTAGGGATTCAAATAACGAGCAGTCCCCTATAGATCCAGATGAGGTCCAGTGTACACAATCCACTTGGCAGAAGTTTGTACAGAGCACTCCACTGTCATACACTAACTCACTGGCTTTGATGTCAATGACAGAAGGAGAACAAACAGTGCTTCAGGTGACTACCCAGCTCTGGCAATATGAAGATCAACTTTTTTCCTCCCTACCAACCTGTGCCTCAGCTGTGGAAAAACTGTCCAAGACTATGGACAGAGTTGAAAGACTCAAGCAGGTTAGAGACAAAATGTCCTATGCCCCACCAGTATGAACCAGAGTCTCTGCTATTGGGAGCAAGCATCCTCCTGCTCGAGGGAGAGGGTACAAACCATGAGGTAACCTGTGGTTTTACCTGAATGACCACAGAGAGGACATGAGGAAGTGGGATGGAAAACCCACCTCTGCCCTAGTAGCATGGATATGTGATTTGAGAAGAAGAACAACCACTGCAGGAAATTCTTCAAGGATAAATGAGCTCCAGTTTCCAGTGGGCAAGTCCTCAGACAGAATAGAAGAGCTGATGTCACTTCCCATAATCTTGAAGGGACCTCCAGGTCATATTTACAAGAAGTGAGCAATGAGTACTATGACCAGGACTAGAGGGGTAATGCTCCCAGACAGGTGGAGTAAAGGGACAGTAAGATCTATGGGACTGTGGGGATCCCATGGCCTGTCACATCAGAGCCACAAGAGTATAAGGCTTTAGTTAACACTGGCGCATAATGTACCTTGATGCCATCAAGATATGTAGGGACAGAATCCATCTTTTTCTGGGATGACAGGGGGATCCCAACAGCTGACTGTACTGTAAACTGAAGTTAGCCTGTGTCCTAGGGTGACGTTATCCCCATTCGTGTGTTCTGTTTATGCTGGATATTATGGTCTGTGACTTCAAGACTGGCTCTGAAGAGTGAAAGTTTTGTTTTGGTTTCTTATCAGCCGCTCCCCCACGGCTGACGGGACACAGAGATGGGACAGTACATAGTGCTGCTTTTGCTTTTTGCTTGGCTTTTCGCTTTGCTCTTGCTCTTGCTTCTGCTTTGCTCCGGCTTTGCTCTTGCTTTTTGCTTCTGCTCATTAGTTAGTAGCTAAGCAGTCCAAATTTTTTCCTGGACTGTTTCTCCTTTCCCTTTTTTTGGACCTACTCAAACCTGCTCCAGACTGGGACCTGGGAACACCGAGAGTTTGCACCTTGTGGCTGGAGCAGCTGCCCCAGTGCCAGAGGGACTGATAACAGAGAGACCACGCCCAAGAGAGACTTTCTGAATTTGTCATCTTTTTCAGTGCAGTGAAAGAGTGGTATCATCTGGTATTGTTCATTTTGTGTGCTGGGGGGTGCTGTGCCTGTTAAATAAACAGGTTCTTTCCACTTCTCTCTGAGGAATCCTTCCTGAACCGGTTGGGGGGAGGGGGCGTGTGGGTTTGCTTTATGGAGGGGCCCCTTTTGGAGGTTTTCTCCCAAATTTGCCCTAAACCAGGACAGCCTGATGTCCTGGTTTTGGGCACATTTGGGAGAAAGCCTCCAAAGGGGTTCCTCTAGAAAGCAGATTTAAGCAGCCCCTCCCCCAACTGGTACAGGAAAAAGATTTCTGTGGTGGTGTTCACAGGGGTCCCAGGAAGACGGAAGAGATGAGAATCTGACTCCATGTTTCAGAAGGCTGGTTTAATTTTTTATGATATATATATTTTATTAAAACTATACTAAAAGAATCGAAGAAAGGATTTTATCAGAAGGCTAGCAAGCAAAGCAAAAGAAGTGGAATGATAATAAAACCATGTGACTGACCACACAGTTCGAGACAGCTGGACTGTGATTGGACATTAATTATAAACAACCACATGAGACCAATCAAAGATCCACCTGTTGCATTCCACAGCAGCAGATAATTATTGTTTACATTTTGTTCCTGAGGCCTCTCAGCTCCTCAAGAGAAAAAAATTCTACGGAAAGGATTTTTCATAAAATGCGTCTGTGACATGTCACCCTTCTTTTAAAAATTAAATTAAAAAGAAAAGTGTTTGTAATCTCGTCTGCTGGGCCCATGCAGAAGAGAGAACAGACACTTAAAAGGTTATCTGTTGCCAATCAAAACCCTCAGTCAAGTGCTGATGTGGAATGATCAGGGAAATTCTTCAGCTGTAGAACATCAAATTCTATCATATCACTTAAATAATCTTACAGTATAAGAAAATGCAAAAACATGCAAAGAAAGTTCATTGCTTCAAGTCCAAACAGCTGAGTGTCAGGAGAAAGTCCATGGACTGGAGATGTTCCTCTTTGAAATCTCTGGAAGTCCCTTTTGGTCCTGAAACAGGCTTGCAGAATCCTGAAACCAAGAACTGCTAAAGAAAATCCATCAATATTTATCAAAAATCCATTGACAGTTATCAAACAATTTTAAGAAAATTTCTGGAATGTCTTGGGCACAGCCCTTTTTTGAACCACTTGGGCTGATGCTAATTTTTGGCTTTTCAATGCTTTTGAGCTGCTAGCTCTTTCAACTCTTTTTATTGATTTTTTTTTTTTTCCTGAAAGAGCAGCAGCAGAGAGGAGCCTCTAGGACCCCGCGGGGGCCCTGGCCCTCGTGGATGGATCAGGAATCCCAGACCTGGCCCACAGAACGGTGGCCCAGGTCCTGACGGGGGAAGCAAAGCCCCCAAACCCAACAGCCGGCCGGGCGGTGGCCTTGACCCAGGCAACTGAGCCAAATGGCCCAGACCTGGCCCGCGGAGCGGGCTTTGTGTTCTCACAACCTGGCACCACGCTGCCAATGCCTGGGCAGCACGAGGGACGGAGCGTCTCCTCCTCCCCGAACCACCAGCGCATACCGGCAGCTGGGGAAGAGAAGCTTTCCCAGGGATCATCACCCCAGATCTGGGGGTGCTTTGTCCCCACAGCAAGCGAGCAATGCTCGCTTTCCACTGTTTCTCTTGACTCTACAATGCAAATGCAAGAAGTGTTCCCGCTTTCTGCCCCTTGGCACCACCCCAACACCCTCTGGGCTTGGGCCCAGAGGCAGAACTTCTGGGAACCACCTCCCTCACGCCGCTGGGGCACGCAAGGGACAGCAGGCATTCCAACCCCCAACGAGAAATCCCCGACCAAACGCGAATTGGCCTGCGAAAAACTCTGTGTCCCACAAAAACGCTAAGTTTGAAAGTGTTCACTCTTGCGGCACCAGCCGCAAGCAGTCGAGCTGGGCCGCTTCCGCCGCAGGACAGCCTGATCGCAGGGTCTGACACAGACGCTGCGGCGGAGGACGGGGTCCCTGAGGGCGGCAGAACTGCCGGGGGGGCCGGTGGGGGCAGCAGGGGTGTGAGAGGTTCTTGGGGAAGCACCGCCGTTGTCTCACTTGGCTCTGGGAGCAGTAGCGCAGGCGCGAGCCCTGTCCCTGCGGGAGGGGTTGGCGGGGGCGGCACGAGGTCGGCCCCTGCCAGCGCTGCCGGCACTGTTGTGAATACAACTGCTGGCTGCTATGCAGAAGGAGAAGGCACAGGAGCGGCAGCAGCTTCTGCCCCTGGCTCCGGGATGGGCTGCCGTTGATCGCCGCTGCTGTCGAGTGTGTTGCCTAGCAACACGGAGACAGGCTCTTGTTGATCGTCGCTGCCATCGATCGCGTTGCCTAGGTACACGGGCGAAGCCGCGGGAGGCGGTGCTTCCGCGACCGGAACACCGACAAACTCTGCTGGAAGCAGCAGGGCCGCCAGGGGCGCCGGGGCCGCGGGCGGGGCCGTGGGCGGGGCCGCGGGGACTGGCGCCACCCGCGGTGCTGGTTGGGGCGGGGCCTGCGGGGCTGGCTTGGGCAGGACCCATGGGGCTGGCCGGGGCGGTGGAGCCAATTCACATCCCCCCTGAGGGCAACGAGGGGGGGAAAAGCAGCTCCGTTCGAGCATGCTCCAAAGGCGCAGAAAAAAACCCTTCCTCGGTTGCGGGCAAAGCCTTGCCCCCTCGCTGCGATGCGAGGGGGCTGGGAACCAGCTGTTTGTGTCCCTGGACAGGTGTCCCTCCTGCTGGGTCCGGCGGGAAGGGAGCACGACCTCTGCAGTCGGCAATCAGCTCCAAGCGCTCCCTTCCTTTCAAAACTTTGAAGATAGTTTTGAATGCTGGATAAATTCGAGGAAATCCAAAATCCTGGTAAAGAGCCTCCCCAAAAATGAATTCCATGCATTCCCATATGTATGAATCAAGGGAATACACCACATCTGTAAAAAATCCATGGAACTTTGTCCATCTGAAAAACTCATAGAAATGTCTCATCACCATAGGAACTCTGTCTTCATGACCCCATTTTTGCCAGAGGGCAATAATTTTTTTCTCTGAGGGAGAGAACGGAACCTCCGTCTCCATAGGCAGTCTCTGCCAAATGTCCACCCACATTCTGCGAAGGGCAGCATTTTCAGGAAGGGAAGAGTTAACAGTACCTTGCGACAGTGTCCTCTGGGCTTCAGCAGGCTGCTCTGTGCTGTGAAGGGTTCCAGACATTCTGTCTGGGAGACTTTTCAAAAGGTTCTCTTTGTGGCCAGCCCTGGCTGTGAACTCTGTCCAACTTCAGGGTCTTCGGTTCTTCAGCTCCAGGCTAGAAGCCACTTCCATGGTCACTTGCGTAGTGACCATCAATGCTACACACTCGGGGTTCACTCAGTGTAGCAATGCTCCTCTGGGGTCTCACCAAATGTGGAATTTTTCCTCACTCAGGGTCACCAAATGTGGTGGGAATTTTTCATCACTCGAGGTCACCAATTGTGGTGGTGTTCACAGGGGGCCCAGGAAGAGGGAAGATATGAGAATGTTGACTCCATGTTTCAGAAGGCTGGTTTATTATTTTATGATATATATTATATTAAAACTATACTAAAAGAATCAAATAAAGGATTTCATTAGAAGGCTTGAAAGGAATAGGAATGGAATGACAATAAAATCTTGTGACTGACCACACAGTCCGAGACAGCTGGACAGTGATTGGCCATTAATTATAAACAACCACATGAGACCAATCAAAGATCCACCTGTTGCATTCCACAGCAGCAGATAATTATTGTTTGCATTTTGTTCCTGAGGCCTCTCAGCTTCTCAGGAGAAAAAATCCTAAGGAAAGGATTTTCCATAAAATGCATCTGTGACAGATTTCCTTGGAGGAAAGTGGAAAAAACCTGTTTATTTAATAGGCAAAGCATTCACCAGCACAAAAAATGAACAATATTAAACAATAAAACCTCTTGCCAATCTGAAGAGATGACAAACTCAGAAAGTCCTTTTTGTGGATTGCAGCTCGGCTCACCCAGTCTGTTATCAGTCCCTCTGGTGCTGGAAATGCCATGGCCCAGGCCTGGCCCAGTGGGCCACAGGTGCGAGCTCCCGGTGTTCTTCTGGGTTTTCAATCCAGAGCAGGTTTAATCAGTTCCAAGAAAAAGAAAAACCACAGTCCAGGGAACTTGTCTGCCTCAGCTAGCTAAAAACTAACTAAAAGCAAAGGAAAGCTCTTTCCCGCCATCTGTCCATGCTGCAGACAACACAGTCCAGGAGAAGGATGCGGGGGAGCAAGTGCAGTTTCTGATAACAAACACCGTGCTTCTTCTCTCTCCCCCCTTGGCTCTCGGAACCAGTCTTAAAGGTGCAGAACTTATTATCCAGCATAAACAGAACAGATGATTGGGTATGCAAGCATCATAAAGTCACCCCAGGACACCTGACTAGAAAAGAATGGTGGAAACATCCTATTGTGACTGGCCCAGAGGCCCTGTGCATCCTTGGCATAGATTACCCAAGGACAGGGTATTTCAAAGACCCAAAAGGGCATTGTTGGGATTTTGGGATAGCTACTGTGGAGACAGAGGGAATTAGACAGCTGAGTACCTTGTCCAGTCTCTCAGAGGACCCTTCTACTATGGCACTCCTACGGGGCAAAGAACAATGAGTGCCAATTACTACCACTACAGTGCACTGTCAACAACACTGCACCAATTGGGACTCCGGGACTCCCATCCACAGATGATTTATGGAGAGGCAGGGAGTGGTCAGCAAGACTTACTCACCCTTCAATATCGCCATATGGCCAGTGCCTAAGTCCAATGGAGAGTGGAGACTGATAGTGGACTATCATGACCTGAACAAAGTCACACCACCACTGAATGCTGCCATGCTGGACATGCTGGAGCTTCAGTATGAACTGGAGTCCAAGGCAGCAAAGTGGTGCCACCATCGATATTGCTAATGCATTTTTCTCCATTCCTTTATCAGCAGAGTGCAGGCCACAGTTTTCTTTCACCTGGAGGGGTGTCCAGTACACCTGGAGCCAACTGCCCTAGGGGTGGAAATATAGCCCCGCTATTTGCCATGGACTGATCCAGACTACACTGCAAAAGGGTGAGGCTCCAGAACACTTACAGTACATCGATGACATCATCCTATAGGGCAACACAGCAGAGGAGGTTTTTGAGAAAGGGGAGAAGATAATCCAAATCCTCCTGAAAGCTGGTTTTGCCATAAAACAATGGGAGCCCTAAATTGGGGAATACCATTCCTAAACCATGACAGTCACACCCTGTTTGCCTACCTTATTTGCCCCACTCCTGGCTGCTTCTTGGGTACGTCTTTTGTACCTGTGGGGGTTGGTCACCTTCACTCCTGGCGCTGCCCACACTGAGTTAGAGCTGCTGCTTATCTAGCTTTTAACACCTCCTGCTCTGGCTGAGGCTAGTGTGCCCTCTGTGTCTCTGAGCTAGGTTCACAGTTTTGCTGGTTTTTGGAAAGCTCTCAGCACAATCCTCCACTCCAGAGCATGTCTGCCAGAGCAGTTTACCTCGGAGACATATGATGATGCATCACATGCATGAGGGACAGGGCATGGAGGTCTTGGTCAGTTTATCATTCGAGATCTTTTTCTGTTCACTCAGGGAGAGGAGCCTTTTCTCTGCTATGCTGTGGAGTCCCTCCCATGGGCAGTTTTTCCAAAACTGTTGTGGCATGGGTCACTTGTCCATAGGCTGCAGTCTTCTAAGGCTAGGCTGCTCTATTTTGTGAGCAAAGGCCCTCTCTCTCTATTCAGGTCTCCCACTAGATTACAGCTTTCTCTGGCATCCACCCACTCCAGTGTGAACACTTTTCTCATGGGCTACAAGTGAATGTCTGCATCCCCCATAGACTTCATGCATTACAGGGGGACAGTTTGTTTCACCATAGTCCTCACTACGGCTTGCAGAGGAATCTTGGCTCTGACACTTGGAGCATTTCTTCCCCCTCTTTCTTTTCCACTGACCTTGGTGCCATCATGTTGTTTTCTCTCACATGTCCTTACTTCCTCCTCTGACTAGAAGAAAAACTGCTGCTTGTAGGTACCATTGCAAACAAGTTCCACTAATTCAAAGATTCTTGAAGGATCCTGCAGTGCCAAGAAGCTGATTTTATCCAGGTTCTGCATCAGAGAGTTGCCTATCACATTTTCAGTTGGCCATGCAGCCCCACCGCCACCATGTGCGCAGTGGCGGCCGCCACGGTGCTTGCACTATTTAACGCCTCTCTTCATGCAGGGCGCTGGGAAGGAGAAGCCGCCACCATCGCCTCTGCCCTTCTACCTGCAGCGTGGTTGGCTAGGGGCAGCCAGGCAGGCAAAGATTGCCGCAGTCTGCACTGAGATGGTGGAAGCCGCAGCAGCGGCCACAGCGCCTCCCCACCCCTGGGGAAAAAAACTGCTTGTGCGCTGTTTTGATTTTCTTCTTAAATATGTCATCACAGAGACGTTACCAACCTCTCTAATTGGGCAAGCAGCATGTCTATCTTCAGAGCCATCAGAAAGTGGCTCTGTTGGACATGGTGGGAGCTTCTAGCAGCTTCTCACAGAAGCTACTCCTGTGCCCCCCCCTCCCCCCCCGGCTACAAAAAAAAAAAAAAAAGGCTAAAAAAAGGCAAAAAAGGCTATGCCAAATCAACACAGCACTCCACTTAGCATATTACAGACTTGCAGCACAGTATTGCATTCTGTGTCATTTAGTAATTGTGAGAACAGGGATGTCCCAAAATTAAGAGTATTGTTTAGAAACCATTAGATGATTAGATGCTCTGAAGCACTAGTCATTCTTTTTATAAGGTAAACTATCCTATATTTCTGGTGTTTTTGTTTGTAGGTACAGCAAGTACAGACTGTGCAACAGGTACAACATGTCTACCCAGCCCAGGTTCAGTATGTGGAGGGAAGTGACACAGTCTACACAAATGGAACAATGTAAGTTGGTTATTCATCTAAATTAAAATGTTTACTAAAATAATGCACTTTTCATGACATCATATGGGCTGCTATGTTTGAATTAGCAAAGAAAAATGTTTGAACAAAAACTTTATTTTTTGTCATATTAAATCATTATTTGAGTGAAAACAAGTAAGATTCATATCACTTGAATTAATCTAAAATGAATTCAGGTAATTGTTACAGTTGGACAGTGTGAAACTGTATATGCAGCATTTTGTTGTTTGGGGAAAAACTTGAGTTTATGGACAAGTTATGCTGATAGGAAGTATGATCTAAATTTGTCATAATATGATCATTGTGTAATAAAGTAGTCTCCATGTGGGCCTCTATTCTTCTAGTTGAAATTTTACTGGGAAGTTCCTAAATTGCTGAGGCAGCTGTAGTCATTACTTACAGAAAACAATTATATAGTTTCTTTATTGTTTTAAGTGCAATGATATACATATTATTTTTTCCAAATGAAGGAAGGTAGAAGAAGGAGAATATGTCCTTTTGCTTCTCTCTCAGACTCCTCTATTTACTGTGCTTTTCTTGCTTCAATGAACATGGTTTTCTACCATCAAATTCCTTTCTCCCATGTTCAAACTTAAAATAATAGAATAATTTAGGTCAAAGGAGACCTCTAGAGGTTATATGGTAAAACCCACACACACAGTCAGAGTAGGACTAACTTCAAAGTTGCTCAGGAAGAACCTTCCCTCCTTCTTTTTCCAGTTAAGTCTAAATATATCCCCTGAAACTTCTGATATAAGGTTATGGAAGAAGCAAAAGGCCTGTAGAAGACTTTTTTGGTGCCAGCAAATGTCCACTGATGATAATCTGGCATTGACACAAAAAAGTCAACAACACTATTGGGTTCTGATGCTGATGTTAACACTTGCAGCATCCTCTTCACAGACATATTTTGCCAAATTTATTCTTCCGATAAACTTTTTCAACACTCTTGTTCCCTTATTTTCTTTACTCTTATAATATCTAAGCAATCTTCTGTCATAAATGGGTCTGTTAAGACATGCTTATTATTAAGAATTACCAATGTGTCCCTGTTTAAGATACTGTAAAAATGGAAAGTTGCTCATCACATTGTTAAACTGTAATCGAAGACTGAAAATATCTCTGTAGAATGTCTGATCAGGCTAACTTCTATTTGAAAAATGTCAGCTAAAGACACTGAACTGTTGAGACAAAAGAAAACATATTTCTTCATCCACATTTGTTTTTCTTTTAAAAGCTCTAGTGCTTCTCCTCTTTAAATTATGGGCAGTGATATTGGGAATGTGTAGTTTATTGCAGTTCATGGCATTTTACCTGACTTTATAGCTCAAATATATCAAGCAGAGGATTGTTTGTTTTATCCTGTTTATATGTTAATTGCTCCAAAGACCAATGGATGTCCTCCAGATGACCCTAAATGGGGTATTTCCTTGCACCTGCTGCTTTTGCTATTAATTATCTGAACTCTGGTTTCTAGTACCTAATCTATTAACAAAGAGTCTATTCCATTCCATATACAGGGCCTAGGATAAATGGTTGAAGGAAGCTATCCTATTAAAACAGAGAAAGGAGCAAGTACTAAACCTATGGTGAGAATGGAAAATGTTCTGACAAGTAACATGGATATTCTTTCATTCTCTTTTTTTGGTCATGTGCTAGCTTGATTCTAATGCAACCCTTAAGACCTCCCAAGAGATCACTTGCTCATGAAAACAGCAACTAGGCCCCGTTGGTGAGGAAGAAAGGAAAACATGAGTTGTCTGATTCAGAATAGTGAAACTGTGATCGAGTGAGCAGGAAAGGGTTCTGGTCTTAGATAAAGAGCTGATGGAAGCCAAGAACCAGTGGGTGGAAAGAAGGAAGTCTGGTGGCAGACATAGAAATCTAACAAAATGTCAAAATGCATGGGAAAAAGAAGTTTAAAAAGCAAAACAAAACAAAAGTACTGACTGGATAAACAGCCCAGAAAAATTGTCTCCATACAGGAGATGATGCCTATATTTTCCCTGGTGTAACTCCTTACAATTTTATTTGTAGATAGCACCTTAAAAGGCTATGGAAGGAGGAGCTGGCTGATGTGACATAGCTCGTAGTCCTATTTCATCCACCAGTAAGCTGTATTTTAGTATGGCTGATAATTTACCATAGAAAAATTTATGCCATAAGGGACTTCCAGAGGTTATCTAGTCCAACCCTCTGCTCAAACTAAGTCTAATTAGATCAGGTTGCTCAGGGACCTGTCCCATAAAGTCATGTACAGCTCCAGGGATAGAGGTTGTGTACACCTCCAAGGATAGGGGAGGTTCCTGAGTGTAGCAGCCACGGGGCCTGCAAGGCCTCCCTGGCAGTCAGTTGCCTAAGATAAGAAATGCCTAGTTACAATGACTGGACCAAGAGACCCCTCTTCCACCTCAGACCCTTGTTATCTCTCTGTAAGACAATAGGTCATATTTACCTCGACCCTTACTATTGGACTGTTCCCCAAAACCCACATACCCTATCTAAACCCCTTCCTCTGCCCAGTTCGGCAGAAGAGCTGTCACTGTCACCCTTCGCAGAGGCTGCCAATAAAGACACATCTGTGGAACCTCATACAGCCTTCTCCTCTCTCATCCCTGCATCTGCTGAGGCATTTAGCAAGCAAAGAGCTGAAATTGCTAAAGAGCTGAATTCACCAAAAAGCTGATCTCATTTAAGAGCTGAGCTGCTTGCTAAGATTGCCTGTGGCTGGGAGCCTGCCTGAGGCACCTGGACAGGTTGTGCTTAGCGGTACTCCTCTATCCAGGACACTGATGGCTGACGGGGTTAGACAGACCCCAAGAACCCCATCGTTATACCTGAGGACCAGAAGAAAGCAAATGACACTTCAATCTTCAAAAAGGGCAAGAGGAAGGATCTGGGGAAATACAGGCTGGTCAGCCTCACCTCTATTCCTGTGAAGATGATGGAAAAAATAATCTTGTAAGCCATTTCCTGGCACACAATGGACACAGGGTGATTTGGAGTAGTCACCATGGATTTGCAAAAGGCAAATTATGCTTGGCCAACCTGTAAGCCTTCTGCAAGTCAACTAGCTTTGGTGGATGAGGGGAGAGCAGCAGAAGGCTTTCAATGCTGTCTCATATAACATCATCATAGACAAGCTGACAAAGTGCAGGTTAGATAAGTGGACAGTGAGGTGGACTGAAAAGTGGCTGAACTGCTGGGCTCAGACAGTTGTGATGAGAAGCCTAAAGTCTAGCTGGAGGTCAGCATCTAGTGGTGTTTCCCTGGGCTGATCCTTGGGCCAATACTGTTTAACAACTTCATTAATGACCTGAACAATGTGACAGAGAGCACCCTCAGCAAGTTTTCAGATGGTACAAAATTGGAAGGAGCATTTGATAGACCAGATGGCTGTTGTGCCTTCAGAAGGATCTCAACAGACTGGAGAAATGGGCAGACAGGAACCTCATGCAGTCTATCAAAGGGAAATGACAAGTCCTGCCCCTGGGTAGGAATAACATGATGCACCAGTACAAGGCAGGGGCTGACTGGCTGGAAAGCAGCTTTGCAGCGAAGGACATGGGGGTCCTTGCGGAAAATAAGCTGAATGTGAGCCAGTAATGTGCCCTTGCATCAAAGGAGGTCAATAGTATCCTGAGCTGCATTAGGAACAGGGTTGACAGGAGATTGAGGGAGGTAAACTTTCCTCTCTACTCAGCACTGGAGAGGCCACATCTGTAGTACTGTGTGCAGTTATGATCTCCTCAGTACAAGAAAGTCATGGAAATACTGTAACAAGTTCAGCAAAGAGCCACTGCAGCGATGAAAGGACTGGAGCATCTCCTACAGGAACAGATGGTGGAAGAGCTGGGACAGAATCATAAAATCATAAAATCAGTGAAGTTGAAAAAGACCTTTAAGATCGTTCAGTCCAAGTATTAACCTAATACTGTGGTCTAGCACTAAACCATGTCCCTAAGTGCCTTGTCTTTATGCCTTGCCAAATGCCTTCAGGGATGTTGACTCAGGATCACAGAATCACAGAATAGGTAAGGTTGGAAGGCACCACAGTGGGTCATCTGGTCCAACCTCCCTGCTCAAGCAGGATCAGTCCACAGTACATGGCACAGGATTGTGTCCAGACAGTTATTGAATATCTCCAGTGAGGGAGACTCTACAAGCTCTCCAGGTAATATTCTTGTGCTTGGTCACCCACACAGTAAAGAAGTTCTTCCTCATATTCAGGTGGAACTGCCTGTGCATCAGTTTCTGCCCATTGCCTTTTGTCCTATTGCTTGGCACCACTGAGACCCTGGCTTCATCTTCTTGGCACCCTCCCTTCAGATACTTATAGACACTGATGAGGTGCCCTCTCAGACATCTCTTCTTGAGGCTTAACAAGCCCGACTCCCTCAGCCTATTCTCATAAGAGAGATGCTCCAGTCCCTTAATCAACTTTTTAGCCCTTTGCTGGACCCGGTCCAGGAGGTCCATGTCTCTCTTGTACTGAGGAGCCCAGAACTGGACACAGCACTCCAGGTGAGGCCTAACCAGGGCTGAGTAGAGGGGCAGAATCACCTCCCTCCACCTGCTGGCAATGCTCTTCCCAATACACCCCAAGATACCATTTGCCTTCTTGGCCACAGGGGCGCTTCTGGTTCATGGGCAGCTTGTTGTCCACCAGGACCCCCAGGTCCTTCTCTGCAGAGCTGTTTTCCAGCAGGTCACCCCCAGCTTGTACTGGTGCCTGGGATTATTCCTTACCAGGTGCAAGACTGTGCACTGGCCTTTGTTGAATTTCAGACAGTTCTTCTCTGCCCATGTCTCCAGTCTGTTGAGGTACTTCTGAATTGCTGCACATCTCCCTGGAGTATTGGCCACTCCTCCCAGTTTGTCAGCAAACTTGCTGAGGATGCATCTACCCTGTCATCCAAGTCATTGATGAATAAGTTAAACAATACTGGCCCCAGTATTGAACCTTGGGGGACCCCTAGTGACAGGCCTCCAACTAGACCCTGTGCCACTGATCACCACCCTCCGGGATCTGAGTTTCAGACAGATGTCAATTCACCCCACTGTCCACCCATCCAGTCCACACTTCCTGAATTGTTTAAGATTGTTTAGTCTGCAAAAGTGAAGGCCCAGGAGGGATCTTATCTGTGTCTAAATACACTGTGCATTAAAGATTGTTGTGGTTTAACCCCAGCCAAATCAAATTCCCACCTCTTTGGAATGGGAGCACTCCACAACTCCCCCTTTTTTAAATCGATCAATGTATGTTGAATAACTCATAACAAGGGGATTCTCGGGAATATGACTTAATAGTTTACAAAACTAAAATGAACATTATTAAGCTAAATTAACAAGTAATAGAAAAGCATTTGAGACTTAATCACAAAGGATAAAGTAACAGAAATTATGATACTTGACTAAATGAATGCATTTTTACTTAATGAGGTAATAGTTCAATCTCTTCTAGCTTTTGATCTTCTCACCAGAAGGGGTGAAGTTTTTTGATCTCCTCTTCATGAGGGGCACAGTCTTTAGTGTTTGGTCTCGGCTTTGGCACTGGTGTTATGGGTGTTGTTATTTTAGATGATGATGACTGGGAAGCGAGGGAAGTGGCGAGAGCCCTAGGCGTAGAGCTTGGAGCGGGGCCAGCACTACAGCAGGGGATGGCTTCTTTGCAGGGCTGAGCAGCCCCACCACACGGGCCCGGGGCGGGCTCAGCTGCAGCGGCATGGCAAGAAGTGGGGAAGGTAGGTAGGGGGGAAGGAAAGGGAAAGTTCGGGACAGGAAAAGAAGGACTTAGGTGGGAAAAAGGGGAACCTTAAACAGTGTGGTAAGCACCATTTTTAAAAGGAGGGCCCAGGACAGTGCAGCCATCACCTTCCCGGGTAGGGAACAGGGGATATGGAAAGACAGCGGGCGAAGGAGGACATAGGACGGTGAGAGGATGGTAGCGCTCCCATGTCACTTCTGTGGACAGATTCCATCCCTTGTTCTGCTTTGAGGAAAAGGGGGATAGGGTGGCGGAGAGGGACAGGGGGGGACGGAGAGACGGTAGCAACTCCATGCCATCCTGGCAGTTTTCACTCCTTGCTGCACTTCTAAGAACAAAAGGGTAAGGAAAGATATGGGCAGCTTCACAGAAACTGAAAATCGTGGGGGTTCACAGGAGGGGGAACCACTCATCTAGGGCATCAAGGCACTGCATGTAATCTTCCATAGCCATTTATAAGTAGCTCCCAGAGCTTTACCGTCCATAAGCTGCAGCAGACGTGTTGGGAAAGTTGACAAGAGTCGGTAGAATGGTCCTTTTTGCAGGCAGACTAGCTGCTTGTAGCTCTTAAAAACCCCCTTCCATGAAAAATGAAAAAACTTAAACCATTCATAAACATCTCACTGCGTGATGATAGATGTCAGTCCCATCACCCGGTCCCAGTAAGCTGGTCCCCTTACTGGGAATTCCCTTCCCTAGAAGCCTTTTACCCCCATGTTTTTAAGGTCACTCTCAACCTGGCCTCTTGCCATGGTACTCTTGAGTCTTCCTTTTTAAGATGGGGATCATGCAAGGTGTAGCCGTCAGCAGGTGACTTACGGAGTGCTGGTCATGCTGTCCTCACTGGTTGCCTGCATTCTCCACCATTTGTTGTGTCATGTTGCAACAGAGTTCATTGTGTCCAGGGAGAGTGCAGCTGCCGGTGTCAGGCATGGGAACAAAAAAGAGACAGGTCTTCATTTCATAAAGCTCGAGAATCCATTTATTACCCCCGGAGATGAGGGGGGAGACAAAGACGAAAAGACTGGGCAAAGGCAGGGTCACGGGGTTTTTATAGGGCATCGCAGGGGTGGAGTTTAGGGTTTGGGTCAAGGGAGGAGTTATTAGCAACACAGGGAAGGTAAAACCAAATTCCCACCTCTTTGGAATGGGAGCACTCCACGAGGTCCTGCACCTAGGTCACAACAACCCCATGCAACACTACAGGCTTGAGGAAGAGTGACTTGAAAGCTGCCTGGCAGAAAAGTATCTGGAGGTGTGTCCTGGGTTGACTATATGATGCTTTTATCCCCAGTCGTCTCATTCTGTTTATGTTGAATAATAAGTTTTGCACCTTTAAGAGTGTTCCAGAGAATGAAGGGGGGGGAGAGAAGAAGCGGCAGTTTTTTTTCAGACACTGTACTCACTCCTCCACATTCCTGCTCCTGGACTGTTGTTGTCTGCGGATGGACAGACAGCGGGACAGAGCTCTCTTTTGCTTTTAGTTAGTTTTAGCTAGCTGAGGCAAAGAAGTTCCCTGGACTTTTGTTTTTTTCCCTTTTCCTTGGACCTCTTGAAACCTGCTCTGGACTGAACACCCAGGGGAGCACCGGCAGCTGCATCTGTGGCCCACCAGGCCGGGCCTGGCCTGCGACATTTCCAGCACCGGAGGGACTGATCAGAGACTGAGTGAGCTGAGCCGCAACCCGGGGAGGGACTTTCTCAGTTTGTCATCTCTTTTGAAGTGGCAAGGGATTTTATTGTTTGATATTGTTTAGGTTTTATTGTTTAATAAACAGGTTTTTCCACCTTTCTCCAAGGAGGTATTTTCTCCCGGACCAGTTGGGGGGAGGGGCTGATTGGATCTGCTTTCCTACCGGAGCTCCTCTGGGGGATTATCTCCCAAATTTGCTCTAAACCTGGACAAGGTGTTAGTCAACTGCCAGCTGAACATGAGCCTGATGTGTGCCCAGGTGACCAAGAAGGCCAAAGACATCCTAGCTTGTGTCAGAAATAGTGTGGCCAACAGGACCAGGGAAGTGATTGTCCCTCTGTACTTGGCACTGGCAAGGGCACACCTCAAATACTGTGTTCAGTTTTGGGCCCCTCACTACAGGAAGGACATGGAAGGACATTGAGATGTTGGAACATGTCCAAAGGAGGCCAACAAAGCTGGTGAAGAGTCTAAGGCATGAGTTTTATGAGGACCAGCTGAGGGAACTGGGGTTTTTTAGTCTGGAGAAAGGAGGCTCAGGGGAAACCTTATCAATCTCCACCTGAAAGGAGGTTATAGTGAGGTGGAAGTTGGCCTCTTCACTCAGGCAACTAGTGACAGTACAAGGGGAAATGGCCTCGGGTTGCACCAGGGGAGGTTCAGGTTGGATATTAGGAAAAATTTATTCACTGAAAGAGTGGTTAAACATTGGAAAAGGCTCCCCAGGGAAATGGTGGATTCACCATCCCTGTAAGTGTTTAAAAAAATGAATGGACATGCACTTTACAATATGGCTTAGTTGACATGGTGGTATTAAGTCAAAGGTTGGACTTGATGATCTTGGAGGTCTTTTTCAACTTTAATGATTCTGTGATTCTGTGATTCTATGACTACCAGGTCATGTTCATCTTCTTATCAGCCAACATCCCCAAATCCTTATCATCATTGCTGCTCTCAATCCATTCTCCACCCGCCCTGTATATTTGCATGGTATTCCCTCAGGTGCAGGACCTTGCATGTGGCCTCATAGAAATTCTTGAGGTTTGCACAGGCCCACCGCTCTAGCCTGTCAAGTTTGCCTTTCATGGCATCCCTTCCCTCCAGCTTGTCAACTGCACCGCTCACCTTGGTGTTATCTGCAAACTTGCTGAGGCTGTGCTCAGTCCCATTGTCTATGTCATTGATGAAGATATTAAATAACACTGGTCCCAAATGACACCCCTGAGAGACACCACTCATTACTGATCTTCATGTGAATATTGAGCTGTTAACTACTACCCTCTGGATGAGACCATCCAACCAATTCCTCATCCACCTAACAGTCCACCCATTGAATCCATCTCTCTTCAATTTAGAGAGAAGGATGTTGTAGGGGATCATGTCAAAGGCTTTACAGAATTCCAGATAAATTACATCTGTAGTCCTTCCCTTGTCCACTGATGGTGTCACTCCATCATAGAAGGCCACTAGGTTGGTCAGGCAGTACTTGCCCTTGGTGAAGCCATACTGCCTGTCCCGAATCACCTCCCTGTCCTCCACGTGCCTTAGCACAGCTTCTAGGAGGATCTCTTCCATAATATTACTCGGCACAGAGGTGAGGCTGATAGGCTAGTAGTTCCCAGGGTCTTCTTTTCTACCCTTTTTTAAATGGGTGCAATATTTCCCTGTTTCCAGTCACCTGGGACTTCACTTGACCTCCACATCTTTTCAAATATCATGGAGAATGGCTTTGCAAATACATCAGCCAATTCCCTCAGGACTGTGATTCATCTCATAAAGTCCCATAGACTCAAATCTGTTCAGTTTCTTCAAGTGGTCACAAACATGATCAGTGGGATGGACTTTGCTCCCCTAGTCCCCCATCTTGCAGTCCATCTACTCAAGATGTGTGGGAGAGGTTGCCATCAAAGACTGTGTCAAAAATTTTGTTGAGTACCTCAGCCTTCTTGTCTGTTATTACCCATCTGCCAGCCTTGCTTACTGGGAGGGGGGGAGGGTACATAATCTTTTACCTTCCTTTCTGTCTGACATACCCGAAGAATCCTTTCTTGTCCTCTCAAGTTTATTAGTTTAAAGCACAATTTACTAAGTCAGTCAATATGTTGGCGAAGATTGTCCCACCTCTTCTAGATCAGTAGATTCCAACTCTTCCCAATAGGCTGTATTCATTGAAGAAAATCCTGTGACCACAGAAACCAAAGCCTGGGTGACAACACCATCCACAAAACCAGATACTGATCTGCATGATGCATTGACTTCTGCCTGCACCCCTATCCCTGACTGGCAAGACAAAGGAGAAGATCACTTGGACACCTGTCCCTTTCACTTGAAGCCCTAGTGCTTTCAAATCCTGCTTGATCTTGTCCAGACAATGCCTTACCATGTCATTGGTGCCCATGTGGAAAAGAAGTAGTGGATAGTAATCTGCACTTTTAGCCAGTTGTGGCAGTTTCTCTGTGACATCCTGGATCTTGGCTCCTGGCAAGCAGCAAACTTCCCTTGACTGTATATCAGGCTGGCAGGTGGGTGCCTCTATGCTTCTCACCCACTCTTAGCACTTGCTGCTTTCTTTTGCAGCTTTTAGTATGCCCTGCTGTTGCAGTTTCTCCCTGTGAATCTTGCCCATTGGTTTTGCCCACTACCAAGGCTTCATATCTTTTTCTGGTTGGTACATACAAGGAAGGGGAGTGAAGCAATATCCTGTTTCCATGGTTCACCAAAGACCATGGTGCCTCCTCCAAGGTGCTGTCTGTTTTGCACTGCAGCTCTTTCTCTGGTAGTCCTTGGAGGTCAGTGCCATGGGGTCCTAGTATTTATTCTTGCAACATCTCAAATAGTACTCTGTTTCTTGTTCCCCCTTGTAAAGGCCCAGAGAAGGTGACTTTGGTCACAGGATGCATCCTACTGCCCCCCTGCTCAGGCTGCACTATGATCTGAAAAATGCTCATTAGGCCTTGGTCTTGACTAACTGCTCTTGGACTAAGCCCCTCTTGAGCTTATGAGAAACACTGTCTGTTCCCAGGAACTAACAACTCTGCTTATTCTGTGACTTCTGTTTTTTAACAAACAGCCTTGGAAACTTATTTTTCTTGCCTGAATAACAACCCAAGTGGAATAATATTTTTGTTATTGGACCTTCAAAGAAAGTTACTGACTCAAATTGCATCCAGGATGGAAATTTACTATGACTAAAGCTCATTCTCCAACAACATTATGAACAGCAGTCCGACGTGACACCCTTTGAGCTCTTGATTACCAGAAGATAAGGGGATAATGTGTATGTCTCAAACACTGATAACCAGATGGCTGTGGAGCCAACCAAGGACTGGCTGCCGTGAGAAAAAACAAGGTTTGGCGTGAGAAGGGGGGCCATGCAGAGGTAGGGTAGGGCAGCACTTTTCTGGGATAAACATCCTTGTTGTAGTTCCTGAAGATAAGCACAACACAGTACAGTGCAACCACAGGAATGAGGCCAAGAAGTGGGCATGGATTATCGGGGGAGATTAAGACCACCAAAGACCCCCCCCCGAAGCCCTCTGGCCCATTTCCAGAAAGGTCTGAAAGAATGGACTGCGCATGAGAATTAATTTGCATAGAAACCGAGAAACCTGTCTTCAGGGCAGAGAAACCTATCCATAAAAATGTACCCACCCCCCAAGCCCAGGCAGCGCCCCCAGGATACTGGACATCTCATCAGCCGGACCAACACTGCTGGATTGATGCTGAAACCAAGACTGGTGATCTATTTCTTTCTCTTTCATTTTCTCTCCCCCTCTTTAATCTTTTCCTTTTTGTCTTTCCTTTCACCCCACCCCTTTATCCAAAACCCACTGCCGTGTGCTTATATAGTAGGCCAGGGACTAACATACTGATTTCCATGCCAAGTGTGTAAATTAGTAATAAAATTTTCTCATTGTTTGCAGAGCCTCTGACTTTGGTCATTCCTTTCGAACACGAGCATTTATGAATCTTAGGTGCTCCCTTCCCCTTAAGAGTGGGTCTTCACACCCCTCCCTAGTACAGCATAACCTAGTGACTTCTCCTGCATCTCCTCCACTCAGGAGCATGAGGTGCAGTCTTTATAGCCCTCCACCTGGATGGCAGCTTCCCTGACAGGAAGCTCTGTCTGGGTGGCTGCCTCCACTCCTTCCAGGCTAGACTGGCTAGACAGCCAATTCCTGCCTGCTACAGAGTTCAGCCCTCATCTGGTCTCTACCACCATGCTTTCAACAACTTCAAAACACTGCCTAATAAGGACCTATAATTTTCTGGAGACATCAAACTGCTGGATAGGCTTGCACAGCTAACAGCTATTTGGGGTGACCATTGGAGCTGCAGCATAAGACTGTGTTAGAAGAGCAAGCAGCAGTCCAACAACTAGTAGGATGTGCTGCCTTCCTTATGCACCCTTCTGCTTGAACTGCTGCACAATCTTTTGCACCATTCCTCTCAGGCACTGTTCCCTACAGCACCACACCCTGGTCACTTGCACTTCCTAGGGGCCAGTTACATGTGGATTCCTGTGGTTTGAACTGGCTGCACCAACAGCGGGGACCACCCAATTCTCTCATGCCCCTCTTATGAGACCTGTTGACTGCTAGCCAGTCTCTACACACACAGAGCCCAAGGGTATTTGGGGCCCAGAAAGCTCCTCAAACACCCTCCAGGACTTCATAAGCATCACACTCTTCTCAGCACACAGCAAATAGTACTTCTGCCACTACCGCCACTGCTGCTGCTGGCATTGGCTTCCCATGGTTCGAACTGGCTGGGGAACAGCCACCACCACCCAAGCAAATGGAGCTCCAAACTGAAATCAAACACAAAAAGAAAGTACACAGAAGGTGGAATCAGGGACAGACTTCTTGGGACAAAGATATTGCCTGCACATATATCAAGAAAGCTCTGAAGATTGTCTAGTGCACACCCCTCCCCCACTCCCCTTGCCCAGTTCAAAGGGGGTAGAAGAATATCTGCACTAGTTTTATACTTTTTTGGGCAATAGTGGATGCTCTGTGAATCTTAAAGATTCCTTACTGAAAGGCACTGAAGGATCCATTTGCCATCCAGACAAAAGAACCAGAGGCTGCTCATGTGTTAGAAACCAACAGAGAAACACCTGTGAAATTCGACAAAGGAATTAGGTTGTGTTCCTCTAAAATGGTGACAAGGTCAATAGGCCCACTAAAGTGCCTCCATAGCAATGCATACAGCATGGGTAACAGACAGGAAAAGATGGAAGCCACTGTGCACCTGGAAAGGTATGATTTAATTGCTACCACTGAGATTTGTTAGGACAAATTGCATGACTGGAGCACTTCAATCGATGGCTATAAACTCTTCAGAAAGCACAGGCAAGGAAGACGGGATGGAGGGGTTGCCTTCTATGTAAAAAAATGGATTGACTGGTGAAAGCTGTCTTTGAAAACCAGTGCTGAATGAGTTGAGACAGTTTGGGTAAAAATAAAGGAAAAGTCAACAAAGGAAACCTCATGGCTAGTGTTTGCTACAGGTTGCCTGATCAAGGTGAGGATGTCAATTAAGCATTTTAACTTCAACTGCAGGAAGAATCATGTTCACAGGCTCTGATCCTCCTGGGGGACTTCAACCACCCTGACACCAGCAATTGCTCTTCTCACAACCTGAACCTCAAGGTCTGTATCCAAGACAGGGGGGAAGCAGTCCCTCCCATCATAGGAGAAGATCAGATTTGTGACCACCTAAGAAACCTGAGCATACATAAATTCACAGGATCACACAAGATGAATGTCAAGGTCCTGAGGGAATTTGCTGATGTGGTTGCTAAGCCATTCTCCACTGTATTTGTGAAGTTATGGGGCAGTCAGACCACATCCCCAATGACTAGAACTAAGGAAACATTGTGCTCATTAAAAAAAAATGTTAAAAGGACCACCCTGAGAACTACCAACCAGTAGACCTCACCTCCATGTCCAGTAAGATCATGGGACAAATCCTCCTGGAAGATATATTGAGGCATACGGATGACAGGGAGGAGATTAGCACATTACTTCACTAAAGGCAAATTGTGCATGATCATTTTAGTGGTCTTCTACAATGAAATGACTGCATCAGTGGAAAAGGGAAGAGCTACAGATGTCATCTACCTGGACTTCTGTAAGGCCTTTCAAACAGTCCCCCAAAACATTCTGACCACTAAATTGGAGAGATATGGGGACTGTTAGATGGATAAGGAATTTGCTGGATGGCCATGTCCAAAGACTCATAGTCAATAGTGCAGTGTTCAAGTGAAAACCAGTGACAACTGGTGTCTGTCAGGGGTCCATATTGAGACCAATACTGTTTAATATCTTCATCAATGACATAGTGAGTTTGAGTGCACTCTCAGCAAGTTTGCAGATGACACCAAGCTGAGTGGTACAGTTGACATCCCTTGCCTTTGTGTTCCTCTAAAAAGCTGACAAGGTCAATAGGCCCACTAAAGTGCCTCTGTAGCAATGCATGCAGCATGGGTAACAGACAGGAAAAGGGAAGGAATGGGATTCCATCAAGAGGGATCTTGACAGGCTAGAGAGGAGTGGGCCCATGCAAACCTCATGAAGTTCACCAAGGCCAAGTGCAAGGTCCTGCACCTGGATCAGGGCAATCCCCAGTATCAATACAGACTAGGGATGAATAGATTGAGAGCAGCCCTGAAGGGAAGGACTTGGGGATATACTAGTAAATGAAAAATTTGCCATGTGCTGGCAATGTGCGCTTGCAGCTCAGAAAACCAATCACACCCTGGGCTGCATAAAAGGCAGTGTGGCCAGCAGTTTGAGGAAGGTGAATTTTCCCCCTCTACTTCACTCTCATGATACCCCCACCTGGAGTACAACATCCAGTTCTGTTACAGAAAGTCCAGAGGAGAGCCACAAAGATTATTAGAGGGCTGGAACACCTCTCGTAAGAGGAAAGATTATGAGAGTTGTTGTAGTTCAGCCTAGAGAAGAGAAGGCTTTGGCGAGACCTTATTGCAGCCTTTCAATATATAAAGGGGGCAGAGAGGCACTTTTTGCCAGAGCTTGTACTGACAGGACAAGGCGCAATAGTTTTAAACTGAAAGAGGCAATGTTTACATTTAGATTTAGGGATCAGGAGGATAGCTGAAATGCTTGTACACCAATGCACTCAGTATGAGAAACAAACAGGATGAACATGTTGTAGAGGGTTGACTTTGGCTAAATGCCAGGTGCCCACCAAGCCACTTTATAACTCTCCTTCCCAGTGAGACAGGGGAGAGAAAATAAGATGGAAAACAAGTTGAGATGAGGTGAGATAAGGTTGAGATAAGGCAGCTTACTGAAGTAAAAGCAAAAGTTTGCAGGAACATAAGCAGAGAAAAAAAGTTTATTCTCTATAGTGAGTGATGTTTAGACACTTCCCAGGAAGCAGGGCTTCAGCACATGAAGTGGTTGATCTGGAAGGCAAACATAAATAACAAATGCCCACCATTCTTCCTCCCTCCTTTAGCTTTTATATTTAAGCTGACATTATATGGTATGAAATATCCCTTTGGTTAATTTGGGTCAGCTGGCCTAGTTGTGTCCCCTCCCAGGATCTTGCCCACTCCCAGCCCCTTGATGGGGGGGGAGAGGATGTGGGGGAGACAGCACTGATGCTGTGCCAGAACTGCTCAGCAGCGGCCAAAACACTGGTGTGTTATCAACACCTTTTCAGCTCCCAATGCAAAGCACAGCACTGGGAGGGCTGCTATGGGAAAATTAATTCCAGTTCAGGCAGACCAAATACACATTTGACCACCCTTAGAGTAAAAAAAATATTATTTCTCAGAAGCTATGCTAAAGCACATGGAGGACAGGGAGGTGATTTGGGACAGTCAGCATGGCTTCCCTGAGAGCAAGTACTGCCTGACCAACCTAGTGGCCTTCTATGATGGAGTGACTCCATCAGTGGACAAGGGAAGGGCTACAGATGACATTTATTTGGACTTCTGTAATGATGCCTTTTCACTGGCCCTAAAATCATGAGCCAGACACAGGGTGATAAAAAGGGGTTACCTTTATAAAGATCCTTTGGTGCACAATTGGGTAGGTGGAAAACACCGAAGATGCACACACAGCATAATGCATATACAATTTTTATAGGTTTTGAAAATTAGCATATCTGACAAGAATCCCCAATTAGAAGCATAATTGGTAAGGTAATTCCCCCCCAGTTCAACCCTTTTTTGAATTCCCCCTCCTCTAGATAGGGACTAAACTCTGTTTATGAAAATGTGTCTCAAAGAGCTGGTTTCAACCTTGGTTCCCAGGAAGAACCAAGATAGGAAAGGAGCCTTGGACCCCCAGCTTGGAGTCTCTGGAATGTGTTTTGTATTTCTGCCTATCAGTCTAGGGAAAAAATACTGGAGCTAACTACAAATACAATAATAGGCTACAGAGCTACAAATATATGTGTAAAAAATACAGAAAATATATTTTAAAAAAAAGGGCAAAGAATCAGTTTGGCATCAGTAAAGCCTTTGACATGGTCTTCCATATCTTTCTCTCTAAATTGGATAGATGGATTCAGTGGGTGGACTGTTAGGTGGATGAGGAATTGGTTGGACAGTTGCATCCAAAGGGTCGTGATCAATGGTTCAGAGTCCTGATGGACATCAGTGACAAGCGGTATCCTTCAGGGATCTATATTGGGACCAGTGTTATTTAGTATCTTCATCAATGACAGACAAAGGGATCGAGTACACCCTCAGCAGAATTGCAGATGACACCAAGATGAGTGGTGCAGTTGACACACCTGAAGAATGGGATGCCATCCAGAGGAACCTGGACAAGCTTGAGAACCAGGCCCATGAGAACCTCATAAGATTTAACAAGTGCTAGTGCTGCACCTGGGTCCTGGTGAACCCTGGTGTTAATATAGACTGGGGGATGAACTGATTGAGAGCAGCCCTGCTGAGAAGGACTTGAGGGTGCTGGTGGATGAGAGACTGGATATGAGCTGGTAATGTGTGCTTGCAGCCCAGAAAGCCAACTGTTTCCTTGGGCTGCATCAAAAGCAGCGTGGCCAGAAAGTTGAGGGAGGTGATTCTACCCCTTTACTTCACTCTGGTGAGACTGTTTTGGATGGAGTGAGAGCTTTAGTTAAGCCCTGCCTTAGGCTCAGATTTTTGGCAGCAGCTCTACTTAAGTGACCCTCACCTAAATCACTCTAGCTCCCAAGTTCTTAAGAACGGTCAATTAGGTCTATTGTAAAATGAGTTATTTATTGAATAGATATGAGGTAACAGACAAAAGGCCTTAAACAGAGTTACTGCACAGTATAAACTAAAAGAACTACTAGTAGATTACATAAAACAGTGCACAACATAAAGGTACCTATATTATAGCTAGCAAAGAAATAGTATAGATTAGGAGTCAATGTAATTTACTACCGAATTGACAATAGTGTACACAGAGTCCTTTCACTCAGCTGCCAGGAGAGTAACCCAAAACTCACGGTAGGAAAAACTAGTAGGAGATGGGACTTTGCAGTGGTGGTGAATTCTTCCCACAGCGACTGCAGCATATCTCCCCTCTGGTCCCAAGAGCGAGAGACAGCTTGGAGCTGAGCCCAGCCCCTTACCCCCAGCCAAAATCTCACAGTATCTCTGCCCTTCCCAAGAGAAAAGCCCCTGGCTAAGGGGATGCAGCCAGCTGCACCCCTTCCCCCCACCTTGGACACTTCTTTTGTGTCTCTTAAGTACCAGTCATTAATATCTCATAGTAACAAATGGGAGAAAATTTCCTGAGAGAAAAAGGAAAAAACCCAACATTTTAACCTTCCACAAAGATTACCTGGTTAATGAGGCCCAAATGTTTAATAGTTGGAAAGAATTGTGTAAAATTGCTGCTGTTCCTTTGACTTTTCTACTCCCTTCACAAATCTTTTCACAAATTGTAGTTCTATTTTAGTTTTTCCTTCTTTTTCATAACATAATAACACTGTACATATTGCCGTCCAATTTAAATTTCACTCTGCTGAACTAACTGAATGTCTTAAAATACAAATGAGCTCAGAATTTCAAGCTTCAGACAGAGAATTTCAGTGAATTTGAAATAAAAGCAAAGCATTTATAGGGTTCCTGTATATAGGACCCTCTTGGCTGACATTTTTTTGTCATGTTTACAGTTTTGTTATAGATGGATAATGAGATTATTTGCACTCGCAATTAAGGGATGAATATTGTGTGAATATTAAGAGAAGCTTTATTGATGTATCGTTATGTTATTGTAGTTTGTTGTTTAGATGTCCTCTGTTCTCCCCATAGTCCCCTTTTCCCCCCTTTGTATTGTTGTCATCAGACAGCCTGGGTAATCTAGGACAGGTAGAAAAAAGGCGTGTACATGTGCCCCTTGCATGGGGCAGTTGAGAATGGAAAAGCTTATTGCTGGGGGGGAGGGGGGGGGGCACAGCATGACAATACCTGACCCTCCAATCAAGTTGCAAGAAAGCAGTGTCCACCAATAAATGGCAAAGAAGAGTTGATGGACAGACTTTGGGAGGGGCCAGGTTTGGCTGATGCAAACCCCCCCCCCCGGGGTATAAAAGGCGAATCATCGATCTTGAAGAGGAGCCGTGTGGTAGGCAGCTGTAGTATATGGTAGAGATAATTCATGCTGTTTATGTATAAAATATTGTAAAATCCAAGCCATGTCTTTTGACCACCCCAGCTGGGAGCAGGAGTATTATTTTTATTCAATTAGTTCCCAGACGACATTCAGATAATATCAAGTCTGTTAACGTATGACTGGGACCTTCCTGGGCGATGATCTACGACTTCCCTGGAATGTAGGAGTGATCTCGCACCTCGAAGATTGCCCCGGCGCCACCCTACTACATGTGAATGCAGACTTTTCTGAGCGTTCTGACAACATCTAGACATCTGGAACCAACTTTTGTCTAACCCTGCACATGTATGGCCCCAGTTCTGCATGTGAAGGAACATTTGGTCATCTCTGCCTCGGGCAGAATAAACTGTATATAAGCTCACTGCATGAAGCAGTCGGGGTGAACCGAAGGGTAGACTCTGACATTTTGGCGGTCAGATCCAGGTTCACCCAGTGCCGATCCCGGGGTTGACGCTGCCTTGGCTGTGGTGGTTGTTTTTCGAAATTCTGTTTTGCTGACGATCTAATAAATCATTGCTAAATTTTCTTATAAATTTGGCTCACAATTTGATCATTTATAACACAGCCACGAGGGAGGCTCCCAGACCTGTTTTTCCTTATTTAGTCCTTTTGTTGTATTTTTGTTAAGGTTTAATAAACCTTTTAAAATTTTTATAGTGAGCAGTCGTTTCTCACAGTTCTGTAATGTACACAGTTGTTGTGGTTTAACCCCTGCCAACAACTAAGCACCACACAGCTGTTCATTCACTCCTCCCTCCCTACAGTGGGATTGGGAAGAGAATTGGGAAAAATGGTTTGATGGTTGGACTTGACAGTTGTTGAGGTTGACAGTTGGATTTGATGATCTTAAAGGTCTTTTTCAACCTTGATGATTCTATGATTCAGTGATTTTATGAATAGCAAATCTTATGGGTTGAGATAAAGAAAGTTTACTAAGATAAAAAAGGAAGAGAAAAAAATAGAATATACAAAACAAATTATGCGAAATTCAATGGCTAACCACTTGCTGTCTGATGCCCAGCCCATCCCTGAGCTGTGATTCCAGCCCCCTGGCAAACTTCTCCCAGTTTATTTGCTGAGCATGACATCATAGAATGTTAAGGGCTGGGAGAAGGGGCCTTAAACATCATCTAGTCCCAAGTATCCTGCCATGGGCAGGGACACCACCCACTAGATCAGGTTGCTCAGGGCCTCATCCAACCTGGCCTTGAATACTGCCAGGTTTGGGGCATCTACAACCTCCCTGGGCAATCTGTTCCAGTGCCTCACTACCCTTACAGTAAAGAATTTCTTTCTTATGTCTAACCTAAATTTCTCTTTTAATTTGTACCCATTACTCCTTGTCCTATCACTACAGTTCCTGATGAAGAGTCCCTCTCCAGCTTCCCTGTAGGTCCCTTCAGGTACTGGAAGGTTACTATGAGGCCTTCACAGAACCTTCTCTTCTCCAGGCTGAATAGCCCCAACTTTCTCAGCCTGTATTTGTAGGGGAGGTGCTCCAGTCCTCCTATCAACTTCATGACCTTCCTCTGGATTTGCTCCAACAGTACCATGTCCTTCTTATGTTGGGGGCACCAGAACTGTACCCAGTACTCCAGATGGGGTCTCAAAAGAAATGAGTAGAGGGAGAGAATCACCTCCTTCAACCTGCTGCCAATTCTCCTTTTGATGCAGTCCAGGATGTGGTTGGTTTCTTGGGCTGTGAGCTCACACATGGAATATCCTTTTTGTCAGTTTGGGTCAGATGTCCTGGCTGTGCCCCTGCCTAGCTTCTTGTGCACCCCCAGCCTTCTTGCTGGCTGGACATGAGAAGCTGAAAAGTCCTTGACTTAGTATAAGCACCACATAGCAACAACTAAAACATCAGTATGTTATCAACATTATTCTCATCCTAAATCCAAAACACAGCACTATATCAACCTCTATGAAAAAAATTACTTCTATTCCAGCTGAAAACAGTATACAAAATAAATGTCATATAAATAAAAATCCATCTTTGACTGGAGGATTTTAAAAGTTAAAACAGTTTTTTTAATTACTGTATAATATATTAATACTTGAATGAGATCTTCCTCTCATATCTTCAATTTTTGTCATACTTTTCTCCACCCATCTTCAGATGGGGCTAAAATAATTTTCTCTTAAGTTTAATGAATACTTCTTTTAACAGTGAGTCCAAGTTAATTACTCAGTACTTTGACATATGAAATGCTATTTTGTGTAGATGCAGGGGTTTTTTGCCAATCTTGTTAAGTTTGGTTATAGCAACTGTACACTCTTTTCTACAATGATGTTTCCCTCACTTAAACAATTCAAATAAATAACTATTACTTCTTTTATTTTCTTTTCCTGAAGTCGAACAACTTATCCTTACACGGAAACCCAGATGTATAGCCAAAACACTGGGGGAAATTACTTCGAAGGAAGTTCTGCACAGGCAACTACGGTGGTCTCCTCTCATAGTATGGTGGGCACCGGAGGGATTCAGATGGGTGTTGCAGGAGGACAGCTCATTAGCAACTCAGGAGGGACCTATCTGATTGGCAATTCAATGGAAAATTCTGGTCATTCAGTGACTCATACAACACGGGCCTCCCCAGCTACAGTAAGTACTTCAGAACTATGTTAAATCTTTGGGGATATTTCTTAATCACTATGATGTTCTGGCATGCTAACATGTTTCTGTAGCAAAAAGCATATTATGTTGGCAGAATCAGTAATACATGACTTTGTCTTGCAAATATTTACATTTAGCTTAACTCTGTACATGTAAATAGTATAGTGCTGTCATGGTTTAATCCCAGCTGGCAACTAAGCACCATACAGACACTCACTCTCACCCAGTGGAATGGGGAAGAGAATCAGAAGAATAAAAAGGAGAAAACTCATGGGTTGACATAAAAACAGTTTGTTAATTTTAAAATGGAAACAATAGTGATAATACTGATAGGAATAAAAAAATTATAAGGAAAAGAAAGAAATATCAGAGAATGCAAATAAAATCCAAGAAAGACAAGCGATGCAAATGAAAGCAATTGCTCACCAACCGACTGAGCCAGTCCAGCTGCCCAGTCAGTCTTCAAGCAGTGGCCCGCCTGCCAATGTCTCCCCTAGTTTTATTGCTGACTGTGATATCATATGGTATGGAATATCCCTTTGGTCAAGTTAGGGTTAGCTGTCCCAGCTGTGTTCCCTTCCAACTTCTTGTCTACCCCCAGCCTACTCACTGGTGGGGCAGTGTGAGAAGCAGAAAAGGCCTTGACTCTGTGTAAGCCCTGCTCAGAAATAACTAAAACATCCCTGTGTTATCAACACTGTTTTCAGCACAAATCCAAAACACAGCCCCATAACAGCTACTGTGAAGAAAATTAACTATCCCAGCCAAAACCAGTGCAGTTCACTGGGGATGCTTGCATGCATAAGAATGTGGATAAGACTGAAAATCTTGCTACAACCTCCTTCCAGGTAGTTGTAGAGAGTGATAAGGTCTGCCGTGAGCTGTCTCTTCTCCAGGTTAAACAATCCCAGCTTCCTCAGCCCTGCTTCTCATATGACTTACTCTCCAGACCCTTCACCAGCTTCCTCGTCCTTCTTTGCATCTCAATGTCTTTCTTGTAGTAAGGGGCCCAAAACCGATTACAGTATGGGCAGGGACATCTTACACTAGATCAGGTTGCTCAAAGACCCGACCAATCTGACCTTGAACACTTCCAGGTATGGGGCATCCACAACTTCTCTGTGCAATCTGTTTCAGTGTCTCACCACCCTCATTGTAAACACTTTCTTATGTCTAATCAAAACCTACCCTCTTTCAGTGTTCACCCCTTGTCCTACTGCTACAGGCCCTACTAGAAATTTTGTCCCTGTCTTTTTTATAAGCTCTCTAAGTATTGAAAGACTACCTAGAGCCTTCTCTTCTCCAGGCTGAAAATCCCCAACTCTCTCAGTCTTTCCTCATAGGAAAGGTGTTCCAGCCCTCCAATCATCTTTGTGTCCATCCTCTGGAACCACTCTAACAAGTTTTTCTTGTGCTGGGCACCTCAGAGCTGAATGCAGTACTCTAAGTGGGGTCTCACAGGAGTGAAGTAGGGAAGGAGAATTACCTCATTTGACATGCTGACCATGCTTCTTTTCATTCAACCCAGGATGTGATTGTCTTTCTGTGCTGCAAGTGCACATTGCCAGCTCATAGCCAGCTCTTCGTCCACCAGTGCATCCCCAAGTCCTTCTCCGCAGGGCTGCTCTCAATCTGTTCATTCCCTAGTCTATATTGATACTGATATTGATACTGGGGATTGCTCTGACCCAGGTCCAGTACTTTGCACTTGTCCTTGGGGAACTTCATGAGATTTGCATGGGCCCACTGCTCAAGCCTGTCAAGGTCCCTCTGGATGCTACATAGCAAACCAACTGAATCACTCAGTTTGGTGTCATCTGGAATCTTGCTGAGGGTTCACTCAGTCCCACTGTGTGTTACGTTGATGAAGATATTAAACAGTATTGATCCCAGTATGAACCCCAGAGGGACACCATTAGTCACTGATCTCCATTTGGACATGGAGCCATTGACTGTAACTCTTGAGACGTGGCCATCCAGACAAATTCCTTATCCATCTAACAGTCCATTGATGAAACCCATATGTCTCCAATTTAGTGGCCAGAATGTTTTGGGGGACCATTTCAAAGGCCCTACAGAAAGCCAGGTAGATGACATCCATAACTCTTTCCTTTTCCACTGATGCAGTCACTCTATTGTAGAAGACCACTAGATTAGTCAGACATAATTTGCCTTTGGTGAAGTCATGTTGGCTGTGTCTCTAATCACCTCCTTGTTTTCCACGTTTTGACATATGCAGAATCATGGAAGGGGTAAGTTGGAAGGGACCACTGGAGGTTGACTAGTCCAACCTATCTGCTCAAGCAAGGGCCCTAGAATACATTATTTAGGATTGTATCCAGACAGTTCTTGAATATCTCCAGGGAAGGAGACTCCACAATCTCTCTGGGCAACCTGTTCCAATGCTCAGTCACCTGCACAGTAAAGTTCTTCCTAATGTTCAGTTGGAACTTCCCGTGTTCCAGTTTCTGCTTGTTGTTTCTCATCTTATTGCTCAGCACCACCAAGCAGAGCCTGGTCCCATCCTCTTGACATCCTCCCTTTAGATACTTATATACATTGGTAAGATCACCTCAGTCATCTCCTCTCCAAGCTGAACAGGCCCAGCTTCCTGAGCATTTACTCATAAGTGAGTTGCTCCAGTCCTCTAATCATCTTTATATCCCTCCACTGGACTTGGTAAAGGATCTCCATGTCTCTCTTGTACTGAGGAGCCCAGAACTGGACACAGCACTCCAGGTGAGGCCTAACCAGGGCTGAGTAGAGGGGCAGGATCACCTCCCTCCACCTGCTGGCAATGCTCTTCCCAATGCACCCCAAGATACCATTGGCCTTCTTGGCCACAAGGGCACTGCTGGTTCATGGGCAGCTTGTTGTCCACCAGGACCCCCAGGTCCTTCTCTGCAGAGCTGCTTTCCAGCAGGTCACCCCCAGCTTGTACTAGTGCCTGGGGTTATTCCTTACCAGGTGCAAGACTGTGCACTGGCCTTTGTTGAATTTCAGACAGTTCTTCTCTGCCCATGTCTCCAGTCTGTTGAGATCCTTCTGAATGCCAGCATAACACTCTGGAGTATCTGCCACTCCTCACAGTTTTGTATGGTCAGCAAACCTGCAGTGAAGGCACTCTATCCCTTCATCCAAGTTATTGATGAATAAGCTAAATAATACTGGACTCAATACTTTTCAGGATAATGTGTTTCATGATCTTACTAGGCTGGAGGTGAGGCTGACTGGTCCATTGTTTCCAGGGTCCCCCTTTTTACCTTTTTTTAAAATGGGTACAATATTTCCCTTTTTCCTGTCACCTGGGTCGTTTCCTGACTGCCATAACAAATATAATGCAGAATGACTTGGCAACTGTATCAGCCAATTCCCTCAGGACCCTGGCATGCATCTTGTTGGGTCCCATGGACTTGTGTGCACTCAAGTTCCTCTGGTGGTCATGAACTGATCTTCTCCTATGATAGGAGGGACTTCTTTCCTCCATTTACTGTCTTGAGGTTCGGGGCTTTAGATATGTGGGAAGAGAGATTTTCATTGAAATCTGAGGCAAAAAAAATTGTTGAGTACCTAAGCCTTTTCCATGTCAGTTGTCACCAGTTCTCCTGTGCTATTTATCAGGCTGGAGAAGAGAATACATTTTCTTTAATCTTTCTTTTCTGGCCAATGTACCTGTAGAAGTCCTTCTCATTGTTCTCATCCCTTGCCAAATTCAGTACCAGCTGTGCCTTAGCTTTCCTGATCCCATCCCTATGCATTCAGGCAGCATCCCTATATTTTTTCCATGTTTCCATGTCCCTGTTTCCACAGCCTGTGCATTTCCTTCTCGTACTTTAGGTTTGACCAGGAGGTCCTTACTAGGTCATTCTGGTTTCCTGCCTTCCTTGCCTGATCTCTTGCATGTGGGAATCGAGAGCTCTTGTGCTCTAAGAATAATGTCATTGAAGAGCTGCCGACTCTGTTCAGCTCCTTTATCCCTGAGGGCAGTTTCCCAGGGAGTCCCATCCACTGATTCCCTAAACAACTGAAATTTTGCTCTCTTAAAATTCAAAGTCCTGACTCTACTCTTCACCTGGCCCATATCCCTCAAGACTGTGAATTCCACCAGGGCAGGATTACTGCAGCAAGGGTTGCCACCAGTCTTGAGAACTCTAATTAGTTCTTGACATCTTTAATTAATTTAAGGCTCTTGATATATAGGGTTAAACTCATACAAGCAATAATCAATTGAAACCTAAACAATTCAGCTTAAAGTGTGAAATCAAACACATGCTGCTTTAAATTTACTAGAAGATTTAAATAAACCAGGTAAACTAGAGCAACACACCAGTTCAATTTTTCTTGTTTTTTACCTGGTAGATTTCACTTTTAATCCTAATTCTACCTGCACCATCATAATATTCTTTTTCATACTTGTATAGACAATTTAAGAGATCACAATAATATGTAGCCAAACCTACTTCTTACTGTAATATTCATCAAGTGTATTCAAATATTTTTAAATAATCTTGGATAATTTTCACATGAAGACAAATGAACCAGGCACAGGCTTTTTATAACCTCTGACACTTTTGCCATATCAAGATTTAGTTCTGTTTCATTGTTTACAATAACTTCATTTTGTTTTATTCACTGTCACTAATTAAAAAATTACATTTTTGTAACTAGCAAATTAGTCGTAACATTGATAAGATTTTAGCTCTTCCTGATAATTCTATTAATACATTGTAGCAATTTGAAATTATATCACATGTATCCTACTTGAACGATGAGTCTGGGTGGGTTACCGATGGTTAATGTCAGAGGACTAGCAGCTACAGCAAAGACAAATTAGAAAATTAACTCTCCTATAAATAATAGATTTTAAATCACCCTGCACTTTTTACTATATGTAAATATTTTAAGGATTGTTATGATAAAATTTGCATTGTAATACCAATGTTTCCTAATGTCAAAACTGTCAAAATGTGTATTTAGTTATTAAATTAAAAAATGTATTATGCTTGTCAGCCTGGAAGGAACTCTCACCTATTAGTTGTTTTTTCTAGCAAGCATTAGGGTTGATCTGCAATCACTGTTATTCATCAGTCATCACTATCCATAGGAACTATTGACTCAGAAATGTATCCTATTTCAGTCATGCTTGTGCGCATCAAAAGGTACATGGAAATAAAAACAAAGCCAATATGAATTAATTAATTAGTTCATACTTCTGAATTCATTAATGAATACTCCTGGTACTAAATACAGTGTGCTAAGCATTCTCCTGATGTAAAAGAAAGCATGGCACCTTTCTAAAATAAACCATTTGATAATGGAGTGGGAGAAAAAGAATAACAGCCACAAATAAGGAGGGCTAATAGTAATGTCAAATCCTGATAGTATAATTTTGGAAGAAGGATAGTTCTTTTAAGAGAAAAAAAAATATAAAAATGTGTAAGCTTCCATAGCCTTATTTTAAGCTGGAGTAGTTGTGATTTGGAAAATAGTTTGAAGTAAGATTTTATTTATTCAAACAGCCAACCTCTTTCTAGGTAAAGGATTTTTTTCCATTTTTCCTCACCCCTCTGGTAATTGGCAGAACAGTTTTTATAGCTGAATTCATCCTAAAACAGACAAACTGCTTCAGATGAAAAAATCAGAGATACATGGATCTTTACGTTATATTGGAAAATTAAATCACCTATTCTGACCTTTTAATTATACAGGCCTGACACTTTTATTCAAATCTTCTTCTGAACACAGTGACTTGTTTGGTGAAAAAGGCATTCAGTCTAGGCTTCCAAACACAAGAAGGTGAATAATCTGTTTAATCAGTCAAATGTTCAAGTACTATCACTATTAAAAATGTTGGTCAATTATGAATTAACTAGTGGGGTAGAAGTTTAGAGGATTTGGGGGGTCTTGTACTCTCATTAACTTCTGTCCCCCAAGACTCTGCCTCCTGATTTGTTCTGCTCCATATCTGTGAAGCATCATGACTTGTTTCTATCCCTTCCCAGGAAAAGAGAGAAGTTTTAGTGTTGCACAGTAGATAGAATTACATATGTCCTACTCTGCCCCTGGGACCCCCATACAGCCCCCACTGGATTTCCAGAAAATCCCCATGAGACTAAGGTCAGACACACCATTTACATTCTGGCCTCATATGCTTATATTGCTCATTTCTCTCTAGCTTTCAGGCATTATCTTTTGTTGTGTTAAAAATTTTTAATTGCATTTAAAAATTAAATTTTAAAAGCCCTGTAGCACCTAGTATTTTGTTTCTAGTTTTGCCTCTTAATGTATGTATTCAGTAGATCACATACCTATATCAGCATGCTATATTTAGTGTATTCATTACAAACAAATTGTTTCTGAAATAACTCTTTGTGGTAGGTTGGCCTAGCCACCAGGTGCCCACCAAGCCACTCTCAATTCCACTCCTCAACAGCCTGTTTTCCCTCTGACCATAACTGGTGAGTGATCTCTCTGTCTTTATTTCAACTCATAAGCTTTTTGTCATATTTTTTCCCCCTGTCTGGCTGAGGAGGAGTGTTAGAGCAGCTTGGTGGGCACCTGAAGGCCAGCCAAGGTCAACCTACCACACTTTCAAAGGCAAATCAGACTTGACTTGGTGAAATTATTTTAATTTATTGCCAATTAAGCAGAGCAGGATAATGAGAAATAAGAACAAATCTAAAAAAACCTTCCACCCACCCCTCCTTTCTTCCCAGGCTCATCTTCATTCCCAACTTTTCTACTTCCTCCCTCAGAGCAGCACAGGGGGACAGGGAATGGGGGTTGCCATCAGTTCATAACACTTTGTTTCTGCCTTTTCTTTCTCTTCGTGTTCTTGTCCTGCTCTAGCATAGGGTCCCCCCCACAGGAGACAGTCCTTCATGAACTTCTCTAATGTGAGCATTCCCACTGGCTGCAGTTCTTCACAAACTGCTCCAGAGTGTTTTGTTTTTTTTTTTTTTTCCCATGGGGTGAAGTCCCTAAGGAATGGACTGCTCTAGCATGGGTCCCCCACAGGGTCACAAGTCCTGCCAACAAACCTGCTCCAGCATGGACTCCTCTCCACAGGCCACCATTCCTGCCAGGAGCTTCTTTTAGGGCACATTTACCTTGTCTGTTGTGGGGTCCTCCACAGGCTGCAGGTGGATATCTGCTCCACTGTTAACCTTCATGGGCTGCAGGGAAATCTCTGTTCAGATGCCTGGAGCACTTGCTCCCTGTGGCAGCAGCTCTGAGGACTCAGAGAGCAACACATAACTTTCCCAGGCCTTTCTGGGGAAGGCTGTGAGAAGATCAGAGAAAAAAAAATGAGAATTCTTATCTTAGCTTGCTGCACCTGTTATTGTGAACCTGTAGAAATGGTGATGATGTTATGATTGGAGGACCAATTAAGTCTAGGTGTATCGTAACTGTCTATAAAAGCAATAAGTTTCTTAATAATAATATATATAATAAAAAGAGATTAATCAGCCTTCTGTAAATCATGGCATCAATACTAATTATTACCCAGCTGGGGGCTCGTTACAGCAACAGCTCCCCTCTTCCTTTACCAATCTTAGTGGCTGCATAATTTTATTTGTCACATATTCTCATTTCTAGCTGTCATTGTGAAGTTTTTTTTATCCTTTCTTAAATATGTTTGCACAGAGGCTCTAGCAACATCACTGGCCCAGATTTGGCTAGTGGCAGTTTGGTCTTGGAGCTGGCTGGAACTGTCTCTGTCATGAGAACAGCTTCTAGCATCTTCTCTCAGAAGCCATCCCTGAACTGCCAGGTCTACCAAAACCTTGCCACATAAACCTAATACACTCGTATGGAAAACTATTCTCATCATTAAAAAATTGGTCAAAGGAACACAGTGATATTTTGTTTCTGAGGTATTCAAAATTTGATATTGGAGATGCCTCTGAATCCCTGAAGTGAATTTCTGTCTGTTCTTTTTCTTTTCTTCTGTAAAAATGTATAAAGTAGGTCAAATATGACTAGCCACTGCTATCATTATAGTTCAAATCTTAGTGGCATGGTGTTAGCACTTTTCTAGAGTAGTGGATTTCTATGTGTCTGTTGTGGTTTAACCCCAGCCAGCAACCAAGTCCCACACAGCCACTTGCTTACTCCCCCATCAGCAGGATCAGAGAGAGAATCGGAAGGGTAAAAGCTGGAGAACTCATGGGCTAAGATAAAGAAAGACAGTTTAATAGGGAAAAGAAAAGCCTCACACACAAACAAAGTAAAACAAGGAATTAATTCACCGCTTCCCATAGGCAGGCAGGTGTTCAGCCATCTCTAGGAGAGCAGGGCCCTATCATGCATAACAGTGACTTGGGAAGACAAACGCCATCACTCCAAATATCTCCCTCCCCCTTCCTCCTTCTTACCCCCACTTTATATACTGAGCATGATGTCATGTGGTCTGGAATATCCCTTTGGTCAGTTTGCCTCACCTGTCATGGCTGTGTCTCCTCCCAACTTCCCATGCACCCCCAGCCTCCTTGACAGCTTGGCAGTATGAAAAGCAGAAAAAGCCTTGGTTCTGTGTAGGCCCTGTTCAGCAATAACAAAACCATCTATATATTATCAACCTTGTGTTCAGCTGTTGGGGTTTGACACTGGTTAAAACGCCAGGCACCCACAAGAATCATAATGAAGGGCTCATGAGTTGAGATAAGGACTGGGACAAAACAGCCTGAGGGCAAAACAGGCTCAAACAAAGGCATAAAATAAATATATTATTAACAGAGTCAAAGGAGAATAATGAGGAGTAAAATTAGCTCTTAAAATACCTTCCCCCCCTGCCCCCTGCCCCTCCCTCCTTCCCACCGACAGCACAGGGAGATGATGTGGGCGTGTTTGGTCAGTTCATCACTCGAGATCTTTCTTCAGTTCATTTAGGGAGAGGAGTCTCTCTCTTTTGCTATGCTGTGGGGTCTTTCCTATGGGACACAGTTCTCAATGAACTTCTCTAGCATGGTTCTAATTTCACAAATAGCAGTCCCACCCAAGCTGCTGTAACATGAGTCCTTTCCACAGGCAAAACAGTCTTCCCAAATCTGCCATTGCATGGGTCACTAGTCCATGGGGTGTAGTCTTTTAAGTATAAGCTGCTCTAGTGTGGAAGCAAGGGCCCTCTTTCTCTATCTCTGTCTCTGGAAGCAAGAGCCCTGTCTCTCTGTTTGGGTCTCCCACTGGATTACAGCTTTTTTAGCATCAACCCGCTCCAGCGTGAGCACCTTTTCCCACAGGCTGCAAGCAGATCTCTGCATCCCCCCATGGACTTAATAGATTACAGGAAGACTGTTTTATTATAGTCCTCAACATGGCTTGCAGAGAAATCTCGATTCTGATGCTTGGAGCATCTCCTCCCCCTCTTTCTTTCCACTGACCTTGGTGCCATCATGCTGTCTTTTTCCACTTCTTCACTTCCTCCTCTTTCTCCGACTAGGAGGAAAAAACTGCTGCTTGTAAGTACCATAGCCAACAAATTCCACCAGTTCAAAGATTTCTTCAGGATCTCGCAGCACTGAGAATTTGATTTTGTCTAGATTCTGGGTTGGGGAATCGCTCGCCATGTTTCCACTGCTGGCCACGCAGCCTGGCTGCCAACGTGCAGGTGGTGCCGGTACCATTCAATGCCTCTCTTCATGTGGGGTGCTGAAAAGGAGAAGCCTCCACCACCAGGATTGCCCCCAGTGGCAATGCCTTGCCACCCCTTGGATAAAGCTGTGCCTGCACTGTTTCAAATTTTCTTCTTAAATACATCATCACAGAGGCGTTACCAACCTCTCTAATATGCCAGCAGCATGTTCATCTTCAGACCCATCAGAGATTGGCTCTGTTTGGTATGGTGGACGCTTCTAGCAGCTTCTCACAGAAGCCAGTTCTATGGCTCCCCCCAATCCACTACCAAAAAACAGGTTGTGCTAAACCAGCACATCAGCACAAATCCAAAACACAGCCCTGTATCAGCCACTGGGAAGAAAATTACCATACCTCAGGCAAAACCAGCACAGTGTCTAATTAAATAGATAGTTTGTTCAAAAAGTGCCAATTTCTTGCAAATTCTGTCTTGTCATATTTTTTCTGAATTTAAAAAAAAAATTTAAACTTTCTGCTTTGTTTCTCAATCCTGATTTCCTGATGGAACTAACTCTTGTGGAAGCATACAGCTCTTGCTATATGCTTTTTAGCTCAGTTGGAGTGTGCCTGTTTTAGAAATCGTATGTAAGCTTGTCAAGGTTTTGGGGAGATTTTTAAGTCTGTACCATAACTGGCAGATCAACTTAGGGCAGCTTAGGGGTTTAGAATCTCAAGTGCATGAGAAAGGTGAGGTATACAGACTACCTTTTGATTCATATAAAGGGATTGTATTGAAGAGAAAGAGTGGAATTGATAATTTGACCAGCCATTTGAAACATTTAATAAGGAAATAAAAATGGACACTTAATTGTCTTTTGAGAACTTAGGGAGAAAGGAGTCATCTGGTATAAACACCAAACATTTTTAATTTTTACCAAGTCATGGATGCTATGTATGCTTCTGCTCCATATGTTGGCCCCATATGTTGTTTTCTGATCATAAGACATATTTATATTCGTCAGTCAATAAGCATACCCTGTGCACATGCAGAATACTGAAGATAAATGTGATGTTTATTTTATGAAATTTAATGGATCTGAAATACCCTCACATCAACATCAGAAAACAAACAAAATAATTAATACCCATTTCAATTTCTCCCATCTGTCTTATCTGATTAGGGACAGAAAAGAAGTCCTCAGACTAATTAAACATTTCAGCTGGGAATAGTGTGAATTTTGGAAGCCATTATTTTCTTGAACTTTTCCATCTTCCCCTTAATTATTATATTAGTTACAGTATTCTGTTTTGGAAGGTAAACAGAAATAAAACAAGTGATACAGTAGCAAAGACAACAACTGTGTCTGTCTGTTTGGGGATTACCATAAATTTCAGTATTTTCATTATTTGACTACTGTTCTTACTGAAGGGGACAACACTGTTGCAGTAATTCATTATTTTCTCTCTTGTTCTCCTTTGAATATGATCTACCTCCTGCTATTTGTGTGTCTAGTCCAATATAAACACTTCTAAAGCTTTTCCGTGTTCTTTTAAAGTTGGCATGTATAAAATATCAGATATATTTCGTGATCTTTTTGTGTGTATGTACAAAACTTTTTTTCACAAAAATTTAAAACAATTGGGTTTTTTTCTTCTGTCTTTCAATTACTTTTTCATTCTTTGAGCAAAATCCAATATAACCTAGTAAAAGCTCTATGACAGTTGCTTAGTCTATGAGAACTTTCAAGAGAATCACATTTTTCTGGGTGTTGGACCTGTGAGTTCTCTTTAGATGGTCACTGATGCTTCATTTTCAAGTCTTTGCATCTAGGCAAGTTTGTCTGCCCAAATCAAGGCTCTGGCATGAGAACCTCTTCAGAGGACAGTAGCATTTGTATGAATGCACTGTTTTGAAATATAAGTGGAAAGTGATTTGCAGAAAAAAAGCTAACTCCACAACTTGCAAAAGTTGTAAAGCTGGTATGTTTATTACAGTGCCAGACGCATGTGGGGATCGTTCCCCCCAAAGGACATGTATGCCCCTGAGAATTTCCAAACCTTTTTTACCCCCCTTACTTGTACATATGCATAGAGTTTCACAATAGGTTAATGCATATTCATTTTACTGGTTTCGAGTTACAACTTGCATCTAGTTTTTATCAGTCCTTGTACAGAGAGAACTCTCTGGTCACCCTCTCCGTCTCTTGCAGCCTCAGCTTTAGCTCTCGTCTTTGTTTCAAAGTTCAAGGGCCCCCCTCCCCTTATCTTCCTTTTAGCTTGGAAGTTCGCATTCTTTTTCCTTGGCTGAGGCAGTTTTGCGAGCACAGGCTTTTTGTGAGAACAGGCCGTATTGAGCACAGCAGAGTTAACAGACTAAACAAGTTAAAACAGCATATTTCATCTATGCAAGCAAGCTACAGACTAAATAATTCAAAACGGCACATTTCACCTAAATCCGAAATGGATTTCTACCCAGTTAAATTTCCACTCAGTTTCAAAAGGATGCTGGAGTTCTCATTCATTGATCATATAACACTTTAATATAGTGATGTGCATAGACCTTTTTTAGGATTGTCAATGAGAAAGTAAGAATTGTTACCAGGAAAAGTTATAACAGCAAATACAGTTATTACTAGTATTCAAGACTTCATTAGCTGTGCTGAATTTAATTTTTTTAATACATATTTGATGAATTGATAATTTCTTCACAACTTCTTTTGTATTTCACTTTGCTTAAAGACTAAAATTGCAACATTTTTGAAACAGATAAATTTAAAATTTGCTAAATATACAGCAGATAAAAATTAAAGGGAGCAGATGAAGTTAAAAATAGGTGCCTGTGTAGAGACATGGACTTCTTTTGGGCATGAGGCAGGAGATGTCTTAAACTTTAAGATATGAAAAGTAGTCTGTTTTACTGTCAGTGAAGAGGGGTTTAGAAAGGCAAACAAATATAGATAATGAATTAGAGGATGTCCATGTTAATTTCAGTAACTTGGAGCTCAAATTTCTGAGGATTTTTTTCCTTATGTCCTGACCTCCTCAGAACAACTTAAGTATTTTGTGTCAAATACTTGAATCATGAAGAAAATAATTTTTCCTTGCCATTGACTTTTAGGAAGTTTTTCAATGCAAATTGGGGATTTTTAAGTGTTTTTCTATGTATATACTAGAGAGGCATCTGAGATGTTAATGTATATGTTCATCTGATAAAATGTTAATGGACAAAAAGACTTTAAAAATAACAGTTAATAAGATTACATAAAGGCTGAACATTGTAGGATTTAGTTGACATATAATAATCACAGTTTTGAATTTATTATCCACAGAAATGTTCTACCCTTCTCAACCATTAATGACTATGGCAGATATTAAATTAGCATTTTAGAAGGCAATCTGAGTGAACTGACATAGAAGTCTAAAATCACAATTCCCATTATTATCATGCTGTAATTTCCCCACCCATGTTTATATTAACATGTACACTCATGATTACATGTATTAGTAATTAGTAATGCAGATTTGTTTAACATGCTTTGGTTGGGGCTGCTGTGGGAAAGATAACTTTTTTCAGTTATCAGTCAAAACATTTTATTAAATGACTTTTCATATAGAAATAGTTTTTCAGTGAGAAGAAATGTATGACTGATCACACATTCAAACTGATGGGGGTGTGATTTTTTTGTCAATTAGCATTCCAGTTGTTAAATAGGCCTGTAAATTCTGATTGATTGTCCTTAGAAATGTAAGGAATGTAATTAATTAACCTTGATATGTGCATAATATAATTTCAACGATATGTGCATAATTTCAAATGTTCAACTTATTTTTGTATTTTTTTCCAAAATGTCAAGGCTACAATTAAAAAGAAAACCCCACTATTTGGGATAACCACTATTTAATTTGGGATATATGATTAAAAATACTTGCCATTAAAGTTTCTGTTACTTCCCCAACATGCAGGGGACTGTTTCACATAGAACATTTTGAAAGCCTGAGGACTCAAGCCTCTCAGAAGCTTGGGATTTTTAAAAATAAAATAAATTTGAATGAATTTGAATGAGAGGGAACCCAGAAGTAGCTGAAAGTTTTCAAAATGAGCCAGACAAATGATTCGTTGTCTAGAAAATCTGCCTTCAAGGTAAGCCATTAACTACATGTTAGAGAAGGTTAAGAGCTGCTTTGTCTATGGTTAGGTCCCTGCATGGGAAAAAGTTACCTGATGGTAAAGAGATATTTCAGTAGCACGTTGTCCTGGTTTAAAAGACAGATGTCTGCCAATGAAGGCAGGAAGCCCCCATGGAATGGAAAGATGACCCTCTCCCTCTAAATTATTATGACTTTGAACTTACAGGGCTTCCAGGCAAAGATATGGGAAAAGGAATAACAGTTCTTTACTAGACTATATATATATATATATATATATATATAAACAAGACAAAACAAACAACAGCAAGAAAAAAAAGAAAACCCAATGACAGCCTTTTCCCATCTGTTAAGCAAGTTTCCCTCTGGTGTAGTTATGACTCCAACCAAGCAGGGGGGCTGTTGGCTCATGTCAAGGCAGAGAGGCTACAGCGACTCCCCTGTGGCTTCAGAGGGTAGCCAATGCAAGCCCTGAGCCTCCCCAGGAGGTAATGGCAGCCTCAGAGAGAGAGAGAAGGTGTGTGGGAGGGAGAGAGTATGGTTTTCCCCAGGTTCTCACATGCACGAAATGGTATCCTGGTGATGGCAGCAGCCGAGGTTCCAGTTAAATCAGCAGCTCTGGAGAAAGGGAGGGAGGAGTTGTGTGTGAGGGGGGTCCGGTTTCCCCTGAAGCACCCACGCACATAGGCATGGGTCTTCCCAGCAATGGCGAGTCCTGAAAAGTCCCCATCAACTGGCAGCTACTGCAAGCAGCGAGCTCACCCATGGGGGGGGGCAAGAATTCCCCAGCAGCAAGGGTCCAGCACCAAAAACCACCTACACTGACTTGATCTCAGCCCAGCCAGCTGGCTCCCCCCTCAGCAAGCCAGTGCCCAATTCCTGATTCCGGCCCTCCCTCCCCAGAAGCTTTCACTGAAATGCAACAGTCGTTGGCCAGTTCTTTTGTACCTTAATTGCCCATCATTCATTCTCCCCTTTCCTCTCAGCGTCCCCCTTTTCAGGTAACAAATGGGAGAAAATTCACAGAAAAAACCAAACCCACAATACAGGTAAAGCTTAAAAGGCAACTCATCAAAATTTAGACAAGGAATACTGCACAAAATGTTTAATAATGAAAATAATTACTGTTATAAATGATCAACAAGAAAGCCAAATTAATAAATGCGAAAGATTTTTTTTTTCATTACCAAAATACGGTCCTCAAAAACCACAGTCAAAGAGACAGTGTTGAGCCCGGGATTGGCACTGGGTGAACCTGGATCCAACCTCTATCGCATCGGATATCCCTCTGTTCACCCATGCCGTCTCCAGTGGGGCTGTTTTATACAGTTTTTTATGCCTGAGGCAGAGGTGCCCCAATTTCTTTTGTAACCCTGCATATGTATGAAGTTTTCTTTCACTGTGCAGGGTTGGACAATTGCTGTTTCCTGGGCAGTGGCGGGCACTGATCATGTCAGGGGAAGTCGTGTATTCAGATGTATGTTTCTCCATGACTTCGGTTATCTTGATTGATGATATCTATCAAGTGCTGATCGTCCTTGGGTGTTCCCTGATGGTTCTGGAGGAAACCCATCTCTGTGCCCCCCAAGTTGTTTTATTAGTTAATGAGGCATTGTTCTCCTGCTGCCACCAGGAGTTTCGGAATTCCAGTGTAGTAATCTGTCTCCAGGTTGGTTTTGGTCAGAGGCTCATTGGATGTTAAATTCATTTTACAAATTTTATGTTATACATTTCCCCTTAAGCATGAATTATTTTACATTATATATTACAATTACTTTTGGAACAAGTTACTCTAGAATAGGAAGAATACTTATAATTTCAAATATAGATGAAAAGTCTTTCTGGAAGACCTGCTCTAGTTCAGTAATACTTCATGAGATTAATGAAAGGTGAATTAAGGGTGAATTTTAGAGGCAATGAACACTTCTTGACCTACATTATTTAAAAAAATAAGACAAGCTGATCATAGTAATCATTAAGATCTCTGGCTTTAAAATCTATGTATCTGTGGCCATGGGTATGCTGGCAACACCAAGATGAGTGGTGCAGTTGACACACCTGAAAGATGGGATGCCATCCAGACGGACCTGGACAAGCTTAAATTCTGGGCCCATGAGAACCTCTTAAGTTTTAACAAGGCCAAGTGCAAGGTGCTGGTCAGGGGAATGAACTGATCGAGAACAGCCCTGCTGAGAAGGACTTGGAGGTGCTGGTGGATGAGAGACTGGACATGAGCTCAGCTCGCAATGTGTGCTTGCAGCCCAGAAAGCCGATGGTACCCTGGGGTTCAACAGAAGCAGCATGGTCAGCAGGGTAAGGGAGGTGATTCTGCCCCTTTACTTCACTCTGGTGAGACTCGCCCTTGAGGCCACCAAGATTGATCTGAGGGCTGAAGGACCTCTCCTCTGAAGAAAGGCTGAGAGAGGTGGGGGTTGTTCAGCCTGGAGAAGAGAAGGCTTTGGGGAGATCTTATTGTGGCCTTCCAGTACCTGAAGGGAGCCAAAGGGAAAGCCTGAGAAGGACATTTTACAAGAGCATGTAGTGACAGGATAAGGGGGAATGACTTCAGACTGAGAGTAGGTTTAGATTAGATATTAGGAAGAATTCTTTACTGTGAGAGTGGTGAGGCCCTGGCACAGGTTTCCCAGAGAAGTTGTGGCTATTCCATCCCTGGAAGCATTCAAGGCCAGGTTGGATGGGGGTCTCAGCAACCTTGTCTAATGGAATGTGTCCCTGCTCATGGTGGAGGGGTTGGAACTGGATGATTCTTAAGGTCCCTTCCAACCTAAACCATTCTATGATTCTATGAATATATATATCTTCATAATTTATGATTTTAAAAAATTGGTTCTTTGAACAGGTCACAAAAACTTGTCTCAGTGAAGTGAGAGGGTAGTGTAATAGGTGGAACGAGCAGCAGGAGGCAGGACCTCAGCCCTGTAGTACTGCTGTAGAAAAGGTATTGTCAGAGTGGAGTGAGATTCAGAATTATAATTTAAATTTTGCATGATGTTATAATATCATGTTAAAATGGGAGAGTCTATGGTTGCACTATATAGTGAGTTGATCTTAGTATGATGAAACCTTAAACTTCTAATTTTTAATATACAGCATCCTTTTAAATTTGACCTTTTCTGTCTGATTGAATAGTTTGACTTAATAGTATTTTCTACTGATGCAAGAAAAAAAATCTGCGTTCAAACATTATTTTTGCAATATTTCTTGCATACTCATCAGATCTAGTATGCTTTTATCAAGACATATTTCTAATAGTAAATAGTTGTAAGAAAGACTTCCTTTTTCATTGAGAGTTCCGACAGTAAGAATACTATTTGATTCGTTTATAAAAAGGGGAAACCACATTTTATTTATGCACTAAGTGAAATATAATCTAAAATATTTTTCAGTTTTGTGCTGTATATTGAGTGAACTCAATAATGCAATTTACCAGTATAAACTCTTTGGATAATAGTGTAATAATTAAAGAAGTGTAGGGAAGATTTATTTTAAAACTGTCAACAGTGGATATAAGTGGTTTTAAATGTACAGATACTGTTCCATTGCTTTTCTGTCTTTTCCATTTAATGTGGGTCATTATGTGCCTTCTTTTACTGTACATCCCATTGTCTCAATGACTTTCAATGTTTTTGCTATTTTAGCTCTGCATCTAAACTACAGTTAGATTGTAATTTTATTTTTATTGTTGTCATTGAATTAATAAGAGGCATTAATATGGAAGGGAAGAATAGGAATGGTTATGGTTGTCTTTACTCATTTGTATTAGGAGTAATGCTACTGTATAATTAGTGGCTTATAATACTTTTTCCTTTAAAAGTATTATTTTGAACCCATCTGATTTTTTATTTTCTTTTAAGGATGGATCTTGCTGTCTGTGTAAGCCTCCAATTTTTGTTTACTTTGAGAGCTCTGGATATTCAAAGAATGCTCTAACAGGCTGTAGGGGGTGATATCCTGTACAATGAAGCTAATGGCAGAAAACCCACTGAATGACTGAGATTTTACTCTATGGTTGCAGAGAGCAGAAATTTTGCTTCTTATTCACACTCAAAGTGTGCACAGTTCTTTCTCAAATACTTAGAGGAAGAAACACAGGCATTTCTAAGGATTTTATTCTGGGGTTTTTTAATTTCTAAGGATTTTATTCTGGGGTTTTTTTCTATTCAAAACACTGATTGTTCGGTAATTTTTACTGTTTGCAATGTAGCTTACTAGTAAATCTACTTCTCTTATTTCATGAGTAGGAAGGAAGGTAAATTGGACTTTGAAAGTGGGATCCTGCAGTATATATGCAAGCAAAATGCCACTCTGACATCACTAGGAGGTTTGCCTTCATGAGGACTTAAGGATGAGGCCTTAAAGTAGAAAATATCCCTTAGCTCTGACCCAACTAGATATTTCTGTAAAACTTAAGGGAACCTATCAGAATTTTTCTGATTAGTCTTTTATACTGTCTTGAGTCATTTTCTAATGACATCTATTATCAGATTGAGATGGCGATTGAGACACTTCAAAAATCTGATGGTCTTTCTACTCACAGAAGCTCTCTTCTCAACAGCCATGTAAGTTGTCTCTTCTTTCATGAAAGCTAATCTCTATCTTGTTCTGCATGCTTAGCCTGCCTCTAAATGTTTGTTTTAATTTATTGCTATATTTACTTGTAATCTTTCCATTTTAGTTGCTTGTAATCTACATCTTATGTCACTATATTTTGTCAGGCAAAGTGTCATGACACACTGTAGAGTGCATTTCTTTTCTAGGTTCTGTATTGTGTTAACGCAACTTAACAGATTTGTCTATTTTGCAGGTCCCAATGTAAATGTAAAAATAATAACCAAATAAACCTTAGGTAGTCTGTGTTTGACATTCAAAAATAATTTTCTATAATTTATGTACTTGATATAATAATTCAAGAGCAGGTAAAGGGGGAAAGAAGTATTGCACACAGTTTGGATAAAAATATACTTTAGATTTCTTTTCAAATATTTCTATTATTCTGAATAAGTTTAGTATAACAATTCTGTAGATCCATCTCATGAGATTTAAAAATTAAAACAATCTGTTAGTGTCTAATATGTTTGCTTCTTCTGCCTTTTGCTTTGTTCTGTCTTTACAAATCCTGTAGTTAGCAATTTTCCATAATAAAAGGGTGAAGATGTTCGCATAAGAAGATGGTTGCAAATATAGTAGCAAAGCCATTAAATATAACTTTTAGGTAAAGGAGTAAGGCTCAAAATTTAATTTTCAGTTTGTTTTTAAATAGTGCTAGTCTTTCTTGAAATGTTGTGTAAACAAAATGGTTTTTCTTTAGCTAGTATAAATAGTTTTGTATTTTTAATTGCTGCTAAATTGCTATACATACTGCATCCTTTTTGCTTCTCAGCCTTACTAACAAACATTAACCTACATATTTTTTCAGATTCTTGTATTTCTTTACCACAGAAAATATTGATTGTAATATGAATGTATGAGTATATTGGGTAGTCTATACACTTATTTTGATTTGTTGACATTTCCCCCCCCAAGAATGTGGTAATATGGAGATGAATACCAAAAATATTTTGTAAAAGTTTATCATCATGGTAGAAAAAGACAGCCAGTACAATTTCTTGGAAGAGAATTTAGTTTTCTTAGAAAATGCTAAAATTTGGTAAAGGAAATTGAATTCTGTAAAGTGTGAAGAAAGAGATTTAGATCATGTTAAGACAACCTAGAAACATGCAAGGACAAATAATGCCTAACTAATCTAGTGGCTTTGCACAATGGAGCAACTGATTTGGTGGACAAAGGGAGAGATATGGATGTCACCTATCTAGACATCTGCAAGGCCTTCAATATCGCCCCCTACACCATTCCTGCTGCTAAATTTGAGAGAGATAGGTTTGATGTGTAGACTCTTAGATGGATAAGAAACTGGCTGGATGGCTGCATCCAAAGCATTACAGCAAACAGCTCAATGTCCAAACAAGGATCAGTAATGAGTTGTATCCCTCAAGGGACTGTACTAGGACCATTGCCATTTAATAACTTCATCAACAGCTTAGATAGTGGGATAGAGTGGGTCTAAGTAGGGCCACTAAAATGATCAGAGGGCTGGAACACCTCTCCTATGAAGAAAGGCAGAGAGAGTTGAGGTTTTTCAGCCTGGAGAAGGCTCCATGGAGACCTTATTGCAGCCTTTCTGTACTTGAAGGGGGCTTATGAGAAAGATGGAGAGAGACTTTTTACCAGGGCCTGTAGTGACAGCAAAAAGAGCAATGGTTTTAAACTAGAAGAGAATAGATTTAAACTGAACATAAGGAAGGAAGTTCTTTACAATGAGGATGGTGAGACATTGAAACAATCAGGTTGCACAGAGAAGTTATGGCTGCCCCGTCCCTGGAAGTGTTCATGGTCAGGTTGGATGGGCCTCTGTGCAACCTGATCCAGTTGAAAATGCCCCTAATCACTGAAGGGGAATTGGACTTGACAACCTTTAAAGGTCCCTTCCAACCCAAACTATTCTATGATTTTATAAAAATATGTTTCCAATAAGGAGATTTGCATCTGTCTGTTATGGTAGTCTTATTCTGATGTTTCTTAAATATTCTGAGGTATTTTCAAAATTACTGAAAGACAAATAGAGGATCTATTGTGGATTCTGTGGGAAAAAAAGACCTCCAGGTGTCTTGGTGTAATAAATGTTCTTTCCTAGCCTCAGTCATTTTGGAAGAAATTAATGAAGCCCAGATTAAATACTGGATATTTTCCCTTTCTTAGAAACTTTTATTGAGTTGCAACTCAAATAAGGACAGTAAATATGGTTTTAGTCCTATCTTCTTCCTTAAGCTGGCATTTTGTTGCCTTAATTAATACCTTGTGGAATCATCTGATTCCTTCCCCCTCAGGGAAATCCTCAGAGCCCTCCCTTGGAGAGACTTACCATAGAGTCTTTCCCTACCTGGGCAGACAGAAAGGTCTTCCTCATGGACTCTTGCTTAACAGTGATCCATCCCAGTTCCTTTCCCCATATGTCCCAATCTCCCCTGGTTTCTCCTTTCCCTGTTTCCTCATTGGTTGTGGCATCCCTGGTGGCCGGCCCCATCTTCCCTAAAAGCCAATCACCTTTGCCCTGCCCATTGTACCGCCCCCATGCCCTCCCCTACTTAAACCTTCTGCATAGCACATGGCTCATTTTTTGTCTCTGGTTTCCCTTTGGTATGCTGAAATAAACCTCACCAGAACTGACCATATAAAAGGCCCTTCTGCCTCTCTTCGCTGAGCTTGTCGTGGTGTGTGTGTACTTAACTGCTTTGCCTGAATGCTTACCCAAGCGGCTTTTCCACAGGAGATGCTTACTGGGGAATATAGGTAGCAGCAACCACTATATAAACCCCATGCTGCTACAATATCTGTTTATTTTAATGGTTTAAAAAAAATTACTTTATTTTATTTTCTTTCCTGATTTCTTTCTGTATGTGATTGAGTTGACTAATTTTTAATCTAATGATTTTTAAATACCGGAGTTCCATTGAAGTTGTAGTCAATTTACCCGTTCTGCATAAACCATTTCATACCATTCTAATGTTGTTAATATTATAAATCAACAAGTCAAAGTGTAAACATTTCAATTTTAGAATTAGATTTCTATAAATACAAAAATGTATTTAAGGCTGTTTGAAATAATGTTTTCATGTCTGCAGATTATTTACTTTTTTACATGGCATTCAGCTATTGACATTCTTCTTTGAAGGCTGTAACCTGCCAAATAATCATGTCAACCTTTTTTTATTGAAATATTTTCACCCTGGAGCAAATATCCTTACTTTGTACTTATCTTGGGTTTTGCTTTCTCATTGTTGGCTAATGCCAAGCTGTGGTTGAAAGAATATCTGTCAAATATAGATCATTAGTAAAATGCACTGAAATGAATCCTAATAAATTATAATTAATCTAGAAAAAAATTTAATACTATATTTAGAAGTTAAATTGGAAATAATTTGGGGGTTTTGTCAGTAATTTTTTTCTTTGTGAAATAAAACAAATTGCTCATATTCCATAAACTAATTGGTATAGCTTAAATGATAAGTTTGAAGGCTATAATTAAGATACAGTGAAATGGTTTTGATAATACACTCATTTAAAGGTAAAAGTTTAAAATATTTTTCCTAGGTTTTGTTTCAAGTTGATAAAACATTGTGAATGTTAGGACTGCATTTATACCTAAAAGTTGATATAAGGATGATGAACTGCACTTTTTAATGTTTATTTAAAGTGCAACATTATCTACATCCATTTTGCAAACAGCTAGATCATGCTTCTCCTACATCTTTACACAGAGCTCTTGTTTAGAAACCTAAGCATGATAGTTCTGGTAATGTTTTCTATAAGAAAGTAAACATGAAGATGTTCTTTGGAAGGTCTTGAGTAAATGTTTTCCTATTTTTTTTTCATTTTTCATGTATTGTGTTCAGTAAATTGCTCACAACTGACTTAAACAGGACTGTATGTCCAATATATTCATTATAATCTAATTTTTACTAATAGTTCTGCAATAAAGAAGGGTCAGAGTGGAAAATTATTTCAAGAGTAATGGGCACTAAAATATTGATATTCTTGTTCTGTAAATGACAAGTTATATGGAACATTACTAGAACAGAATTAGTTCAGTGATCTATTAGTAAGTAGCCCTGCAGAGTAGCATATTCAATGTCACATAATTATCTATTTTACTGTACTTTAAACACATATCTTGGTCATATTAATTACTTTGGTGGTCTAAAATGAAATGAATTAAACAATCGTGTGAGGGTCCAGCATATTGGAATAAAACTTTGTTCCAAATGCCAAACCCAAATCCATAGTTTGGGGATTTATTGGATGCTCAAACTAAGTCCAGACTTTTTGTAAGATTTGTGAACCTGGAAAATTTGGATTTTCATTCTAATTCATTTTGGCATAATTACTTTCTTAACTAATTAGTAAATACAAGACAAAAACAAAATTTGGAAATTCAAGTGGAAATTAAAGGGAAATTCCAAGGATATGAAACCATGGCAGAAAGAAGGGTTAAGCTAAATAAAATTATTGTATCCTCAAAAATCTGAAATCCCATAAGTTAAATATAGAATCATAGGATCATTTAGGTTGGAAAAGACCTCTAAGATCATCGAGTCCAACTGATAACACTGTCAAGTCCACCACTAAGCCATGTTCCTAAATGCCAGAGCTACATGTCTTTTAAACACGTCCAGGGTTGTGACTCAACCACTTCATTGGGCAGCCTGTTCCAATGCTTGACAATCCTTTCATTGAAGAAATTTTTCCTGTATTTCCATTTACTTTTGTCCTACTGCTTGTTACTTATGAGAAGAGACTGACACCTACATCACTACAAGCTCCTTTCAGGTAGTTGTAGAAAGAGTGATAAGGTCCCCTCTGAGCCTCCTTTTCTCCATGCTAAACAACCCTAGTTTCTACAGCTGCTCCTCATAGGACTTGTGCTCCAGACCCTTCACCAGCTTCATTGCTCTTCTTCAGACACACTCTAGCTCCTCAGTGTCTTTCTTGTAATGAGTGGCCCAAAACTGAACACAGGATTAGAGGTTTGGCCTCACAGTTGCTGAGTACAGGGGGGAATCACTTGTCACAGACATCTTTTATGAAAAATCCTTTCCTTAGGATTTTTCCTCCTGAGAAGCTGAGAGGCCTCAGGAAAAAAATGTAAACAATGGTTATCTGCTGCTGTGGAATGCAACAGGTGGATCTTTGATTGGCCCATGTTGGTTGTTTCTAATTAATGGCCAATCACAGCCCAGCTGGCTCGGACAGAGAGTCCGAGCCACAAGCCTTTGTTATCATTCTTTCTTTTCCTATTCTTAGCTAGCCTTCTGATGAAATATTTTCTTCTATTCTTTTAGTATAGTTTTAATGTAATATATATCATAAAATAATAAATCAAGCCTTCTGGAACATGGAGTCAAATCCTCGTCTCTTCCCTCATCCTAAGACCCCTGTAAACACGGTCACAATCACTCCCCTAGCCCTGCTGGCCAAATTATTGCTGATACAAGCCAGGATGCCATCAGCCTTTTTGGCCAAGTGAGCACACACTGGCTTGTTCAGTCAGCTGTCAACCAGCACACACAGATCCTTTTTTGACCAGCAGTTTTCGAGACACTCTTACCCAAGCCTGTAGTGCTGCATGGGGTTGTTGTGACCCAAGTACAGGACCATGCACTTCACCTTGTTTAGCCTCATGCAAGCTCTGCAGAGCCTTCCTACCCTCCAGCAGATTAACACTCCCACCCACCTTGGTGTCATCTGCAAACTTACTGAGGATGCACTCAATCCCCTTGTCCAGATCATTGATAAAGATATTAATCAGAACTGACCCCAATACTGAGCCCTGGGAAGCACCAAGCCACCAAATGGATGTAATTCCATTCACCACCACTCTTTTGGCCTGCCCATCCATCCATCCATCCATCCATCCATCCATCCATCCATCCATCCATCCATATTTTTACCTAGCAAACAGTATGCCTGTCCAAGCCATAAGCAGCCAGCTTCTTCAGGAGAATGCACTGGAAGACACCGTCAAAGGCCTTACTAAGGTTCAAGTAGACAACATCCACAGCCTTTCCTTCATCCACTGAGTGCGTCACCTTGTCATAGAAGGAGACCAAGTTAGTCAAGCAAGACTTGCCTTTCCTAAACCAGTTCTGACTGGGCCTGATCCCCTGGGTGTCCTGTACGTACCATGAGATGGCACTCAGGATGATCTGCTCCATAATGTTCCCTGGCACTGAAGTCAGACTGACAGGCCTGTAGTTCCCTGGATCCTCCTTCTGGCCCTCCTTATAGGTTTGCTAACTTCTAGTCAAGTAGGACCTCCCCCATTAGTCAGGACTGCTGATAAATAAAAACTATAAAAATATTTCCTTTTTATTTTTTTGTTTTCTTATACTGGTAAATGACCATTTTACTTGAGTTTAGTGTGCATGACCCTGAGATTAGCTCAGTTGGTTAGAGCGTGGTGCCAATTACAGCAAGGTTGTGGGTTCAATCCCTGTATGGGCCATTTACTTAAGAGTTGAACTTGATCCTTGTGGGTCCCTTCCAACTCAGAATATTCTGTGAAGCTATGTTAGTTACTATTTGTTATATACAGAGGTACAGTCATGTATTAGAAACTGTTTGCCTAAATGCTTCCAAAATTACTCACCAAAATTCTGCAATAGATTACACAGGAAAAAAAAAGTTGATTTTGTTCCTCCTAGAAGCAAACAGGCTACAACAGAAAGGGATTGAGCCCATGATGCTTTATAGCTATACAAGTTATTTTTCATATCATCTAGATTGCTTTTTACCTTATATTTGATCGTTTCTTCTTTGTATTTGAAAGACAATAAACCCTATTCAGTTAAATGTAGTACTGGGGTTTTTTATTTGTATTTTTTTTTAATTCTATGTGAAGAGAAATAGTATATCATTCCAGAATTAAAAATGTATTAACTTAGTTCTATTAGGGTTTTTTTTTTAAATGCAATAAGTATAAATTACATTGGTTATTTTATTTCTTTGGAGTTCTAGCAATTTTTCTCGAAAGCACAAATAACTTCATAAAATGTTAATGTATGGTACTGAATCTGAAATATTTTTAGAAGTGGAGCTATCTGAGCTCACAGGTACCATGAGTCTTGTTATTTCCTTGTAAACCTAAAAAAAAAAATTCCATAACTAAGGCATCATGGCATATCTAGCATTGAAAGAGATTTAAAGAGATTATATTTGCTCAAAGAACAGTCACTGTATTAAACAGGCCTTGAGTGGTCTAAAAAATATCAGTTCTATGTTGTACAATTAAGTGGGGGTTTTCAGTAGAGTAATAATGAATTTATATATGTTCACTCTTTCATATTTGACATAGCTCCAATGGCTTTTAGACAACTATGAAACTGCAGAAGGAGTGAGTCTCCCCAGAAGTACCCTTTACAACCATTACTTACGTCATTGTCAGGAGCACAAGTTAGATCCAGTCAATGCTGCCTCCTTTGGAAAACTCATACGGTCAATCTTCATGGGATTACGGACCAGAAGACTGGGAACCAGGTTTGTGTTAATAAAATCTTCAAGTTTAACAGAAAAATATCAATAATAATCATGAGCATGAAGCTCATATGTTAAAATCAAGCAAGGAAATAAGCAAATAAAAATATTTAAAACCTTTCTGTTAAGGGAGTTGCCAAATCCAGCAGACTTCAGGACTCAGGGGACTCCTGGTCTGCTATAGCCAGATTCTGTGTACTCTTATGACCCAGATATCTTCCATCTCAGTCCAATCAATGCAGTTACTGCTGTTTCCATTTGCAGCTCCAGATAGCAGTGAGACTGAACATGTGTTCCAAAGATGCAGACAAACACACACATGACACTAACACAGCTAACCACAGAAGCTAACACAGGGCAATGTCTTTACCAGCACCCATATAGACACTCATAAACATGAACACAGACAGCCCAATTCTGTTCTTTCTTTCCAGTTGACCAGGACTGAAGTTGATTAGTGAAACATTCACAAACCCTCACTCACAAGCATACCCCATTTATGGAATTGTTTTATTCACCATGACTGCATAAGTAATTTAGTTGATTTTTTATTTACCTTATTCTATTTAAATGAAGCCCAACAGTAAAGTGCCAGAAAATATAGTTTAAGTGAACTGATTTTCAGAAGCTGGTGGAGTTATATCAGTTTTATACCAGAGTGAAAGACAAGCCTAACTTTTATGTACTGTTTTCCAGTCAAGGCAAATGTTAATGTGTGATGTATATACTAAAGAAACAATGTTATTTTTGTTCTTTCATGAAGGGGGAACTCTAAATACCATTATTATGGGATTCGTGTCAAACCAGATTCTCCCCTTAATCGGTTACAAGAGGACATGCAATATATGGCTATGAGACAGCAACCCATGCAGCAGAAACAGAGGTATAGTGTTATATGAAACTACCTTTTCATATTTCTAGTTCTTGGAACCTTACTTGTCTGCATTTATGTGGCAAAGTTGAATCTCTAATGGAAATTTTTAAACTTCTCTTGGAAAAAATAAAGGTTTGTCAGTTCAGCAGCTGATATCACTGGAGTCTGATATCAGTAGACATTTCTAAAAACTCATAAATTTGAAAAATTGATTTAAAAAGTAAGATATTATTCAATTCTTCAGAACAGACACTTCTTGGTGGTTTTGGGTTATTTGATCAAAAGATGGGGGGGAAAAGTAATAGGAGCTTTGAGTTTCAAATCCTGCTGTTCATTTTCATGTCTTTATTCAGCACATATAAAAAATTATAGAAGAACTTGTTATTAGGTTCAGTTTTGTGTTGATGTCCTCCTCCTGGCAAGAACTGATGCATCAAACTCCTGGACTTGAGCAGAGAAGACTTGGGCCTCTTCTGGGCTCTGCTTGGAATAATCCTATGGGAGACAGTCCTACAGGGCAAAGGAGTCCAGAAGAGCTGGTTTATTTTTCAAGGATCACCTTGAAGTTTAAGAATGGTCCATCCCAACATACAGGATGTCAAGCAAAGGTAGAACGAGGCCTGCATGGATGAACAAGGAGCTCCTGACAAAGCTCGAACATATAAAGAAAGTATACAAGAGGTGGAAGCAATGCCAGGGAACCCAAGAGGAATATAGAGTCTGTCTATAGACTCTGTATAGACTGTCTGACTGTGCAGGGATGATGTTAGGAAAGTCAAAGCCTACCTATGAAGGACAAGAAGATTATTGGGAGTTGTCAGCATGTATTTACAAAGGGGAAATCATGCTTGACCAACCCAATAGTCTTCTAAAATTAGGTGAATGGCTCCGTGGATGAAGAGTGAGCAGTGGATTATGTCTATATTGACTTTAGCAAGGCTTTCAAAACTGTCTTCCTGTCAGGGAGCAGCAAGGGCTGTCTTCTCCTTAAGGAATGGGAAGTTGGGAGTTGAGTACCATGGTATACACAGCAGAGACCTCACCAGCCTAGGCCTAGTCCTGCAGTATCCAAGTGAAGTAAGCAGGGCAGATCTGGAGATGGGAGTCAGATTCAACCGAGAGTCCAGATCATCAGACAAATTTGTGATGATGACACACGTGCAAGGTCCAGCCAGGAAGTCAGTCCACAAATCAGACTCAGGTCTGGTGAGGACAACCAGGGTCAGACACAGTCCACTGATCATTGGGTAGGTCCCTAGGGGCAAGACAGGTCCAAGGTCAAGACAGAAAGCAAATCCATAATTTGGGGTCTAGGTCAATGGGCCATACCAGTCACAGGTGTGGGTGTGGCTGAGATAGAAATCAGTAATCCTGCAGCACAGGTATCTTATCAATGTGTATAAATACCTGATGGGAGGTAGTAAAGACAAAGCCAGACTCTTCTCAGCAGTGCCCAGTAACAGGACAATGAGCAATGGGCACAAACTGAAAAAGAGAAAATGTCATTTAGTTGAAAAGCACCTCTGGCAATTGTCTAGTCCACACACACACACTTGCAGCACAAAGCAGTGTCAGCTAGAACAGGTTGCCCAAGCCCATGTACAGTTGGGTTTTGAACTTTTCTAAAGGTGGAGACTCCACAAACTTACTGGGCAAACTGTATCAGTGCTCAACCAGCCCTAGAGTAAAAAAACCCAAGAATTTTCTTATGTTAAAGCAGAATTTCCTGCAATTCAATTTGTTCCCATTGCTTTTTGTCCTTTCACTGGATACTAATGAAAATAGTGGGAATCTGCTTTATTTATTACATCCCAACAGTATCTCTATAAAGTAGTTTTGAAGATCTTTGTTCATCCCCTAAATCAATTCAGGGGTGCAAAGATTTCGGTAAAATAAATTTCCAAATCCCAGGCATTCTAAATAGATGAAACGCAGAGAGTAGGGAGCTAGCATGACTGTGTGATATTTACAAGGTAAAAAACTTAGTACTGTCTGTTTCCTGTGCAAAATCAGATATACTAATATACTTTTCAGAAAAGAGGTGTTTATCCAACAGAAAAATAAGAAAATTTCATTGAAAAGATTGGGAATCCATGAACCAACTGCTACCTACACAATGTTTTGTGCAAAAACTGCCAAATTTGAAGGTTTTTATGTAAATTTTTGATGGAAAAATAGACATTTTAAAAGCAAGATCAGATGTCTTCTTAATATTTTTATCACAATGAACTGTGGTTAACATAATAATAATTTTAAACAAAAGTTTAAATATATATATAAAACACCAGCATTTCTTATTCTAATATGTTTAATATAATTTTGCTGTTCTCTAGCATGCAGAAATCTTTCATTTTACTTTTTATTTCTGTTTATATCCTTATTCTGCAGGGTTTAGGATACTTTTGGTCAGATTTTCTTCTGAAATGTGTATGGGGGGAAAGCTTGACCCATATAGTTACTTGTTTATTTTAATGGATATAAAGATTCTCATGTATGTACTAGACCACAGAGGTTAATGCTTGGGAGGTGGGGGACAGGATAAAAGAGCTACATGTAAGAAAAACAAACAAACAAAAGCATGCATTAAGCTGCATTACATTTTTTAAACACTACATTTCTGAACTAAGACTTCTGCCACAGTTATGAATCATGCTTAGTAAATATTTGAGAATTTTGGTATATAACTGTATATTTTTATAAATTTTATCTTACAGTCTTCATAAATCTATCGTGTTTTTACATGATATAAAGGGCTTAATACTATAGCTTGAGTCATTAGGAGCAATCTTTATTATTTAGTTTTATGAATATTTCTAATTTTATTTAAAAACTAAAAAAGTTTTAACTTACATGCAATAATTCTCTTTTAAAAAGATATTCAGAGCAAAGAGAATCTAAGAATCATGAATGTTTCCTTCTCCTTTCTGATAACTCAAGCTGGGAAATATTTTTCTCCTTTAAAATCATCTGACAACTGTGTTTGCTTTTTCTGTTAACATGTATCAATTTTACCCCCTCTCCATCAATCACATTGAATCAGATAGACACTTTGAGTTCTTGACAAAGTATAGGCTGAATTTATGCTACAGAACACTTTTTCTCATTCTTTCTTAATTTGAAAGGTCATGCAACTTTCCTACTTGTGTGACGCTGCATTCCCAGAATTACAGGATATGATGAGTTGAACAGGACCAACAAGGATCATCGAGTCCAACTCCTGGCCCTGCACAGGACCATCCCCAAGAGTCATACCATGTGCCTGAGAGTATTGTCCAAATACTTAGTGAACTCTGTAAGGCTTGGTGGTATGACCACTTCCTTGGGGAGCCTGTTCTTTCTAGGGCCCAACCACTCTCTGGGTGAGGAACCTTTTTCTCATATCCAACCTAAACCTCCCCTGACACAGCTTCAGGCCCTTCCCTTGGGTCCTGTCACTGGTCACCACAGAGATCAGTGCCTGCCCCTCCTCTTTCCCTCACAAGGAAGTTGGAGACTGTAATGAGGTCCCTCCTTAGTCTCCTCTTATCCTGGCTGAACAGACCAAGAGACCTCAGCTGCTCCTCACACAGCTTCCCCTCAAGGCCCTTCACCATCTTTGCTGCCCTCCTCTGGACACTCTCTAATAGCTTAATATCTTTCTTATATTGCGGTGCTCAAAACTGCACACAGTATTTAAGGTAAGGCCGCACCAGTGCAGAGCAGAGTGGGACAATCACCTCCTTTGACTGTCTGGCACTGTTGTGCCTAATGCACCTCAGGACATGGTAGGCTCTCCTGGCTGCCAGGGCATACAGCTGATTCATGATAAACTTTCCATCAACCAGGACCCCCAGGTCCCTTTCCACGGCACTGCTTTCCAGCATCTCATTCATCAGTCTGTCTGTACATCCAGGGTTGCCCCATCCCAGGTGCAGAATCTGGCACTTTCCCTTGTTGAACTTCATATGGTTGGTGATTGCCCAGTCCTCTAATTTGTCAAGGTCTCTCTGGCTTCGAGGGAGTCGAGACCTCCTCCAGTTTTGTATCATCTACAAACTTGTTTAGTATACCTTCCCCTCCTGCATCCAAGTAATTTATGCAGATGTTGAAGAGCACAGGGAGGAGGATGGAACCCTGCGGAACCCCACTAGATGCAGGTCATCAGTGTGATGTCATCCCATTCACTATAAGCCTTTGTGCCCAACCCATGAGCCAGTTGTTCACCCATTGCATGATGTGTTTATCCAGCTGTGGGCTGGACATTTTGTCCAGAAGGATCTTGTGGGAGACACTATCAAAAGCTGGGCTGAACTCCAAAAAGATTACATCAAGTGGCTTCCCTTGATCACCTATCTGGATTACCTCATCATAAAAGGAAATCAGGTTTTACAAGGAGGACTTTCCTCTCATAAAGCTGTGCTGGCTGACCGATGACTGCATTGTCTTTCAGGTGTTTTTCAATACCTTCCAGAATAATCTTCTCCATAACTTTACTAGGCACCTAAGTGAGACTAACAGGCATGTAGTTTCCTGTCTTGGTTTGAAAAGACAGATGTCTGCTTAAGGAAGGTAGGAGCCTCCCCTGAAATGGAAAATGTAAACCCCCTCCCTCCGAATTGTTATAATTTTGAATTTAAAAGGCTCTCAGGCAAAGATATGGGAATAGGAATAACAGTTCTTTACTAGGAAAACTAGAAAATACAAATGCAATAATACAAACAAAAAAACCCCCAAAACACTGACAGTCAGAATACGACCTGACACCCTGTGGGTCAGGGTGTTGGTAGCAGTCCAATTAAATGGTGTATGCAGTCCTCCTGGAGTGACAGGTGTGGTTCTGTTGAAGCAGTGATCCTGTAGAAGGGTGTAAGTTTCCTCTGAAGGTCCAGTGGTGGTGTAGATGGACCTGGTCTTCCTCTGGGAATCCAGTGCAGAAGACAGCTACTCCTCTGGGAATCCAGTGGGAAAAGACTGCTCTGGTGTTCCAAAATCTCAGATTATATCCAGGTAGGAATGCTTGGCTCCTCCCCCTGGGCGGAGCATCTCACAATGGGATGATGTCATTTTATCAGTCATGCAGTGAGACTCAATGGCCCATTAACAGAAGGTATCTCCCCAGAGGGAGGACTGGTTTGTGGAAGAGATAAAGAAAACTGCCCAATTAACAGAAGCTAACTGCCCCACCTCTAACAGATGGCAAATAGAATACACACTTATCTTACAACCCAGGACATTTCCACGGACCTCCTTCTCGCCCTTCTTGAAAATCAGGACAACATTCACCAGCTTCCAGTCAGCTAGGACTTCTTCGGATTCCCAAACTGCTCAAAAATCCTTGAGAGGTTTTGCAATGACATCAGCCAGCTCTTTGAGGAGCTCAACTCCAGTTGAGGTTTGACCATACAGATTTTCTCCTAACAGTGGCGAGCAGCATTTCTGTATTCTTCACATGTCCCCTGACCTTGCTTCCACTGGCCATACCCTTCTTTTTGGCCTTATTTCCAAGAGAAGATCCCTGTTCAGCCAAGCCAGTCTTCTGCCTTGCCTGCTTGACTTCCAACACTTGGGAATCGCCTGCTCCTGTGCTTTTAACTGGTGGTGTTTAAAAAGTGACCAGCACTGATGGACCACAGCACCTGCAAAAACATTTTCCCAGGGGACCTTATTCACTAATTCTCTGAGCAACCTGAAGTCTGCTCTCCTCATGTCCAGAGTTGAGGTTTGATGGACCTTTTCTCCTGTCAACAGAGATTTTAAAATTGATCTCTTTGTGATCACTGTGGCCAAGACAGCTGCCAATCTCCACTTTGCTCATGAGTTCCACTCTGTTGACAAGCAGTATGTCAAGGAGGGCATCTTTCTGAGTAGGCTCCCTAAGGACCTGTTCCATAAAGTTGTCATCCAGGTTTCTTAGGAATCTTCTGATCCTGTTAGTACCAGCTGTGTGATGGTCCCAGTTAATTTCTAGCAAGATGAAGTATCCCATAAAGACAAGGACAGTTAACTTGGAAGCATCATTGTCCTGGCTAGGAGGTCTATGGTAGACTCCCATGATAACATCTGCATTATTTGTTTGTCCTTTGATTCTTAAGTTTTTGGTAGTGGGTAAGGTGCTGCCCTGTGCTGGACACAGCTGGTTTCAGCTGCCTTGCTAATGGACCCAATGCAGGCCAAAGCTGAGCCAATCAACAAAGTTGATGGTGCCTCTGTGAAAACATACTTAAGACAGGGCAAAACCCACCACACATGCAGAGGAGTAGGGCAAAAAAAAAAGAGTGAAAGCCAGCTGTATGAACAGAGGTCAAAGAAGAAGGTGGGGGAGGAGGTGCTGCATAGTGCCAGAATCAGTATTCACATAGCAACTTAACAGACCATGCTGGAGCAGTTGGATATTTTGTGAAGGAACTGCAGCTCATGGAGAATCCATGACAGAGAAGTGTGAGAAGGAAGGAGTGGCAGAGAGATTTTCTTATGTACTGACCATAACACCCTTACACCCTTGAGCCCATTGCCTCACTGAAGCGGCTGCATGTAACCTGTGTCAATCGCAACGGGGGGGAAAAGATGAGTCTGGAATGAAGCCATGAGCCTGGGAAAGGAGGAAGTGCATTTTAATATTTGTCTTTTTGCTTTCTGCTACCTGAATTAGTAATTACATTTTTATTTTAATTGGTGATAAGTTTACTTAATTTTACCTAAATTGATTCTGTTTTGCTGCAACAATCATTTGTAAGCATCTCCTGTCATTATCTTGGCTTACAATCTTTCTTGCTCCCGTTCTTCCTATTTTCTCCATCTGACCCACTGGGGCAGGGAGGGTGTGAGTGGCTGAGTGGGAATTTCACTGTTATCCAAGGCTAAACCACCACAAATGTGAATATATCCAAAGACCTGCTAGAGGTATGCTTGTGTGCAGTGTTTGACATGGCCCTTAATTCAGGGTCTGAGATTTTAGAAATTAATTTCAGTTGAGTGGCAACAACCACTGAGCTAATGCAAAGGTTGCTGAGTCACAACTGTGGTCAACATAAGCTATGGGAGTACTACTTTTGTATTCCAATAAGCAATTTAAAAATAGTACATGTAAACTACAGATGACTGTTGATAACAGTCCCATCTCCTATTTGAGACAGTAGCTTGGACTCAACAGACACAGATCAAGCAATTTAAAGCACCTTTGTACTGGAATTGAAGAAATGCACAGGTAAGGACTTGCCTCACCTATATAGGTATTAGCCCTGCCTTTCAACTGTAGCTGCTATATGGCTCAGACTTCCAAATGGAAGTCTGGTTTGTGTTTGACATTCTGGTGCTAGATCGTTTATGGGAAGTGTCTTGGTTTGAAAGACAGGTGTCTGCTAAGGAAAGCAGGAGCCTCCCTTGGAATGGAAAATATGATCCCCTCCCCTCCAAATTATTATAATTTTGAAATAAAGGAGCTTTCAGGCAAACATATGAGAAAAGGAATAACAGTTCTTTACTAGTATGTGTATGTATAACGAGGCAAACAACAACAATGGTAACAACAAACAAAGAACAGAAAACCCAATAAACAGTCTTCCCGCTCTTTAAGCACTTTCCCTTTTGGTGTAGTTATGGCTGCAGTCGGCAGGGGTGCTAGTGGCTCCTCAGCTGGGCAGGGCAGGTGGCGATGATTCCCCTGTGGCTGCAGGGAGCGCTGTGGCACGGGTTTTGGCCTTCTCCCTCTCACGTGCATGGGGGGTGGGGTGGGGACAGCTGCCACCCTTGGGCACAAAACAAAACAGATCAAAAACCACCAAAATTGGATGGGATAATAAACCATCCCCAAGACAGGAATGAAATGCCAGGATATTTAAATAATTGAATCACAGAATCACAGAATGGTTGAGGTTGGAAGGGACCTCTGGAGGTCATCTTGTCCGACCCCCCTGCTCAGGAAGGACCACCTAGACCAGTTGATCAGGACTATGTCCAGATGGCTTTTAAATATCTCCAAAGAGGGAGACTCTACCATGTCCCTGGGAAACTTGCTCCAGTGCTCAATCACTGGATATTTCCTGATGTTCAGAGGGTATCTCCTATGTTTCATCTTGTGCCCATGGCCTCTTTTGTTTTCACTGTGCACCACTGAATAAAGCTTGGCTCTATCTTCTTTGTATCTTCCCTTCTAGGATTCATATACATGAGTAAGATCCCTCCAAGTCTTCTCTTCTCCAGACTAGAGTCCCAGCTCTCTCAGTCTTTCCTCATAAGAGAGATGCTCCAGGTTCCTTAATCATCTTGATGGCCCTTTGTTTGGGTCTCTCCAGTATGTCCATGTCTCTCTTGTACTGGGGAGCTCAGAACTGGACACAGTACACCAGGTGTGGCCTCATCAGTGTTGAGTAAAGGGGAAGGATCATGCCTCTCCACCTGCTGGCAATGCTTTGACAAATGCAGACAAGGGTACCATTGGCCTTCTTTGCAGCAAGGGCGCAATGCTTGTTCATGTTCAACTTGATGTTCATGAGGACTCTCAGGTGCTTTCCTGGAAGCAGCACAACCCTTTGTAATATCAGACACTCTTCCCTGTTTTGGTGCTGTCTGCAAAGTTGCTGAGGGTACACTCTGCCTGATCATACACATCATTAATGAAAATGTTGAACTGGACTGGACCCAGTATTGACCCTTAAAGTACACTGCTAGTCACTACACTTTTTGCCACTGATCATCATCCTCTTGGCTCAGCCATTGTGGTAGGTTGACCTTGGCTGACTGCTAACTGCTCACCAAGTTGCTCAGTACAAGAAAGAAAAATACCACAAAATGCTTATGGGTCAAGATAAAGACGGGGAGATCATTCAGCAATTGCTGTCACAGGCAGAACAGGCTCAACTTGGAGAAATTAATTCAATTTATTGTCAATCAAATTTGGATAATGAGAAATAAAAATACATTTAGAAAAACATTCCTCTCAATTCTTGCTTCTTTGCAGGCTCAACTTCACTCCCAACTCTTGTAACTCCTCCCTCCCAGCAGCACAGAGTGATGGGGAATGGGGGTTGTAGTCAGTTCATAATGCATTATCTCTGCCTCTCCTTTCTCCTCACCTGCTTCAGTGTGGGATCCTTTGCACAAGAGACAGTCCTTCATGAACTTCACCAGTGTAGGTCCTTCCCATAGACTGCAGTTCCTCATGAACTCCAGCATGGGTCCTTTCCATGGAGTGCAATCCTTCAGGAACAGACTGCTCTAGCATGGGTCTCCCATAAGGTCACAGGTCCTGCCAAAAAAATCCTGCTCTGTGTGGCCTCTTCATGGGCTGCAGCTTCTTTCAGGGCACATCTACCTGTTCTGGTGGGGGTTCCTCATAGGCTGCAGGTGGATCTCTGCATCTCCATGGATCTCCATGGGCTGCAAGGGAACAGCTGCTTCATCATGGTCTTCACTATGGGCTGCAGAGGAATCTCTGTTCTGGCACCTGGAGCACCTCCTCCTCCTCCTTCTTTTCTGATCCTTGGTGTCTGCAGAATTTTTTCTCACATATTCTCACTCCTCTCTCCCAGCTACTGTTGTGCAGCATTTTTTACTCTTTTTAAAATATGTTATCACAGAGGCACTACTAATGTCTGATCGGCTCAGGCTTTGGCCAGTGGTGGGTCCATCTTGGAGCTGGCTGAAACTGGCTCTTTCTGACATGGGGGCAGCTTCTGCTGTCTCCTCTCAGAAGCTACCCCTGAAGACCCCCACTAGCAAAACTTTGCCACATAAACCCAATATAGCCATTCAGCCAATTCTCAATCTATCTCAGTGTCTGCTCATCCAGCCCATATTTCATCAATTTTTCACCTTATCTACCAGGCCAGTCATTTCATTGTAGAAGTTTATCAATTTGGTCAAGTGCGAACTCCTTTTGGTGAATCCATGCTGACTACTCCCAATTGCCATCTTCTCCTTCATGTGTTTTTAAATGGTTTCTAGGTTTAGCTGCTTCATCAACTTCTCAGGAACAAGGTGAGGCTAACCGGTCTATAAAAACTGTTAAAACTGTTTGACTTCTATAATGTCACCTGTAATAATGCCAGAATTAAGGCTTTTCCCCAAGATAAAGCACATTGGAGCAAGTGGTAGCATAATCCTGGCTCCTAGTACCTAGATTTTTTTTTTCTGTGTGAAAGTTCTTTTTAAACCCAGGAAACTCAAAAGACTGTTACTTTTATACATTCAAGACACTTTGGATTCTACTCAAAGAGCTGAAAAAATTGTGAAATAATAAATTTTCTAGAAACTAGTGGAACTATGTGAACATACTGATTTTGATTTAAAAATAGAAATTGATCTTCTGCCAGACATTTTTAGCGTATAATGAGTATAATTCTTTAAAAATTAGGTTTTTTGATTGCAAAGAGATCTATCAAGTGATGACAAGTTTATCCATAAGAGTTCAATGTCACTGTTGATCAGGTAGGGAAAAGGTAGGGAAAAGTACTGGAGCTAACTACAAATACAATAATAGGCTACAGAGCTACAAATATATGTGTAAAGAATATAGAGAATATATAAAAGAAAAAAAGGCAAAAATCAATTCAGCATCACTGTGATACTAGAGATTAATCTTCCTAAAGTTGATTACAGTTGTAAAATTTATTTCTGCAGGCCCGGGATTTTATCCTGGGCCTTTACAATAACTAAACTTCATAAAAAATTCATGGAGATTTAGATGATGACAAAAGTTTTTGTTTTCAAGTATTCTCATTCCTAAAGTTATCATACTCTATGTTAAGGCCAAGAGGTGTCTTTTGGAAAAGTATACGTCTTGTTGTTGTGGTTCGACGCTGTCCAAATGCCAGGCACTCATGGAAGTTGTTTGCTTACTCTCTCCTGCTACAGTTGGGTAGAGGAGAGGGGAAAAAATTAACTAACAGTTCATGAGTTAAGGACTGGGAGAAAAAAAGACTTTAACAGCAAAACAGGTTCAAATTTAAAGGTATAAAGTAAATTTATTATTAACAGAGTTAGAGGAGGAAAATGGGAAGTAAAATAAGCCTTTAAAACACCTTTTTTCCCCCCAGCCCCTCCATCTTTCCCACCGACAGCACAGGAAGACAGGGCATGAGGGGGTTTGGTCAGATCATCTTTCAAGATCTTTTTCCATTCACTCAGGGAGAGGAGTCTTTTTTCTGCTATGCCATGGGGTCCCTCCCACGGGCAAAACCATCATCCCCAAACTGTTGTGGCATGGGTCCTTTGTCCACGGGGTGTGGTCTTTTAAGGCTAGGCTGCTCAAGTTTGAAAGCAATGGCTCTCTCTCTCTCTATCTCTGGAAACAGGGGCCCTCTCTCTCTATTCAGGTCTCCCACTAGACCACAGCTTTCTCAAACATCCACCCATTCTGGCATGAGCACTTTTCCCACAGGCTGCGAGTGGACCTCTGCATCCCCTGTGGACTTCATGCATTAAAAGGGGACAATTTGTTTTACCATAGTCCTCACCACGGCTTGCAGAGGAATCTTGGCTCCAGCGCTTGAAGCACCTCCTCCCCCTCTTTCTTTTCCACTGACCTTGGTGCCGCCATGTTGTTTTCCCTCACATATCCTGAATTCCTCCTCTTCTCTGACTAGAAGAAAATCTTCTGCTTGTAGCTACCATTGTCAACAAGTTCCACCAATTCAAAGATTCTTGCAAGATCCCACAGTGCTGAGAAGTTGATCTCATGTAGGTTCCGCGTCAGGGAATCGCTCGTCATGCTTCTGCTGCTGGCCAGGCGGCCCTGCTGCCATTGTGCAGGCAGTGGCGGCTGCTGCAGCACTGACACTATTTAACACCTTTCTTTATGTGGGGCACCAGGAAGGGGAAGCTATCGTCATCACTCCTGCCCTTTTTGCCCACAGCGCAGTTGGCTAGGGGCAGCCAGGCAGGCAAGGCTGGCCACGAGCCACACTGGGGATGGCAGCGGCCGCAGCAAAAAACCAGGCCATGCCAAATCAACACACTTGTATATCACATGTTCTATGTTATTGTATAGTTAAATATATGTCTAGAATGACCAGAACCTTGGATGCTTGCTTCTTAAGGGAACTTTCTCATAAACTAAAATCTAAATAGCCACATAGGACATTTCTATTATCTATTGAATAAGATCAAAATGGGAACATGCTCACATCTGACTCAACTACTTTTAAGAGGAGCATTTTCAGAGTGGAATTTGTTGATGCTTCTAAAGTTAAAACAAAGCTTTACAATCTGCAATTTCAGACTTGAGCAACAGTTCACATGCATTGCTTTCTGCATTGAGGTTTGTCTAGTTTTCTTCTGGCTACAAAGCTACTTCAGAAGGACAAAGGTTCCAAGTTCTTATCATAAGAGCTATGGCAGAATTAATTTTCAATTGTGTTGAAGATGGCAGGCAGAATCTTCAGCCTGTCTGTGTGATGGTTTTAACATCTGACCACCCTAAACAGAACTCCTATTTGTATATTTGTCCTTTTTATCCTTTATAAAAGTTTTTGCGACTTAAATGATGAAGAGAATAGAATGGAACGGAATGGAATGGAATGGAATAGAATAGAATAGAATAGAATAGAATAGAATAGAATAGAATAGAATAGAATATTTCAGTTGCAAGGGACTTTCAACAATCATCTAGTCCAACTGCCTGACTACTTCAGGGCTGAACAAATGTTCAAGCATATTATTAAAGGCATTGTTCAAATGCCTCTTGAACAGTGACAGGCTTGAGGCATTGACCACCTCTGTAGGAAACCTGTTCCAGTGTTTGACTACCCTCTCAGTAAAGAAATGCTTCCTAATATCAAGTCTGAACCTCCCTTGCTTCAGCTACTTAGTTTAGGTAGCCTTCTCAGACCTTCTGAGCTCATGAGAGGTTTGTTACATGTTAAAATTATTTAAATTACTTTGTCTTCATACAAATGAATCACCCTTCTTTAGGTGATTAAACCTTTATTTTTGAGCTACTTGATTCCTGGGAAGACAAGTCCTTTGGAAAAGGAAATATTGTGTTTCTGTTTAGTGTAAATGCGCTTTAGATGTTAGTGGTATAGTTTTTAACCAAATTCCACAAGAAATTGGTAGTTGTGCTGTGATATGTGCTTTATGAATTTTATGTGTTGCCAATGTTCTACATTTCCTTGCTACAATTATTCTGATGTTACTTTTTTCTTTTGTGTGAACTAGCAAAACTGTATATTAAGACTCAGAAATCAGGCACTTACAAAAAAGTGATCCTAAAGAATGATTTTGTATTTGATCATTTTGTAGGTACAAGCCTCTGCAGAAAGTGGATGGAGTTCCAGATAGTTTCACAGGAAGTGGTCAACAGACAGGCACATCTGCTGAACAAACTATAATTGCCCAAAGTCAACATCATCAACAGTTTTTAGGTATGAAAAGATGTTATACTGTCGTCTCACTGATAATAGAACAAAAAGATACTCATAGGAGCTATATGTTCTGTATTGCAAGACTTCTGCAGTATTTAATATTCATTATGCAGATATAAAAAAAAATGTACAAAATCTATTTGCACAGTAGATTTAAAATATATTGCAATGCAAGTGTGGTGAAGACTCTGAGGCAAACTGCTCTGGCAGATGTGCTCTGGAGTCAAGGATCATGCCCAGGGACTGTGGAGAGAGTTCCTGAAGTGGCAAGACCTCAAAATTAGCACTGAGAGGTGCCTCAGCACCCCACCTTCCCCTCCCAGCAGGAAGCACTGAAGCTCTGACCCAGAGGCAGCTCTGACTCAGTGTGGGTGAGGTCAGGAGTGATGAGGTCCACTCCCCACCCTGTAACACCCCAGACAATGTATGGGGCTAAACTGAGGTTCCTTTGCTTTGGGTAGATGCAAGGGAGAAATACCAACCAGATATTCTCAAGAGGTAAAAATCCTACAAAGGTTTACTGGCAAAAAATAGAAAATCAAGGAACTTTGGCAAAAGATTTAGTACAACATAAAACACTTATCACGGCATCATCTTAGCCCATTCAACTTCGCAACCTTTAAACCCATTTGATGTTACGTTCCATGAGAAGAAAGTTAGAAGAAGAAGAAAGGGAGAAAGACGGGAAAGATATAGCAAAAGAGTCATAGCTACCAACTCTTGGGTTCCAACAATGCAACAGATAGAAAACTCCAAGATGAAGGTAGGGTTAAAGAATGACATGCTTGCCTTGTGCTCAGCCTTTTTAAACCCTTGGCCCTTCATGGGCCTTCCTCCCAGGTGGGACTTCCAGTTGCTCAGCCACTCAGGGGCTGGGTTAGGCAACACTGGGGGGATGCCTCCAGTGTTCTATTATTGACAGAGACTGCAGGGCTGGGGGGTATTGGGGGCAGGGCACCACCTCACCGGAGCAAGGCTGGACTGCCCCCTACTACACACATTCCAAGCATCCCAAACTGTCTCCAGACATTGATCTTTCCAGTCTCTGACACACCCCTACAAAAGCAGCTCCTAGGGCACAAAGTAGGTAAACAGGGCAGGGTGTGGCAGTTCAGGAAGGTAGAATGCAGTCACCCACCAGCTCAAGAGGAGAACTCGGTGGTCATTACCTTCTCAGAAGGAGCTCAGCTATAGTATCCACTTGGAGGGGAGCTATGTCCTCTGGACTTGCCAGAAAGGATGTGGTGACACAGACAGTGATGCCATGAAAACACGCAGCCATCTAGGTCTTGGGCTACAGGGAATGCCAGAGCCTGGCACTGGTACTGGATGGCAGTAGAGACAACAGCTGTGTGAGGTGTGGTGAAGTGGATTATCTGCTCAGCCCAGGGGCAGATCTAAGAGAGGAGGTAGAAAAGAAGTATCAGGGACTCTGAATGGTTGAGCCAATCTCTACCATTCCTAAGGCAAATGCACCAGCTGGCCACACCACAAGAAGAAAATGATCCCTTACACTCTCACTACCAGGCAGAAGGAGGGGACCTAAGAGATGAGAGGGAATGGAAACAGGTGTCTACTCAAGGCAGCAGGCAAATCCCCTCCTGGCCTACCTCACCTTCCCAGCTGCAATACAATAAGTATGAGGCCCTAGAACTTGAAGACCAGGCACAGAATCATCAACGTTGGAAGAGACTTCCAAGATCATCTAGTCCAACCATTAACCCAGCACTCCCATAATCACCCTTAAACCATATCCCCAAGTGCCATATCCAGATGCCTCTTGAACACAAATACAACATGGGCACCCTACAATATGAACAAAGGTCTGTCCAGGTTGGAGGAGTTGCCTAGAGTGAGTAAGTTTACCCCCTGCATCACAACTGCCTCAGTCAAGAAAAAAAGAGCAATTGTCATTGATGACTCCTTTTTGAGAGGAACAAAGGCCTGATATGCTGACTGGACCCAACCCATAGGGAAGTCTGGTGCCTCCCTGAGGCCTGGGTAAGAGACATTGCCAAGAAACTCTGTAGCCTGGAACAGCCCCCTGATTATTATCCATTACTGGTTTTTCAGGTGGTCAATAATGAAGTCCAAAAAAAAGTCTGAGGACAATAGAGAGGAGCCCCAGGGCTTTGGGATGACTGGTTGAAGGATCTGGAGCAAACAGTTTTCTCCTCTGTTCTGTCAGTTGCAGGGAATGATGGAGGTAGAAACAGGAAAATCATGCAGATGAATACCTGGTGCTGAGCCTGGTGTCACCAGCAGAATTTGGGTTTTTTTGATCATGGGTTGTTTTACATGACACTGAGCCTGCTGGCAACAGCTGGGGTACACCTGTCTCAAAGGGGTAAAAAGGATCCTTATTAGCTAGCAGGGCTCATTGAGAGAGCTTTAAACTAGATTTCAAGGGAATAAAATCAGGAACACTGGAGATAAGCCTGGGGGTGGCACGCCAATGACAGATGGTGTGCTAATGAGGTCCTTCAGTCTGTAGTCTTGATAGAGGTAGGAGATGGAGATCCATGCAGTAGCAAGGATGCACGGGTTATTGATGTGCTAGAAACCACAGAAGCAGCTGAGAATGGTCAAGCAGAAATTAGAGCTTCTCCCCCTGAAAAGATAGTGGATCAATAGCACAACTTAAGTGTATTACATCAATGCATTCAGCATGGGCAACAAACAGGAGGAACTGGAAGCCATGGTGCAGCAAGAAAACTATGACATAGTTGCCATCAGAGAGACACGATGGAACTGTCGTAGCATGGCATCCCCAGCCAGGTAATTGGCATTGACTCCATGATTCCAGAAGGCTGATCAATCACTTTATTATACTATACTTATTAAGAAACCCATCGCCTTTACAAACAGTCCGATACAGTTTGACCTAATTGGTCCTTTAATTAAAACCTCATCACCATTGGCTAATTAAGAAACCACCCTTTGGTAAACAAATCTCCATAACACATTCCACATGTTCACAACAACAGGTGCAGCAAGTGAAGATAAGAATTGTTCATCATTCTTTTCTCTGATCTTCTCACAGTCTTTCCCAGCATGATGCCTGGGAAAGTTGTGTGCCACTCTCTGTAGCCAGAGAGCTGCTGCCACAATGGAACAAGTCACACAACTGATGCAGATGGTCTTTCAGGTCCTTTCTAACCCAAACCATTCTATGATTCTATAACCTGATCTTCTTCTATGACAAGGTGGCCTGCCTAGTGGATGAAGGAAAGGCTGTGGATATTGTCCACCTAAACCTCAGTAAAACTTTTGACACTGTGTCCCACAGCATTCCCAGAGGAAGGGGCTGTTCATGGCTTGGATGGATACACTGTTTGCTGGGTAAAACACTGACTGGATAGCCAGGCCCAAAGAGTGGTGATGAATGAAGTTAAATCCAGTTGGTAGGTGGTCACAAGTGGTATTCCCCCGGGCTCAGTATTGGGGCCAGTCCTGTTTAATATCTTTAGCAGTGATCTGGATGAGGGGGTTGAATGTGCCTCTGTAACTGTGCAGATGACCCCAAATTGGCCAGAAGTGTTGATCTGCTAGAGAGTAGGAAGGCTCTGCAGAGGGATCTGGACAGGCTGGATCAATCGGCCGAGGCCAGTGGCATGAGGTTCAACAAGGTGAAGTGTTGGGTCCTGTATTTGGGTCACAACAACCCCATGCAATGCTACAGGCTGGGGGAAGAGTGGCTGGAAAGTGTTGGAAAAGGATCTGGGGGTGCTGGTCAACAGCCGGCTGGACTTTAGATGGCAGTGTGTCCGGGTGGCCAAGAAAGCCAATGGCATCCTGGCTTTTACATTTGCTAATGTAAAAATGCTTATTAAATGTGTTATTGCAGTAATTGTACACTTTGTTTTGAATTCATATATTGGGGATTTTGAAGCATCTCATCTTTTGGCACAACCTTGCTGTTACCAAAATCATTGGGAACCTTTGGCTATAGTTAGCAGGTTTTTTTAATTTCCTTTCCACTGTCCCCCTAGTTGACAGTGCATTTTCCCCCCCGTACCAGTATATCTGTTGGAAACACTTATGAGTAATAGTAAAAGCACATGTTGGTTACAGTAGAAAGGCTTTTAAATTTCAAGTAAGTATATGCTGCTGAGTCTACTAAACCCTAACATGCATGTCAATGCAAAAGCTCTTTGGTTGATCAAAATAAAACTAGTACATTATATTGATCTCTTATATACTGACATTAATATTCTGAAAATTAGTCTTATCTTTTTTTACATACAGATACAATATGTATGTGTAATCATTTTTATCTGCTACCTCTTAAGAATAATTTAACATCTTTTGTTTTAAAAATAGCTAGCTGGTTTGCTCACAATTTTATTGCAACTTTAAAACATGTTAAGTATGAAAGACATTCCTCTTTGGGCATTATGACCTTCTAGACTTTATTTCTTTACATCATCCTTACATGTTTTCTGATCAAACTGTAATTGGCATAATTTGCAATGTCTTTCTTCTGTTATGTTGTCATGGAAACAGATGCATCTCGAGTACTTCCAGAGTTTGGAGAAGTTGAAATATCTTCTCTGCCAGATGGTACTACCCTTGAGGACATAAAATCACTGCAAAGTCTTTATCGAGAACACTGTGAGGTAAGAAAAGTGTCTTTTCACAGAAATCATTTTTTGAAAATTCATGTCTTCTAGTGAGAATCAGACTGACACAAAACAGATTACAGCCAGCCTACTTGTATCTTATGTGATTCTCAAATATTTTGCTTATTCAGAAAGGACATTTACAAAAAGACCCCTGAAATTTCTCTCTTAACAGGAAAAAAACCCCCATGTAATAGAATACCGATACTGGAATGTAATCATGTGTAGATTTTGAGAATTTTAGATAAAACAAACTTTAGATAATATATATTCAGAATTGAGCTTTTTTAATATGAGATGGAATCAAATTATTATTTGTAATGTTTATGTTAAAAACAAACTAATTTTTTTCTTCAAGTTTTAAAGAAGCAGGTTGCTTAAGAACTTAAGGCCGCATTTTATATTGAATAGCGTGTTTTAAAATTATTGTTGAAGGTGTTTTAAAGCATGTAATGAACTAACAAAATTAATGAAATAGGTTTCCTTTGTGTTTTCACTAGTGTTAAAAGTTCAGTTTAAGTGAATTCACCTGATATATATATATGCTTAGGCTCTTTTCTGGAGGGCTGATCTTAGTCACTTGGCCTGATCTTAGTTTCTGGTTACACCAGTCCAGACAGCTGGAAAAATTTTTGCTACAAAGTTATTAAAAAGGATATTCTATGTTTATTTATAAGCATGCATTTTAATATTTTTTTCTGCAAAATGACCAGGGGCAGCTATACCCCGTGAAAGAATTGTGGGGAGAATCACTTAGAAGACTATCTGCACTGATTTTATATTTCTTTAGGCAATAGTGGATGTTATTGTGAATCTTCAGTTTAGCCTGATAGAAAAATTGTGGCAAACTTTCTGGCGCTATTCTCCCTCTGCTCCAGCTGACGATGCGGCTATTATTGAACTGAGGTCAGTAAATGTATCTTTGCTTACTGTTCAACATCATGATATAACAGCAGGAGTCAAATCAACAGAAGACTTAGTTTTACCTATAGGCTAAGAACCTTTTCTGATAACAATAGTTTTTCAGGTTAAATTTGTGTTGTCTGCTATTTGATATATACGGTGTTGGTATATGTCAAACTGCAGCCTTGAAATGATTGTATACATCTATTTTTTTCATTTGGATTACTAGATTCAAAGTATCTTTTCACAATATGTTGTCTGATCTGTTTAAATTGCAAGGACCATTTTTATCATATCTGCATTATTTATGGTCTGGAGCAGAACTTTGGAGGCCATTTTCCCCCCCAGTTTCATATGATGAAGTTAGAGTTTCAATTGGATGTAACAGAAACATCTATAAAGTTTTCATTAAATAATCTATTTCAAAATGGATTGCACTTATCTGTATGTAAATGCATTTCCATTTGTTACATTTATTCGCAACAGCAATCTGAGTGAAATAGAAAGTCGACTTCCAAAAGGAAAACTTATTACTCTGTGCAAAAATGAGTCTATTCTGAAATGGATGGGTAACTGTGACCATGTGATGTACCAGGCTTTGGTGGAGATTCTCATTCCTGATGTCCTTAGACCTATTCCTAGTAAGTTAAACACAGATAACATTTAATAAGACTGTCTTTTGTTTTGTTTTATGTGGTGAGATTTTTGTGCCTCGTGAAACTTTTGGGAATGATTTCAAAGGATCTAAACGTTGTGTGTGTATGTGTGTGATCTTTCCTTAACTTTGTTGACTAGAAAGGCATACTGGAGTTGATGTAAGCATTGTATTTAAAGAAAAGCGGAGTGGATGTTTCATTGTATTTAGGAAAGCCTATAGAATTTTTAAGAATATATTTTATTATGAATTATGCCTTTTTTACTGCTAATTCTAAGTTTTTATCAAAGATAAAAATGGCTTTTTTAATATACTAGTTCTAGTCTAACTGACAGCTGTGAATGCACTATGGCCCTAAGCCTGAGTCCAATAATGTCAAGACAGTCTTTCTGTTGACTTCAGTAGGCTTTAGTTTAAGTTTTTTATATATAAGTTCTAGTTATTAAAAAAAGTAAAATGTATATACTTTTTTATTTTATTTTTGGATAATTAAACATTAATGTATTATTAGCGGCTTCTAAAACCCTATCAGTTTTGATACCTATTTAACCAACATAACACTATCAAACATCTTAAGACTTGTTTATTGTTCCAGTCTATTGTAGTTTATTTTTGATTTCCAGTATGAAGGACTCATTGATTCATTCTGATATTATGGCAAACTGACCATTATCAGGAATAGAGCATTCTTTTATAGCATCCATGGTACTTTTTAATGGCTGCTTTTGGTAGTAAATGATTTTTAAATTGTTTTCCAGGAAGGATAAATTCTTTTTAAAAACATTTATTGCATGTTTTGTATGTTGTGTTAAATCTTGAAATGTAATTATAATTTTATATATATATATATATATAATATTAAAAGAAATTATAAAAGAAATATTAGGAACCAACAGGGAGACACCTTTAAAATGCCACAAAGGAATTGTGTTCCTCTAAAATGGTGACAAGGCTGATAGGTCTACTGAAGTGCCTCTATAGCAATGCATGCAGGATGGATAACAGACAGGAAAAGATGGAAGCCTCTGTGCACCTGGAAAGCTATGATTTAATACCATCACTGAAACAATGGGACAAATCACACAACTGAAACGCTGCAATCGATGGCTATAGACTGTTCAGAAAGCATTGGCAAGGAAGAAGGGGTGGAGGGGTTGCCCTCTGTGTAAAAAAAAATTGACTGGAGAGAGCTGTCTTTGAAAACAAGTGCTGAATGGGTTGAAATCTTTTGGGTAAAAATAAGGGAAAAGCCAACAAAGGAAACCTCATGGTTGGTGTTTGCTACAGGCTGCCCAATCAAGGGGAGCCTGTTGATGAAGTGTTCTTACTTCAGCTACAGGAAGCATCACACTCACAGGCTCTGATCCTCTTGGGGGACTGCCCTGACACCAGCAATCTCTCCTCCCACATCTTTCAAGACCCTGAAATTCAAGGTAGGGACTGGGAGGAAGAAGTCCTTCCCATCATGGGAGAAGATCAGGTTTGTGACCACCTGAGGAACCTGAGCATACACCAGTCCATGGGATGACAGGAGAAGCTGGAAGCCATTGTGCAGCAGGAAAACTATGACATTATTGCCATCACAGAAACATGGTGGGATGACTCACATGACTGGAGTGCTGCAATGGATGGCTATAAACTCTTCAGAAGGGAAAGGCGAGGAGGGAGAGATGGTAGGGTAGCCCTGTATGTTAGGGACTGACTCAACTGTCTGGAGCTTAACGATGGTGTCTATAGGGTTGAGTGTTTACTCAAGAATCAGGGGCAAGGCCAACAAGACAGATATTGTGTGAGTCTGTTATAGACCACTCAAAAAGGGTGAAGAGGCAGATGAAATATTCTATAAACAGCTGGGAGAAGTCTTAATAATCACTAGCCCTTGTTCTCGTGGGAGACCAACTTATCAGATGTCTGTTGAAAATACCACACAGCAGAGAGGAAACAGTCTAGGAGGTTCCTGGAGTGTGTGCAAGAGAACTTCCTTACACAGATGGTGAGCCAACTCAGGAAGGTGCCCTGCTGGACCTGTTGTATGTGAACAGTAATGGACTGCTGGATGATGTCTTAGGCAAAGTGATCATGTAATGACAGTTTTTGATTCTCAGACAAGTAAAGAGGGGTGACAACAGAACTGCTACCTTGGACTTGCTGAGAGCAGACTGGCCTGTTTAGGAAACTGGTTGAGTGAGTCCTTTGGAAGGCAGTGCTGAAGGGCTAAGAAGTCCAGGAAGACTGGACATTCTTCAAGAATGAAATTCTAAAGGTGCAGGAGCAGACTGTCCCCACGTGTTCAAAGATGAACCTGCAGGGAAGATGACTGGCCTGGCTGAACAGAGGACTTTGGCTGGAACTCAGGGAAAAATAAAGAAGAGTTTATGACCTTTGGAAGGAGGGACAGGAAACTCAGGAGGACTACAAACATGTCATGAGTTTATGTGGGGAGTATATGAGCCAGCAGTGTGCCCAGGTGACCAAGAAGGCCAAAGACATCCTAGCTTGTGTCAGAAATAGTGGGGCCAGTAGGACCAGGGAAGTGATTGTTCCCCTGTATTTGGCACTGGTGAGGCTGCACCTCATATTGTGTTCACTTCTGGGCCCCTCACTTCAAGGAAGATATTGAGGTGCTGGAGTGTGTCCAAAAACAGGCAATGAAGCTGGTGAAGGGTCTGGAGCACAAGTCTTATGAGGAGCGGCTGAGGGAGCTGGAGTGTGGGGAAAAAGAGGCTCAGGGGAGACCTTATGTCTCTTTACAACTACCTGAAAGGAGCTTGCAACAAAGTGGGGGTCTCTACTCCCTAGTAACAAGTGATAGGACAAGAGGAAATGGCCTCATGATGCACCAGGAGAGGTTTAGAGTAGATATTAGGAAAAATTTCTTCACTGAAAGTGTTGTCAAGCATTAGAGTCACCATCCCTGGAGGTATTTAAAAGACGCAGCTGTGGCACTTAGGAACATAGTTCAGTGGTGGACTTGGCAGTGTTAGGTTAATGGTTGGACTCAATGATCTTAGAGGTCTGTTGCAACTTAAATAGTTCTATGATTCCATGACCCAACAAGATGCATGCCAGGGTCCTGAAGGAACTGATGTAGTTCACAAGCCGTTCTCCATTACATTTAAGAAGTCATGGCAGTCAGACTGCATCACCAGTGACTGGAAAAAGGGAAACATTGCACCCATTTTTAAATAGTGTAAAAACAAGGTTTTGGGAACCACCAGACCAGTTGGCCTCACCTGTTACCTGTAAGATCATGGAGCATGTAAAGGAAACTTCCCAGTCTTACCATTCAGGAGAGTCTCTGGCAGTCACACTCCAAATGTCAGAGACTTTAACTGCTGGGACTAAAGCCTCTTCGCAGTGGTGGCTCCAGTGAGCTGAAGGGAGCCCCTGCACACCCCACTCACATGCAGTCAGACCAGGTTTCCTTACCAGTTCGACCCCATGTTTCCCATAGCAATCTCAGATGTCTTGTTCCATAAAGCAATTTATTCACTGCACAGCAGCACAGAAACAGCCTGAGCTGGTGCCTCTAAGGAGTCTCGTGTATGGTCAGACTGGGTAGTTTCCTTAACAGAGCAGATCCTCCTGGAAGCTACATCGATGACAGGGGGGACATTAGACACAGCTAACATGGCTTCAACAAGGACAAACCGTGTCTGACTAATCTAGTGGCCTTGTACAATGGAGTGACTGCATCAGTGGAAAAGGGGAGAGCTTACAGATGTAATCTACCTGGATTTATGTAAGGCCTTTGATACAGTCCCCCAAAATATTCTGGCCACTTAGATGGTGTTGTGGTTTAACCCCAGCTTGCAAATAAGTACCATACAGATGCTCCCTCCCCCACTAGCTGCATGGGAAATCAGAAAAAAGTAAAACTTGTGAGTTAAGAACAGTTTAAAAATTGAAACAAATTAAAATATAATAATACTAATATTTTTAATGATGATAATAACAATAATAATAATTGTAATGAAAAGGAGAGAGAGAAAAAAATAAAACCCAAGAAATACAAGTGATGCACAATACAATTGCTCTCCACCTGCTGACCGATGCCCAGCCTGTCCCTGAGCAGCAATTGATCACTTCCAGCTAACTCCTCCCAGTTTATATCCTGGGCATGACCTTCTATGGAGTGGAATATCCATTTGGCCAGTTCAGGTCTCCTGTTCCAGTCATGTTCCCTCCCAGCTTTTAGTGCACCTCACTAGCAGAGTATGAGATACTGAAAAGTCCTTGACTTAGGGTAAGCTCTACTTGGGAAATACCAAAACATCTGTGTGTTATAAATATTATTACAGAATCACAGAATCATTTAGGTTAGAACAGACCTCTAAGATTGAGTCCACCATTTAACTAATCACCACCTTGTCAACTACACCATAGCACTAAGTGTCACAACCATTTTTTTTAAAACCTCCAGGGATAGTGACTCCATCACCTCCCTGGGCAGTCCATTCCAATGTTTACCAACCCTTTCTGTGAAGAAATTCCTCCTGATGTCCAGCCTAAACCTCCCCTGGTGCAGCTTGAGACTGTGTCCTCTCATCCTGTCACTAGTTGACTGGGAGAAGAGGCCAAGCTCCACCTCACCACAACCTCCTTTCAGGTAGTTGTAGAGAGTGATAGTATCACCCCTGAGCCTCATTTTCTCCAGGCTAAACAACCCCAGCTCCCTCAGCCACACCTCATATGACTTACTCTCTAGATCCTTCACCTGCTTCCTTGTCCTTCTATGGACTTGCTCCAGAACCTCAATGTCCTTCCTGTAGTGAGGAGTCCAGAACTGGACACGGTACTCGAGGTGTGGCCTCACCAGTGCCCAGTAGAGAGGGACAATTACTTCCCTGGTCCTGCTGGCCACACTATTTCCGATACATGGCCTTCTTGGCCATCTGGGCACACTGATGGCTCATGTTCAGCTGGCTATTGGCCAACACCTCCAGGTAATTTTCCACTGGGCAGCTTTCCACCTGCTTTCCCCAAACCTGTAGTGCTGAATGGGGTTGTTGTGACCCAGGTGCAGGACCTGGCACTTGGCCTTGCTGAACCTCATACAATTCACCTCAGTCCATCAATTTAGCCTGTCCAGACCCCTCTTTGTAGGGGTGATCTGCTCCAAAACATTCCACCTTGGGTGGATCCCATTAAGTCCCATAGACTTGTGTATGTCTAACTGATATAGCAGGTAGTGCTATATTTGCTAGGTGGAATGAGTCCCACAACTGGAATGCTGGGATGAAGGGCTACAGGCTGTTTAGGAGGGATAGGCAGGGCAGGTGAGATGGACATGTGGCACTATATGTAAGGAAGAGGTTTGATTGTACAGCCCTTACAGTTGGCAGTGATGTGGTGGAGAGCCTCTGAGTGAGGCTTAAGGGGATGGAAAACAAAGGAGATATTATAGTGAGTGTTTATTATTGATCTCCCAGCCAGGATGTAAGCAGTGATGAGTTCTTCTGTAAGCAATTAGGAGAAATCTCTGGATCAGTAGCCCACATCCTTATGAGAGATTCCAACTTCCCGGACATCAACTGGCAATATCATTCTGCTGTGATGAGCAGGCCTTGGGAAGTCTTGAAGTTTGTGGGAGGTAACTTCTTGTCACAAGTACTCCGTGAGCCAACTAGGAAAGATGCCCTCCTAGACTTGTTTGTGACTAGAGAAGGACTCTTGGGAGATGTGATGGTTGGTGGCTGTCTTGCCCACAGTGATCAACAGTTGGACTCAATTATCTTAATGATTCTATAATCATGGAATGTTTGAGTTTAAAATTTTCAGTGTAGTGAGAAAAAAACATCAGCAGAGTTGTTACACTGGACTTTAAGAAAGCAAACTAAGCTATTAAGGGAGATATGTAGCAGAGTACCCTCGGAATCTGCTTTGAGGGCTTAGGGACCCACAGTTCTGGTCAGTTTTAAAAGGTATTTAAAAGACATATAGATGTGGTGCTTAGGGACATGGTTATTTGCCTTCTTCTAGTCCTCATGAACTTTCCCTGATCACCATGACCATTCAAAGATAATTGAGAGTGGCCTCACAGTGAAATCAGACGGCTCCCTCAGCACTCATGGGTGCACTGATCAGGGCCATGGACTTATGCCTCTCCAATTTTTTAAATGTTTTCCTAACTGGCTCATCCTCTATTGAAGAGAAGTTTTCTTTGCTGCAGACTTTTCCTCTGGTCTCAGAGGCTTCAGATTTCTGAAGGTAGTCCTTACCAGTAAAGACTCAAGTGTAGAAGGCATCCTGTACCTCAGCCTTTGTCATTAGGTTCCCCGCTCCCATTCAGCACCAGGCCCACGTTTTCTCTGGTCTTCATTTTTTCTGCTGATGTACCTGTAGAAACCCTTAATGTTGCTCCTCAGTTTCAACTCCAGTTTGGTTTTCCTAACCCCATTTCCGCATACTTGGCCAGTGTCTCTGCATTCCTCCTGGGTCACTTGCCCCTTTTTGCAGCTCCTGTGTGCTTCCTTTTCATGTTTGAGTTTAGTCATGAGCTCCTTGTTCATCCATGCAGACCTGTCACGTTTGCTTGATTTCCTGCTCATTGTGATGGACTATTCTTGAGCTTGGAGGAGGTGATCTTTGAATATCAAACAGGTCTCCTAGATCCAGAGTGCTCTCCAGGACCATCTTCCATGGGATTCTTCCAAGCAGGTCTCTGCACAGGCCAAAGTCTGCTCTCCTGAAATTTGGAATTGTTATCCTGCCATTTGCCTTTTTCCATCCTCTCAGTATACTCAACTCCACCATCTCATGGTTAATGCAGCTCAGACTCCCCCCAACCTTCATATCACCAACAGTTTGTAAGAATTGTAAGAAAAGTTTCCTTGTTTGTAAGAATTTGGTCCAGCAGTCTCCTTTTCATCTGTTTTGCCAATTACAAGCTCTCTCTTTTCCATAACACTCTGCTTACCAACTCATTCCAGTACTCCTTCACTTGACTGTGGGTCATCATCTCCATTCCCCGTTATTTCTAGTTTAAAGTTCTCCTCACCAGGTTGGCCAGCCCGTTGGTAAAGATGGTTTTGCCCCACTTGGTCAGGTGGATCCCATCTCTAACAGTCTTCAATCTTTAAAGAAGGGTCCCCATAGTCATCATAAAATACAAATGCCGATTGTCATTGCCAGCTGGGCAAGCAACTGTTGACCCACAGGATACTTCCATTCCCCCTCCAGCTCTTGCTTCTCACTGGAAAGACCAATGAGGAAACTACCTGGGCCCCCATACCCTTGACCATTGCCCCTAGATGCATGTAGTCACACTTATATGCTCCAGATCTCCTCTGGCAGTATTGGTGCCCACATAAAGATTTGCAAGGAGTAATAATCCGAGGGTTGCACAAACCTTGTCAACATCACCGCAGCATCCCAGATCCAACCCCCAGCAAGCAGTAAATCTTCCAACACAGCAGGTCAGGTTGGCAGATGTGGGCCCCAATCCCCTAAGCATGGAGTCTCCCATTATCAGCTATCACTTCCTTCTGATGCTGCTACATGGCTCAGGCTTAACTAGCTCTTGGACAGAGTTGCCAGACCCTCATCTGCTGTGAGGGTACTGCATCTGTTCTTTGTTGGAGATATGCAAGTGAAGCAGGAGCCTTCTTTCTGTTTCCAGAAGTCATAGGCTTCCAGCCTTTGCTATTTCCTAATCCAGTTAGCACAGACCACCTGATTCTCCTTCAATACAGCTGAGACTTCAGGCTGCAGGGTCTTGATAAAGATCCACTAGATCTCTTTCTCACCTTCTCTGATACTGCACAGTCTGCTGACCTCTTCCTGCACTTTCTTGGCAACACAGGTCCTGTTCCACTGCACACCTTCTGCAGGCAAGGTAACTGTGTCCCTCTGCCTCAGCCTCAGCAAGAGACCCCAAGCACTTGCTGTACTCTGAGCTGCATCTTCCCTCAGAAGTCTGGTCTGGATTGAGGCCTCTGACTTTATAGGGATAGTTGCTCTGATGGCTGAAAGTGGTAATCTGTGACACATTAACACCATTACTGAGGACAAGGATGCAAACTGATAATTCTATTTTTGAGTTTCATCTTTTTTTCTTTTCCTGATTTTCAGTATGTCCTGGTTTAGAGCAAATTTGGGAGAAAACCTCCAAAGGGGGCCCCTCCAGAAAGCAAACCCACACGGTCCCTCCCCCCAACCGGTTCAGGAAGGATTCCTCAGAGAGAAGTGTAAAGAACCTGTTTATTTAACAGGCAAAGCACCCCCCAGCACACAAAATTAACAATACCAGATGACAACACTCTTTCACTGATCTGAAAAAGATGACAAATTCAGAAAGTCTCTCTTGGGAATGGTCGCTCTGTTATCAGTCCCTCTGGCGCTGGGAATAGCTGCTGCAGGCCACAAGGTGCAAATTCTCGGTGTTTCCCAGGTCCCAGTCCAGAGCAGGTTCGAATAATTCCAAAAAGGGAAAGGAAAAACAGTCCAGGGAAAAATTTGGACTGCTTAGCTAAACTAACTAATAAGCAGAAGCAAAAAGCAAGAGCAAAGCAGGAGCAAAGCAAAAAGGAAGAGCAAGAGCAAAGCAAAAAGCCAAGCAAAAAGCAAAAGCCGCACTATGTACTGCTTCATCTCTGTGTCCCGCCAGCTGTGGGGGAGCAAGCTGATAACAAAACAAAACAAAACTTCTCTCTTCAGAGCCAGTCTTGAAGGCACAGAACATAATATCCAGCATAAACAGAACACACGAATGGGGATACATGCATCATAACGTCACCCTAGGACAAGTATTTGGGGAAACCTACTCTTTCACATAACTTCCTAATAAATATTACCATAAAATAAATTAATAGTGAAGAAAACCTTTTGAAAAGCAAGCTCTAAGTAAAATTTGATTAGTTGAAATTGTTGTGAAAACATTTCAGTGTCCACAAAATAAATGAAAAACTACTGTGTGGGAAAAAGCCCCATTTCTTTGTTTAAAGAGTCCAAACATTTTATACTTCAGTCAGGAGTAAAATTTATTATCTTATGATTCTAGCAAAAGACCAGAGCCACAATGGCAATAGATCCTTTCCCCTGAGAATGGCCTTATTATCTCTTCACAAATGACAGGATGGATAGCACCAAACTTGTTTGGGAGTTCCTCTTCCAGACAGAGAAGTTATGTTCAAGATATTTTTCATGTTGTATCTGTCAATTTCAGCAATTACAAATACCAGAAAGAATGCAAAATCTTGTTATTTATGTAGAAGAAATATTTCAGATGAGAAACACAAGCTTTTGAAGGCTTATACAAAAATACATGTTTTCCTTTTAACTTTTTTTGCTGTATCATTTAATGTGTCTTTAGTAACACTTTGCAAGCTATCTGAATGAGCTTTTTTTTTTTTGTTCTGCAGGTAATAAATAAACATGAGCGAATGCTTTGTTAATTAGCAAGTGCATACAAAAATGTTAATGTAGAAACATGTGGGTTAAATGATTGACAGTGAAACAGAGTGTTTGCTCTTTGCCTGGAAACCTCAAGAAAGAAAAAAGAAAAAGCCCATTCCATAGAGCTAATTCAGAAGTTTTATAAGTCCAAATTAAATTTCATATGAGCTTTCACATTTGGGGACAGTTACACAAACCAGTTATCACTATAAATTTGAAGAAAATAATGCTTTAAAATATAAAATATTTCTTTCTTTTTAAAGCAAATTGGCTAACTTTACTAGAAGTTTTTATTTACAGGATTCATCAATTACTCAAACTGAAAAAGGACATTTCTCATATTAGGTGACTTCCATGAGCAATTAATTCTTACTCTACCAAAAGTGCTCTTTTGCCTCATAAACAAAATTCACTGTTTATTTCCACTGTTTCTTCTTAGATGTAATAAAAACAAAATCACTTATAGATAGTAATATTTCCCTTTTCTGTTTGTTTTTTTCTTCTTTATTACTCTAGCAGCATTCATTCTCCACCACCAAATTTTCATACCAGTATGAGCAATCCTACCTTGTTTGTTTAATACATTCTTATATATTCCTTATTGATACTGTCATTGAACATTGCACATTGCATTTTGTTCTTCAGAACTAAAAGAAAAACATGTTGGCAATGGTTCAGGGTACTTCAAGCTTACTTGAGGAAACTGAACTAGTGCAATAATTGCTGTGTCCTGTGGGGTTTTGCTCTTTAAAAGCAAAAGCACTGAAGGCAAAAAATTTATGGCAGAAAATTCATTATGAAAGTTTTCAGAAGATAGGAAACAGTTGTTACAATTACTGATGTACCTGTAGGAATGCCAAAAAGAATTTTCACTGCTGATCATAAGTTTTTTGAAGGGGTCTTAGGTGAAATGGTCAGTTCTGTTTGTTAAATCAGAAACGAAATAATTATTACATAATATAGAATCAAAGAATAATTCAGGTTGGAAGGTACCTCAGGAGGTCTCTAGTCCAACCTCCTGCTCAAAGCATGGTCAATGCTGAATTCAGACTTGTTTGTTCAGGGCTTTACCCTGTCAGGTCTTGAAAACATCTAAGGATGGAAGCTACACAAAGCTCTCTGGGTGACCAGTTGCACTGTTCAACTGTCTTCTTGGGTTGCTTTTGCTCTGCTTTGTTGTCCCTCTAGCAGATAGGGACAGCTCTGCTGTTCAAGTCCCTCATCAAAACTGGAGCCTGTAAACATGAAACTTATTCCAGGTACCTGAAGGAGACCTGTATTGGCTTTACATGGCAAGCTTTTGGTAGAGGTGGGGGGTGCACAGATGTCTTCTATGAGAAGATACCATAAGCTGTCCCCATGTCAGAAAGGGACACTTTCAGCTGGCTCCAAGATGGACCTGCTGCTGGCCAAAGCCTAAACCAGAGACATTAGTAATATCTCTGTGGTAACATATTAAAAAGAGTAAAAAAATGGGTCACAGCAGCAGCCAGGAGAGAGGAGTGAGAATATGTGAGAGAAACAACTCTGCAGACATGAAGGTCAGTGAAGAAGGGGAGAATGTGCTCCTGTTGCTGGAATAGAGATTTCTCTGCAGCCCATGGGGAAGACCATGGTGAAGCACATTGTCATCCTGCAGCCCATGGAGGATCCCACACGAGAGCAGGTGGGCGTACCCCAAAGGAAGCTGCAGCCCATAGAGAGCCCGTGCTAGAGCAGGGTCCTGTCATGAGCAGTGGTCCCATGGAGAGGAGCTCATGCCAGAGCAGGTTTTTTGCTGGAACCTTGTCACGATCCACTCGTATAAGCGGGGGTCGTGATGGTTCGTTAACTGATCTCAGAGTGCAAAAAACAACACAAAGGGGATTTCAGTGTTAATCAAAACAAATGCACCTTTTATTGAGTGCCCCCAGCAAATGCGATAGAGGGATTAGAAAAGAGATAAAGGAGAGAGAGAGAGAGAGAAAGAGGGGAAAGGGGTATAGCTACCAGACGTAGAGACAAAATCCTTGTAGACCAGCCAATAGATCTGCCTTGTCACGTCGGGGAGAATCTCGAGGTCTTGGTTAACTCAGGGGTCTATTATAGTCCTCCGTCGAGGGGGGAACAGGTAAAAGACAATGAAGAATAAGTCTATTGAAAACGGGTACAGACAGTCCACGTTCTGAAACAGGATAAGTCAATCTCAGCAGTGAGCGGGAGCCATTGTTTTCTTGGTCCAGCGATCACATCTGCAGGTAACACGGCAGACATCCCGCTTCAGTCAGGCCAGCGCCCCTGTGTCAGAATTATTAGGGTCTCAGTCTCAGTCCTTGGGAGGGAGCTTCAATCTCTGTTTGCCACGGTGGTCGTGAAACAGATGAAGGATTTTCCATGGGGGACCACCAAAGTTACCCCAGAAAGTTCATTTGGCCAAGAGGTGGGGAAATTCATGGGCTACTGTCATGAAGCAGGTGCAAGCATATAGGGCGAGTTGCTCCTTTGCCAGGCCCTGCTAGAAAGCAGTATACCATGGTGGCACTATAGACACAGCTGCGAACAATCACTTGGCGAGCATCCACCTCAACCAGGCCAGAACTCCAGTCAGGGTCTTCAGGGTCCCAGTGTCTGTCCTTGCAATGGTCGTGAGGCAAAAGAGGGAAACTTCAGACCATCTCTTACAAACCTGTGACCTTGTGAGGAGACAAATTCTGGAACAGTCTGTTTTTGTAGGACTTCACCCCATAGAAAAGACCTATGCTGGAGCAGTTTGTGAAGAACTGCAGCCTATGGGAAGGATCCATGTTCAAGAAGGTTGCGAAGGACTGTCTCCCATGGGTGAGACCCCATACTGGAGCAGGCAAAGAGCGTGAGGAGGAAGGAGAGGCAGAGACAGTGTTATGAACTGAGTGCAATCCCCATTTCTTGTTGCCCTGGGCCACTTGGGAGGTAGAAGAGTTGGGAGTTAAGTTGTTCCTGGAAAGAAGGGAGGGTTGGAGGAAGTTTTTTTTTAGATTTGTTCTTATATCTCTCTCCAACTCTGATTTGCAATAAATTAAATTTATTTCCCCAAGTTGAGTCTGTTTTGCCTGTGTCGGCAATTGCTGAGTGATCTCCCTGTCCTTATCTTGACCCATGAGCATTTCTTTGTATTTTTCTCCACTGTTCTGTTGAAAAGGGAGAGTGATAGAGCAGCTTGGTGAGCACCTGGCAGTCAGCCAAGGTCAAGCCACCACAAGACTTCATGTACTTTTTCCTTATGAGGTAGGCTGTATCAGATACCCACAACATCACCCATGTTGTTATGTAATCTAACCTGGACCCTTAAGCTCTGAACTGGCTTATCATCCATCCCTCGGTAAAGCTCTATGCATTGCAGCTCCTCTTTCATATATAGCACCTTTTTGTCTTGTTTCCCCTAAAGATTCTGTATTTATCCATTGCAGCACTCCAGAGAATCCCATAGTTATAGTTGCACAAAGTCTAGTTGGAGTCCAGTAAATAGCAGTGTACCTCAGAGGTCAGTACTGGGTCCAACACTGTTCAATGTCTTTATTGGTGATCTGGATGATGGGGCAGAGCATACCCTCAGCAAGTTTGTTGATGACTGTCCTAGGTTGACTATATGATGCTTTTATCCCCAATCGTCTTGTTCTGTTTATGCTGAATAAACTGAAGAGTGGCTGATGCATCACAAGGTTGTGCTGCTATCCAGAGGGACCTCGACAGGATGGAGAAATGGGCTGATAGGAACCTCATACAGTTCAACAAGGGGAAGTGCCAAGTCCTGCCCCTAGGGAGGAACAATCCCACCTGCCAGTACATGCCAAGGGGGCCAACCAACTGAAAAGCAGCTTTGCAGAAAAGGACCAGTGGGTCCTGGTGGACACCAAGTTGAACATGAGCCAGCAGAGTGCCCTTGCTGCAAAGAGGGCTAGTGGTATCCTGGGCTGTATTAGACAAAGTGTTGTCAGTAGGTCCAGGTAGGCGATCCTTCCCCTTTATTCAGCACCATTTGAGTGCTGTATACCTGGAGTCCTGGATTTAGTTCTGGTCTCTCCAGTACAAGAGTGAGATGGACATACTGAAGAGAGTCCAATGAAGGGCCATGAATTGGCACTGCTTAACTGTCCTCAAGGTGAAAAAATTTCTCCTATCAAGTCAGGATCACTCTTTTTCAGTTTATGCCCAGTGTTTATCACCGTCCTGCCATGCATCATTGTGAAGAGGCTGAGTCTGTTCTTGATACCTTGTAGGTATTGAAAGCCTTCTATTAGGTCCCCCCTAAACTTTTTCTATTTCAGGCTGAAAAACCTAGTTCCCTCAGCCTCTCCTCATAAGGTATGTGATCCAGCTCCCTGACCATGTCAGTGGCCCTCTACTGAACTTACTGCAGCTTATCAACATACTTCTTGTAATGATAGGGATCCAAACCTAACTGGATAAGTCTCTGAGCCAATAAATGCAGTAGTTCTCAATGTGGAATATTTAAATACTGAAGATGCAAAAGGTTTCAAGAGAGGCACCTTGCCATCTTTTTCATTTTATTTTTATTCTTTAATGTTTAGGTGCCTTGACTCAGGCCATTCGCAATTTTGCAAAAAGCCTTGAAGGCTGGCTTTCCAGTGCCATGAACAATATTCCACAGAGAATGATACAAAGCAAGGTAAACAAAGATGACTACAGTTTTCTTCTCTTTTTGCAATTGTACACTAGATGTCATTCAAGATCTAAAAATAGCAGCATTTTAACTTTTATGCTAAATGTCATATTTAGGTTAAACTTCAAACATGAACCATGGGGTTGGAAATAACTTTGTTTTGCCAAAAGTAAATCATAGGAAAAACTGTATTTGTTCCATTATATGTGAATTGCAATATCTGAGGGCTCATAAATTAATACAGCAATTTTAGAATTAAAATAGACAAAACAGAAGATTGGTTGATAATACAATGTGTTAAGATAAATGGATTTCTTCATAGGTTGCCACTGTAAGTGCCTTTGCCCAGACTTTGAGAAGATACACATCTCTCAATCACCTGGCTCAGGCAGCTCGGGCTGTGCTTCAGAACACTTCTCAGATCAACCAGATGCTCAGTGATCTCAACCGTGTGGATTTTGCCAATGTACAGGTACCTTTAGCTTTAAAACCCAGACTTGAAAAATAATTATTTCCACACATGTAAAAAAATTTTATTGTTATTTCTTATTTTATCAAGAAAGCAAAGTGGGAACATTTTTCTGATATATATATATATATATATATATATATATATATATATATACAGTGATTCGGTGTGGTGGTTTGACGGGAAATGTGTTTTCTGGGATGCTGGGGTTAGGCCAATGGATGCTCAGATTTTAATATTGGCACCTAATGTGGCCATTGGGACATTGGATCCGCCTCTGAGAACACGGGGTTAAAAGCAGGGCTCTCCCCTGGGAGGCTCTCTTGGGTTCCGGTCAGTGAAAGGTTCCAACCTCCCCTGCCTGGCTGCGGGCTGGGCGGGGGAGGGGAAGCCATGCGGCTGGGTGAGGTAGGCCGGGGCCCTGGACAGAAGGGAGGCGAAGGCCTCTGCAGGATGGAAGGGTGGAGGAGCACTGAGAGGCATCGGGCAGCCACCCCCCCCCGGAGAGACAGAGAGAGAGCTGGTGTCTGTGCTTGGCCGGCCGAGAAGGAGAAGCGGGGGGGGGGGGTGTGAGAAGGTGCCCGGCAGGGCAGCCGTGGGAGTTCCGGACAGACAGTGCCTCAGATTTTTAACCCTTTCCTTGGATGATGGAAACCTTGCGAATGCTAATCCTCCTGGAGCTGAATGAGAAGAGAGATATAGATGAGATAAGAGGGAATGGGCCACGAGAGAAATAGAGAAGAACGCAGGTGGAAGAGATGATGAAGTAGCTTATGCTGGACTCTTTTTGTATAGCCATGGACAGAGCCATGTTTCCTTGTGATACAGGGACTGCATTCTAGGGGGAGGCAATGCCTCAGGACCAAGAGGGTTCGGTGTGGGTACCCCTCGGCCCCAGGGGGTGAAAAATATGGGGGGGACAGATGTCCCAAAGTTGAGACTGTGCCTTTTTGGAGTGGGACGAAGCATCCTTAAAAGTTGACCCTAGAAGCAGCTCTGGTCCGTGTTCAGTGGTGAGAGCACTGGACATGAAAGGAAGAGGTCACCATTGGCACAAGAAGGACTCCTTCTCTTGATGAACTGAGGATTGAGTATTCTGAAGCGTGGTGCCGGACTGAGAGTCAATGATTTGGGGGATGTATTGTATTGGGAATTTGGTGGGGAAGAGGAGGAGATGTATCTGTGAAGTTTTCATTTTCCTTGTGTGTTTCTTTTTTTTTTTCCTTTCCCTTGTAGTTTAGTTAATAAATTTTTTTTTCTTTCCTAAGTGGGAGCCTGCTTTGCTTATTCCTGGTCACATCTCACAGCAGAAACCAGGGAGAGAGTATTCTCATGGGGGCACTGGCATTGTGCCAGTGTCAAACCATGACATTCAGTCAAAACTTTCCAGCTTCTGCTTTAGCCATAAGAAAAATAGAACCTCAGAAACATTATCTGTTTCCATTTTCTCTGAAGTCTTCTTATCCTTCAGACCATGCATTCTGCCAGTTTTTATTTAATGCAGATGAAAGTGTAGACTACATGTGTTCTTAGAATGAACAGCATGAACAATACCTGAAGATGAAATCTTGGATAGCATAGCTTCTGATCTTTCATTGAAAAATACTGATCATAAAGCACTATTTCTAGTACAGATGGTTTAATTATTTTAATATGTTTCATATTTTTATTTAAAATACAATATCATTAGCATACTTTCTTTAATTGTTTGTGTTTACATTTCCAACCTTTCCTAAGTAAATGGTTAGAACTAGTTTCCAGTTATATGTAAAACATCAATTTATTTTTCATTTGGTGTAGAAAAAGGTTTCCTTTTTATCTCTTTCTTCTGCTTAGAAGAAACAAGTTTTTTCTTCTGTTGCTCAACTAACTTACATGGCCCAGATTACTGGTAGTCATACATTTGTCTTCTTTCATTAACAAACATTTTAAAACATTTTAACTTAAAAGAAGTTCAGAACTTCACTAGCACAGTTGAATTCTTTTTGTTTGTTGCAAAGGTCTTTGAATAAATAACATTTAACACAAAATAGTTATATTGCATAAGAGTGTGTAAACTACCTAAGATTTAGCATGTAACCAAATATATGGTATATTAAAAATTGTTCTGTGGTAAGATATAGAGTTAATGAAAGTTGAGATGTTAACTTGGCATGTGATAGCTAGAGTTTAAGAATATGGTCTTCGTTAAATCAATATTGTTTTTTCCATTTAACAGAAGTATCCATATTGGTCTTATTAAAACTTTAAAATTTATTATAGTCATATTCCATGATAATACTGTGAATTGCTGTTTATTGCATGTAGACTGCGTTTGTCCAATTGTGTGCTATTTATATTACTCATTAGGCAATGAGTAATATATCGCAGACTGTGGATAAACACAACAATCCTTTCTTGCCTATAAAAGAAAGCTCTTTTAAAGTGAGGTGATTAAAAAATGTAACAGAAATTTTATTTGGCCTTAAGTCCTTTGTCATGGTTTAGGAATGGTATTCCCCAATTTAGTGTTCCTACTGAAACACCCCAGACCATGTGCCACTCACTCACGCACTCTTCCCCTCCCCGTGTCAGGATGGAGAGGAGAATTGGAAGTACAAAAGGTAAAAAACATGGGTTGAGATAAGAACAATTTACTAGAAACAGCAATGAGATAAGAAAACAAACAGTAACAGCAACAATATTAATACCAAAACTGTATAAGAGAGGTGAGCAATTTACATGGAAATGTTCACCACTACACTAAATGGAGCCCAACAATACTCGACCTCTGCCACACTACCCTGACCTGGAAGGGACCCCTTTTCCCATTCCTGGAAAATTACATGAGGTAGTATAGAACAGCCTCCAGGTCCTAGACATGCCCCCTCTTGGCTACAGTAAAAATTAACCCTGTCCTGGCCAGAACCAGGACATCATCCACCCCTACACCTTCCAACTATATATATATATATATATATACACACACATATATGCACAATCACAGGTGTCATTGCCTGAGTCAATGGCCATCCCTCCAAGATGTCTGTTGAGTTCATTTAGTCCATGACTGTAGGTTCTTTCCATCCTAGATGTCTTCCAGGGCAGGAGAGCTGGTGTGCTGTTGGCTGGTTGAAAGCTGCATCAGGACTGGTGTATCTGGAGCACTCCATCCTCATTGTCCATGGTAGTTATGACATACAGTGGCAGTATCATTCAGCAACCAGTATTATACAATTCAACACTGCAGACTGTTCTCACCCAAAAATCAAATCTCCTTGAGGTACAACTTGCCTTGATCCACCTTGTCCTTCAATAACTTCTGCAACTCACCACGTAGGACTCCGTATGGCAGCTTTCTGTTTTCAATGGAGCCTTACAATACGGCAGGAACTGTCAGTGAAGAGAGCGTATCGCTTTTCATTTTCTGGTAGCTGATTATATGGTGAAGCCTCCTCAGCATGTGTTACCTTCTCTTCCTCTTCCTCCGATAGTCCAAAATTTTCACCTTCAGGCCAGTTCATGATGACTTTCAAGATTACTGGGCGATTGGGGTTTCCTATTCAAGCTTGCTGTGTGATCAGTGCAACCCACTTATTCCATGTAGCATCAGTGGCCTGATGTGTTGAAGGGACTTTCCCTTTGAACATCCAGCCAGCATTGGAAGTCAGGGTGCCAGGAGGAGCTGTGCTTCAGTGACAATCACTTCTGAAGCAGCTCAAAGCTCCTCATAAGCTGACAGTATCTCTTTTTAAGTTGGGGTGTAACAGGCCATAGATCCTTTGTATCCCTGGCTCCAAAAACCTAGAGGCTGACCTCAAGTCTGCCCTGGTGCTTTCTGACAGAGGCTCCAGGAAGGACCATTCTCCCTAGCTGCAGTGTAAAGCACATTTTTACATCCTGTCCTGTCTTGATTGGCCCAAGGGCTACTGCATGAACCGTCTCCTGCTCAAAAGGTTGTTTTTCAGGACCCCACTTAAAATCGTTCTTCTTCCATGTCACTTGATAGAGAGGATTTACAATCTGACTGTAATCTGGAATATGCATCCTCCAAAAACTCACAGCACACAGAAAAAGCCTGTGTTTCCTTCTAGCTGGTCAGTGGGAACATAGCTGCTATTTTGTTGACCATATCCCTTGGAATCTGATGACATTCATATTGCCATTTTATTCCTAAAAACTGAACTTCCTGGGCAGGTCACTTGACCTTAATTAGTTTTATGGCAAAACTGGCATTCAGGAGGATTTGGATTATCATCTCCCCTTTCTCAAAAGCTTCCTCTGCTGTGTTGCCCCACAGGATGATGTCATCAATGTACTGTAAGTATTTTGGAGCCTCACCCTTTTCCAGTGCAGTCTAGATCAGTCCATGGCAAATAGCGGGCTGTGTTTCCACTCCTGGGGCAATGTTGTGAATGAGTGTTTTAAGTTCACCTAATCACCAGCAAAAGTTTAATATAAAAAGCCACATCATTACAAAGTTCATTGGCAAGGTTCACTCTTTTATTTACTAGATGGTTTAAACACACAGAGAAAAAGCAAACAAAAATCTGAAATCAGTTAATCCAAATCAAAATAAACACAAAAATATCTATGTGGAGGCTGGGACAGGAGGAGGGGAAGACAAGCGGCTAGGAAATGGTAAGGGTAAAAAAGGAATATGAAAGACACTCCTGTTGAGTCACTGAAGCGGTCCAGCTGCAGAAAGATTGATTGTCCTTCTTGGACGTCCCGGCTAGCTATCCAGCACCGCTAGCAGTAGGGAGGCACTATCCCGATTTCTGTGGTTCAGGACAGCACCTAAGGCAAACGCTCTATGCTATGACAGCAGTGCTACCTTGTGGTAGGACGTGGCTTGGCTTATGGCTACAGTCAGCAGAAATAAGAAGAGAGCGCTCTCCAGCTGTGGTGAATCCAGGTTTATTGGGTCCCAGGGGAAACCGACAACTGAAGAGGAAGAGGGGGAAGTTGCAACTGCTTATAAGGAGGGAGGGAAACAAGGGAGGAGTCAGTCCTTGGACGAATAGGGTTTCAGAGGGGAGTGGGATACAAAAGATTGACTTAGGGAGAACACCAATGGGGATAACTTGAGGGTGGGGCCCCGGCCCCTGAGCCAATCGCTTGACGCTCTAGCTGGAAGTTTCTAGAGAGTTCTAGAGAGAAGGGTAGGAGCGCCGAGTGACGGACAGGGCACCGGGGAGGGATTTGAGAAAGGGTACATTAATCTCCAAGGCAACTGGGGAGGAGTTGGGATAACTGGCAGCATAAAGGAGGGAAGGGAGAACCAGGGCAGAACCATTACATGATAGGGGGAACAGAACAGTCCAACTTATACAGACAGAACACAACATCTCCCCCTTTTTTGTTTAATAAATACATAAATAAATAAAGATCTAAAAAGAAGTGAATTGAACTTGGTTATTGAACTCAGAGTCGGAGTAAATGTCTCCGAACCAGGGGTGGCTCAGCGTGTCTGAAGCCCACTGATCCTCTTCTGCAGCCTGTCCATCATCAGATTGTCCACCATCTGATTGTCCATCATCTGGGCTCACCACCTGGTTGATGCTCAGAGTGGGTACCAAATTAATTAACAGTCTCTTAACTAAACTCCAAATGATGGAGGAGGCAATTAAAACTATAACTAAAATTAAAAGAACTAAAAGCACAGACCTTAAAATCGACCCCACCCAACTTGAAAGGCCCTATCCTGAGAAAATGTCCCCCAGCCAGTCCGATGTTTTTTTCTTAATGTCTCACATCTTCTTGATAGCACTTCTCGCGTCCTCGGCCTTTGATGATAAATTGAGGCAACAGAGGCCCTCGAATTCTTCGCAGTGGTGGTTGTGAAGGAGGAGCAGAAAGTCGAGGGCTGCCCTATTTTGCAATGTTGCCTTCCTTGTAATTTCCTTGTCTGATAGGAGGTCCAATAATACGGCTGATGTAAGATTGACTTGTTTAGCCACCCAACACTCTCGGTGGGCCAATTCGCCTAGAGCCTTTGCTGCGGATACCCAGGGCAAAACCACAGTAACCGCAACTCCTTTTTGGAACAGGCCGAATTCAGTGTGACATTTTTTAAGATCCAATTATTAATTTGAGTTTTGTTGGGGGTAAACAGCGACAGCCGTCCAAAAGTGCAAGGGCCTCCGATTAGGTGAGAGGGGATGCCTGCCCATGCTCGGTCTCCGCAAACCAAAAACACACCACGGGGTAGGGATAAAGGTTTGTAATCAAAGGTGGATGCCATATCTATATGGGCGACAACTTTGCACCATAGACTGGCAGTATATTCTTTTTTGAACTGCTGAACTGATTGGAATAACTTATCTGGAGGGTTGGGGGTGAACATAAACTGAACGCAGAGGGAGGCATCAGGGGAGCCGAGCAAGTCGAATTCCAGGGGTTCGGAATCCAAAGGTGTCAGACCTTGGATTCTGTCCCTCCAACCAATCGTAGGATCGAAACCAGGAGAATAGGCAACCTTTTGGGGCATCAGGGGAGCAAGGGAGGTAGCAAGGGGAGAGGGGAAATCATTGGGAGGGAGAGGGATCCCCATAAGGCAAGATGACATCGGGTCCTCTGCCGATGCGGTGTTAAGGCAGATGTGATCCTGGCCGACGACTTTCACAAGTGTCCTCCAGACATTAGCTTTGGGCTGAGGGACAATCCATTGGCCCGACGGTGGAACAAAGGACCAGAATGCAGTCACCAGAAGGATGACAGCAGCTTGAGAGGGAGCCATCAGGTTGGGGTCTCAAAAACAACAGAGAAACAAAATGGAGAAACAATTTTAAAAACCTTGGTTCTGCCCCAGGAGGAGGTCTAGGTCTAGGCTGAAGAGTTTGCGCTTTCTCCTCCAATAGGCCTCCTCAACCTGTGCCACAACTCCAACTACCGGTGCTTTCCTTGGAAGAAAGGGCCTGACCCATTTCGATGGAACCCATTTCAAACCTGAGGGTGTGGACACGCACACGTATCCCCTTCCCCAGGTTACCAGGTGAAAGGGCCCTTCTGTCTTCCAGGTCTCCGGATCCTTGACTAGGAGTGGAGGCCTGGCTTTCAGGTGCAGCTGTTCGTGGTGACCAAAGTGCCTAACTATAGGGGGATTAAGGTTGTCAAAGGAACAATTTAAAAAATTAATCGTAAAAAGTGCTTTGGACAGTCGGACATGTGGGGACTCCACCTTCACTGCCGTGCGTTGTTGTTCCAGAACTTTTTTTAGGCTCTGGTGGGTCCTCTCCACCACGGCTTGGCCTGTTGGGGAATAGGGGATGCCAGTCTTGTGTTCTATTCCCCATTGCTGCAGGAAGCTCTTGAGTTCCCTGGATTTGTACGCTGGGCCATTGTCAGTTTTGATGACCTTGGGGATGCCCAGCACAGCAAAAGCCTGCACAATATGTTTTTCTGTGTCGGCTGCTTTCTCCCCTGTATGGGCGGAAGCATAGACTGCACCGGAGAAGGTATCCACGGAAACATGGACGTAATTCAACTGGCCAAAAGATGGGACGTGTGTCACGTCCATTTGCCACACCTCACAACTAGACAAGCCTCTGGGGTTGACATCGGAGCTGATGGATGGGAGTTGATGGGACTGGCACTGAGGGCACGTAGCCACAATCGCCTTGGCCTGTTCTCGAGTGATCTGAAATTGTCAAACAAGGCCAGGGGCATTTTGGTGGAATAGCTGGTGGCTAATCTTAGCTTGGCTGAACACATCCAGGAGTGGGGCCATCTGGACTGAAGTGGCAAGGGCATCAGCTCTTCGATTGCCCTCCACAATGAACCCCAGCAGGTCAGTGTGTGATCTGACATGCATTACGAAAAAAGGTTGCTCTCGGTGGGAGACCAGTGTGACTAATCTTGAGAGCAAGTTGAATAAGGGAATGTTGGACACTTCCTGCAATATTGCATTTTCTGCCCTGGACACTACACCTGCAACGTAAGACGAATCTGTGACCAGATTGAACGGTTCAGAGAACCTCTTGAAAGCCCTGACGACTGCGTCCAACTCAGCTACTTGAGGTGATCCTTCCACCTCAGTAACATCAGCCTCCCACCGCTGGGTTTGAGGATCCTTCCAAGTCATTACAGACTTGTGGGATGCTCCAGACGCATCAGTAAACACGGTCAGTTCCTTTAGAGGGATTCGGCTCTGAACACTTTTTAATGACAAGGAAAATTGAACGTCCTGATTAAAAATTTTGTGGGCCGGTCGATCAACAGCAATTTGGCCGGTGTAGCTGTCCAGTGCAAATTGTAACATCTCATTCTCTCGAAGCAGTTTGTCAAATGTGTCCTTTTTGAATTGGCCCAATTTCAATTGGATGGGGATGTGAATTCAGTCAAAATCACAACCTGCAAGCTCCCTGATCCACGATCTTGCCTTGCGGATCAGTTCTGCCACCAGCTCTTGTGGCTGTGTCATCCTCTTGGACCTATGGTGGCTGAGGAAGATCCACTCTATAATTAAGAGAGGGTCTCTCAAGCCTCGGTCCTTATCCTGGGGTGACTCGTCCCACTGAAAAATCACCCCATGGAGGTGTGACAACTTTCCTAGAATAATAAACTTGAATGGCAGACCCGGCTGAAATCTGTGGGCCTGCCTGGCTGAAATGGACTCTTGGATTTTCTCCAGTGCTGTCTGTGCCTCCTGGGTAAGTGACCTAGGAGAACTGAGCTCCTCTCCCCCTTTCAATAAATTGAAAAGGGGGGCTAGGTCATCAGTTGGAATTCCTAGCCAAGGCCTTACCCAATTCAAAGACCCACACAACTGGTGGACATCTGCCAAGGTCTTAACGTTAGTCTTTATAACTAATTTTTGCGGCACAATGGTCCGCCTGCTAATCTCCAAACCCAGGTACTTCCAGGGTGGCATCCGCTGAATTTTGTCCTGCTGAAGCTTGAACCCTGCAGCAATCAATGCATTGATTGTCAGGTCAAGCGCGTGAGTAAGTATGTCATCCGTCAGAGCACAAACAAGTATATCGTCCATATAATGGAAAATTATAGCATCTTTCGCGGCTGTACGTACTGGGGACAACAAGGAAGCTACATACCACTGGCAGATAACAGGGCTGTTTTTCATTCCCTGTGGTAAAACACGCCAATGATAGCGCTTCCTTGGGGCTTCACAGTTGATGGTGGGGACCATGAAGGCAAAACGTGGGGCGTCGTCAGGGTGTAGAGGAATTTGGAAGAAAAAATCTTTTATATCTACAATTGTCAAATTCCAATTTTGGGGGAGCATCGTTGGGGATGGCATCCCTGGTTGGAGAGGACCCATATTTTTAATGACATTAATTTGGTGGAGGTCGTGGAGGAGCCGCCACTTATCTTTGTTGGGGTTTTTAATGACAAAAACTGGGGAGTTCCATTCCGACATGGTCTCTACCAGATTACCCTTAAGTAGCTGCTCCTGGACAAGCTCGTTGAGCACCCTCAATTTTTGTTTATTGAATGGCCACTGTTCTACCCATACTGGTTTATTGGATTTCCAATGAAGCTTCTGGGTAGGGCGCTCTTCAGCGACCGCTGCCCGAAAAACCTGATGAGCTGCTGGGAGGTCAATTCTGGCTCCCCACTGGGCAAGAAGGTCTTTCCCCCACAGGGGTTCAGTATAATCCAAAACGAATGGGCATATAGAAGCCAATTGCCCATCTGGCCCCTTAATTTGCATGATACTCTTGGATTGTCTTGCCAATTGCATGCCCCTGACACCTTGAACGCGACCAGCCACATCCTGCAACTCCCAATGTGACGGTCATTCCCGAGAAGGAATGATTGTCACATCTGCCCCTGTGTCCAAAAGCCCTTGGAGAGATTTGTGATCTCCACCCCTCGAAAGGCGGCAGGTGATCCGGGGTTTTTCTCGCCCCAGAACCTGGGCCCAAGCTGCCGTGTGAGGGATATCTTGCCGAGGTGTGCAAGGCAGCTCTGACCCCAGGTCAGCTCAGGCACTGGGATGGCCTGAGCTACAACCTGGCCTTTAGGCAGGAAGAGGGGAGGGCGGGCACAGTACAGCCCCATAGAAAACTTCCCTGGGTCTGATGTTAAGAGATCTGGGACTATATTTACTTCAAGGGGTGTAAATTTTGTGTCTCCGACGACGACATACTTACGTCCGATCTGTCGTCAGTTACCTGGGCACTCAAGGGAAACAGTTACCAGATGGAAGTTGGAGTCTCTTAGATGGAGTGGTTTGGTCAGCTGCAACCTGAAAGGGACAGTTTTGGAAAGCGTAGTTAAAATGGGTCTAGGTTGAATGCAGTCTAGACAAGTCAAGTCCGGTTTAACAAAGTCTGTTTCGGTTGTGGACACAGGCAGGCCTGGTTTAGAATTCTCTCCTCCTTTCCCCTCCCCGCAAGATGTTATTAAACCCGCCTCATTTTTATCTTCACGCAAGGGGGAGCTGCGCTCAGAAACTAGTTTTTTTGTTGGGGGTTTCCCCGAGGTCCCTGCCCTTTCCTAAATTCTAAAAACTGGAGTCTCAGGGGACAGTCAGGCATCCAGTGTCCAAGCTTCCTGCAGAGATGGCAGGGAGCAATTCTCCTTTGGGACGGTCCTGGGGCGCGGGGATGCGGTGGATGATCGGCCGAAGGCAGGGCTGGATCTGCAGGTGTGACGTCCGTGGTGTCAGCAGCAGCAATCCTTTGAGGTTGTGGTCAGGTTTTGTAATCGAGGTCTCCCGGTGACAGTGAGACTTTGTGCGCACAAACTTCCAGCATGTTTTGCAGAGTAGGAGGAGGGTCCAGGGGTAAACTGAAAACGGCAGCCTTGCAAGCTGGGTTAGCATTTGCAGACGCTACCTGCTTGAGAATCTCTGTCCCAGCCTCCTTGCTCTGCACCTGCAAATCAACTGCCTTGCGAAGGCGCTCAACAAAAGACACAAATGATTCATCTCAATGCCGGAAAATTTTAGAATAGGTGACATGAGGCGCTGCTGACCGCAACCTCAAGAAAGCCCTTTCTGCTGCCCTGGTACTTTCTTTCAATGCCTCCGGGGGAATGGACCTAGCTTGGGAATGACCATCTGCCCAATTCCCCATCCCGCACAGATGGTCATTTGAGATGGTCTCACCATCAAAATCAACACCAGTGTGGGGATCGTCCCAAAGGGAGGGTAAGATTCCCACCACCTCCTTTTTCCATGCTGCCTCCCACATAACAAACTCCGTGGGGTTTAGCAGGCATGAAAAAAGGCACCGTAGGTTGGAGGGGGTGACTTCTGATTCTGTCAGCGTGGCCCTCAGGATCCCCCGGAAGTACTCGCTCTCCCGGGAGAAATCCTTTTGGGCCTTGCACAGCTCTTTGATGATGTGGTGGGGGAATGGGGTCCACTGGGCCTGGGCTCTTCCCTCCCTCACCAGGTGGTACGTGACCAGAGCCGCTGAAGGGATGGAAACTGGCTCTGGGTCCTGGGTCTCCACCCTCCTCCCCCTGGGCACCGGAGCGTGGGAACTGGAAGGCGGGGCGTGGGAACCGGAACTGAGAGGGGAAGGGGAGTGGCTGGAGGACTGGGCAGGGATGTCAGATGTTTGGGTCTCCGCCCCAAGGGAGTATTCAAAGGGCGGAGCTTCATAGGAGGGAGGAGAAATGGGAGGAGCTGCCAAGGGAGGAGGGGCAGAAGGAAGTTGGGAGGAGTCTAGGGACAGGAAGAGGTTTTTTGGAGAACGAAAAGGATTGTGGGATGAAGAAGGAGAAAGGGCAGGAAAAACCATGTGGCTCCCTCCATCTTGTTCTCCATAGGAGCCATCTTGGGGAGGGAGACAAAACCGAACTGAGGATTTAGAAACTGGGGATTTATTAACTGGGTGAGAGGGGGAAGGAAAGGAACCCCGAAGAGTCTGGCCAGGACTCCTCGGGCAGGGGGATTGGGAGCTTTGAGGGGAGCCAGGGGAATGGTGGTGGGCACCCTGTGCTGTGCTGGAGCAAGCTGCTCCTCTCAAAATCCCACTTTTAGGGCAAGCAGGGAAGGGAAAAGGGCTAGGAGCAGGGGAACAGAGAGAACTGGGGGTTAAGCTCTGTAAAGACGACTGTTTTCCCAATTTTGAGCTGGATTTTAACACCGATTTAATTTGAGAAGTACAAAATATGATTTTTAACAAAGAAGAGTCTCCTGACTTAACAGAATCTTGTAATTTATGATTAACAACATCCCAGAAACTGGGGTCATAAATTTGGTTGGGGGAAATTTCTGGAAATTTGGAACACAGCCATTTTACTAATTTTTTAACTCTCTTTTCTGAACTTTAAAATCCACCCCCCCCCCCCCCCCAAGGATTCCCGCAACTTGGGTAAAAGCTCTCTTCTGAGCTGCAGAAAAGCGAGCACCCATTATAAAGATATTATGTGGTGCGACTCAGTCCGCCCACCGCCCCAGAAAAACTTTAAAGAAAAGAACAAAGAGCCCCACACCAGCCCCTGTCAGAAAAAAGAGAAAGCTGCGCAGCAAAGTGAAGCCCCCCGCCGCACCGTGCGGAAAATGGCAAACGGCAGCTGCGGGCTCCCCTGCGCCACGTCACGCGGCTCTTAAAATGGCGGGCGATGGCCGCCAGCTCCCCCGCGCCATGTGGTCGCCACGCGGGAGCTTGGAACTGCCCGTGCCGGTGCTCCGCCATAGCGGCGGGAGCCGCACGCGCCAAAAGCAGCGGCAGGAGCCCGTGGCAGCCCGCGCGCGCCAAAAGCAGCGGCGGGAGCCGGTGGAAGCCCGTACACGCCGAAAGCAGCAGTGGGAAAGCCGCCCCATGCCGAAAAGTGGCGGCGGGAAAGCCGCCCCGTGCCGAAAAGCCAAGAGAGCCTGAAAACCGAGCCGGCGCCATGCCGCCAGGCAGGGGAGGGGCAGGGAGAGAACGTGCCGCGGCTGCGAAACCACGCGCGCGAAAAATGGCAGAGGAAAGTGCCGCATGGTGCCGGGGGATAGACAAAATAGAAAGACAGGGAGAGAAAGAGAGACATTCTTACAATCTAGCGAGGGCCAAAAGAAATCTGGGAGCGATGGTTTCTGCTGGGGGAATGACTCCTTGGGTGTGAGGAGCTGCTGTTCCCAATCCCCCAGAGCGCCACCCACCAAAAAGGGGTCGACTCTTCTGGAGGTAGTTTGACGGCCAATGAGACTTACAGCCTCGTCCGCGGGGTCTGGAGATGCCCTCAGGCCCCACATTGGGCACCAAGAATTGAAGCGGTCCAGCTGCAGAAAGATTGATTGTCCTTCTTGGACGTCCCGGCTAGCTATCCAGCACCGCTAGCAGTAGGGAGGCACTATCCCGATTTCTGTGGTTCAGGACAGCACCTAAGGCAAACGCTCTATGCTATGACAGCAGTGCTACCTTGTGGTAGGACGTGGCTTGGCTTATGGCTACAGTCAGCAGAAATAAGAAGAGAGCGCTCTCCAGCTGTGGTGAATCCAGGTTTATTGGGTCCCAGGGGAAACCGACAACTGAAGAGGAAGAGGGGGAAGTTGCAACTGCTTATAAGGAGGGAGGGAAACAAGGGAGGAGTCAGTCCTTGGACGAATAGGGTTTCAGAGGGGAGTGGGATACAAAAGATTGACTTAGGGAGAACACCAATGGGGATAACTTGAGGGTGGGGCCCCGGCCCCTGAGCCAATCGCTTGACGCTCTAGCTGGAAGTTTCTAGAGAGTTCTAGAGAGAAGGGTGGGAGCGCCGAGTGACGGACAGGGCACCGGGGAGGGATTTGAGAAAGGGTACATTAATCTCCAAGGCAATTGGGGAGGAGTTGGGATAACTGGCAGCATAAAGGAGGGAAGGGAGAACCAGGGCAGAACCATTACATGATAGGGGGAACAGAACAGTCCAACTTATACAGACACAACACAACAAGTCACAAGCTTCAGAGTAGACTCCAATGATAAACTGAGCCCTGGACTTGATGAACAGCACTTCATTTAACTTAAACAACTGCATTTAAACTTAATAGTACTTAAACTCAATTGATAAGTTAAGCAATTTAGTAAAGGATTCATGTAGAATTTGCTATACTACAACAGTAACTTACTTGCAGTCCTAACTTAGTTACAAATCTAAAATACTTGAGAATCTAGGAGAACAACATTCCTGGTATATTTGCTACAGCATATGCAAACTCGCATGTACAAAGACGGTACCTGTGAAAAAATCCCCCCAAATTCAGTGAGATACTTCAGATGCCATTGCATCTTCTCAGAGGGTGAAGGGTTGACTCCTGAGGAGTGAGGGTATCAGCCCAGGATCCATTGTTGTCATTTAGTGATCCTCCGAGTATAGTAAATTTGAGAGTTCACTGGCTCTGAGAGACCCTACTCAGAGGGACATTGCTGGTAACAGCCTGCTGCAGTCCAGGAGAGCTCAAAGGATCTTACTTAGGACCACTGTTGATAGGGTCACAAGAGAGTGGACTTTAGTCATAATAATTTTCTATTCTGGCTGCAACTCAGGTCAGTAACTTTCTTTGAAAGGTTGATTTAAAAAATACTATTCCACTTGGGTTGTTATTCAGGCAAGAAAAATAAGTTTCCAAGGCTGTTAATTAAAAAAAGGAGCTCATTAGACAGCACAGGTTCCTGGGAACAGACAGTGTTTTTGATAAGCTCAAGAGGAACTGTTTGTGAAGGCTCCTAATGAGCATTTCTCAGATCATAATGTGGCCTGGTGAGGCAGGTATGCAATACCACAGGCAGTTGGTTCCAGGTGTACTGGACGCCCCTCCAGGTGAAAGCAAACTGTGGCCTGCACTCTGCTGCTAAAGGAATGGAGAAAAATGCATTAGCAATATCGATGGTGGCACCACTTTGCTGCCTTGGATTCCAGTTCATACTGAAGCTCCAGCATGTCCAACATAGCAGCACTCCGTGGTGGTATGACTTCGTTCAGGTCATGATTGTCCACTGCCAGTCTCCACTCTCCATTACACTTACACACTGGCCAGATAGGACTATTAAAGGGTGAGCAAGTCTTGCTGAGCACTCCCTGGCTCTCCAGTTCACAAATCATCTCATGAATGGGGGTCACAGAGTCCCAGTCGGTGCAGTGTTTTTGACAGTGCACTGTTGTGGTAGCAATTGGTACCTGTTGTTCTTTGACCTGCAGGAGCCCCACAGCAGAAGGGTCCTCTGAGACACCAGGCAAGGGATTCAGCTGTTGAATTCCCTATGTCTTCACATGTCATGGGATGAGTGGGAGCTTCAGACAAGCCCTGCCTTAGCCTCAGATTTTGGCAGGAGTTTAAATTTAAGGAATCACTCTGGCCCAGCCAGTTATAGTGATGGTGAATCAGGTCTATTTATAAAAATAAATTATTTATTAAACAGACAAGAAATAACAGATGAAAGATCTTAATCAGAGTTACTTAATACACAGTATAGAACTAAACTACTAGTAGATTACAGCATAACATAAAACAGTGCACAATATCAAGGTACCATATTAACACTAGCAAAAGAAATAGTATTGATTAGGAGTCAAATGCAACTTGCCACCAAAATGATGATAATGTACAGATTCCTTCACTTAACCCCCTGGGAGTAACTGTGAAGCAGGTGTCCCTATTTATGGGAGAAGCTCCCCACATTTCCAGTGAAATGTATAGAAGATTACTGATTTGTGAAAATTTGGTGTGGCTGTTATAGTCATAAAGTGAGGTGTCTGTTGGTCAGAAATCCAGCTTATCTTCCAGATCTCACTTCAACAGTAAGATGTGTATTGACAGTTGGGAGATGCCAGATTGATGTTAACCCCATGGCACCAAAATAACTCACTACAAGACTGCTTGTCCTGCTCGAGTTATTTGACCAGTTAACAAACAACAGGTAAGCTCTTGTGGAGGAGTGAGATGTCCTGCTACACCACAGCAGTTATCCCAAAAGCCCAACAGATGCCCTTTTGGGCCCTTGAAATACCCTCTCCTGAGGTAATCTATGCCAAGGATGCACAGGGCCTCTGGGTTGTTTTTGCCATTCATTCCCTGTCAGGCTCACTTCATTTTCCAGTACAGTCAGCTGTTGGGGTCCCCCATCCCCCATAAATAGAGATGGATTCTGCTTCTACGTATCTTGATGACATCAGAGTACATTGTGCGCCAGTGTCAACTAAAGTCTTATACTCTTGTGGGTCTGATGTGCCAGGCCATGGGATCCACACAGTGCAATAGATTTGATTATCCCTTTCCTCCACCTGGCTGATGGCAGGGCCCCTTTAATCATAGAATCATAGAATGTTAAGAATTTTAAATGGACTTCAAAGATCATCTAGTCCTACCCCCCCTGCCATAGGCAGGGACACTGCACTCTAGACCACATTGCTCAAGGCCTGATCCAACCCAGCCTTGAACACTGCCAGGGATGGGACAACCACAGCTTCTTTGGGCAACCTGTTCCAGTGCCTCGCCACCCTTACAGTAAAGAATTTCTTTCTTATGTCTAACCTAAATTTCTCTTTCAATTTGTACTCATTACTCCTTGTCCTATCATTACAGTCCCTGATGAAGAGTCCTTCTCCAGCTTCCCTGTAGGTCCCCTTTAGATACTGGAAGGCTGCTATGAGGTCTCCATGCAACTTTCTCTTCTCCAGGCTGAATAGCACCTACTTTCTTAGGCCCCCATCTGTTTTTGTAGGGGAGGTACTCCAGTCATCAATTTCATGGCCCTCCTCTGGACTTGCTCCAACAGTTCCATGTCTTTCTTATGTTGGGGACACCAGAACTGTATGCAGTACTCCAGATGGCATCTCACCAGAGCTGAGATTCACCTCGGACCTGCTGCCAATGCTCCTTTTGATGCAGCAAGATACAGTTGGCTTTCTGGGCTGCAAGCACTTACTGCTGCCTCATGTTGAATTTTAATTCAACCATCACCTCCAAGTCTTTCTCTGCATGGCTGCTCTCAATCACTTTTCCCCCCAACCTGTTGGGGTGTCTGGGATTGCTGCAACCCAGGTGTAGGACCTTGCACTTGACTTTGTTGAACTTCATGAGGTTTGCATCGGCCCACCTCTCAAGCCTGTCACGGTCCCTCTAGATGGCATCCCTTCCCTCCAGCATGTAAACGGCACCACACAGCAAATTTGCTGAGGCTGCACTCAGTCCCACTCTCCATGTTGCCAACAAAGATGTTGACCAGTATTGGCCCCAGTACTGACCCCTGAGGGACACCACTAGTCACTGGTCTCCACCTGGACAATGAGCTGTTGACCACAACACTTTGCATGTGGCCATCCAGCCAATTCTTTATCCACTGAGTGGTCCGTCCATCAAATCCATGTCTCTCCAATTTGAACTGTCTCTCAAATTAGTACTGGTCATGGTACTCATTGCTCACTTTTTGTAATTATGATCAACTTGAGGTTCCTTCAAGAGAATCAGAAATAACATAATCTATTCTGTGTGAAGAGTTGCCCACTGGAAACTGGAGCAGCATTTATTCTTGAAGAAATTCCTGTGGTGGTTGTTCTTCCTTTCAACTTGTGTATCCATGGTCCTAGGGCAGACGTGGGTTTTCCATCCCACTTCCGCATTTCCTCTCTGTGATCATGAACGTAAAATCACAGAATACCTCAAGGTGTGTTCCCTCTCTTAAACAGGGTGGTGCTTGTTCCTAGTAGCAGAGATTCTTGTCTGTACTGGCAGGGCATGGGATATTTCCTCTTTAAATTGCTGATGGTCCTTAGTGTTTCTACAGCCAAGATGCAGGCCTGTATGGGGGAAGACAGACTTGCTTCATATTGCCAGAGTTGGGCAACCAAATTATTCACTGTTTGTTCATGACATCACTGACAATGAGTTGGCATATGACAATGGCATGGTCTGTAGAAACTTCCACCACATGTACTGTGTACAGTGGACCTCATCTGAATCTAGAGGGGTTTGCTCATTATTTGAATCCCTATAGAGTACCTCCAGCACAGCGAATTCTCTTTGGTACTAGATACCTTTCTCCATGGTGTTCTACTTGCCTTGGTGCACTGATAGATCATCCTTGAGAAAATACCTTTCCCTCATGCTTGACAGGAGTCACCCCCAGAGGCTGAGAGTTTCTGTCCTCTTCCCAATGCCCTTGTCAATGTCCACATCCCCAGACAGGGGTTCCAGCTGCTTGGCTTCACTACCATCTAGTTTTCAACTCTGGGCTGCTCTATCCCAGCATCAGAGCAGGCAGGTCACCAGGGGCTCACCCGATTGGTGGCAGAAATCTTTTTGCATGTCTCATAGCTCACCCAGGGTCGGGTGATTATCTTTGATTCTGCCTCTTCCTCCTGTTGTCAGGGCCCTGCTTACTCGTCTTCATCCCTTTCTAAGTGAACTGATTTTGTCTTGGATTTTTTCTTCTGGATAAGGGCGGCTGCTACCGGCACAGGTTATTCCTCTGGCTCAGCTGCAGTTTGAGTGGCCATGGTGCCTGTTGGTCTGCTTCCCTCCTCCTCCCCCCGAGGGTGCTGTCTAGTGACAAGCAGTGTTTGATAAATAGTAGTGTAGTGGTTTTGGCTCGCCAATTAGATTTCACCAATTTTTAGATTTCCCAGCCAATGCACCAACTAGTGTGGTGGGTTCAGTGCTGGCCAATCACCTGTGCACTCACTTCCTGCTGTGAGATAGGATTAGGAGAAAGGCAAAGCAGGCTCAAAACTTTAAAAGGGTATAAAGAAAGTTTTATTAACAGTAACTAAAAAAAAAAAAGAAGTAGCAAGAATCAAAACAAACCCTTCAGAACACTTCTCCTCCCCCCCACAACCTTTTCCACTCACAATGTAAAGAAACAAAACCTAAAATTTCCAGTCAGTTTACCACCTTTAAAATAGTCTTTTTTCAGTTCACTTAAGGAGAGAAGTCCCTCTTGTTAATGTTATGGAGATTTCCCCACAAGAAAAAAGCAGTTGTCTCATGGCTCTCAATTTTGTCACAACTAGCAGCCACCCGGGGAAATCTGGAATCGTGAAGTCCCTCCCATTTTCCACAAGCTTTTCCCACAGCTGTGTTTATGGGCCATGTCAACTTATGGGGTATTGTTCTAAAGATGAGCTGTTCAAAGGCAAAAGTTCTAATTATCTAACTAAAATCATCTTCATCTCTGGGAACAGAGGTCTTCTCTTCCTGGGGGCACAGGATCACTCTTCTCTCCTCTGTTCAAACTTCTCATAAAATCACAGCTACTTTAACATCTGCTTACTTTGGCATGGAGGCCTTTGCTCGAAATCAAATTGAACCCCTCATCTCCCCATGGCTTTCATGTGTTACAGGGAAAAAGAGTCTTTCTCCATAGCTTTATCAGAGGATTTCAGCCCCAAGATTAAGGCATCTCCTCATCCCTCCTATCTGGGACTTGACTTCTTAAGATCTTGATGTCTTCATGTTGCCCCTTTACATGCTTGCATCTTGTTCCTTTCTCTCACTCGAGGGAGTATTGAAGCACTGAAAGAGTTACTATCTCGCCTGGAGCCTGCAAATGGTCACCTGACTCCGGTCGGGCTGGGTGCTACAGGCGGCGGAACTGCGGCTGGGGGGGATGGCTCGGGTATAATCAACCAGGCCAGAATTCAGCAGCAGCACACCGGGGGGGGGGGGGAGGGGGGTGAAGGGGGGGTGGCTTCTCCTTCCCCCTGCCCAGTGGTTGCGGGCAAATCTCCATGGTGATGGGATTTGGGAGCAGGCCCCGGCCCGGGGCTGCTTCTGGGGCCCAGCGGGCCCAGCTGGCCCCCAGGCTGAGTGGCAGGGCTGTAGCAAGCAGACAGATGTTAGCAATTTCAGCCATGGCCCGGCCCGGCTCTGCGGCCTCCCCTCCCCTGCCTGGCCGCCGAGGTGTGGGGAGGGGGCTGGCGGGCGCCCCGGGAAAGGGGGCCCGGTCCCATGGCAGGGGCGGCCCAGCCGTGTTACGTCTCTGCCAGCCGGAAGGGCAAGAGGAAGTTCCCGGGTTTCTTTCGTCTTTAACATGTGTTTTTCACAGAAGCGTGTCCAGCTTTCCAGTGGCTGGAAGCTTTGCATCACTTCCCTAAATGTCCCCCATGAAAAACCATGACAAGTAGCCAGGGCCCAGCACACTGCAATTTGTTTTTCTCTGGAGTTGCCACAGCTTTCTCCTTGCAAATATTCTGTCATTTTATCAGGGTCCTGTTCAGGGGTGAACTCCCAAAACATTGGAGGAGATAATTTGTCCAGAAACAGGCCCATCTTCTCTCACATTCCATGCTACTCATGACTATTCCCCCTTGGGGCAGATCTCTGAATGACCTTCCTAAAAATCTCTTTCTTGACTCTAAATATGGTGTGAACTGCACTGAGGAGACCTGAAGACTTAGCAATAAGAACATGCTTTCCTTAACATCCAAGGGAAATTCTAAATTCTCAAAAGCTCTTGTAACAGGCCTGAAGGAGGAAAAGGGGGTGAAAAGGTGCAGAATGTCATTCTCTCCTCTTCCACTCCGAGACTGGGTACAATTATTAATGAATTCCCAGAGGTAGCGTCTGAGGTAAGGACAGGAGAGCAGCATTGAATACACATCTCAAATGACCCTCATTGCTCTTGATGTTATCCTGTCATAAACTGATATCCCACAGTACAGCAACAAAGCTATGCTGATCCTTCTCCCTGCTCTGAAAAAGATCATCATGAGGAGCACATACTGGAATATATACAGGGTTAGGTACAACACCCACGTTAACAGACAAAGCAATATTGTAACCAGTGACTCCGTACCAGTACAGCAAATGCTAGATCAAATTTGTTTCCAACCCGCTCTGGGCAGGTTTGTTTTTATGTCAAGCCTTCGTGCTGCGGGCACCAAATAAGGCTGTTGTGGTTTAGGAATTGTATTGGCTAGTTTAGTACTCCCACTGAAAGACCTCATACCATGGTCCCACTTGCACACCCTCCCTCCTCACCCCCCCACCCTTCCCCCGCAACGGGCTGGAGACTAGAATTCAAGGCACAAAAAGGTAAAGATCACAGGTTGAGATAAGACCAATTTACCAAAAACCAGCAATGAAATAAGAAAACAAACAGTAACAGCAACAATATTAATAACAGAGTGTATAAGATAGGCAAACAATTCACATGCGATTGCTCACCATGTGGTACCCGGTGCTAGCCAACTGCACACTCCGGCAAACCACAAAGACACTACTGACCTCTTGCTTATTAATGTGGATAGCAAAGGGATCAGAACAAAACAACGACTTATTTAGAGATAGGCTTATTTATAACATGAATGATAAGCAAATAACAGAAATAAGCTACATGGATAATTGTTGCAGCCTGAATTGCTGCTAGTAAAGTCCAGAGTAAGGAAGCAAAAAGGGCCTTTGCATAATATCCACAGATGTTTAATTCAGCCGTGCGGTGAGATGTTCAGAGTCCCAAGGCACACACTTGTGGAGGGTCCAGGTTTCTCTCTTCCAAGGGGCCGGGGGGCAGGGGGGTGGGCCTGGTCTCTGGGCAGTACAAAGATAAGGGCCAATCAGGGAATAGGGAGGGAGTGGCTCAGGAACATAGGAACATACATCGGAACAGGGGAAGGAGCCAGTGGGGTCTTAACAGCTTTTTGAGGGAAGCTTCTTGTGTCTCCTCAACTCAGGGGTTGCCCCCCAGGGTCTCCACAACTCCCCGTTTCGATATTATTAAGAAAGCTTCTCTGAAGGATCAACTGAATCAACACAAAATGACAAAAACAATCAAAAGCACCCATAAGACAATTTTCAAAATGCAAACAAATCTGAGTCCCCAGTGTCCAAACTGAGAGCTGGCAGGACAGATGTGGGGTTTTCTTAGTACGGTTTATCAGGAAACTGAGTCAGGAGAAGGTTCCTTCAGCAGGGACTGGTTCTCTGTCACCTGTGGTCGAGTGGTCGGCTGTGATAGACTCTGTACAAGGTAGTGTAGGTGGTGGTGTGCCTGTTGGAAACTCCAAATAGAAATCATTAATTTTTAAGAAAAAGATTATTACTTTAGGGAAACTTTCCTTTCTTTCCCTCCCAATCACCCTCCCTCTGGTATTGGGAAGGAACTCTGGGAAAAGGGATTAGTGGAGGAAGGACATGGAAGGGTGGAAAGGGAGGTAGGAATTTGTGGGAACATAACAAAAGGGTAATAGGACAATGGAAAGGAAAAGGGGAAAGTGGGAGGGAGGTAGGGCAGCCACAGGAATTGAGGAAGGGTATTAGAAGAAGTGGGACTTTAACGATTGAAAGGTTCAGTCATTATGGAGGTGGACTTTAAGGTGCAGGACAGCTTGTCAGTGTTCTGTGCCCTTTTGGTTTTTAGACTGTTGCTGGGGCTTGATGGTTGTTTTTTGGGTTCTATTTCCTTGGTAGGTGTGTGTAGGACTTCTATGAAGTGGATAATATTTCACAGGTTTGCAGTTTGGTGCATGTTTACTACCTTGCACTGGAACTCCACCAGGTCATGTCCCATCAGCTACTTGGGGGCCTTTTCTTCCTTGTATTATATTAAATTCCACAATTTCTCCATCTCCTAGACTGTGGAGGTATTTCTTGGGGTTTTCTTTTTTATAGCAGTCTGATGAACAAACACATCTTCTTTGTTATCATTCCGGGTTATGAAACCGCATCTGTTTTTTACATTGAACTATTTCACTGTCCCCAAAACGTTCATGGCAAGGACTTTCTTACCTTTGCCAGTGGGTTTGTGTTTGTGTTGGTGGTGCTGGACGTGTTGCTGGCGCTGGTGCGCTGCCGTGCGAAGTTCGTCTTGCTCCCGGTGCTGGCAGCCGCGCTGAGACTCGACCCCTTCTCCTTCTCGGGGGTCTGTCTCGGCTGGTGCCCGCACGCGCTCCTGGTGCGGGGCTTCTATTACAGCAGCGGTGGGCGGGGGGCGACGGTTTTGCTGCCAGGACTGCAGCTTTGAGCCATCCACCGCCTGGCAACAGCGGCGCCCCAGGCCCGCCGGCCTCACCCACCTGCCCTAGGCCCCGGTGCACCAGGCTGCCGCGACCCGGACTCGGCAGCGTGTATCGGCCGGCTTGCTCTGGCCATGCGGAGCGGCAGTGGGGCGGCCACGGGTTTTCTGCAGGGGCAGCAGTTCGGTGCGAGGGGGGGCAGTTCTTGCCACCTGCGCCTTGTCTCGCGGTGCTATAGCAACCGAGGTAAACACGTCCATTCTTTTGTTTACTGTCCTTTCCAGCACTGCAAGCGCATGTGGGTTTTCTTTCCCTTTGGTTGTAAGAACCTGGTGCAGCTGTATATTGACAATCAGGGGCAGCTCCTCGTACCCCACCACCTTCACTCATGGGACCGGGACTTTGGGAACTGTGGGATGAGGTGTGAGGACCAGAGGGCAGAAAGAGGGACCCCGTGGCCCCTGCCATGCGGTCTCCGCCATCTTGAGCACGTGAATGTGACCGTGCAGCCACGGCCATGCAGTGAGAGCCAACTTGGGCCCCAGGAGTAAGAATGGGAGAACCTGGAGGAGTCTTTCCTTGCGACAGGGGAGGAGGTACAGAGGCACAAAGAGGGGAACATGGAGGAGGGGTTTTCAGCTGGGGTTCACCATCCTCAAGATTCAGAATGCATTTCATCATCATATTAAATAAAGGACGGAATTCTGTCTTAGATTTTAACTTTTCCCAAAGTACGTCCAAAAATTCATCGGTTAGGACTGAGTTTCGCGAAATATAAGGGAAATGCTTGAATAACCAGTGTAAAAAACCCTTCAACTCCCCTCTGAAAAACAAAAATTTTCTTGAAGAAAAGACTTTTTAAGGTGGAGGTAAACTTCTTGTTGTGTGTAGGTGAGTGTTGTTTCCATCTTAACCCAATCTCTTCCCAACACTCGAGAGTAAAAGGAGGAAAGAACAAAAATTTCAAACTCACCACACTGGGGTAAAAAACCTCAAATTCTCAGGGTGGTCTAGTGCAGATGTTTTCCAGAAGAGGTCCCTGTTCGGGTGCGATTTGTTGCAGCCTGTATTGCTGCTAGTAAAGTCCAAGGTAAAGAAGCAAAAAGGGCCTTTGCATAATCTCCACAGATGTTTAATTCAGCTGCGCGGTGAGATGTTCAGAGTCCCAAGGCACACACTTGTGGAGGGTCCAGGTTTCTCTCTCTCTCAGGGCCGGGGGTGACCCTGGTCTCCGGACAGTTCTGATGTTGCCCCCTGATCGCAGGAGGCTATCGACACGCGCGCCAGGAGGGGCCGCGCCCTACCTCTGCCGCTGGCAGGCAGGATTGCCGTTCGGCCACTGGCTGGGGTCCCTAAACTGCTAGAGGCGGCCGATAAACGTGGACCCAACGACAAAGGATCGAAGCGAAGGAAAAAGTTAGGACTCTCTGCTTGCTTCTTCGAGCTGCTTTCTTTCTCACGCAGAAGCGGTGCCGGGGAGGCGCCGCTTGGAACCGGAGGCGTGGCACAGGAGTTATTCTTTCCCGCGGCATGAGCAGAGCCGAAGCGAGGCAGGTGACGCAACCTTGCGGGCAGCGGCAGCGCCGGCGGTGGCAGTTGTTCCCGCGGTAGGAGCCACGCGGGCAGCAGCAGCGCCGGCGGCGTCAACAGTATGAACGATGTCTCTCTTGGCAGGAGCCGCGGTAGCACGGGCGGCACAGGGGGAGCGCCGGGGAGGGCGCACGGTAGCGGCGGCGGCTTTCCCGTCACCGGAACGGAGCAGTTGATGCCACACTGGTGTTCTTCTCTTTCACGACGGAGAGTGGTGCCGGCTGCAAAGGGCTGCCCCGCGGCGAGTGCCGGTGGGGCACGGGAGCCTCGAGACTCGAAGGGGGGGCAGTGGCAGAGAGCGGGAAAAGAGGAAAACAGCGTCTTTTATGGAGGAGGGGGGTGGAAACCCGGGAGGGGACTGTCTGGCTAGCTAGAGTGACAACTGTAAACATAACCTGAAGCAGGAAAGACACAGACCAATGGCAAAAAGGAAAAATCATTACTGACAGAGAATTCTCTAGATAAAGGGGCAGGATTTTTTGAGATAGGGAAAAATCTGGAATTATTAACTACCATGGTGATACAGGGGGCAAACAACCTTAGACAGAGACTAAACATCTTCAAACCACCACTGCCACAAACAGGGAGAGACTAAACATTTTCAAACCCCCACTGCCACACAGTACAAAGATAAGGGCCAATCAGGGAATAGGGAGGGAGTGGCTCAGGAACATAGGAACATACATAGGAACAGGGGAAGGAGCCAGTGGGGTCTTAACAGCTTTTTGAGGGAAGCTTCTTGTGTCTCCCAGGGTCTCCAAAGACAATAAGCAGATAACAGAAATAAGCATAGAAAGGCAATGTATCAAATCATTGCTACAGACTACAGCTAGTGATTAAGAAAAGATACATCACCAGTTACCCATTTAGGTTACCATTATCATGGTCTGTACTTCAGCAAAGGACCAAAACCACCTTCCTGCTAATTGGGAAATCCTACATAGCGCATCTGCTCATGGGTGAGGCTTCACTTTTATATTGCTACTTGTATAAGGGTATGTGACTGGAGGTTTAGTTTGGAACTTTAAGGTCTGGCATACCCGTCTGCTGGCCAAGCACCTTGGCATGTCAAGCACGAAGCCCCTGTTTTCTTAAAATTGCATATGTTGTTTTGAAAAGGTACTGTCTCAGTTTCAAAACAAATTCTAGGAGGAAAAACGCTCTAAAATAAGTGCTTTTCTCTAAAGAGAGAGGGCTTCAATAACTCCCCTTTCTTCTGCCAGTGAGAGAAATGGATACCAGGGGATGAAAGTGAAAAAAAATTACTGTTTATTAACAAAAAAAACAAACAAACAAAAAAAACAAAAACAAAAAAAACCACAGTGCCCACAAGGCACAGAAAACAAAAGGAAAAGGAAAAAGCAATTTGAACCTTACACCCCATCCCCACCTTGCCACGAGGCCGAGAGGCAAAGATGGCGACTGCCCTTCTTTTTCAATGGGGACGGGAGGAGAAGAGTTCACAGCATCTGGGAACCTGTTGGATTTCTGGCATGGGTCTTCTCCATGCAGCAGCCAAAGTTGGTGGATTTTAATGTCCTTTCTCGTGTCAGTTCAGCTCCTTCCAGGTCACGGGTTTGAAGCGGTCCTGCCAGCTCCCCAGACAGGCTGAAAAAAAACAAAAAGAAAAAAGAAAAAAGAAAATAAACAAAAGGGCCGAGCTGAAACAGTTCAAGGGAAAAAAAAAAAAACAACAAAAAAAAAACCCACCCCAAAATTAAACAAACAACAAATCGCCTAGAGGATTCCCTGTCCAGCCTCCAGGCTAGGGAAAAGGAAAAAACCTTTCTGCTTCACGCTAGCAAAAAAAATCTCAAACCAATCCAACAAAAGGAACAATGTAGCGTCCAGATCCACACTGTTTGGAACACATGGAGAGCTGGAAATGGAGAGCTTGAACAGAGCCCACGCAGGAGCCCAAGGCTCCCTGCCCCACCCATCGGGTCCATCTTAAAGCTACAGCACTTATTTTCTGGGCATAAAGCAGACAGTTTGGGAATAAAGCATCATCATAAAATCACCCCAAGACAAGTACATATGTTTGAAAGTTCACACAGAGGTCAATTTTGGTTCAGTCTCCTCATAGGGCCTACCACATAATTCGGTCCTTTGACCTCTGTGTGAACTTCAAGTTAATGAATATGGCATATAAGTGCTATCAATCCATTTAATTTATACGAAATAAAGCAATTAAACATTGTTGTTAGTACAATTATAATAAAGGCAATTAAGATAGAGTGCACCAATACATCTAATGACTTAGTGGCGGTGGGTGAATATCCAGGAACAAAATGATGGGCAGTTTCAATTTGGCTAGATAGCAGTTTGTCTTCTACTATTACAGTATTCATTTGACATTCTGCTAAAGTTTTATTTCATATTGACAAATGTTTTTGCATATGTTCTGAGGCCTGTAACAAGGTTTTGTGTAACAATACACCTATGGAAATGTTTAGATATTTGGAGTGCCAATACATAGTTACTTGCTCATTTATGTCAGATCAACATACATATATCCAATTTTGCCAAATTAGATGTGTAACATTTTCTAAACACCCTGAAAAAGGAGCAGTTAAATTATACATTTACATAGTTTGTTCATCATTTGTGACAATACATATTTGTTGCAGTCCTATTTCAATAAACATCTGGAAAGAAGGTAATATTGCCCATTTACAGTTATTAACTGAATGTTCTAGTAAATAAGATTCGTATAGTTGTGATCCCTGTCCACAAAGAACACCATTCCACACTATGTTACATAAACATAGATTATGAATTCTGTGTTGTTTGTCAATATACATTCCAGCGAAACTTGGTAACCGATATTCAGGCACGAAAGATTCTTCTCCAAAGATTACAAGCATTATGACAAATTTGTACATCATTTTGACATTACTAATGTTATAATGAATTATTTGTCTGGTACGGTATAAATCAGTACATTTTACAGTTTGTGGTGTCAGTTGTACCCCGTGTTGTGTTAGAATATGTTTCAAATATTGATCACCAAAGCAGTTCATTACTAGATATTAGATCACTTTGTGCCTTGTTTCTCTGCATAAGAACATATGATTGCAACGTACATTCAGTCCAATTCATGGTCTAGTAACAAGGTGGTGTTAGGTCATAGGTTGGACTCAATGATCTCATAGGTCTTTTCCAACTTAATTCATTTTGTGATTCTGTGATTCTGTGTAAGATTTTGATCAGCTTGAAACTGCTCTCATTCTGTCCAACTGAACTTTAAAAATTCAGTATCATATCATAGTGTTTGTCTTGAATGTGGTAGGCATTCACTTAGCTTTCAACTGGAAATTTTGCCCCACATCATATCCAGTACGACTCAATTTATTATTCATAGGCCCAATATCACCGAAATTTAAAAAGCCTACTTCAGCTCCTACTCCTCCTAAAAAGGTATTATATACCAGGCTCATTTTTGGCTACACTTTGGTAATTTAGGAAAAGTAATGTTAAAATGAATCATATGTTGTTGATACTGATGAGCTACATCTATACAAGTGGCTGGTACTTGATGTAACTGATGAATTGTAACATTGGGATGTTGTCCTGGTTTAGGGCAAAATTTGTGAGAAAACCTCCAAAGGGGGCCCCTCCAGAAAGCAAACCCACACAGCCCCTCCCCCCAACCGGTTCAGGAAGGATTCCTCGGAGACAAATGGAAAAAAACTGTTTATTTAACAGGCAAAGCACCCCCCAGCACACAAAATGAACAATACCGGACGACAACACTCTTTCACTGCTCTGAAAAAGATGACAAATTCAGAAAGTCTCTCTTGGGAATGGTCGCTCTGTTATCAGTCCCTCTGGCACTGGGAATAGCTGCTGCAGGCCACAAGGTGCAAACTCTCGGTGTTTCCCAGGTCCCAGTCCAGAGCAGGTTCGAATAGTTCCAAAAAAGGGAAACGAAAAACAGTCCAGGGAAAAAATTGGACTGCTTAGCTAAACTAACTAATAAGCAGAAGCAAAAAGCAAGAGCAAAGCAGGAGCAAAGCAGAAGCAAGAGCAAGAGCAACACAAAAAAAAAAAAGAAAAAGCTGCACTATGTACTGCTTCATCTCTGTGTCCCGCCAGCTGTGGGGGAGCAAGCTGATAACAAAACAAAACAAAACTTCTCTTTTCAGAGCCAGTCTTGAAGGCACAGAACATAATATCCAGCCTAAACAGAACACACGACTGGGGATACAAGCATCATAAAGTCACCCCAGTACACCATCATTTCTAATTGGCCCAGCCTTGGCCAGCAGCATGTCCATCTTCAGAGCCATCAGGGATTGGCTCTGCCAGACATGGTAGAAGCTTCTAGCAGCTTCTCACAGAAGCAACCTCTTTGGCCCCCCACTACCAAAAAACAGGTTGTGTAAACCCACAATCATTCACCATGACCCATCATTTTTCTTAACGGGCCATACAGGATTATTCCAAGATGTGGTGATGGGTTTTAAGACACGCGCCTCAAGCAAATCTTTAATTGCTAACATTATTTCTTTCTGCCTTCCAGGAATGCAATACTGCTTCAAAGAGACTAATTTTGTGGCTGGGGAATTTCTACTGGAGGTATTTTTACCTTTTCTACCAGAATAGGTCTCATACTAATATATGGCTTGGTGCCAAATTGACACTGTCCATCTGGTAATTCTAAAGTTAAGTCCTTTAAGATATCAATTCCAATTATATACTCGGGGGCTGGAACTGTCATCGCTGAGTATTTTTGACATGGTAAATTTCCTATTTTCATTTCACTTTGTGTCTGTACAGCTTCAATTTGTTTACCTCCTAATTCACTTATGAGAACCGTTTGGCCTTTAAATCTTTTTGGATTCCCTTAAATTAGCGAGGCCTCTGCTCAAGTATCCACAAGGGTTTTAACTGTTTGAGTAGATTGGTTTATCCAAAAAATTTGAAGGTCCACATGGGAATGCCAATCCTTTCTTGCCCATTCCTGTACTGGAGCTTGGCCTATTTCCTAATCTTGGTTATGATATACTTCTATTTCCTGCACTTCCTGTAAGGGGTACAGCAAGTTAGTGTACAGATCCCAATCCTCCTTCCCCTGGAACTAATGACCCACCCATGGGGGGACCTTCCATGGGCAGATGGAATGTCCCATCAAGGTTCCAAAGGTGAAGCCAATGGCTGACTTGCATCTTTTGGGGCCTGCGGTAACCGTGACTTTAAAAATCCCGCCTGCGCCGCCGTTCCCGCCTGCCAGCCGACGGAGCCGGGGGGGGGGGGGGGGGTGCGCGGTTTCGCGGCTCGGTGTGCGGGAGCCGCTCTGTCGTCAGGGACGTGCCGGATCGGCTGTCAGCTCTGCCAGAGGCGGATAAAAAGGCACGGCACCAACAGACAGGGATGGGAGAGTGTCCCTCCGACCAGAGCCAGTCCAGGTTTTATTCTAGAACGCAGAGTAACACCCAGGGGAAGCCGCCGGATCGAAGGGCCGCGGGGGGGAGGGAATACACGTGTTATATAGGAGAAACGGGAGGGGGAGAGCTCAGGCAGCGAATCGGGGCTCATGGTGAGCGCGGGCTTTTCAGAGAGACAGGACGGGTAGCCAACCGAGAGAGCTCAAAGGTGGGACCCCGGTCCCCGACCCAATAATCTCATGTGTAACACCGAAAATTCTGGATAAAAGGGGGGCATTTGGGGGTGACAGAAAGGCGCGAGTTTCCAGGGTAACTGGTGATGGACAGATAACTGGGAAAGAGGGGGAATTCCAGACAGAACCATTATACAGAAAAAGGGGGTAACAGAACATTCCAGCTTAAACCGGGGGAGCATAATAACACAACACAACAGGGGCCCTAATTTTCAGTGGGGAGCTCTGTACTTTCTTATTTAGTTTATTCAGCCCACAGTCTTTGTAAATCCTCCACATTTCATCAGTGGGAATTCCATCTATATTTTCTCGCACCATTCTGTCTTTCAGAAGTGCAGCAAACATTTCTTTCTTTGAAACTTTATTATCCCCTCCAGACAGGGAGTCTGATTTATTCCATCCAGATCCACGTGGCTCCCATTCTCCCAAATCCCCTAACTTCTGTATTTTTTCTCACATCTCTAATTGAATTTCCTGTTTCATTAATTTACAGGGTCATTATGGCATTTTTATATGCAGGAGGACCAACCTTAATTTATCAATTTCTCATGTGTACTGATAAAACATTTTGAGGCATTGTGTCTGCATCTCCAATAAAGACAACTCTTTTCATTCCTCCTCAAGATGCTTCATGCAATCTCTTAATGTGTACCAAGGTCTATCCCCCCCAACCACTCAGTTTCTACTGTGTACTTATTATTTTACACTTCTCAGCTACAACTGACAGCAGTTTAGTATCTAGCTGTGTTCCCCAAAATGCCTCTTGAATAAAAGAATCCGAGCTCAAAGTCATAAATTTCCTACTGTCTCCGGGGTCTGTACCTACACCAGTGGCTCCAGAATCATCTGGATCAGTTGAGTCCCAAATGTCTCTGTCCCATTGGTCGTGACATGCAGAGAGAGACTCTAAAACTCAAAGACAAAATGAGTTTTAAAGTATGTATGTGATAGGTTTTCTCCTCGAGCCAGGTCTTATGAGCTCTCAGAGAACCTATCACACCTGAGATAGCCCAGCTACATCTAATGGCATAAAATTAGCAGGATGGCTTCTGAGGTAGTGTTGGAAACAGAAAAAGGTTTAATAAAAGGCAAAATAACAAAGCTCTTACAGAGAAAAACCGAGCCAGGGGCAAGAAGTTCTTGCTCCTGCTAAAAACACCCAACAAAAGCAATTATTTCCTTTGTTCTCTTCTTTTTCTAGTGAATTACCTAGGTGGGACCTTTTGGCCTCTGTACAATTGGGCAGCCCCAGGTTTGACCTGAAGTCCCAAAGGTCCTATGAGGTGTCTTTTTACCAAATTGAGGAGAGAAATTTCTGGGGTCTTTTCTTTTTTAATGGGGCAAAGGATAATTTGGTCACTCCGTCAACAGGGAGCACATTCCTATAGGTATGTTTTTATTCAGCCTGACGCATGGGAATATCTCCACAAAGACGTGTACCCCCTGTACACTCAGGTTTTCTTTTATCCCCTAGAATGTTACATATGCATCAAGTTTCACAATAGATCATTTCTTGGCTCCCCTCCCTCTCTTCTTCACATGCTAATGATCTTATCAGCCCTTTGTGCCTGCACAGTTGTCTCTGCTGGTTGTCTCAGGGGTTGTAGGGGATGAAGTAAAGTTGTCTTCCTCAGGGTTGACTTTCTGACCCCGCTGCCTTGCGCATGCTTACTGATCTTTTGGCCACGGACTAAGCCAGGAGTCCAGATTCATCTGGTTTTAGGGGCTCAAGGAGCCTTGTTATCTCAGTATCCTTGCATATTGTATCCTGTTCTTGATAAACATCCTTACCCTTATCAGGCATCCTTGCATTCTTTCTTGCTGTTTTGCACATAGTCATTCCTTTCTCATGCAACCAAGGATGCAGCAAATATTAAGCAATGTCCATCATTTATGTGCCTATTCTTAATCAATACCTTCTAATTTTTGTGATTAATATATGTCCTCTAGTTTCTGACCTCATGTTTCAGTCGAGATCCCATTGCAATCCTGTCGTGAACGGCGGAAGAAATGCCTCACACAATATGCGTGGATGGCAAATCCCAAAGTTTATTGAAAGCTCACACATATTTATATTGGTGTTAATGAAGCTTATACATATTGCAAAAGCTGAGCTCATTATTGGTTAAAGCACACTTAGATCAACCACACCTACTTCTACGCTCTAATGATTATTTTGTTTCTATGTTTGCATTCTTCTAGCTTCTCTACCTAGGATATCTACATTTTCTGGCAAGCGATTTTCTCCCCCGTCTTCCCGTTTCAGTGAAGGTCACTATGACCTTTGTCAGTGATTGGACACCGGTTACATAATCCCCAGCTTGTTTCCCCTATCCTTATCCATTGGTATCACATCGAAATGGCCTTTCTCAGCTAACCAATTATCCAAAAAGCTCTCTACATTTCCCCCGTTTTTCTGTTGAACAAGCATGGTTTGATTAAATGCGGTAGTTATCATCTTTCGCACCATATTCTGCAAGCATATACAAAAACACGGCAAAATTAGTATTAACAACAAAGCTACAATAGCTACTACAATGCCAACCTTAACAACAGAGCGTAACCATGACCCTAAGCTTAAAGATTTGAGCCATCCATCAATACCAAGGCCTGATTCTACCTGTAAATTCCCAGTTAACCTCCGTAACTCAGAGAGCTGTGAGTGAACAGACTGTGCATGATCAGAAAGATTCATGCAACACATGCCCTCAAATTCATCACAGCCATGGCCTTGTGCAAGTAAGAGAAAATCAATTGCAGCTCTATTTTGAAGTGTCGCATGGCGAATAGAATCTACATCAAGCAAAAGACTAGAAATCGCTAAAGAAGTTGCATTTGTTTGTTTAGCAAGCCAACACCCTAACCTATTTAAAATAGCATGAGCACGTGCTGCTGATACCCCCCTGGAGCTGAGAAAGATGCTGTGATTATGGCTGCTGGGGACCAAAACTCTACATCATCCCGGCAGTCTGCTGCAAATGCATGAGCCATTCGTTTGCTTCTACGATGGCAGCGGCTCATGTTTAGTATCATGGACATGTTAGGTGTAAGTAGAGACAGCCGTCCAAGTGTACATGGTCCCCCGTGCAGCATTGATGGGATACCGGCCCAAGCACGGTCTCCACATATCAGGAAATATCCTGCTGGCAATTGAATAGGGTCATTTGATGAGACTGACACTCTCTTTGTTGTATAATTGCACCAGGCCGATGCATTTCGGTAGACAGCCATGCTAGAAGTTACGACATTAGAGTGGTTCTTGACTGACAGCAGGCTTCTATGGTTAAAATGAATACATGCATCTGCCATCACTGACCCTAACAACTCCAACTCTTGGGGTTCCTGTGGTGCTATAGGAAAGTGGGAAATCCACTGATCCCAATTATCCACACTCGTCCTGGCACTGCTGACCTTACAAGTTGGTACATGTGAAGGGCACGGCCAGGGATCTGCTGCTAAGCCAACCAAACAGGTTGTGAATGGATTGCCAGGAGAAGATAATGACAGGCAAATAGTCTCCTGTTTAGTCAAGTTTGCCAGGGTGACCCATATGTTAGTCTTGGGCTGAGGTGGGGCCCATGCCTGATGGTCTACACTGTCCACAAAAGAAGCAAAAATTAATAAAGCAATAACATAAAGTTTCCATCAAACACAGCTGCTCAGGTCCATTTAGCAGGTACCCACAGAGATCCTGTAGGGGTAGAAACACAAAGATATCCATGGCCCCAATATAACACCTTAGCAGGACCTTGCCATTGTCCTGTTTTAGGATCTCTGTATCTCACCCATACATCCTTCTTTACACCATCTGTTTCTTGTACGTAGTGACGAATCACAGCAGGAACCTTATTTTCCCCAAAAACACACAGGTGGTTCAAAACAAACAATCACTTTAACAATCTTTCTTGTGGCTCTCTGGTATCCATATATTTACTCTGATATCTTTTCAAGGTACCATTTGCTCTCTCCATGATCGCTTGCCCTGTAGGAGAACTGGGGATGCCTGTTACGTGTTCTATCCCCCCTACTTGCATGAATTGCTTTATTCTTTTGCTACAGTAAGCAGGCCCATTATCTGTCTTGATGCACTGTGGCACTCCCATTACTGCAAAACAACTGCTGAGATGTCTCTCTACCTGCCCTGCTTTCTCACCAGTCTGTGCTGTGGCCCATAGAAAATGACTGTGTCTATGGTAACATGTACGTACTTCAACCTCCCAAACTCTGCCACATGTGTGACATCCATCTGCCAGGTCTCATTTGTGCTCAGCCCTCTTGGGTTAACTCCCAGACCTAAACCACAGCCTCCATTATGATGACTACATATAGGACAGGCTTTGACTATTGCCCGTGCCTCCTCCATAGGTATTTGAAATTCTCTGTGAAGGCCTTTTGCATTCTGGTGGAACATGGAGTGTGCCTCTCTGGCTATGGTTTGTTTGGGAATCGGATTTGCTTGTGTGATTGAGACTAATTTATCTGCTCGCATGTTACCCTCTCCCAGACCAATATCCCATTTGTGACTTCTGATATGGATAACACAAAAAGAATGCTTTCTTAGCTTGATTGCTCTCTGGAGCTGCATAAACAGTTCATGCAACCTCCTGTTCTGAACCCTTTTTATAGAGGCATCCTCTATTCGCTCACACACGCCTGCAACATACAAAGAATCTGTTACAATGTTAAGAGGTCCAGAGAAATGCATCATGGCCCATACAACAGCCAATAGCTCCATCGTTTGCAAAGTGTCCAACTCAGTAGCTTGGAGTATATGATGATGCCATTGTCCCTCTTGTTGCCAGGTCACTGCCGCAGCTTGGATTTTCTTCCTGCATCTGTGTAAACAGTTATAGCATCCGATAAGGGCTTTAGTGATCTTTTTGGGCATTGAATCCAACCCCATTGTCCTATCACGACCCTTTTTGAGCAAATCAGCTAAAATTTCAATTTTCTGAAGAAGGGTTTTATGTTGTTGAAGTGGAGGAGATATCCATTCCAAGGCCCATGTCTCCCCCATTTTTCTGTTATGCTGAGTAAGTGCACCCAGGAAAAATTTTGGTCCACACCAAACTGTCAGCTGTATAGGGAGATCAAGATCACGCCTCCGAACACTGCCTTGTGTGACACAGTCCAATATCTGCTGCAGTGTTTCAACCTGTTCAGGGGTTATACGAACAGGCTGTGCCGGATCAGTTCCCTTTAAAAAAGGTCGAAGTTCATCTAACAGTTCATTGTTAAAAGAGTAAGACCCCCCGTGGATCCAAATCCATGCTCTCCTCTTGACTGTGCCTGACGAGGGGGTACAGTTTTAGCCAACTGTTGCAAAGGAATCAATTGAGCTATCCTTTGTCCTTTTTCGATTCGCATAGGTGGAAAAAGGGTATGCACCATAATGGAAATCTCCCCTGTATAGTCAGCGTCTATTATTCCAGATAAAACAAATAATCCCATCATTGTAGCCGAGGAATGTCCTAAAAGCAGAGCTCCCATAGGTAATCCATCAATAATGAGTGGTCCTTTTACCCCAGTTGGAACCTTTTCTGGGTGAATAGTCATCAAAGTCACTGTTGCTGCGGCTGCCAGGTCCAGTCCAAGGCTCCCGGTGGTGGCGGGCTGGAGGCAGGTTGAGCTGAAGCGGTGACAGCTGCTACTTGTGTCCGGGCGCGGCGGCTGGTGGCCGGGAAGCAGAACCGCGCCGGGCAGCCGCGGGGCGGGTGGACCCAACGGAGCCCGCGGCCCCACGGGGGGTGGGAGGCCCGTCCTGCCGCCCCCCCAGCTCGGGGGTCGGGGCGGCTGCGGAGCGGAGCGGGACGGGAGGCGGCCGGGCTGCAGCTGCTAAGCCGCTTAGGGCCGGGGCTGGCATGAGCCTCCCTTCGCTGCTGTGCAACGGCCCCTGCTAGGTCACTCTCTGACCCGGGGATGGGCGCGTTACTAGGCGGAGGAGGTGTAGGGTTCGACACAGGGGCAGGCGGCGTGGACGGCACTGCTGGAGTACGCACGGGGGGGGGCTGACGCCTGAAGCAGGAGCTGATAGCTGCAGGGAGCTGCTGTTTAGAGCAGGAGCTAGTGTCGGCGGGGAGCCGCCGCTTAATGTAGATGCCGGTGCCGGCAGGGGACCGCCGTATGAGGCAGGAACCGAAGTCGGTGATGGGGGGGGCCAAACCAGTCTCCGTAACTCCTGTTTCTTTCATGGGCTGCTGTCGCAGACATCTTTCGTGAAAAATCCTTTCTTAGGATTTTTCCTTGTGAGAAGCTGCAGTTTCAGCAACCAAAGTAAACAATGGTTATCTGCTGCTGTGGAATGCAACAGGTAGACCCGTGATTGGTCTCCTGTGGGTGTTTGGATTTCTTGACCACTCATGGCAGAGCTGGCTCTTGCTCTCTGTCTGAGGACAGATCTTTGTTATTCATTCTTTTCTATTCTTAGCTTAGCTAGCTTCCGAAGAAACCTTTCCTTTCTATTGCTTTTTAGTATAGTCTTAATGTAACATATATCATAAAATAATAAATCAAGCCTTCTGATCATGGAGTCAACATTCTCATCTCTTCTTCATCCTGAAAACCCTTGTGACCACAGTCACAATTGGTGACCCTCGACTGAGGAGGACAATCATCACTTGGTGAGACCACCAGAGGAGCATTGCTGCACTGGGTAAACCCCGAATGCGTGTCATTGATGGTTGCTTCACAAGTGACCACAGAAGTGGATTCTAGCCAGGAGCTGAAGAACTGAGGATCCAGATTTGGACAGAGTTCACAGCAAGGCTGACCACAAAGAGAACCTTCTGAAAAGCCTCCAGGAAGATGTTCAGAATGCTCAGCAGCACCGTGCAGATAGCCAGAGAGTCCTGGACACTGTCACATGGTACTGTTGGTTTTTCCCCTCCTAAAGATGAGGCCATTCGCAGTTTGTGGCTGCTCATCTGGAGGACTTCTCCCCTAGAGGATGAGGTTCCATTCTCCCCTTCAGAGGAGAAACTTATTGCCCTCTGGCAAAAATGGGGTGAAGAGGACGGAATTCTCCTGTTGGAGACAGATTTCTATGAGTTTTTTCAATGGGCAAAGCTCTTTGGGTTTTTTACGAATGTGCTATATGCCCTCGATATGTTCATCTGGGAGTGTATGGACTCCATTTTCCAATTCTTTTTGGGCCGTGGGTTCGGATGCCCCTCAATTTATCCAACCTTTTTGTTGCTCTTTCTAGTCTTGAAACGGAGAGCAGCTGTTTTTCCCTGGATTGCTAACTGCAAGGGCAAAACCCCGTTCCCCCCGATTCCGGGGGAAGACCCTTTGGAGGGACACGCTCTGCTGCTTTCCAGCCCCCCTGAACCACAGTGGGGGGACGAAGTTTCGCCCGCAGCCGAAGTTTTTTTTACTGCGTCTTCGGAGCATGCTCAGACGGAGCCGTTTTTTCCCCCCTCCCGTTGCTCTCAGGGGGGATGGGAGTGGGCGGCACCGCCCCGGCCAGCGCCGCGAGTGCCGCCTCAACCTACCCCGCGCGTGCGGGCGCTTCCCCGCACGGTCCCTCCCGCGGCCGCCCCTGCGGGGGAGCCTGTGGGCACTCCGGCCGCGGTTCCGCCGGCTTCCCTGCCTGCATCTGAGACCTCAGAGACACCGCTTCCCGCGGCTGCGCCGATGTTGCTGGGCAACAGCGATCCACCGCTCCCCCTGGCCGTCCCGCCGCCTTCTGCGACTGCGCTTCTGCGGCCGATGTCCGTCGCAGAAGAAGCTGCCGACCCCGTGCTGCCCCCACCGCCCCCGCCGCCTCCCCAGGCAGCCCCGCTGCCCGCCCCAGCAGTTCTGCCGCCTGCGGGGACTCCGTCCTCCGTGTCTGCATCAGAGGCTGCGCTGGAGCCGGCGGCAGCTGCAGCGGCGCCTCCTGCATCCAGCATGACTTCCTCCCCGAGTTTTTCGGGTTGTCCCGGGGCTGCCCCTACGAGGGGAGCTGGGACAGGGGAAGAGGGCGTCAGCCTGTCCTTCCGTGGAGGAGGCATGGCCCGACAGCTGGCTGTGGGCGCAGCCCGGCTGCCTGTTTTGAAGATCAGCATTTTTGGCGGGTTGGGGGGTGTTTGGTCCGGGGTTTCCCCCTGGGGGATGCGGATCTCTCTGCCGCCCCTCGCACGCTCCAGCGGCGAGGGGGAGGTGGGTCCCGAAAGTTCTGCCCCTGGTCCCCAGCCCAGAGGGGGTGGCGGTGGTGCCGTGAGGCAGATGGGAGGAACACCTGGTGCATTTGCATTGCAGAGGCAGAGGGCACAGCAGGAAGCGAGCATCGCTTGTCTGCTGTGGGGAAAAGACATCCCCAGACCTGAGATGAAGTTTCTCGGGACAGTTTCTGTCTTCCCATTGCCGGCATGCCTCGGTGATTTTGGGGAAAGGAAGCGTTTGCTCACCCCTTCTGCCATTGTACTGGCAGCAGGGTGCGGGTCTGTGCCAATGCAGAGCCTGCCTCGGGGGCTGGGCCTGGGCTGTCTGGCTTGGTTGCTTGGGCCAGGGCCACCTCCCGGCCTACTGTTGGGTTTGGGGGCTTTGCTTCCCCCTTCTGGTCCTGGGCCACCTTTCTGTGGGCCAGGTCTGGGGTTCCTGATCCTTCCACATGGGCCAGGGCCCCCAAGGGCCTCTCTCTGGCTCCTCTTCTGCTGCTGCTCTTTCCGACAAGACAAAAAAAAAAAAAAAAAAAAAATTAAATTGAATAAAAAAGGGTGAAAGAGCTGGCAGCAGCTCAGAGGCATTGAGGAGCCAGGGATTGGCTTCAGCCCAAGTTGTTCAATAAAGGGCTGTGGCAAGACATTTCAGAAATTTTCTCAAAATTCTTTGAAGACTGTCAATGGACTTTTGATAACTATTGATGGACTTTTCTGTAGCAGGCCTGTTTCAGGACCAAAAGAAACTTTCAGATATGGCAAAGAGGAACATCTTCAGACCATGGACTTTTCCTGAAACTCAGCTGCTTGGACTTGAATTTTCTTTGCATTGTTTTTGCATTTTCTTATATTGTAAAACTGTTTTAGTGATATGATAGAATTTATGTTCTACGGGTGAAGAAATTCCCAGTGCATTCCACAGGAGCACTTGAGTGGAGTTTGATTGGCAACAGATAACCTGTCAAGTGTTTGTCTTTTTCTTCGGCGTGAGTACAGCAGAGAAAATTACAAACACTTTTTCCTTTTAATTTAACTAAATAAAAAAAGGTGACATGTCACAGACATCTTTCATGAAAAATCCTTTCTTCGGATTTTTCCTTGTGAGAAGCTGCAGTTTCCGCAACCAAAGTAAACAATGGTTATCTGCTGCTGTGGAATGCAACAGGTAGACCCGTGATTGGTCTCCTGTGGGTGTTTGGATTTCTTGACCACTCATGGCAGAGCTGGCTCTTGCTCTCTGTCTGAGGACAGATCCTTGTTATTCATTCTTTTCTATTCTTAGCTTAGCTAGCTTCCGAAGAAACCTTTCCTTTCTATTGCTTTTTAGTATAGTCTTAATGTAACATATATCATAAAATAATAAATCAAGCCTTCTGATCATGGAGTCAACATTCTCATCTCTTCTTCATCCTGAAAACCCTTGTGACCACAGTCACAGGCTGCACTAGCCTGCTGGGCAGCTCTTTCCTCTGCCTGGTATTTCAACAATTCAGCATGCACGTCCCGCCATAAATTTCCCAACTTTCTCGCGGCTTTATCATCATCTATGACTGCCTGCCACAACTTATTCCTAAATATATGGCACTCTGATAACCTATGCACTGTGTGAGGATTTTAAAACAGTCTTTGTGCATACTCATGAGCTAACAACCCATGAAGCTCTTTCTGCAAATCTATACCCTTAACCTTACGCTTTTATAAAAAGCTAGGAAATAAATCATATGCTGCTTGCCTTTCTTTATCCATGTTGAAGATAACAGCGCGCTTCTCGCAGCCCTTCAAGGCGTCGGCAGCACGTATCGGCCGGGGTCTCCGATGAGGTCCCCAGGGCACGGCACCTTCCCTTTTTCAGCGGTGCTTTTGCCGTCCTCAGCTGCGATAGGACCCGAACTCTGTTACGCCGCTCGACCGTGGCTAGTGTCGAAGAACGTCCGGGGTCACCATTTGTCGTGAACGGCGGAAGAAATGCCTCACACAATATGCGTGGATGGCAAATCCCAAAGTTTATTGAAAGCTCACACATATTTATATTGGTGTTAATGAAGCTTATACATATTGCAAAAGCTGAGCTCATTATTGGTTAAAGCACACTTAGATCAACCACACCTACTTCTACGCTCTAATGATTATTTTGTTTCTATGTTTGCATTCTTCTAGCTTCTCTACCTAGGATATCTACATTTTCTGGCAAGCGATTTTCTCCCCCGTCTTCCCGTTTCAGTGAAGGTCACTATGACCTTTGTCAGTGATTGGACACCGGTTACATAATCCCCAGCTTGTTTCCCCTATCCTTATCCATTGGTATCACATCGAAATGGCCTTTCTCAGCTAACCAATTATCCAAAAAGCTCTCTACACAATCCAGCTTCTGCAATTACTACATGTAATTTGATTTTATTCACTTGCCCCCTGTGTTTACAGTATTTATATTCAGCTACTCTAACAGCTGCTTTTTCATCCACGGTTTGGTAGGTATCCTATTTATGAGCAAGCAGCTTATTCTGACATTGTAGCATCACAATTTTGTTTCTCTAAAATACTTTGTTCACACAATAGTGTTTGTTTGGTCGGATGTATGTGATAAGCAGTCAAAAGAATCCATCCCCTTCCACCTAAACTCGTAACTTCTTTCCCTTTTGCAACAGGCAATTTTTGTAAACATTTAACCACATCAAGACGTTCAGCCTCTCCCAATTTTGCATTCCATGATTCGTGTAGTCCTGCAGCAACAGACCATTTCCTGGCTATTGAACTATAAGGCATATCTTCCCCTCCTGTAATGTCAAGCAGGGGTTTCTGGTCTTTCTTCTTTTTTGATTTAAACATTTTGTTCAAATCCTGTCAACTACACCATTTTTGTTCTGCCAAATTATGTGATCAGCAAAGGGATCAGAACAAAATGACTTATGACGCTGTTGAGTCAGAGACAGAATGAAAGACTCCAGACTTCATAAGGTGAATCAGAAGGCCAGTTTAATGAAAGTAGTGGGTCCTTTTACAATGTGACTTGCTAATGTTATAAATGATCAATCGAAAAGCCAAATTTATCAAAATGCAAAAAAGATTTTATTTTTTTCTGTGACCAAAATACGGTCCTCAAAAAACCCACAGCCAAAGAGACAGCATTGAGCCCGGGATCGGCACTGGGTGAACCTTGATCCAACCTCTATTGTATCAGATCTCCCTCTGTTCATGAGCGCCACTTCTTGCGGGGCTATTTTATACAGTTTTTTATGCCTGAGGCAGAGGAGTCCTGATTTCTTTTGTAACTCTGCATATTCAAGACAGTTTCTTTCACTGTGCAGAGCTGGACAATCGCTGTTTCCTGAGTGGTAGCCGGGGTAGCTGGTGTTGATCATGTCAGGGGAAGTCGCATACTCAGATGTATTTTTCTGGCGACTTCTGCTATCTCAATCGATGGTACCAGTTGGGTGATGATTGTCTATTGGGCGTCTTCCGATTACTCTGCCGCCTTCAGGAATTTTGAGATTTCAAAGTAGACGTCTGCCTCTGGGCTGCTTGCGGTCAGAAGCTTGTTTGGATTTCACAATCTCATAAAATACATTCTCTTTATAAGCGTGAATTATTTCATAACATATATTACGCTAAGGTAAGACTTGATTGGTGAAATAAACACGGGCAGGAGACCTTTCTCCTTTTTAATGCCTTTACTAAAAGTGATCCGCTCGGGTGGGGAGAACCAATGGGCCCGTGCTCATCCCGCCACTGCTCCCAGGAGCGACTCAGAAGAGGAGGAAGAGTGCATCTTTGTCCACCGGTCTGTGGGCAGAGCTGGGAGTTCTGTCTGCACGAGAGCATTGGGAAATTCCCTTAGTTTTATGTTCAACATTCAAGGTCCTCTGTCTAGGGTGAGGGGTAAAAAGGTCTTGGCGGATACTAGATTCTGTTCTTCACATCTAGACATTGCTTTGATTCATCAATTTTGTGTTGGCTTGTTGTTTTAGGGGTTTTTGGCTAGGTTTGGTGAGGGGTCCCTCCCGTTGCATGCTGGACCCGATGTCATTTGCATGCCGACTCGATGTCCCTTCCCCTTCATCATCCGGGTGCCATCTTCCAGGAAGCAGCAGGGCGACGCCCGGCTAAGGGAGCCAGCCAGCAGCTGCCCCTGCGGGACACGGCGACCCGGGCCGGTAGCCCCGGCATGGCCGGGACCCGCAGCTGGCTACTCTCTTAGCTGGGGGTGGGGGGGTTTTCTCGGGAAGGACTGAGACTTTGGCTGAGGGGTGTGGGGTTAGGCTCAGGTCCTCGCTCGCTCTCTTGCTCTCGGATCGGAGGAGAATGGTCGAATTGCCGCTACCACAGGGAGAATTCGCTGCCACTGTGGAGTCCAGTCCCTGTACTGCTTCTTCCTTACGGTGGGTGAGTCTTTGCTTGTAATAGCGGACATTGAACTGGGACCTTATTAACATCCGGTCGCAGTAGAAAGGACCCTCATCATCTAATCAGATGCCTCAGGGGAAAAAAACCTGGGACCCCAAACTCCTCCCCCTTCCCTGAGGGCGCGTCTCTCGGCTATGTGCCGCAGCTGCTTGCAGACACCTGGCTGCTGCTGTCTTGGACTTTTTCTCTACATTTTAACCCAGCACCCTGTGCCTGCCAGGACACCCCACGACTGCTGCTACGGCTGCGGAGTTTCTGCTACATTTTGTTCACTACCCTGGATGTGCCTGCCTCTGCCATTCCAGCTGCCGCTCAGAGGTTCCTGTAACAGCCCATTCTGCCATCCAGAGGGGCACTGAGAACGGCTGCCCCTGGGGGTTTGTAAAAGAAGCCTCTTTTCCATCTCTTCTGCCAGCTCGCCCACCATTACCCACATGCAGAAAGGCAGTTGACCGTGCATCACAGTACCCCCTGCAGCCACGGGAGAATCATTGCACCTGCCCCACCTGGCCAGGAGCCAACAGCGCCCCTGCCAGGTGTGACCATACCTACACCAAAGGGGAAAGTGCTTGGCAACCATGAGAAAGCTGTTAATTGGTTTCTGGTTTTCTTTGTTGTTGCTGCCGTTGTGGTTGTTTGGTTGCCTTGTTATACATACTAGTAAAGAAGTGTTATTCTTTTTCCCATATCTTTGCCTGAAAGCCTCTTAATTTCAAAGTTATAGTAATTTGGAGGGAAGGAGGTCATATTTTCTATTTCAAAGGAGGTTCCCACCTTCCTTGGCAGACACCTGTCTTTCGAACTAAGACAAAAGGGATTTCACTCTTATATTGTTACTTGTATAAAGGTACATGATCAGATGTTTATTTTTGAACTTTGTGGTCTGACATACCCATCTGCTGGCCAGGCTCCTGGGCATGTCAATCATGAAGCCCCTGTTTTCCTAAAATTGCATGTGTTGTTTTGAAAAGGTACATATGTTTAAAGGTTCACACAGTGGTCAACTTTGGTTCAGGCTCCACATAGGGCCTACCACATCACCTCCTGTGCATGGTATGACATGGTATAGAATAAACCCAGGGTCCTGGTCTTAACCCATCTGGCTGCTGCAAAAATTAATTCTTTCCTGGCCAGAATCAGGACACTCCTTCAAAGCAAAAGTGGCCATGGTACTTAGGTTTCTTTGTTCCTCTTTAGTTTTTACTTTCTCAACTCCCATTTGTGAAAAATGAAGTAGAAAATAAATAATTTTTGTAAAGTTTAATAAGAGATTAAGTAAGCAACAAAAAAAAAAAATCCGGCGCTGGGGTGCTCCTGGCCAACAGCCAAAGAACACTGCTGATGTATATGGACAGTGTTATCTTTATAGGTTACATCGCTGAGATACATGAGTATTCATGTGTTTCATGCATTATTCAAACATTCTTTTGAACTTTCTGATGTTTTGGAAACTCCTTTGCCTAGCTTCTTCACACTCTGGCTTATCTGCATGACATCCTGTGTGTCAGGTCAATATATTTTATTTCTTCTTGTGTCTCTATCCTGCTGTTTCACATCCTCTGATAAGGATTTAGTATGTCCTCCTTAAATTTAACATGGTATTCTCTAATTGTCCTCCAGTGCTCTGGTTTGTGTCAGGGTTATCTTATCACTTGGACAGGTTGGTCAGTGGATGGCCTTACACTGTTCTTCTTGGTTACACAAAAGCCTTTTTTACATCTTATGTTTTGCTAAGATCTATATCACAATACATCAATCACACTAGTGTTTCCATAAACGATACATAGATATTATATTCATTACACTACTATTTCTATGAGCAACGCAGTGCATACTTAAGCTAATATATTATATTATATTATATATATATATATATATAGCTAAAAAGAGTTATAATTGATACTATTTCTAAATAATTATAATCACTAGCAACATACATAAGCTAATACATAAATGTGAAAGCCAGTATTATCTGGTCATTTTTCACACATTTGACTGCCCTTTCCACTCCTTTTTCCTGCAGTTTCAAGCCTGACAATTCCTGGAACTTTTACTAGAAAAATTATGAATGAGGGAAGTTGAAAATTCTTTAATGAAAATGAATATGGAACATTGCAATGTATTTATGGATTTTCATTGTAATTTTGTCTGTGTGCTTTATTTCATGTCCATTTTTGTACTTTGGATTCCTCCTCTCATTTTCTTCCAACAAAACTGAGACAGACATGAAGATAAAAATACTCATTAGTTTGTCTAATAAGTATATTTCATCCTTTTAATTTAATTGTTCAATCTTTAGGTATAATTTACATTTTGTGTTTTGCTTTCATTTTTGCCATGTTTTATAACAGGAACAGGCTTCCTGGGTGTGTCAGTGTGATGACAATATGGTTCAAAAACTAGAAACAGATTTCAAGATGACTCTTCAGCAGCAGAGCACTCTAGAGCAGTGGGCGGCCTGGCTTGATAATGTAATGGTGCAAGCATTGAAACCATATGAAGGAAGACCCAGCTTTCCTAAAGCAGCACGGCAATTTCTTTTAAAATGGTCTTTCTACAGGTAGTCTTCTAAATTATTTTAGCTATTTTATTATTTGCTCAATAGTATGCCATAATAATGTTGAAAAAAGTTATATCAGACAATAGTTCCCAAGAAATGTAGAGCTTTTCCCCCACCCCCCAAAAGATCGGTGTTCTTAACATTAAACACAGTGATATGTGCAACTCAGCAGCAGATGAAATTATTCTTGTATATTGTTTTATAGACCTTGTGCAAGTGTAATGAGGTTAGAATTTTATCCGGATTTGGAAACATGCTATGAAATATTTTGGATTGAATAGTTATACAATTTTAAAGCCAATGTTTTACTATTAGTTATTAAAATACCATGGGTTCTATTTTTATTATGTAGGGACAATTTTTTTTTTTAATTGTGTAAAAAGAACAAGACAAATGTTCTATGTCATCTGCTACTGTATCAATTATCATAGTAAAGCTATTTTTTTTCAAAATGGTGCATGATAGCATCTACTTTGTGAGAGTATCATATGGATGTTTTCATCTACAATCTGTATTTTTCTACTATAAGGTATACACAAACTTATCTAAATTTTACAAGCTTAAAAATCATACCAATTAAAAACTTTGAACTAGGAATGGGAGCATAACAGACACAATATTTTGAAAGACCACTTTGTTTGAAATTAAATAACTTTAATACACTTTTGCTACTTAAAATTTTAACAAAGAACTTACTTTTGCTAAGTTCAGTTTTTACACGTGCTCACATATTAGTAATTGTGCATACACCAAAAAACCCCTTCCTGCCTTTTTGAAAATTTAGCTTCTCATTGTGTAATATGGTCTCTAACCATGCTTTCAAAAAAGGGGAGAGACAAATAATTGTCTTTCACAGACATTTCTTTCTGAAGACATCATAAATCAGATGGTTTTGAATAGCATTACTTTATTATTCTTGAAGTGTATATTCCATATGAATGATTTATTAAAGAATTGTGATATTTATTTCATATTTTCCCCCCATATTTAAATAGCTCAATGGTGATTCGAGATTTAACCTTACGCAGTGCTGCTAGCTTTGGCTCTTTTCATCTGATCCGCTTGCTTTATGATGAGTACATGTTTTACTTAGTCGAACATCGTGTTGCTCAGGCAACAGGAGAAACACCTATCGCAGTTATGGGAGAGGTAAGATAATACACACGAAAATGGATTGGTGAATTAAGCAATAAATTCAGATATGCATTTTCAGGTTTTTTAACATTTACATGGACCTATAGGATATTTTTTAATAATATTTGTAATCTGTTGTAGATTGAGTTGCAAATACATTGGCATCTTCAAATTTGGGTTATATGCCTTCATTCATGTTTCACACAAATGAAATGAAAGTAGCATGGAAGTACTTGCAGGATTGGGACATGGCATAATTTCATGCCTATATTTCAATGTATTTTGTTTAAAATAAACAGAGCAAAGTATAAATTCAGAAACACCGTGTCTTATATGCATTTATGGTATTTGCAATCTGAAGTTTTCCTCACTCTTTTTTTTTCAGTAGCACCCCTAACAATTAATTTTGTGTAAGTTGCTTAGGAATTCACATTATCTTAGGAGTTATCATCAAGGAATTGTACTTGTAAAGTTCTAGAAAATGGATGTGGACATACAATAGATAGTTCACCAGACTGAAGCTCGATGTTTTTATACTTGATGATCATTATATCATGTTTAATCTTACTGATAAGTTGTAAGTCACCTTGCATGACTTGATATATATATTTTTCCTCAGGATATATTAAAAAGTATAATTAAATATTATAAAAATATGTACATTTTCATAGAGATTGGAAGTCTTGGCTTAATTTGTAGTTTGATTAATCTGACATGTAAAAAAGAAATTACTTTCTGATTAGATACTTGAACTCTGCCATTACATTTATAGCAAAGTATTGGAAAAGTATAATATTGCTACATTCTTGTTTTCTTGACATAGTATATGTCAAATGTAATACTTGTGGTGTACTGTGGGACTTCCTAGAATGTTTTGGTGAACTTAAGACAGATATTATCTTAGAGAGAAAACATGTAATCTAAAATTTTGAGAGATGAGAGGGGAACAGGGAAGTTGTAAACATTCATTTAATGCATGGCTTCTTGTGTTTCTCTGCATTTACTGACTAGTTGAAATAAAATGGGAAAGACTAAGGCTAGTTTGACAAACACTTGAAGCCATTATGAACTGTGTTTATGGCTGAGAAAAAGTTTCCTTCTCTCCCATCCCCTTAGATTTGTAGATTGATTCTGGTACAAGTACTCAGACAGTCCTGTGGTTAACTGGATCAGAGAATTAATCCTGTCTGAAATAATCCCTTGGGCTATTTTTATTGGGTTAGGTCTGTCATGTTGTTCTTTGCATGGCCATGTGGATGACTTAAGGTGAAAGGATGGGTATGGGAAGGTGAGGAGGGAGTATATATGAGGGAACCTGGAAAGATAGGGCTGCTGCTGCTTATGCTGGTTTAGTGTTCACTGAAGTTTTATCTTTCTGTATTTCTGAAAAGGACTGAGTCAGGTATGTTTAGAAATATATTTATTTAAATACTGTACTCCTTTTATTTGAGATTAACGAATCAAATTATGCTCTGCAGCTTCTCATTTAAGAGAAGGGTAAAGGACTCAGACAAAGAAAGGGAGGAAAGAAGTTTGATTTTTTACTTGTGAGCAGCTTTTCACTTTATTTTTTATAAGTAAACTAGTCAGCATAATATACTGTAGTAACCATCAACCCTATTTTCAGTGGTGCCATTTATTTACTCTATGTATAGTTTTGCTACACTATAACTGCCTTAGTGACACACCATTTCAGGATAACTTTTAAGCAAGCTTTTGGTTAAAGTATTGCAGTTTAAAAATGGACACCGGTCATATTTTCCAGCATTCTACATCAGAAATATCTCACTCAAAGCAACAAAGGCCTTAACATGTCACCCTAAAAATGCAAATACATATGCTTAAGTTTATATCCTATTGTTTTAATTGCTGTCAATATTTTATTTTAATTTCCTTAATATGAACACAAATATAATGGAATGGAAAATGAAATTGTATACTATGGATGTGACTGCAGTCAAATGCATGCACTTTCATACTAGCCACAAGCCATTAGAGCATACTACTGGCTTTACCATAGATAATCTAAGGTCATGTTTGTGTAGGACTGTGCGCACAATTTTTATTGTTTATTTTGCAGTTTGGTGATTTAAATGCTCTATCCCCTGGAAATATGGATAAAGGTAAGCACTCCCAAATGTATAATTTTATATAGAACTAACATGTCTATTGGAGCAAAGCAAGTTCTTTTTTTAAAAAATATAGTTAAGCAGAATTGAAAGCTACATCATAATTTAAATTTTGTGAATATTACTATTATAGGGGTACAATATGCTATACATGATATATAGTATATTATAAGGACTAGAATACTCTAGGGCCTAAATAGTTTTTTTTTATGTCTATATTTTACACAAGAAATTTTCAAAATTTAATTGTATATTCTGGTGAGAGAGCTGAAGGGGATGGACAGCTGGATAAAGGAGATATGATTGGTTATTACACTTTCCTGTGTTTTCATATTTCATGTTATTTGCAAAATGAAGGCCTTTGTATTCAGATTTTTCCCCTTTGTGCTACTTTTCTTTTCTTTTCTTTTCTTTTCTTTTCTTTTCTTTTCTTTTCTTTTCTTTTCTTTTCTTTTCTTTTCTTTTCAGATGAAGGCAGTGAAGTTGAAAGTGAAGTAGAAGAAGAGATGGATGAAAATGGAGGGCCACAAGCCAAGAGGGAGAAAACAGACTTAAACCAAGCATTTCAGGTGGGCTGCTTGCAGCAGCCAGTGCTTGAGAGTGGAATAGAGCAGAGCCTCCTGAACCCAATTCATAATGAGCACATTGTTACAAATACTCAGACTATCAGACAATGCAGTGCTACTGGAAATACATATACTGCAGTCTAATATTGAAGTGCTCCTTAACTGCATTAGCCTTGTTGATGCTGGACTTAATGGGGGAGATAGGAGAATAGGTCTAAAAGTCATCTTATCAAATTTTAGCTGTGCTGAACATTACCTTTTATTGGATTGTGAAATAAAATGGGTGTATGCATTTTGCCAGATGTTTAAAAAAATTTTAAGCAAAATCATTTTACATTGGTTATTCAATATTGAGTTTTCGTAGTTTCAAGTGTCAATGAAGACTTTTGTCAAGCTTTTAATGTTAATGCTTTTGTCCTCTTAAAATTAAAATAACTTATTTTTTTCATAGTTTAAATATATTTTAATGCTAATTATTTCTCATAATGATTTCATATACATAGATTTTTAATTAGATGCAAAATATGAAAAGAAATACTTTCTTTGACATACTGGATGCATACTCATTTGACAGTAGATGCATCAAATCTGTTATAAAAGGTGCTTTTCATTGAACACAACTAGAAGACGCTATTTTCATGAAAGTGTGAGCATTCAGGGGGTATTTTTATCATAATGTTGGAGGGTTGGGAAGATCTAGTTTTCTTTCTGTAAGTAAGAAGTGTTTTCACTGCATTTACAAATGCAGAATAAGTGATAAAATTGTAACAATGTGGTAATGTGTACACTGTAGGCACACCTAATTATCTGATCACATGTAAACAATACAAGCTTCCTTTAAAATCAACAGCTCTGGATTATATTTGCATGCCAATTCCTCTGGTTTTGGAGACTACTGATTCTATTTTGAGACCACTGCACAGATATATCTGGTTGTCAAATGGTACTGTAGTTAATAGAAACTAAACCACAATAGAAGTAACTTGATTTTTTTTAAGTGTACATGCTACTTATGTTGAACTAGACATATAGGAAAACATTCCTTTTGGATGACTTTCTTCTATTCTAGGCCTGTTCCTACTATTTTAATTAGCTGCGTTCAAAAATGATAATTTATAGAATGTAAGAAATGTAGCAACCTGCATAATTTTCTTTTTAAAATGTGTCTCCTGATTAATAAAGTGAATTTAATTTTTTACAAAAACTTATTAAGGTAGTGTAACTGGCATGCCTCCCTTGTACTTATTCCCAATTGCATTAAATTTTAATAGGTGGCTAGATGGATCATTGCTATTTAAGAATGTACATCAGGGATCATTGTACCTCGGCTATTACATGGTGCCTTAAACAGAACTGAAACTAAGATTTAGTATTTTTTGTTATTTTTAATAACTCTTAAAATTTATTCAACAAGGTGTGCCTGTCACTTTCAAATTTCCTAAGTATTAGGGGCAGGTTGCATAGTCTTCAAAGAAATAAAGAGGGTTTTATTATTAAGTGATATTTATATCCCTCGTAAAATTGATATTAAAAATATTTTTTCTTGTTTCTAGTTGAATTTCACTTCATTACAAATAAAATTTGCTTGGGAACTTGAAAAGCAAAACTAGCTTTAATGCCAACTTCAAATCTTGTTAAATTAAATGCACCATAGTCATAAGCATGGTTATATTGTTTAAACTCTTGTCAGATTTTAATTTTAAAAATTCAGACTAAATAAATAAGCAGGTACATAATGCAGCACATATTTTCAATTTGCATATGTGGTAGGGTGTCAGTCTGATGCTAGGTTTTAATGATTATATTTTATAGTGATAGTTTATACAGTCCATATTAATTGATGTTAAACATTTATTATTTTTTCTGATTATTTTAAGCATTTTCATGATTTTTAAAGCAGACATAAATTTGCTAGGCTAAAATATTGAAAATAATTAAATAAAAGCAAAAAAGTGAAAGAAAGAATAACAAAGGTAATTTTATAGAAAGGACTGCATTAAAAATGAAGGGAGTCTCTTGTTTTATCTAGTGTGACTGTGGATTGATATTTTTTTAAAGTCATATATACCAAATGGTTAAACAGCATGTGACATGAACAGTGTATTTTTAGCAAAGAAATTTGTTGCTAGAGCTTTCAGATTAATCAAGAATGGTTATAGCTCAACTAAGAGGGCTTAATACTTTTTGGGGTACAAAATTATTTGTAAATTTCTTAGCAAAATTTGGAGGCAAACCCATCCTGCTCCATTCTATGTAGGCACAATTCCTACTTATGTCTGTGGATGTTTTTTGTCACAGCAAAAAGTGCAAATGAGGTTTGTATTAATTTCTCTCTAAATTCACCTGTGCACTGAATCCTCATAGGTTGTGTTCTCCCAAATATCACTGCATCCTGGGTTTTTTTCCCTTAGAAATCAGCACCTTTCACCAAAAATCCTAAAAACTAACCTATGATATTTGCTCCCTTTTATTTTGCATTATAATATTTTAAAAAATAAAATATAGTTGAATACTTAGCATTTTTCATTCTTAACATAGGGTGCCCTATGCTGTACTGATGGTCCCTATTGCCTAGTTTCAAATTTTGTGTTGACAAACTTTAAATATTTTTTATTGGTAGAATGTTGGATTTATTGTTGCTGAAAGAAAAGTATGGTTGTAACATGTAAATCTAGATTGCTAAGAAGAGGTGGGACCTGAACATCTTCTGAACAGTTAATCACTGTTCATGTAGTGCAAAAAGAAAACAAAATATATGCATACAAAGATAGAATGCATATCATGGATTCTAATAGCAGTTGTCAAAACAAATTTAAATTATTCCTTATTCAGATAACTGAATTAAGTTTGTATATCTATGCTTATCAACTGATTATTCTCTCAAATTTTAAAGTAATATTTTCCCCACTTTAACAATTATTTGACAGAATTAAGTTGCTGTAAGCTGCTCTGCTTTGCTTTTAAATTTACTGCAATTTAAATCAAACATACGCGCATGAAAAAATTTAGTACTTTTGATATTTGTTAATAGATGGGTATTGTTAATGATTTGAGAACAGAAATATGGATACCTCAGTCCAAATTATGTAGTGTGTAGCATGTGGCTGAATTGCCACTCTGAAGCCTGCTTAACTCTTTTAGAGCTCTAAAGAGCTGTAGCAAGCATCTACTGTCTAGACACTACAAGATAAGGGTTCACATCATTTGTGGATTTTACCCAATCTTGACGTGAAATTAAAAAATTATTTTAGAGTCGCTTCCCCCATTGGCATAAATTACTTAGTAAACAGTGTGGCGGAATGGGAATGGGTATTGTTGAATTACTTTTTCGTAACATGGGGCCCAATTTTCACAAGTTTAAATATATGAAAAGTTACATTTTCATATTTCTCATTGTAAATCAGTTTTTTTAAAAGCCCCCTCTTTTCAGTTATCTGCTTCTGTGTTTTATTATTATACTGTAGCATGCTTTGTGCATCTTTTTTTTAATGTTCCATTAAAAAAAACTGGATAGTACTCTTTAAATTGTTTACTTGCAAAATTATGATGTACAGCATTTCTGCCTTTAGTTCAAAAATGTGTAAAATACTGTGCTGGTGTACTGTCGCTGAGGAATGTATAGCTTTATAAAACATTTCAGTTTAAACTGAAGCATTTTTAAATGTCTGAAATACTGCTTCTGTTCAAAATATTTTCCACGGGGGAAGACCTGACCTGATATTTGTGGTTCTCACCAAATGATATCAGCATTGTTTAGAAATACATTTATATTAGTTAGCACTACATTGCAATCTAGCTTACTTTACAGAGTGGTTTTACAAAATGAAATAACATTTTATAGTCATGGAAAAAAAAGGTGGAAAAGTAACTTTTTAAATGATGTAAGTATTTTTTGTACTTTGTGACAGTTATTTCAGAGATTAAAACATTCTTTTGACAGATCAGTATAGATTTCTGAAAATTACATCCTCATCTGTAGAAAAAGAAAACTATCATGTCTGTGGTTTAAAAATAGGTCAATAAATGGTATTCTAGTATCTTTGCTACTTTGGTGATTAAAAAAATAAAAAACAGGAATAGAAGAATAAATACAAAGTACTTACTTAGTTTTAGCCTTAGAAAATTAATTTAATGTAATGCCTTGCATTAACCCTTTGAGCATTGTGAGGATACACTTTTTAGGTAATTTAATTAGACCACTGAAAATATTCTATATATTTAAGTAACTGATTGTCCTGCAGAATTTTTTTTTTTAATTTCTAAATTAAATATTTGCATGGTAGACAGAAATGTTTCTGTTTCAAAAGGCTTAATAGATTTAGGTGAAATTATTCACTGCCACCAATATGTGCTGTATGGTGCAAAACTATTTCTGCTATTTTATTTTCATAATTGCATAAATATCTGAAGAAATAAAATATTTGACTCTACAGTCATAGGTTGTTTACTTTAAGACCTCTTTACAATATGGAGGTTTAGAAAAAATGTTTGTACTCTTTTGGAAATATCTTCAGGCTGATATTAAAATACTTTAATACTGTAAATTAAAATCTTCACAAATAAAACCAAAACTATTTAATTAACAAGAAAATAAATTTTACAGAACCCTTGGTATGTTTGCAATCAAATTTTCAGCAGTCTATCTGATAAATAGACAAAAAGGACATTGTATTCATATTACTTTTAACAATCAGTCACTGTGATATGAACTAATGGAAAGACAGTGGTACTAGATTCAGCTTCCTCTACAGGGATGCAGTTTGGATGCCTCTTATTGAATGTCAGAATTTAAAAAGAAATAAAAACCAAACCCTAGAAATTGCACCTGCCTTCTGCTGTGTTGAAAAGTCCTTTGTTCTTACAAGTAGTACTTACCAGAACAAGGGAACAAGTTCAGAAGTGAGTACAGAGTTGTTGAAAATTATAGATAGAAATACCACCTTACTTAGCTTTTCTACTGGTTGATGGCAGAAGCAATCAACAACAGTAGGTGCAAATGCATTTTATTCAAATCTAGCTGAGTGAAAAAAGTCTCATTACATTTAGTGGAATTACATCACTAATATAGTGCAAGTAAGTTGTAAAGATTTCTAGTAAGTTAATGCAAATTCATGCATAATTATAATGCAATACTCAAAGGGGTTTAATTTAACAATCTTTTATTCATAATTTACTGTAAATGCTCCCCAGTTTGCCTGCCTTGAATATTGCTGCTAGTGATTCTAAATGTGAGCAAACCTAACTGTAATTTACCCATTTTACTTAAGAAAGAGTAAAAGCCACTTACAAAGTGACTGCCTAGTTTTTGTTTGAGGAAAATATCCCTCAGTTTGATCATTTAAACTTTCGTGGTTTATTCTATTTTTTTTTCTTTTAAAAAAGAAACTCAGCAATTAAAATGTTGGGACTGGAAGCCCTGAGTAATTAAAGTTTTTGTAAAAATTGTTCTTCACTATAGAGAAAAAACTCTATAACAAGACTATGAGCATCAAAATGACCCTCACTTAAATCAGAATCAGGGAAAGGCTCTTATGTTCTTAAGTGCTTCCTTGATCATGTTGCAAATGTCTTCAAGAATTTTCAGCACTGGGTGAACTTTAAAATAATAAATATTTGAAAATAATTAAGACTGTAGAGGGACAACCTCCCTTGATTTGGGTTCACCAGGTATATTTATCCATTATCTTTTGACTCGCTGATAAGAGGGTCTTTTTCTTTTAGATTTTGTTACGCAAAGAATACTATAGGGTTCTCAAATACATTGTTAAAGTGATTGTTCTGTATTTAAACATTAAATATCATATTGAAGTAACCCAATAAACCAATTTAAATGTAAAAAAAATATAATTATGCACCAAAGCAAGTTTCTCATCCTCACTGAAAATTTGGATTTACAGTAATGACCAATGAGGCTATTGAATAAACTTTGAGTGCCTTTCAAACACTTAGGAAATTTTGCCTCAGGTGGTAAACTGTAATTAGGTTAATTCTAGAGCTTGCCAATCAATAATTCTGTCATCACTCAGGGCTTTCTTAGCTTCTAGAAAACTTACTTGGTTCCATTTATTTTCTACTGTATTTTTTTAAGGTGCCATCATCTAAATTTCACTTAGTAAGTGGCAGTTTACATTATTCAGTACCACAGGCACAGAAATGTAATAACACTAGGAGAAATTGAACTTTTGCTTTCCTATTTACTACATACATTATGTAAATTAAGAAAACAACTTTTTTGTAGAAGGTGCATGTGACATAATGTAGTTTTGCAGTTTTTTAATTTGTTGAACACACTTTTTAATTATTTAAGGAAAACCTCTTTAGAGAATAATTTGATAGGATTTTTTGTATAATGTGCTTGATTTTGTAAATATGTATTTCCTGATGTGATTTTTTTCTTTTTTTTTTTTGTGAGAAATGGTTAATCTTTTGGTATATCATGTCCTCTCAAAATTGGAAGGAGATAATAGTTTGTGGGCAATTTGTATTGTGTACTGTACAATAACTAGGAAACTTTTATAACTCTAAAAATATATATTAACTTTTAGTGTGTTGTTTTTAAAAATAATGGCTGGAACATGCTAAGGACGGTAGGATTTTTCTGAATATTTCAGACTTGAACTCAGGCTAGTTTTCTTGTGTTTTTCAAAATAAAATTGTGTATTGTCTTCTGAAATAAATAAATTTGTTTTCCTGTTACAAACATTTGACATTTGAATTGTTTTGGGGTTTCTATAATTAAATACTTTAGATTGCAATACTAATGAATTTGGAAGAAAAATTATTTCAACTTTATTTAAATCATAAATGGAAGTTTCGTTCAACCCCCCTGCAGTGCTATAATATAGTTCCCATAGCATACAATACGGCAGAAATGGTGGAAATTCAGGGATGCAAGTTATTGTAAGAAGACAATAGAATATGATGGGTTGCACCTCAAAATACCATTTTTATTACTTCTGCAAGGTGATTTTTCTGCACAGTGTTGATATTACCAAGCAAGTCACAGTCCATATCAGGTTATTTTAAATGTATTTAATTTGCCTCACCTCAGGCAATCGCCTCTAATGTGTAAAAACACATATAGTCCACAACAATCTAAACTGTGTCAAAAGCCTAGACAAATATAAAGCCAATTATTATTCCACAAATGAACCCAGACACTTAAACTGATGCCTTAAGTTTTACCTTTCATATTTTTCAGATTCTGTGCTGCCTTGGTGTGTAGTTCTGAGCTTCATATTAAGTGTTAGTAAGTTCTCTTCACAGGGTGGGTAGACAAAACAATCCTTTTCCAGCTTGAGAACCAAAGACAACTGTTACAGCCTCAGGCCCAAAAAGCATAAACAATGGTGAACTGAAGAGAGCAAATAAGGAGGATGGGACTTCATAACCTGAAGCTGTAATTGGACAAATAACCCCAATATGTAAACGGACCAAAATTTATAGAAGTTTGAAACCATGTGACTGGTCGTCCATTTTGTGACCATTTTGCGTCCATCTTGGGTGTAGCCCTGGCCAGGGTCTTGTACTGCCCAAGGTGTATCCATTAAGGCCTTTTAATAAATACCTACTTTATTATTTTAGCTCTGTCTAGTGTCTGTTCCAGGTCAGCCTCTCAAGGCATCAAAACCTTTATCTCTTTCTGGCACTGTTAATGTTATGCCAAATAGAGTTGCTGTGTTGACTTGATGCTGTTATTCCTAATCTTGTTCCAAATTTCACTAAATACCATTGTATGTATTCTTCCCCAATAACTGGATTAGCCTAAGGATATTAAAAAAAACAAACAAAAAGAAATCTTGCCTACAATGTGGTGCTCTTGACAGTTTGTTCTGAACAATTTAATTAATATAACTGTTTTCCTAAGGAAATACTATGCACCCAAAATCTGAAGCTGTCTTCACTACTAGAGTTTAATGCATAGTCAGACATACTTTCACAGATTTAGTTGGAGTGGTGTTTAACAAGATGTTGTCCCCAACTGTTCTCTCTTTCCAGCTTGAAGTTGCTGTTTCCCATGGTGAGTGTGATGTGAGTACAGATGATGTGAGTAATACCTTTGTTCCATAGCTTGGGAAGTCTTTAAAGCTTCCTAAGGTGTTGTAGTAGTTCAGTTAGAGGAACAAGAAAACAAGTGGATGATGACAGGCATTTATTGAATTATTGAATGATATAGGTTGAAAGAGACATTTGGAGGACTCTAATCACAGAATCACAGAATCACTAGGTTGGAAGAGACCTTTAAGATCATCAAGTCCAACCCATGCCCTAACACCTCAACTAAACCATGGTACCAAGTGCCACATCCAATCTTTTTTTAAACACATCCAGGGATGGTGACTCCACCACCTCCCCAGGCAGACCATTCCAGTACTTTATCACCCTTTCCATGAAAAACTTTTTCCTAATATCCAACCTAAATTTCCCTTGGTGCAGCTTTAGACTGTGTCCTCTCATTCTGTCAGTTGCTGCCTGGAAAAAGAGACCAACCCCCACCTGACTACAACCAGCTTTCAGGTAGCCCAATCCCCCCCACTTCCTGAGCATGGCCTCTATTTGTGTTTGACATCTTTATGGGGTAAAAGCTTCCTAATATCTAAGTGGAATTTCCTATGTTTCAGCTTGGGCCCATTGCCTCTTGTAATTTCTTCTCTTTTGAAGACTAAATGATCCCAGCTTTCAGCCTCCTCTTTTATGCCATACACTGTAAGAGCTGAAATGAGGGATGCGGGACTCCAGGCGGCTCTCCAAAATGCAGTTTATTCCATCCAAGAGGTTACAGCAGTGCAGGGTCGTGGGCGACAGAGCCTGTGCCTACAGCTGTCAGCTCCAGCTGCAGGCAGGCATGGAGACCCTTTGGTTTTGGTTACATTGCATTATATACTTTTCTTTGCTTAGCATCTTAATACAGTAGAACCAATCTATACCTTAACTATTATCTATAGCCTATCATAACTACTATAATTACCATATTCATGTTACTATTCTCCAATCACTAAAAGTTAGTACATTACAGTTTAAGCTAGAAGTTGTTTTTCAGTTTTCTTGCAGTGGAAAATTCTGAGACCATTTTTCTACTTGCCACATCGGCAGGCTTGTTTGCCTGTGCTATCTTCCTGCTTGGTAAAAATATCTTCTCGTTTGAGGTGGGTTTATCCTTTGCTCTAAGTCATAAAAACCCCTTCTAACTAACATACCCTTTGCCTCCTTGGTTAGCCAGTAAGACTGGCTCAGCAATTCTTTTCTTCTATATCAAAACTTGCTTCCATCTCTATTCCTTCATCAGACTCTACATTTAAAAATCTTTCTGCTAAGCATACATATCTGTGAGACTTTCTTGTCAAACTTTCATCCTTCCCAACAATACACCCCAGCCCCCTGACCCATCTTGGTGGCCCTCTGCTGGGCTCACTCCAATATGTCAAGTCTTTCTGGTACTGGAGAGCCTAAAAGTGGACACAGGACTCCAGTTGTAGTGTCATCAATACTGAATAGAGGGGGGAAAATAGCACTTCTCTTAACCTTCTGGTTACATTACTGCTAATACATCCCAGGATGCAGTTGGCCTTGACCACAAAGACACACTGTTGGCTCATATACTAATTGTCCACCAGGATCCCAGTGCTACCTAACAAGTTCTATTTCTTTAAAAAGGAGTCTATGCATCAGGGGAAAAAGATGTTGGAAAATTCTTCTAACTTTAGCACAATAGTGCATGATCCCTATATCCGCAGTTAATGCTTAATTTTGCACCATACAGTGCTTAGTACTGATGCCTAAAGAGGCTACCAAGAACAGTTATATACTAACGCAGTACAGAATATGGAAAATACTTAAGCTAAAACTTAAGGCATCATTTCCCCCCTGTAGAGGCTTGATATGGCCTCTACCTTGTCAAGTCTCTATTCTAAATATCTACTAATAATAGGTATTTAATAATAGATAAATATCTAACAACAGTAAATATCTAACCATAGTACATATCTAACAGTAATAAATATCTAACAATAGTAATGTTTTGCACAGTCAGCTATCATGCAAAGAAGAATAATGATAATTATGAACAGTTGTTTAGGCACAGAAGAGGAATAATTTAAAACATGTTTTCATATGCATCAGTCTGTTTTTTCAGTTGTTTCAGGAGCAGAAGCCTTCTTAAAACTGGAGCAGTGAATTCAGGGTCCTTTGCCAGCAACTTTGAATGTGGTGAGGGTAGTCAGCAGAACTTGGAACAGTCCTCTCCACTTGGCTTGTAGAGGACCACTGTCCCACCACTTAACATAGACCCAGTCTCCAGGTTGGAATGGATGTGCAGGTGTGTCTAGTCCTATGGGTCTGGATAGCACAATGTAATTCTGGAGCTCCTGCAAAGTGGAACCTAAAGCCATTAGATATCTCTGTAAATCAAGTTTCCCCTTCATGTGAATTTCACCTGGAATATGTGGAATCTGATATGACCTGCCATATAATATCTCATAGGGACTGATGTTATCCCTCCACCTTGGTTGTTTGCAGGTTCTCAGTAAAGCTATGGGCAAGGCCTGAACCCATGTCATGGATGTTTCTTGACAAATTTTACTAATCTGTGTTTTGAGAGTCCCATTCATATGTTCAACTTTACCACTCGCTTGGGGTCTATAAGGTGTATGCGGATTCCCAAGTAATTCCCAAAATCCGGCTAACTTCCTTAACCATGGGTGCAGCAAAGTGTGGTCCCCTATCTGATGATATCCCCAAGGGAACCCCAAACCTCAGAATTATATGATTGAGCAAAACTTTCACCACTTCCTTGGCTGTGTTAGTGTGACAGGGGTAAGCTTCCAGCCATCCACTGAAGGTGTTAACTAATACCGGTATGTACCAGTATCCCTCTTTGCACGGTAACTCCGCAAAATCTATTTGCCAGTAATCTCCAGGAAGATCCCCTGCCTTTGTTACTCCTAACACAACTCTTTTCCTCGTGTAAGGGTTGTTTTTACAGCAGATTTCACATTTGCTCACTACTGATTATACAATATCAATCATTCCCTTTCCTATTACTACCTTTTTTAGATGTTTCAAAAGATTTTCAACCCCAAAATGTGTGTTTTCATGTTCTCTCTGAGCTAGCTCCCAAAGGATCAGGGGTGGGACTACAACCTGATTCACTGGTGTAACAGCCCATCCACTTTCTGTGATCTCAGCTTTAAGAAACTTGATTAGTTTGTGGTCTGCTTGGTCATATTTTGGGGTCAACCCTGACAAATCAACCTCTTTTTGTAGAATTACTGCGAGAATACCTTTTTTGCAATTCCTCTTGCTGCTTTATCAGTGTCACGATCCGTCCTTACGAACGGGTTTCGTGATGGTTCATTAATTGATCTCAGAGTGCAAAAAAAACCGACACGGAAAGAGGATTTGCAGTAATAATCAAAAACAAATGCATCTTTTATTGAATGACCACAGCAAATGCAATAGAGGGATTAAGGGAGAGAAAAAGAGAGAGAGAGAGAGGGTGGGGGGGGGGGGGGATATAGCTACCAAACGTAGAGACAAAGTCCTTTGGTCTAGTCCAGTCAAGGATCCGCCTGTTATGTCAGGGAGATCTCAAAATCTCTAGCTAACTCAGAGGTTTTTATTATGATAGCTCTATTGAAAATTGAAAGGGGGGAGGGGAAACAGATACAATAAAGAATAGATGTAACAGGTAGTCTATGTTTTCAGCAGTAAGTGAGAGCCATTGTCTTCTTGGTCCAGCGATCAGGTAGTGCTTGGCAAAATCTCAATTTGGTCAGGTCAGCTCTCCCCCTCCCCCGTGTTTGGGGTTTGAGTCTCAGTCTTTGGGAGGACGGGGAGCTTTTCCATATAGGGGTTTCATGTCTCAGTCCTTGAGAGGGGGCTTCGTCCATCTCAGTCCATCCGTCACGGTGGTTGAAAAGCAGATGAGGGATTCTCCGTGGGGGACCACCAAAGGTTGCCTGGAAAGACCATTTGCCTCAAGAGGTGGGGGAAATTCATGAGCTATTGGAGCAGGAACCATGAAGCAGGTGCAAGCATTCAGGGCAAGTCGCCTCTCTTTACCAGGCTCAGTGTTCCATGGCAGCAAACACACCTGCAAACAGTAGCTTGGCAAACCAGCAGGGTTCTCAGGATCTTGGTGAGCAACCATCTCAAGCAAGGCCGGAATTCCAACCAGTGTCTTTTCAGTGGTCCTGGTTTCTGTCTTTTCACAACGATCGTGAGGCAGATGAGAGGAACTTCGGAAAGAGACTTACAATCAGCAAAGCAATTTCCCAGTTCTGGAGTGGTTTTCCCATTTTGGTGACCTCTACAATGCATGATAGCTACTTCTGCAGGTTTTTTAATGCTCTCTAAGAGGGCGAGTATTTGTTCAGCATGCTTGATTTGATTGCCTTGAGTGTTCAGAAGTCCTCTCTCCTTCCAGATGGCTCCATGGGCGTGGACAACACTAAATGCATATTTAGAGTCAGCCCATATATTTACCTTCTTTCCTTTGCTCAGGTCTAGGGCTCTTGTCAGTGCAATCAGTTCAGCTTTCTGTGATGACACATCTGCTGGCAGGGCCTTTGCCTTGATCACCTTATCCTGCATGGTCACTGCATAGCCTGCCATCCACCTATACTTTATCATGAAGCAGCTCCCATCTGTAAAAAGCTCCCAATCTGGATTTTCCAGGGGCATGTCCTTCTGGTCTGGTCGGCTGGAATAGACTTCTTCAATTGTCTGCAAACAGTCATGTTCAAGCACATCATCAGTTAAGGAAGAGGACAGAAACATGGCAGGGTTAACAACAGAAGTTGTTTTCAAGGTAATGTCATCCTGTTCTAATAACAGTGATTGATATTTAAGCATTCGATTGCCAGACAGCCAATGTCCCCCCTTTAGTTCAGGTGCAGCTGCTACAGCATGGGGTAATGTCCTGGTTTGAGAGGAAGTGAGTTTTTTGGGATGGAGATAGTGTGTTTTTTGGGATGTAGATACACTACAGGATGTTGCCCAAGGATGAGTTTTTGGGCTTCCTGGATCAAGATGACAGTGGCTGCCACAGCCTTCAGACACCCTGGCCAGCCTTGGGCAACATTGTCTAGCTTTTTGGAAAAATAGGCCACAGCCCTCCGTTGGTTCCCAAGGCACTGTGCTAGTACTCCCAAAGCCACATTCAGTCTCTCATATGTAATAAGTTCAAAAGGTTTAGTTAAATCTGGCAGTCTCAGTGCTGGAGCTGACATTAAAGAGTGCTTCAGCTGTTTAAAAGCCGCTCTAGTGTTTTCAGTCCATATGATAATTCCTTTTTCAGCTGCTTTTAATGCTCCATATAGGGGTTTTACCAGCAGTCCATAATTTGTTATCCACAAATGACACCAGCCTACCATTCCCAGGAAAGCTTGCATCTCTCTCACGGTATGGGGCTCTGGCAGTTGACAGATGGCTTCTTTCCATTCTTTGCTGAGCTGTCAGTGTCCATGAAAGATCTCAAGCCCCAAATAAACTACTGCTTCTTTGGCAATCTGTGTGTTGTCTTTAGAAACTCTGTACTCACTCTGTCCCAAGAAGTTTAAGAAACTTACGGTAAATTGTATATGGTCATCTCTGGTTCTAGCCGCAGTCAGGATGTCATCCACATATTGAACAATATCTCCTTCAGGCTCCTGTCTTTTTCAGTCTTCTAATTCCTTTGCTAGCTGGTTTCCAAATATTGTTGGGTTATTCTTGAAACCTTGGGGTAAAACTGTCCAATTAAGTTGACTTTTCCTCCCTGTCTCAGGATTTTCCCACTCAAAAGCAAAAAGCTTTTGGCTGGTTTTGTGTACAGGAATGCAGAAAAAGGCATCCTTCAGGTCTACAACAGTAAATCACCCTAATTCATCCATCAGTATGGTCAAAAGGGTGTAGGGATTGGCCACCACAGGGTGTATGTCTTGGTTTGAAAAGACAGGTGTCTACTAAGAAAGGCAGGAGCCTCCCTTGAAATGGAAAATGTAAACTCCCTCCCTCCAAATTATTATCATTTTGAACTTAAGGGGCTCTTGGGTAAAGATATGGGAATAGGAATAACAGTTTGCTACTAGGAAAATTAAAAATACAAATGTAATAATACAAAAAAAACCCCAAACAAACCACCAACAGAGCCAGAATACGACCTGACACCCTGTTGGTCAGGGGGTTGGTAGCAGTCTGATTATAGCAGTCTGATTAAATGGTGTATGCAGTCTTCCTGGAGTGACAGATGTGATTCTGTTGAAGCAGTGATCTTGTAGAAGGGTGTAGTTTTCCTCTGAAGGTTTAGTGGTGGTGTAGATATGTCTGGTCTTCGTCTGGGAATCCAGCGGAGAAGAAAGTTGCTCCTCTGGGAATCCAGTGGGAAAAGGCTGTCTCTGGTGTTCTGAATATCAGATTATATCTAGGTAGGAATGCTTGGCTCCTTCCCCTAGGCAGAGCATCTCACAATGGGATGGTGTGTGGTATTTTCAGGGTCCCCAGGACGAAGGAGAAATTGAGAATCTGACTCCATGTTCTTAGAAGGCTAATTTATTCTTTTATGATATGATATGATATATTATATTACGCTATACTAAAACTATACTAAAGAATAGAGAAAGGATACTTACCAAAGGTTTAACAAGATACTAATTAAAACTCGTGACTGACTCCTCAGAGTCCCAACACAGCTGGACGGTGATTGGTCATTAAGTAAAAACAATCCACATGAAACCAATCAAACAACCACCTGTTGGATAAACAATCTCCAACCACATTCCAAAGCAGCAAAAAGAGATATAATTATTGTTTTCATTTTTCTCTGAGGCTTCTCAGCTTCCCAGGAGAAGAAATCCTGGCGAAGGGATTTTTCAGAAAATATGACAGTGACAGATGGTGTAATTTTATCAGTCATGCACTGAGACTTAATGGCTCATTAACAGAAGATATCTCCCTGGAGGGAGGATTGGTAGTGGAAGAGATAAAGAAAACTGCCCCACTTGGTTTTAACAGGCGGCCTAATTAACAGAAGATAACTGCCCCACCTTTAACAGAGTGACAGGGGTTAGGTAGAAACATATTACCCTTCCAGGGGTCCCAACAATGTCTCATTGTTCCCCTTCATCTAGTCTTCTTGGTAGTGAAAGTTACCTGTCTCCTGCTGCTGCCGAAAAGTATAGAATCCAATGGATTAATATACATTTGGGTGAGATGGGAATGCCCATGTGCCTCCCTTGGGGAGGGCAAGTTTGACACTGTCCCTTGCAACACTGTAGATCTGTTGCATCAGGGTGCAGTGTTCTGGTGCAGGGTCTGGGGACCCCTTTGGGGGGGGGCCTTTGATGGTCCATGACACCCCCTCTGCTGTCCTTCATGTGGATTTGGCTTTTCCTGGGGTGAAGGGGCCTCTGCAGCTGGGCTCTGCATCTGGAGGATGGGTGTTCACTGCCTCAGACCAGAGTCTTTTCCACCACACACTCAAAACCTCTCCTCTTCCCCCCACCCTTTGGTGTGAGGGTCTGTGCCAGCCTGGCAGCTGATAGCCATAGGGCTGAGGTCTCCACTCCGAAGGTACTTGATCCCTCTGCAAATGCATTCTTCTTCCCTGAGTCACTTTATCTTATCTTCATCAATGAGCTGTGTAGGGCTCTATTCAGGGTTTTGGTGGTTTTCTCTGCAGCTTTTATAGAGTTTTGCTATAATAGGCAAAAGTCATTCATGAAGATGTTTAAGCCATAAATTATAACATTTCAGTCTCTGACACCACAGAAGAATTTATCTGTTCTGCCTATGAGCTGGTGCATAAATCAGGGCATTTTCCTCCTCACATGAATTGGTGAGATAACCCAGGCTGGATATCTGTCTGTTAGTGAGTCATCTCTGGTGCCAGGGAGGTGAGATCCCTTGCTTGGGAGCAAGATGTAGGAAGAGAAGTTGCTGGAATTTATGACTGACAGACACTTCACTTTATAAACTATAAAAGCTACACAAACTTTCACAAAATCAGAAGTCTTCTGTACACTAATGTGTAGGGTTGCTCCTCGAAGTTTGGATGCAAACTCCATGGTTACTTTTCTGGGAATTGAATGAAAGGACTCTATGTGTACTCCATCATCAATTTGGTGGTAAGTTGCATTGACTCCTAATCTATACTATTTCTTTGTTAGCTGTAATATAGGTACCTCTATCGTGCACTGTATTTGTATCTACTAGTAGTTCTTTTATTTATCCAGTGTAGTAAGTCTGTTTAAAGTCTTCTGTCTGTTAATCTTGTGTCTATTCAATAAATAATGTATTTTATAATAGACCTAATCGGCCATTCTTAAGAACTTGTGAGCAAGATCGATTTGGGGTGCAGATCACCTCAAAAAATAGAGCTACTGCCAGAAATCTGAGCCGAAGGCAGGACTCGTCTAAAAGCTCCCATCTCCATTCATAACAACAGCAAATATAAAATGGTGTAAGATGATTCAGTTAGCGATATTTTCTGACTTCCACTGATGCACTGGAGTTCTTTCTTTAAAGCTATTTTCTTTTTAGATCTAGTCATTATAATCTCTTCCTATTTTACAATTAGCACTGATGTGATAATGCAAAATTAATCTTAGAGAGGCACTTTCCTCTTGTTTTAGACTTACATATCTAGCTTTGAAAAAGATAATGATATTTTATAGGGTTTTTATGAGGTTGTAACAATGGGAAAAAGCATTTGAGGGTTCAAGACTCAGCAGGAGGCTTCAAGCCATGATTTAACATCTGGATAACCTTTCATCACAAGAAATTTTTAAATCTTCCCTCCATGCTATTTCATTTATTTTATCTGGAAATTGATGACTATATGGACTTAAAGATACCTGTAAAACTTTTCATTGTACTGATAACCGAGTTATACCTGGGATATTTGGAAATTGCCTCAAAGTGTATATTTTTTTATCTGTGTCAATCTTGTAAGAAGACTGGATTTGTATTAAATGAGTGATTGGATAATTTGATCAGCTAAGAATGACAGTGCTTGACTTGTAGTAATTCCTATTCAGTTCTGATGAGATGGCCCCCTTCCTTTTTTCTCCATGCTAAGTAAAAGTAAACAGAACTGGTACAGAGGGGTCTTAAACACCATTTTGATTTTTACCAGGTCCACTCTCATTTCTGGAATGTGAGAAATGACTGCTCACTTTAAAAATTTTAAAAGGTTTATTAAACCTTTACAAAAATATAACAAAAGGACTAAATAAGGAAAAACAGGCCCGGGAGCTGCTCTCATGGTTGCCGACCATGTGGCTGGCTCATCTTCAAGATGGATGCTTGTGCTTGGCCTTTTATAACCCAGGGGGATTGCATCAGCCAACCCTGGCCCCTGCTAAAGTCTGCCAGTGTGGCATTCACATTTTTTGGAAAAATCCCTTCGCCCAGGATTTTTCTCCTGGGAAGCTGAGAAGCCTCAGAGGAAAAGAAAAACAATAATTATCTGATTTGCTTCTCCTGTGTTTTTCTCCTTTGGAATGTGTTTGGAGATTGTTTACCAACAGGTGGTTGATTAATTGGTTTCTGCTGTGAGTTGTTTTGACTCAATAGCCAATTGGGGCCAAGCTGTGTTGGGACTCTGGAAAGAGTCACAAGTTTTCATTATTATCTTTTTAGCCTTCTGTAAGTATCTTTTCTGTATTCTTTAGTATAGTTTAGTATAGCATTCTTTAATATGATATAGTATCATAAAATAATAAATTAGCCTTCTGAGAACATGGAGTCAGATTCATCATTCCTTCCTTCGTCAGGGGGGAACGCAAATACAATATGTCAGTCAACCCTTCTTCACTGTTTATTGGTGGAGTCTGCTTTCTTGCAACTTGATTGGAGGGTCAGGTGTTGTCATGCTCCCCTCCCCCAGCAACAAGTTTTGGTACATGCCTTCTTTCTACCTGTCCTAGATGACTCAGGCTGTCTGATGGTAACAATACAGGGGGAGGGGAAAGGGGACTATGGGGAGAACAGAGGACATCTAAACAACAGACTACAATAACGTAATTATACATCAATAAAGCTTCTCTTCATATTCACACAGTATTCATCCCTTAATTGCGAGAGCAAATCATATTATCCATCTATAAGACGGAACAATCAAGGATAGAGGTGCTACAAATATAGTTTAAAGGTTGACCCCAGCAGGTAGTCAAACACTCACCCTGCCTCTTGTTCACTCCCTTCTCCTGCCAGATGGTGAAAAATCAGAAGGAAGGCAAGAAGACTTATTGATTAAGATAATGACAGTTTAATATGGAAAGCAAAAGCTGCATGTGCAAGCAAAGCAAAAAGACATTCATTCGCTACTTCTCATTGGCAGGCAGATGCCCAGACACTTCCTGAAAAGCAGGGCCTCAGCACACATAACAGTTGGTTAGGAAGACAAATGGCATTACCACAAATGTCTGCCCCTTTCTCCTGCTTTCCCTGAGCTTTTATTGCTGAGCATGGTATGGAATATCCTTTTGGTCATCTGGGGTCATCCATCTTTACTATGTCCCTTCCCAATCTCCTGCCCACCTCAGCCTACTTGATGTGAGGAGACGGGGAAAGAGAAAAAACACTGATGCCGTGCAGGCACCATTCAGCAACAGCCAAAATATTCATTTGCCACAAATACAAAGCACAGCACCATATGGGCTGCTATGAATAAAATTAATGCCATCCAAATCAGATCCAGTAAAAAGGTCTGGAGGACCAGGCATAAGCAGGATTTGTCTCAAACATTCTGACTGTTATGACAAAAAAAGTGTGATCTGAAGAGATGGTCCTGCAGAGAGGAATTTAAGGGCTTGTTAGCCAACACTTTTGAGTCTAAATAGTGGGCTAGTTGCCAGAGTTAAGGCTACTATCCAATAACAGCCTAAGAGTCCCCTGACATGTGGTCCAGTGTCTTTGTTCAGCCTGAATTTATAACTTACATCTATCAGGGTAACGGGTCCCTGGCCGGGTAATAATTGATATAGACTCCATATATTTCACAGAAGGCTGATAATTTTTATTAAGAAACCCATACTTTTATAGACAGTTACAATACAACTGGATCTAATTGGTCCTCTAATCAAAAAAACATCACCATTGGCTAATTAAGAAACCACCCTTTGGTAAACACATCTCCAAAACACATTCTACATGTTCACAATACCAGGTGCAGCAAGTTAAGAATTGTTTCTCATTCTTTTCTCTGATCTTCTCACAGCCTTTCCCAGAATGATGCCTAGGAAAATTCTGTTTCTCTCTATGGCCAGAGAGCTGCTGCCACAAACATCATGCCCCCTACCAGTGGGTTCTGATAAAAGGTAATTTAACCCTTCTCCTCATTCTGTGGTTTCTGTGATGTTTATTTCAGAAGTGCAAAGTAAGGAGTTGTCTTAGATGTATTTCAGGGAATCAAATCACATCAGTGCCTTGAAAGATGTCCGTGGAGAAGGGAAGGTAGGCTGACAGAAGGAGCTGAAAGAGAGTGGGCATGAGGTGGTGTCACAAATGAGTGGTTTAGGTCATTTAAAGAATCACCAGCAAAGGCATCAGCAAAAGCAGGTTTAACTAAAATTTACAAAAGTGCAACAAAGTTCAATGGCAAGGTTCACTCTATTAATTCACAGAATCACAGAATCAGATATGTGCTGAGTTGGAAGGGACCCACAAGAATCACCAAGTCAAATTCCTGGTCTTGCACAGGACCATCCCCAAGAGTCACACCATGTGCCCAAGAGTATTGTTCAAACGCTTCTTGGAGTCTGTAAAGCTAAGTGCTGTGACCACTTCCCTGGAAAACTTGTTCCAGTGTCTAACCACCCTCTGGGCGAAGAACCTTTTTCTCATATCCAACCTAAACCTCCTAACAGCTTCAGGCCATTCCCTCAGGTCCTGCCATTGCCCACCACTGATATGCAGAAAGACTCGAAAACTCAAAGTGAGTTAAAAAGTAGGTATGCATTTTCGACCAGAGGCATGCGCATCTACCTGCTCTCAGCAGTTCTTTTTTATCCTCTAAAATGTTACATATACATTAGGTTTTGCAATACATTTATTCATATTAATTTCCTGGCTCCACCTTGTCCCACTTCATATGCTAATTAGCTTATCAGTCCCTTGCGCCTGCGTACTTGTCTCTGATGGTCGTCTTGGGGGTCCTTGGGGGTCGCAGGGGGATGAAGCAAGTAGTTTTCATCAAAGTTGACCTTCTCACCCCGTCTTCTTGCACATGCTTACTGATCCTTTGGTCACAGTCCAAACCATGAAGTTGGTTTGATCTGGTTTGGGGGTCCAGAGGAGCCTTGTTATCTTGGTAGCCTTGTAACTTTGTCCTGTTTTGATGAACATCATCCTTCCCTTATCACACATCCTTGCATTCTTTCACATTGCTCTCTCATGTATACCCTGTTCCCCACGTATACCGTCTTCCCTTTACAGTCAGTTAGCACAGTAAAATGCAACAAATATTAAACAATATTTCATCTAAATATCTATTTCTAATGAATACCCCTCTAATTCCTAACCCCATGTCTCAGTCCCCTCTTTTTCTATAAGGCAGTAAATTCTTTTACTTAGTACAGAAATTCTTCTTCCCAATCTCTATATGTGTCTCTCAATGCCTTGCCATGTACTCATGATAAAGAGGTTAATATTGCTGCTTTTTGCATCATCTTCGAATTCCAGATAAGTATCGCAAAAGACAGTGCTAAACTTATATCGACTAATATCAATAAAACAATAATGGGGTGACAATGTATTTAGAATCCCAGTTGCTGTCAGCGACCATCCAAAAAGTGAATCCCACCAGTTGTGACTTGCGTCTTGTTTGACCCTTTTCAGGACCTTGTTTATTTCTTTTGTGTCATGATGGGCAGTGATTAAAGTTTTCTTCCTGAATTCTTGAATATCTTTTAGAATTTTGACAAGGTCCTGATGCTTAATTAATTGTCTCACTAAGGTGAGGTTCTTTCCAAGAGGTGTAGGTGGCAACTTGTGATACATTGTGTGATTAGACCTAATTAGCTGATGGGATATAACTGGTGCCAAATACAGAAAGTCACATCTTACAACCTTAACAAAATTACAAATACAAAAGTTAGAATGATTATTACTGAGTAAAGTTACATTATCTTTGTCTATTTCTACAAAAGCACACAAAGTCCTCAAACATACACAGCCCTGAACAATATATGCAAGTACGGTTCCTTGACTAGTAGTATCTGGGTGAATCTCAAAGTGACAAATGCTTTGCTCAGTATCAAGACATATGTCTTGAGCATCAATTGCGTTGCTTTCAAAAATAAACCCTTGTTGTTCCCAGGTAACACAAGATTCTAGATTCACAGTTTGCCATTTCTCATCCACTCTCCGTGCCCATGTTCTGTATTCCAAAGGATAGAGCACTGATCTCTCATTATTTAATCCTAGTGCGATAATGGGGTGAATAACATAAACTGTAGCATTGCATATAGTGAATACAAAGGCAGTAGCCATGTTAGCAATAGGATCATAAGAAAAATTTACCAAAGTCCACCAAGCTTGAAATTTCTTTTCAAAATCAGGAGTGTTGTCGCAGAGAGCTTTTCGAATGTCATTTGGAAAGGCTCCTTCACTTCCTTCTCTTATAATTAGGGCAGCTGTTGATTGCAACCATAATTGTGCCTGTATACAGCTAAAAGCCAAAGACACATTACTCTGGGCCATAGGAAGTGCATCTATGATTAACCTATGGTCTTGCTCCTCTGCTTTTTCCCAACTTGGTAACACTTTTGAAACCTGCCACTGACTGGTTCCCAATGCCAACAAAGATGACTGTAAGGGTTGTTTTAATTTTGTTAAATCACTTGTTTCAGTGGCCAATTTATTAATTAATAATTCTGAATCAATTTTGTTTAGAACTCCTAGCCCTGTCCCTAATATTCCAGTCAGATGGCTTCGCATTCTGCCCCTGGTGTATGCTTGCCTTTGCAACCATGTTGTCCAACCCTCAAAGGATGTCTCTAGGAAAGAAGAGCAGGCCGGTTGGACTTCAGAGATGTTAGTTTGCATTAGTAATTCAACACGCTTGAGAGAACATTCTGGATTAAACAACAATTGCTGTTGGCCCGTGTTCCTTATTACATATGGGCCAATTTAATAAATTTTGGGTTCAAACCTAGGTGGCGTGATTTGGGTTTGGGCTGGAGTGCTGGCATAGGTTGTAACAGGCTCAATTGTGGCATTTATTTTAAATTTGAAGGGGAGCCCAATAGAATCATGGGTCCAACGACAAACCACCTCAACAGTCTGTACTAACGTAAAGTAGTACCAACAGTCTAATTCACTTGAACGACTACAAACTTCCCAATGTTTGTCTGCGGGAGTGGTTGAAACACTAATTTGGATTGCTTTCTTATGAGCAGTTCAATTAATTATCTGACATCCTATTCTAATTTCCTCTCCTATAGTCCCTTGAAGTGACCACAGCCTTTGTTTTTGCCATTCTAGCCTTTCATATACTTGGTTTTTGTGCATGACTACAGTTGATAGGTTTAGATCTTTTATATCAGAATATTCTCCCATGGATCCAGTGTACTGAATAAAAGCTTGGGACCAAGGACACTCAGCATTGTTCTGACTAGAGGTATTTTCTAATTCCTGGATTGCAATTATGATTACAAACAAAACAATTTTCTTGATTAAATTCCCGCAATCTAGATTACTAAACATTCCAGACCGAAATATACTGATTTTGTTTGAGTGACTTTTAGTTTCAGTTCATTATCACCCGGTATTGCCGTCCAAGGGGTCCCTGGAGCTTTCTTCACTCGAGAGTGGTGGATCCAGGCATTCTGTTTCTTTGTCTTAATTGTGGTGAAAGTGGTGAGAAGTACTTGGAATGGTCCTTCCCACTGCAGTTCTAAGGTCTTCTCTGCAAAAGACTTGACACACACATAATCTCCAGGCTGTACGTCATGCACTGGTCCATCTAGCCCTCTGCTCTGAGTTCCAGCCACGTTTTTCAGTTTTTCTGAGTTGTTTACCTAAGGCCACCATATAGGCAGTCAGCCTTTCCTCCCCAATTTGGGTGGATATCCCTTTTTGCACACCGTATGGTCTCCTAAAAAGCATTTCAAAGTGGCTCAGCTTCTCTTTAGTTATGGGCTTAGTCCGAATTCGCAGCAATGCTAATGGGAGGGACTAGGGCCAAGGCAAATTAACCTCTCACCCTAGTCTCACAATTTGTTGCTTGATCAAATTATTCATATTCTCAACTTGGCTGTTTGACTGGGGTTGGTATGGCATGCGAAGTTCCCAATCTACGCCCAGAAGCTGACTGACCTGCTGTACTATTTTTGAAATAAAATGTGGTCCCCTATCTGAGGATATTGTGGCCGGTACTCCAAAGCATGGTATTATTTCTTGCAACAGCACCTTGGTTACCTCCCAGGCTTTGGCAGTCCTGGTAGGGAAAGCCTCTGGCCATCCTGAAAAGGTATCTGTTAGTACCAATAAATATGGATACCCCCCCCCCTTTTCTTGGTAATTCTGAAAAATCAATTTGCCACAGCTGACTGGGCCCATGGCCCTTTCCAATTTGGCCCAGGTTTGGTTTAGGGGTATTCTTGGGGTTAGTCTGGAGGCAAAGTTCACACTGCCGGGCCACTTGAGTAACAGTGGCATATAAGTTCCTGGCAGTGATTCTTTTGATCAAATAATTATACAAGGCATCAATTCCCCACTGTGTTTTCCAATGTTCCTCTCTTACTAATGGCCATAGTAAATTGGAGGGGATAACCAGTTTCCTTTCTGCTGTAACAGCCCATCCTTCCTGGTTATATGTTCCCTTTTGATCCTCAATTAGCTTTCTATCCTTCTTATTATACACTGGCTTACCTTCTAGGGAGATTTGGCCATTGGGAATTAAGGCTCCTTCTACTGTTACCTCACCTTTTGCTGCTTCTTTTGCCTCTCTGTCTGCCAGCTCGTTTTCCTCTTCCAATTCTGAGCTCACTTTCTGATGTGCCTTAATGTGCATGGTTGCCACCTTCTCAGGCAGTTGGACTGCTTCCAATAGTTGTATTATTTCTTGTGCATGTTTAATGTTCTTCCCTTGTGAATTTAATAGTCCTTTCTTTCCAGATAGCCCCATGGGCATGCACTACTCCAAATGCATATCTTGAATCTGTATAAATGTTTATTTTCTTTCCTTTTGATAACTCTAATGCATGGGTTAGGGCAATTATTTCTGCCTTCTGTGCAGAGGTACCTTCTGATATTGGTCCTGATTTGATTAGGTCTCTTGATGTGGTAATTGCATGCTCAGCATGTCGTTTTCCATTGATAACATAGCTGCTTCCATCTGTGAAACAGGTTTCTGCATCATCCAAAGGAGTGTCCTTCAGGTCTGAGCAGCTGGAATAAGTGGCTTCAGTAGTCTTCAGGCAGTCATGATGAATTGGCTCTCCTTGGTTCCCACTAAGAAAAGAGGCTGGTTTGACAATGTTAGTTACCACTATCTCTACATCATCCTGTTCTACCATGATAGCTTGGTACTTCAGAAACCATTGTGGGGAGAGCCAGTGGCTGCCCTTTGTTTCCAGTTCTGAGGATACAGTATGATACACTAGCACAGTCATTTTCTGGCCCAGTGTGACCTTACAGGCTTCCTGAATGTTCAGTACAACTGCAGCCACTGCTCTGAGGCAACCTGGCCATCCTTTGGCTGCTACATACAGCTGTTTAGAAAGATTAGCAACTGCCCTCCTGTATGGGCCCAGGTCCTGTGCCAATATTCCCAGGGCAATTCCCTGCTTCTCATGGGAGAAGAAAAAAAACGGTTTACTCACGTCTGGAAGTCCTAAAGATGGAGCTGACATGAGGGCCTTTTTCAGTTGATTTAAGGCCTGTGTGGCGTCTTTTGTCCACTGGAGGTCTCTGTTCCCGTTGGCAATGAGCAAATACAGAGGTTTTATGAGTAATCCATACTGATGAATCCATAATCTGCACCATCCTGCCATCCCTAAAAAGGTTCTCAGTTCTTTTATTGTTTGAGGTTTCGGGGTTTGGCATATTGATTCTATGCGTTCTTTCCCCAAAGTCCGTTGTCCAGCACTGACCTCATAGCCCAGGTAGATCACCTTCCGCTTCACCACCTGAGCCTTTTTCTTTGATACTCTGTACCCCTAAAGCCCCAAAAAGTTTAAAAGGCTTACCGTCCAAGCCACACACCCTTCTTCTGTCGGGGTAGCTCTTAGGATATCATCCACATACTGCAACAATTTCCCTTCTCCTGGTGGAGCTTCCCAGTGAAACAGAGTGGAAATTTTCCAGAGTAGAAATCCATTTTGGATTTAGGTGAAATGTGTAGTTTTGAATTATTAATTCTCTAGCTTGCAAGCATAGCTGTTTGGTCTGCGTTCAAGACTGCCTGTTCCCACAAAAAAACCTATGCTCGAAAAACTGCCTCAGCCAAAGGACTGAGATAAGAGGGGCCCCTTGAACTTTGAAACAGATGGAGACCGGGGCTGAGGCTGCGGGAGACAGGAGTTCTTTCTGTGCTTTCAGGTGAGGCCTGAGGCGCCAGCTGGGGCAGACTGTGGGGGCAGGGAGCGCCCCGCAGAGAAATGGAACAAGTGAAGAAAAGTGGGTGAGGGCATTTATTGTGATTAAAGGTGATTACTTGTGTAGATTGTGCACATTATAACCATGGCTAGACGAACTCGAGGTTCCTCTGCCCCAGTACTTTGGACTCGATCCCTGGAATTTTACTGTGTGCTGTTATTTTGATTGTGTCCAGAGTGTGTGAGGACCAGAGGAAGCTGATGTGGGTAGATGCTGAAGTGTTGTATGTTGGGTTGTGTCAAGAAAAGTGGGCACTTTAAGAGATACCCCCTTTCCCGGTGAGTTTGTGTGGTTCTTCCCCTGCATTGTGGTAATTTGATTCTTGTGATTGTATGGTTGTGTTTGTGGAGATTTTAGGATTTTGTTTGCAACAAGTGTAGCATTTTACGCAGAAGAACTACAGTATGGTGATTTATGTTTAACTGTGGTAAAACAAATTAAAAGAATTCCAGGAATTCCTCTCCCACAGCAACTTAGGCCCTGACTCTCATGAATTTGAGATACGGAGGGGGTGTCTGTGTTTGTGGGCATATCAGAGTTTTTACTGTAACAAGCACAGCCTTTGTAAGGCAGCAAAATGAGTGTCAGTGGAAATAATGCTTTAATTAGATTGTGTGGTGTTCCAGATTGCAAGACAAGACGTATTCTACTACCATCTGTATGGCAGTTGTCTTTTGTCAAGTGGGCAGTTTGCCTTATCTCTCTCTCTGAGTGATCACAATCACTCCTCCCTCGGGAGGGGACATCTGCTGATAACAGGCTATTGAATGTCACTGCATGGCTGAGAAGAACTATAGCATCCCATTGTAAGATGCTCCACCCAGAGGGAGGAGCCAAGCGTTGCTACCCAGATAAAATCTGGAGACTCTGGAATAACTGCACGGCTTCTCCACTGGATTCCCCAGAGGAACAGCAGCTGCCTCTTTCTTCCACTGGATCTTTAGAGGAAGACTACACCCTTTTCTACAGGATCTCTGCTCCAGCAGAACCACACCTGACACTCCAGGAGGACTGCAGCCACAATTCCAATTGGACTGCTACCAACACCCTGACCAATAAAGTGTCAGGTTTGAGTTCTGACTCTGTCAGTGTTGTTCTAGTGTACTGCATTGTTTATTTTATCCTTTTATTTTCTTCCCTATTAAAGAACTGTTATTTCCTGCTCCCATATTTTTGCCTGAGAGCCCCTTAATTTAAAATTTATAGCAATTTGGAGGGGTGGGGAGGGCTTACATTCTCCATTTCAGGGGAGGCTCCTGCCTTCCTAAGTAGACTCCTGTCTTTCCAAACCGAGACATGCGGGAAGAGAACTGGAAAAGACTGAGATTTTGTAAAACGGAGTTTAGGTGGAGGAGACCAAGACAGGCATTTTGTCATTTCTGTTATTCTAAGGAAATGAAGGCTACTCAGAGAGCTATAAGGATTTTAGTAGCAACCAGTCACGAGAAGCAAAGAAGTAACAGGGTGTTTGAATTATGAGAAAAGAGAGTTTCAAGTAATTTAAGAAATCCAGCAGAAATAATTAAAGCTGAGTGTGCTCAGCTTATTTTCTACCCCAAGACTTTGAATTAAGGCAAAGAGTTGGGATGGGGTAGAAAGAAGGGAACTAAGAAAATGGAGTTTTTACTAGACATGGGGGCAACATACTCAGTGCTAAATAAAGTCTTGATGCCTATAACAGATTATTATGTTGTGGTAAGGGGGCAACTGGCCAATCTGAAAAAGCATATTTTTGCAAGCCATCAAAATATTCATAGGTTTTTGTATAATATGCCCAACTCTCCAAAGGTCCTGCTGGGTAGGGACTTGTTGGAGCAGCTAGAAGCAAAGACCACATTTAAAGATGAGGAGATTATTTTGGAGGTAAAGGATCAACAATATGTAGACATACTAGGCTTAATTGTAACAATTAGTGCAACTGAAATTGAAAATAAGGATAAAATTAACAAGAAAATAATGGATTAGGTGTTTCCTGGGGTATGGGCCTCTAACATACCAGGGAGGGCAGAAAAGGCACCTCCTGTGCAAGTTAAGGAAAACAACCAGCTAAGGTCAGGCAGTAAAAGCCTGAACTGCACCTGGTGGTGGCAAACACATACACCTTGCTAGCATGTTTAACACCTGAACTAACCTGGTTTACGGTTTTAGATTTGAAAGATGCCTTCTTTTGCCTCCCTATCCACGAAGACAGCCAGAAAATTTTTGCAAAAAGCCTTAAAAGGGGGTACAAAACCCTGCTCACATGGTCTGTTCTTCCTCAAGGCTTCGAAAAATTCCCCCACTCTGTTTGGGGAGCAACTTCCAAAAGATCTGGAGTCCTGGGAAGCTCCACAGAAAGAAGGAAAGCTATTGCAGTACATGCATGATCTTCTAGCAGCCACTCGGATGAGGGAAATGTGTAGCCTGGACGATAAGCCTTTTGAATTTCCTAGGGCTCCAAGGATACAGAGTATCAAAGAAAAAGGCACAGATAGTGAAACAGAAAGTAATCTACCTGGGGTATGAGGTCAATGCTGGGCAAAGGACTCTGTAGTGACTAACCTTGTGAACCCAGCTTCTTTTCTCAGTGGGATCAAGGAGAAGCAGTATACCATGATTGCCTGGAGACTATTGAAGATACTTACTCCAGATGCCCAGACTTGAAGGACACTCCTTTGGACGATGCAGAGACCTGGTTCAATGATGGGAGTAGCTACGTTGCCAGTGGAGAACGACATGCTGGATATATGGTCACTACCTGCAGAGAGGTAATAGAATCCGGACCTTTGCTAACAGGCACCTCTTCACAGTAGGCTGAGATAATTACACTGACCCGTGCCATAGAAATGGCAAAAGGAAAGAGAATAAACATCTATACAGACTTGAGGTATGCTTTCAGAGTTGTGCATACACATAGAGCTATCTGGAGAGAGAGGGGACTGCTGACCTCACAAGGAAAGAGCATCAAACATGTGCAAGAGATAATCCGGCTGCTGGAAGCAGTTCAGCTGCCTGAAAAGGTAGCAATTATGCATATTAAGGCACACCAGAGAGTGAGCTCAGAATTGGAAGAAGGAAATGAGCTGGCAGATAGAGAGGCAAAGGAAGCAGCGAAAGATGAGGTAACTATTGAAGGAGCTCTAATTCCAGATGGACAAATTTCCCTTGAAGGTAAGCCAGAATATAATAAGAAAGATATAAAACTAATCAAAGATCAAAAAGGGACATACATCCAAGAAGGGTGGGCTACCATTGAAGGGAAGCTGGTAATTCCTTCCCATTTGTTGCGGTCACTTGTAAGGGAGAAGCACCAGAAAACACAATAGGGAATAGATGCCCTGAACACCTATTTGATTGAAAGAATCATTGCCAGGAATTTATATGCCACTATTACTCAAGTGACCCGACAGCGTGAACTTTGCCTCCAGACTAACCCCAAAAATATCCCAGACCAAAACTTGGTCTGATTGGGAGAGGCCATGGGCCTGAAAAGCAGTGGCAAATTGACTTTTCAGAACTCCCAAGGAAAGGGGGGTATCAGTATTTATTAGTATTGACAGATACATTTTCATGGTAGCCAGAAGCATTACCCATCAGAACTGTTGACTCGAGAGGTGACCAGGGTATTATTGCAAGAAATAATACCACTCTTTGGAGTTCCAGACACAATATCATCGAATAGAGGATCACATTTTATTTCCAGAATAGTGCAACAGATTAATAGCCACCTGGGCATAGATTGGGAACTTCATACTCCATACCGCCCCCAACTGAGCTGCCAAGTGGAGAAAATGAATAATTTGATTAAGCAGCAGATTGTAAGACTGGGGCGGGAAGTTAATCTACCCTGGCCCCAAGCTTTTCCACTGGCACTGTTGCGAATTTGAATTAAACCTCAGGCTAAAGAAAAGCTGAGTCCCTTTGAAATGCTTTATGGAAGACCATATGGAATACAAAAGGGAATGTCCACCCACATTGGGGAGGTAACATTGGCTCCCTATATGGTGGCTTGAAGTAAACAGTTGAGAAAAATTGAAAAACATGTTGCTGGAAGTCGGAGCAAGGAGCTGGATGGACCAGTACATAACATACAGCCTGGGGATTATGTATATGTTAAGTCTCTTACAGAAAAGACTTTGGAACCACAGTGGGAGGGACCATTCCAGGTGCTTCTTACCACATTCACAGTGATCAAGGTCAAGGAGCAGAAAGCCTGGATCCACCACTCCTGAGTAAAGAAGGCCCCAGAAGCCCCTTGGATAGTGACACTAGAAAACAATGAACTGAAACTAAAACTTACTCGGGCAAAATGAGTATATTGTGGCTGGGGGTAGTTTGTAATTTCATTTACAGAATTGTTTTGTATATAATTATAACTGGAGTCTTAGAATTAGAGAGTATCTCTATTCAAAGTGATGCTGAATGACCTTGGTCCCAGGCTTTTAATCAGTACACTGAATGCTTTGGAGAACCTTCTGAGATAAAAGATCTAAATCTATCCACTGTAGTAATCCACGGGGATCAGTATATGTGGAGCAGGAGTGGAAGGAACGGGAACTGTGGACGCTTCAAGGGAACAGACGAGAAGAAATCAGAGAGGGATGCCGGGTGGTCAATGGGACCACTCATGAGAGACCAAATTAGTGTCTCAGCCTCTCCTGTATACAGGCACCGGATGGTTTGTGATAGCCCAAGTGAATCAGATTGTTGGTGTAATTTCACATTAATACAGCCTGTAGAAGTGACTTGTCTTTGGGCTCATGATGCTATCGGGCTCTCATTTAAATTTAAAATAGATGCTATACCTTTTACAAAGGCAAGACCTCATACAACTCACACCAGTACTCAAGCAGTTCAGACCCAAACCAAATTTGAACTTAAAGTACATAAAATAGGCCCATACGTAGTGAGAAATATGGGTCAACAACAACTGTTGTTCAGTCCAGAGTGGTCTCTCAAAGACGTTGAATTGCTAATGCAAATTAACATCTCAGAAATCCAACCAGCCTGCTCCTCTTTCCTAAGAACATCCTTTGAGGGCTGGACAATGAGGTTACAAAGACAGGTATACCTCAGAAGCAGAATAAGAAGGGATCTAACTGGGATATTAGGGACAGGATTGGGAGTTTTAAATGGAATTGATTCAGAAATACTAATGAACAAGCTGGCCACTGCAGCAGGTGGCCTGGCAAAATTGAAACAGCCTTTACAGTCATCTCTACTGGCATTAGGAACTAGCCACTGGCAGATTTCAAGAGTACTGCCAAAGTGGGAGAAGGCTGGGGACCAAGACCACAAGCTAATAGTAGAAGTGCTTAGTACAGTTCATGATACTGTGTCTTTAGCTTTCAGTTGTATATAAGCACAGTTACGGATGCAGGCAACAGCAGCTTTAATCATACGGGGAGGGGGTGAAGGTGATTTTCCAGCTGAAATTCAGAAAGTTGTCTGGGATAATGCATTTGATTTTGAAAGGAAGTTTCCATCCTGCTGGACTATGGTAGATTTCACCTATGATCCTTCTTCTAATGTGGCCGCTGCCTTTGTGCTTACTATATGTAATGCCACTGTTTATGTTATCCACCCCATCATCGCACTAATATTAAATAATGAAAAAATGGTGCTCTACCCTTCAGAACATAGAGTGTGGGCATGAAAGGTGAATGAAAAGTGGCAAAGAGTAAACTTAGACTCTTGTGTTACTAGGGAACAACTAGGATTCATTTGTGAAAGCAATACCATTAAAGCTCAAGATGTGTATCTTGACACTGAACAGAGTATTTGCCATGTTGAGATTCATCCAGTCACTGATCAGAAAACTGTGCTTGCATATACTGGTAAAGGTTGTTTATGCTTGAGAAGAGCTTGTAAAAATTGATAACAACAGTGCTATTTTGCCTAGTAGAAATCATTCACATTTTTTTATTTGTAATTTTGTTAAAATTATTGGGTGTGATTTTTCGTACTTGGCCCCAGTGACATCCCACCAGTTGATTAAAACCAATTACACAATGTATCACAGACTATCACCTACTCCTATTGGAATGATCCTCACATTGGTAAAACAAATAATTAAACACCAAGATCTATTAGAGATCTTGAAGAAAATCCAAGAAAGCAGAGAGAAAACCCTAATTACTGTCCAACATGATACAAAAGAAATAACCAGAATTCTGCAAAGAATGAAACAAAATGCAGATCATCACTGGTGGTATGTAATCTTTGGGTGGTCACCAACTGCAAATGGGATCTTTAATACATGACACCCCATTGTAGTTTTATTGATATTAGTTGGAGTAAGTTTAGGGTTATCCTTTATATTGCTAATTTGGAATTAGAGAATACTGCAGCAAGTGGCTGTGTTAACCTCCTTATCAAATGTACATGGTAAAGCATTAAGAGACATTTATTTTCATAGGGATTTGCATTAAGTAAAAGAATTTACTTATTTTCTAGGAAAGGGGGGGATGAAACAGAGTGGAAATTTTCCAGTGTAGAAATCCATTTCGGATTTAGGTGAAATGCGCCATTTTGAATTATTAAGTCTGTGGCTTGCAAGCATAGCTGTTTTGGTCTGCGTTCAAGACTGCCCGTTCTCAGAAAAAAAACTATGCTCGAAAAACTGCCTCAGCCAAAGGACTGAGATAAGAGGGGCCCCTTGAACTTTGAAACAGATGGAGACCAGGGCTGAGGCTGTGGGAGACAGGGCAGGATGACCCAGAAGTTCTTTCTCTACTTTCTGAAAAAAAACTAGCTGCAAGTGTAATGCAAAATCAGTAAAATGAATATGTATGAACCTATTGTGAAATTCTATGCATATGAATCAGTAAGGGAGATAAGAAAGGATTGGGAGTTCTCAGGGGAGCGCATGTCCTTTAGGGCGAACAACAATCCCCACATGCATCCAGTGGTGTACTAAACATACCGGCTTTACAACTTTGTAAAAGTTGTGGAGTTAGGTTCTTTTTCTGCAAATCACCAGGATTCTAAATCCATTGCAAGTTTTTCTCCAAACAGGATGGGTGAGTGTCTTAGCTTTGAAATGGGGATGTGTATTCTATTCCTATCTGTTTGAGGTGGGGCAGTTATCTTCTGTTAATTGGGCAGTTTTCTCTATCTCTTCCACTACCAATTCTCCCTTTGGGAAGATATCTTCTATTAATGGGCCATGGAGTCTCACTGCATGACTGATAAAATTACATCATCCAATTGTGAGAAGCTCCACCCAGAGGGAGGAGCCAAGCATTCCTGCCTAGATAAAATCTGAGATTTTGGAAGACCACAGACAGTCTTTTCCCACTGGATTCCTAGCAAAGCAGCTTTCTTTTCCACTGGATTCCCAGAGGAAGACCAGGCCCATCTACACCACCATTGGACCTTCAGAGGAAGACTTCATCCTTCTATAGGATCACTGCTTCAACAGAACCACACCTGTCACTCCAGGAGGACTGCATACACCATCTAATAGGACTGCTACCAACACCCTGACCCACAGGGTGTCATGTTATATTCTGACTGTCTAGTGGTTTTTTTGTTTGTACTATTGCGTTTGTACTTTTATTTTTTCTAGTAAATAACTGTTATTCCTATTCCCATATCTTTGCCTGAGAGCCTTTTAAATTCCAAATTATAATAATTCGGACGGAGGGGGTTTACATTTTCCATTTCAGGGGAGGCTCCTGCCTTCCTTAAGCAGACACCTGTCTTTTCAAACCAAGACAGCTATTTTTTGAAGCATTGGGAAAGAACCGACCATGTGAGCTGAGTTTTGCATCCGCTTTTGGGATTTTCTCATTCAAATGCAAAAATTTTCTGGCTGGCTTCGTGGAGTGGGAGGCAAAAGAAGGCATCTTTCAAATCTAAAATGGTAAACCAAGTTAGCTCTGGTATTAAACACGTTAGCAAGGTGTATGGGTTAGCCACCATGGGGTAGAGATCCTCAGTTATCTTGTTAACAGTTCATAAATCCTATAGAACTCGGTATGATCCATCAGGTTTCCGGACAGGCAGGATAGGAGTGTTGAAATCAGATTGGCACTCTTCCAGTAACCCCAGCTGTAAGAAATTTTCAATTATCAGGCTAATTCCTTCTCTATCTTCCTTTCTCAAAGGATTCTGTCTAATTCTAACTGGTTGTTTTCCTTCTTTAAGCTAATTTGTATTGGGGGTACATTTTTTGCCCTCCCTGGTACATTGGAAGCCCATACTCCTGGAAATACTTGGTCCAGTATCTCCTTGCTAATTTCCTCTTTAACCTCAGTAGCTGTCAATATTAAACTCAACACTTCTATATATTTTTGCTCATCCACCTCCAGAGTAACCTCCCCATTTTTAAACTAAATGGTTGCCTGTAATTTCTCCAGTAAGTCTCTCCCTAGGAGTGACTCCAGAGAGTTGGGCATATATAGAAACTTATGGATGCCCCATTGTTTTCCATATTTCCAATGCTGAGCAGGTGAGTTCCTTGGGCTTCTGAGTCACAAGGACCAGGTGGGGCTTCCGCTGTCGCTGAGTGGCTGCTTGTCGGAATGCTGAGCAAGGTGCGTTCCTTGTGCTTGAGAGTCACAAAGACCGGGGTGGGGCTTCCTCTGTTGCTGAGTAGCAGGCTGATTAAAAGAGGCCTCTAGGGAGCGTGGTGACCTGGAGCACGGCAACCAGGAGCAGGCAAACAGGGGCATGGCACAGCAGTTTGCGCAGGCAGGGAAAGACAGTAGGGTTGTAGGTGGTTTTTTTTTGCTAGTAAGGTTTTCTGTGTGTTGTTTGCAGTGTTTCTGTTGGTTGGTTGGTATTGGGATTTCTGTTAGTAATGGTTTTTACGCGATCGAAAACTGTAGTTAGAAAAAAAGTATGTAATCAAATGAAACCCTCCAAAAAGGACGAGTCTGTACAGATCCATTCCTGTGCAGAGTGTTTGAGCTTATCAGTGGTTTTCAGGAGGCGTTGAGGAGAAAACCTGCCTGTGGTGTGAACAGGTGGATGATCTCCTTTCGCTGGTGGCCGAGCTTAAAGAGGAAGTTGAAAGACTAAGGAGTGTCAGGGAAAGTGAAAGGGAAATAGACTGGTGGAATTCAGCCCTTCCATCCTTGAGGGAGGCCCACCAAGAGTCAGAGGACTCCTATGTGTCCCAGTGTCAGGCAATAGAGGGACGCCTGGCAGATGAAGGGGAGTAGAAATGGGTACCTGCTCGAGGAGGTAATAATAAAAATTCCTCCGGACCCCCATCCCCAAGCCAGGTGCCTCTTGAGAATAGGTATGAGGCCCTGGATCTAGAGAGCCAGCCAGATGATTTAGAAGAAAATTATCTGCCCAGTGAGCCTCCCAGTTATGATTAATCTGTGAGATGGATTACCACCTCCAACATCAAAAAAAAAAGAAGGGTAATTGTGGTGGGTGACTCCCTTCTAAGGGGAACAGAAGGTCCCGTATGTTGACTGGACCCACCTCACAGAGAGGTCTGCTGCCTCCCTGGGGCTCAGGTACGAGTTATCACTGAGAGACTTCCTGGGCTAATTCAGCCCTCTGATTATTACTCACTGCTGATACTCCAGGCTGACAGTGATGAGATTAAAAAGAGGAATGTCAGGGCAATTAAAAGGGATTTTAGGACACCGGGACAAGTGGTTGATAGGACAGGGGTGCAGGTAGTCTTTTCCTCAGTCCCCTTGGTGGCTGAGAAAAACGGTGAAAGGAATAGGAGAGTTTACATTATCAACAAGTGGCTCAAGAGTTGGTGTCATCAGGAGAATTTTGGATTCTTTGATCATGGGGCAACTTTTATGGCACCTGGCCTGCTGGAACCAGATGGGCTCCATCTCTCTGTTAAGGGCAAAATGTTTTTAGCTTGTGAACTGGCAGAACTCATTGAGAGGGCTTTAAACTAGGTTTGAAGGAGGAAGGGGATGCATCTGGGCTGTCTGGAAGCAGGCCCAGGGGTGGAAAGCCTGAGATAGGAGTGAAATCAGTAGTCCAGCTGAGGTGCATGTATACAAATGCACTCAGCATGGGTAACAAACAAGAAGAGCTGGAGGCCATGGTGCAACAGCAAAGCTATGATCTAGTTGACATCATGGAAATGTGGTGGGATGACTCACATGGCTGGAGTGCTGCACTGGATGGGTACAAGCTCTTCAGGAGAGACGGGAAAAGGAGAAGAGGTGGAGAGGTGGCCCTTTATATTAAGGAGGCTTTGGATGCCATAGGTATTGAAACTAATGAAAATGAAGTTGAATGCCTATGGGTAAGAATTAGGGGAAGGCTAATAAGGCTGATACCCTACTGGGAGTCTGTTATCGTCCACCCAACCAGAAAGAAGTGGTGGACAACTCATTCTATAAGCAGCTAGAGAATGTTTCTGGATCATCAGCCCTTGTTCTTGTAGGCAATTTCAACCTGCCGGACATTTGCTGGGAACTTAATACAGCAGAAAAGAGGCAGTCCAGGAAATTTTTAGAGTTTGTGGAGGACAACTTTTTGTTCCAGCTGGTAGGTGAGCCCACCAGGGGAGGGACTATGTTAGATCTGTTGTTTTCAAATAGAGATGGGCTGGTGGGAAATGTGGTGGTTGGAGGACACTTAGGGCACAGTGATCATGAATTTATAGAATTCTCCAAATTTGGTGAAATCAGGAGGAACATTAATAAGACTTTTACATTGGACTTCTGGAGGGCAGACTTTAGCCTATTCAGGAGACTTATTTAGAGAGTTACTTGGGAAGCAGTCCTTAAAAACAAAGGAGTTCAGGAAGGGTGGGCATGCTTCAAAACAGAGATCTTGAGGGCACAACAGGAACAGACTGTCCCTGTGTGCCAAAAGACGAGTCGACGAGGCAAATGTCCAGCCAGGATGGGCAAGGAGGTTTTGGAAGAACTTAAGAATAACAAGAGGATGTATTATCTTTGGAAGGAGGGTCAGGTCTCTCAGGAAGTATTTAAGGAGGTTGCTAGAGCATGTAGGAAAAAAATTAGGGAGGCTGTGACAGTGTTCACAGGGGTTCTTGGATGAGGCAAGAGATGAGAATGTTGACTCCATGTTCAGAAGGCTTGATTTATTATTTTATTATATATATATATATATTACATTATAACTATACTAAAAGAATAGAAGGAAAGGTTTCCTCAGAAGGCTAGCTAAGAATAGAATATGAAAAGAATGATAACAAAAGGCAGCTCTCTCGGACTCTGTCCGAGATAGCTCGGCCTTGATTGGCCATTAATTATAAACATCCAAGATGGGCCAATCACAGATGGACCTGTTGCATTCCACAGCAGCAGATAACCATTGTTTACATTTTGTTGCTGAAACTTCTCAGCAGGAAAAATCCTAATGAAAGGATTTTAATGAAAAGATGTCTGCGACAGGAGGCCAAAGCTCAGTTTGAACTTAAAATGGTGACTTTTGTAAAGGATAATAAAAAATGTTTTTATAAATATATTAATGGTAAAAGAAAGGGTAAGACCAACCTTTGTTTTTTCTTAGATGCGGAAGGGAACTTAGTAACTACAGATGAAGAGAAGGTAGAGGTGCTTAACGCCTTCTTTGCCTCAGTTTTTAGTGGGAAGACGACTTGCCTTCAGGATAACTATCCTCCTAGGTTGGTTGATGGTATCAGGGAGCACAGTGGTCCCCCTGTTATCCAAGAGGAGGCAGTCAGAGAACTGCTGAGCCGTTTGGATAGTCATAAATCCATGGGACCAGATGGGATCCATTCCAAGGTGATGAGGGAGCTGACAGATGAGCTTGCAAAGCCGCTCTCCATCATAAACCAACAGTCTTGGCTCACTGGCGAGGTTCCAGATGACTGGAAGCTGGCCAATGTGACACCCATTCATAAAAAGGGGGTGAAAGAGGATCCTTGTTAATTACAGGCCAGTTAGCCTGACCTCAGTACCTGGTAAGGTAATGGAGCAATTTATATTGAGTGTCATCACACAGCACTTACAGGATGGCCAGGGTATCAGACCCAGCCAACATGGGTTTAGGAGGAGTAGGTTATGTTTGATCAACCCGGTCTCCTTTTATGACTAAGTGACCTGCCTGGCGGATGCAGGAAAAGCTGTGGATGTTGTCTATTTGGACTTCAGCAAGGCCTTTGACACTGTCTCCCACAGCATACTCCTGGAAAAACTGGCAGCCCATGGCTTAGACAGGAGCACTGTTTGCTGGGTTAAGAACTGGCTGGATGGCCGGGCCTAGAGGGTGGCGGTGAACAGTACTGCATCCAGCTGGCGGCCAGTCACCAGTGGTGTCCCTCAGGGGTCTGTGCTGGGGCCAGTTCTGTTCAATATCTTTATTGATGATATGGATGAGGGGATTGAGTCTTTCATTAGTAAATTTGCAGACTACACTAAGCTGGGATCATGTGTCGATCTGTTGGAAGGTAGGAGAGCTCTGCAGAGAGACTTGGAACGGTTGAATGGATGGGCAAAGTCCAATAGGATGAAGTTTAACAAGTCCAAGTGCTGAGTCCTGCATTTTGGCTAAAATAACCCCCTGCAACATTATAGGCTGGGGATGGTGTGGCTGGACAGTGCCCAGGCAGAAAAGGACCTGGGGTACTGGTTGACAGCTGGCTGAACATGAGCCAGCAGTGTGCCCTGGTGGCCAAGAAGGCCAATGACATCTTGGCATATATCAGGAATAGTGCGGCCAGCAGGAGCAGGGAGGTCCTTCTTCCCCTTTACTTGGCACTGGTGAGGCCGCACCTTGAGTACTGTGTCCAGTTCTGGACCCCTCAGTTTAGGAAGGACATTGAGATGCTTGAATGTGTCCAGAGGAGGGTAACAAGGCTGGTGAAGGGCTTTGAACACAAGCCCTATGAGGAACAACTGAGGGAGCTGGGGTTGTTTAGCCTGGAGAAAAGGAGACTCAGGGGTGATCTTATCACTCTCTACAACTTCCTGAAAGGTGGTTGTAGTCAGGTGAGGGTTGGTCTCTTTCACCAGGCAGCAACTGACAGAACCAGAGGACACAGTCTCAAGCTGTGTCAAGGGAAATATAGGTTGGATATTAGGAAAAAGTTTTTCATGGAAATAGTAATAAAGTTCTGGAATGGTTTGTCCAGGGAGATGGTGGAGTCACCATCCCTGGATGTGTTTAAAAAAAGACTGGATATGGCACTCGGTGCCATGGTTTAGTTGAGGTGTTAGGGCATGGGTTGGACTCAATGATCTTGAAGGTCTCTTCCAACCTAGTCATTCTGTGAATTCTGTGAATTCTGTGAATATTTCTATTTCAGTGGCTTGCAAAAATATGCTATGTCAGATTGGCCAGTTGCCCCCTTCACCCTAACATAATCGTTCCCCACTGGTACCAAAGCTTTATTTAAAACTGAAAATGTTGCTCCTGTGTCCACCATGAGTTCCACCTCTTTCCCCTCCATCTCCAGTTCTATTTTTATAACCAGTGGATCTCCTGGGGTAAGATCCCCCTGTCCCCCTAAGTTATTTTCACATGCGTGACCACCACCTCCCTTCCTTGGTTCCCTTTCCCATTTCTTCTCTGTTCAAAGCATTCATTCTTCCAGTGTCCAGATTTTCTGCAAATCACGCACTGATTCTTGTCCAGTCAGGGTGATCCCTGCCAAGATGGTTCCCATCCACATTTTCCTCTCCCTTCCTCTTTTACTACTGCTGCTAACTTTCTCATCCCTTGCTTATATCCTTCTTCTCAGTTGCTAAAACCCCTCCATGCCTCATGTAACAAGGCCTCTACATTCCTTTCTTCTGATCCCTGGAGCTTCTCAAGTTTTCTTCTGATGTCTCCCATAGACTGCCCTAAAAATAAACTTACTAGCTGCTGTATCCCTACCTTGGATCCGGGATCTAATGGTATATGGCAGTGCATCACATCTCTCAAGCGATCTAAAAACTCAGAAGGAGTTTTGGAGGGAGTCTGCTTAATTGCATACAAAGCTGACCAATTTATAGTTTTGGGGATGACCTGTTCCATCCCCTTTGCTATGCATTCTTGATAGTTTTGTAGTTTTACCAGTTGCTCTGGTTCATTTGGATTCCAATTTGGATCCTGGAGAGGGAAAACATCCTTAACATCCTCTTGTGTTGTTCTACAAGAGTTGTCTGCTAAGTCCCCCACTGTTTTCAGAACTAGCTGTTTTTCTGTCTCTGTTAACGCCACCAACAATAACTGTAGGTCGGACCAGTAGGGTTTACGTTGCTTAATCATATATCTTAACCTTTTGGCTGTTCTTATCGGAGCACTTCTTTAGTTCTTGGCAATTCTTTCCCAGCCCTCTAAGTCAATTGTAGAAAAAGGAATTTTAACTAAAATCCTTTGGTTCCCAGATCCTAGTGCCTCTCATAAAGGGGCTTGTATTATTTCCCTTGTTTGTTTTCTAGTCCAGGATGCTATAGGACTGCTCACGGAAGGTTCCTCATCCTCACTATCACTATCAAGCAGTGGGGGGGTGCAACATTTTTTGTAATTCGTAAGTAAGTGGAGGAGCAGATGGCTCAGCTTGTCTCCCTTCCAAGGGAGCTGAATTTGCTCCTCTCCTTAGTCCCCCTTGCTCCTCAGGGGGTGGCCCAAATAGGTCCACTGACTCTTGCTTTTGTGTCTCTGCTTGATAAACCTTGTCATGATGTGTGCAGCACTGGCTGATTAAGCACGCACTGCAGCATTGCTTAGGTCTCCCTCTATTAGCTTTGTTTTCCTTTCCAAGGGCTACTACCAGGGGATCAGAGGGGACTCGAATTCCAAAATCCCTCTGCCATTCTGGATGATTTCGGAGGGAGAAGAACGTCTGCATAGGAAACATCACTCCATTTCCCTTCACGCCTGAGGAAAAGCATAAGCTGCAACAAGATATTATATTCTAAGGTCCCAGTCTGTGGCCATTTTGCTCCACTTTCCAGTCTGTATAAGGGCCACCACTGTGTGCAGTACTTTACAAGTGTACATTTGGATTCTATGCTTCCCGGGCCTGCAATTTCCTTCCACTGGGTTAAAATACAGCCCAGAGGACTTGCCCTAGGGTTTTCTTTACTCCTCCTTGTCCTGTTTCACTTCCACCCAAATCTCTTCTCACACTCTCGCACAGTCTTTTCCCAATCCTCTTCCCTTACGCTCCAGATGTCTGGGACTAAATGGAATCTTCCACAGAAATACTCTAAAATATCTGGTTCAGGGTCCCCCTGACCCTGCAGCCAACACTGGGAACATACAGTGTGTCTTCTACCAGAGGAACAGTACCAACGCTCTCCACAGGACCTGCACTTAACCAACACCCATGCAAGATGTTGCCCTTGCCTGCAGAAACAGATGATTCCACCTCTCCTGTTCGTCTGGATATTCAAATCCTTGGTGCTGGCTGTTCCAGTCTAATGCAACTAATTTCCCTGACGAGGTCCTACATAGTCCCTCTAAATAAAGCCGCTCATTTCCCCTTATCACCCAATTACTCTTGGGAGTTACGAATTCCCAGGAATCGAGTCCAAACCACTGGGAGAGAAGGACTCCTTCCACTCGTCTCACCATGGTTTGGATGACCACGATTCTACAACCCTCTTGTACGCCTTTGCTCTTTCCTTAAAACACACCTCATGGCAAACCCTAAAAACAATACTCACAGCAAACAAAGCCAAACAAACCTTATAGACAGCACTTCACCCTGAAAGAAACAGTACTCCCGGCAAGCAACACCAACAAGTCCTAAAGACAGCACACAGTAAAATGAATATGCAAGGTGAAAACACAAAGGGCTGTGACAGTACTGGCCAATTACCAGTGCACTCACTTCCTGCTGTGAGATAGGATTAGGAGAAAGGCAAAGTAGGCTCAAAACTTTAAAAGGGTATGAAGAAAATTTTATTAGCAGTAACTAAAAGAAAAAAAGTAGTAAGAATCAAAACAAGCCCTTCAGAACACTTCTCCTCCCCCCACCTTTTCTTTCCTACTGACAGTGTAAAGAAACCAAACCTAAAATTTCCAGTCAGTTTACCACCTCTAAAATAGTCTTTCTTCAGTTTACTTAGGGAGAGAAGTCCCTTTTGTTAAGGTTATGGAGACTTCTCTGCAAGAGGAAAAAAACGGTTCTTTTGTGATTCTCTATTTCATCACGGATAACAGCCCAGCCGCCTGGGGAACCTTGCCATTGTGAAGTCCCTCCCATTTCCACGAGCCTTCCTACAGCTTGTCGATGGGCCATGTCGACTTATGGGGTACTGTTTTAAAGATGAGCTGTTGAAAGGCAAAAGTTCTCATTATCTATTTCTAATATAATCTTCATCCCTGGGAACAGAGATCTTCTCCTGGGGGCACCGGACTACTCTGTTCAAACTTCTCATGGGATCACAGCTACTTTAACATCTGCTTATTTTAACATGGAGGCCGTTGCTCGATATCAATTGAACCCTTCATCTCCCCATGGCTTTCATACGTTATAGGGAAAAAGAGTCTTTTCTTCATAGCTTACAAGAGGATTTCAGCCACAAGATCAAGGCATGTCCTCACCCCTTCCATCTGGGACTTGACTTCTTCACTGACGTCGATGCCTTCATGTTATTCCTTTACATGCTTGCATCTTGTTCCTTTCTCTCACTCGGGGGAGGATTTAAACACTGAAAGGGTTAACGCGTCGCCTGGGCTCTTCAAATGGTCACCTGACTCTGGTCGGGCAGGGTGCTCCAGATGGCAGCACAGCGGGATAAGGCGGAGGGGGGGGGGGGGGGGGGGGGGGGCTGGGGCCTTCTTCTTGCCAATGGTTGTGGGCAACTCCCACCGCGGTAAAATCCTGGCACTGACGGGGGTGTGTGTCTATGTGTGTGTAGCAAGCAGCTTGATGTCAACAAGGCCAGCTCCACCCGTCCCCGCGGCACCCCCCTACTCCCTGCCCGGGAGCAGATAGGGGAAGGGGGAAGCCAGCAGGGGGCCCAGGAGAAGGGGAACCGGCCCCGCGGCAGGGCCTGCAAGCCCGGCCCGGGGTGTGTTACCTTCTTGCCCGCCGGGAAAGAAAGAGGAAGTTCCCGTCTTTTTTCGTCTTTTACAGGTGTCTTTCACAGAGGTGTGTCCAGCTTATCAGTGGTTCAACAGACTGTCTGTTACACAAAAAGCTTTTGCATCACTTCCCTAAATTTCCTCCCATTCCAGACCACAACAAGGGCTCACTCGCAACCCCCACCTCTTTGCCGGTTCTCACGGTAAAAGAGACTATCTAGACGGCAGTTTGCTGCAATTATGACTTTTGACACAAGATGACAGTATTACCTCAAAAATACACCACAGCTTCTCGTTGTACCAAAGGTGCATCTCAGGCACGCACACAGCCAAACACAACACACGTCCGGACTTTTAAAACTCACACACAACCAAAATAGCAGCAATAAAACAGGAATTCGGTCGGTCCACCCCTATAACCTCTAGCGGCTGCTCCACCAGTCAGCGAACCCCTTCCCCCGCTGGCCGCACATCCGACCAACGGTTGCTTGCAAGCCTAAACCCACCAGGACCCTTTCTGTGAGCTCAGACGTCTCTGAGCGGCTTATCAGTGGTCCCTACAGGGCACCTCCCTTTTAAGAGAAATATATACCGTTTCTCTGCTGCTCAGGAGGTCGTTGTCCGTCCCTGCAGTGAGCGATCCGAGAAGCAGAATCCCTTCCAGGGAAAATCCCAGGGGCAGGCCTTACGAAGTCCACCGCTCAGTCGGACCTACGGCTGGCAGAGAACATCCCACCAGAGTCACCAAAATGATATGCGAAAAGACTCTAAAACTCAAAGTGAGTTATAAAGTAGGTATGTATTTTTGGCTGGATGCATGCAGGATATCTCCGCAAAGGCATGAACATCTACCCACTCCCAGTGTTCTTTTTTATCCTCTAAAATGTTACATATATGTGGAATCCTCTGAATCCTTCCTCCTCAGGGAAATCTCCAGGGCATTGCCTTGGAAGAATTTACCATAGAGTTTTCCCCACCTAGGCAGACAGAAAGGACTCCCCCATGGAGCCTTGCAACCACTCCTGTTCCCTTCGCCATATGTCCCAAATTCTAGTGGTTTCTCCTTTCCCTGTTCCCTCACTGGTTGCGGTATCCCTGGTGGCTGGCCCCATCTTCCCTGTAGGCTAATGGCCTTTACCCTGCCCTTTGTACCACCTCTGTGCCCTCCCATACTTGACCTTGTGCACACCACATGGTCTCATCTTTTGTCCATGATTTCCCTTCAGTGTGCTGCAATAAACCTTTGCTGGAACAGAGTCCTACAAAAGGCCCTTCTGCCTCTCTTTGCTGAGCTAGCCATGGTGAGTGTGGTGTGTGGACTTGACTGCGTTGCCTAAATGCTTACCCAAGCAGCTTTTCCACAGGAGATGCTTATTGGGATATAGGTAGCAGCATCCACCACCTAAACCCCATGCTGCTACACATATACATTAGGTTTTGCAATACATTTATGCATATTCATTTCCTGGCACCACCTTGTCCCACTTCGTATGCTAATTAGCTTATCAGTCCCTTGCGCCTGCGTACTTGTCTCTGGTGGTCATCTTGGGGGTCCTTGGGGGTCGCAGGGGGATTGTAATATATGGTAGGGATAATTCATGCTATTAATGTATGGTATAAAATATTGTAAAATCCAAAAACTATGTGTCTGAACATCCCGTCCGGAAGCAGCTGTCTATTAAGATTCAACAAGTTCCCAACACAAGTTAAGAGGACACAAGTTAAGATAATGATCGACGCCTTAAGGTAAGAATAGAAGCTTCCAGGGCAATGATCACCGGTATTCCAAGTCGGGAGCCACCTAAGAGAGATTATCACCCTGCCGATTGCATCTATCAAGATAGTCAGCGGCACCAAACTGATACATCTGAATACATGGCTTCCCCGGAGCCTATTGTCACTGACTACACACCTGGACCTGGCTTTTGTCCAGCTCTGCACACGGAAAGAAACAGTGATACATATGAAGAGTTACAAAGGAAATTTGGTCATCTTTGCCTCGGGCATAATAAACTGTATAAAACCCTGCTGCAAGAAGCAGTATTTGTGAATGGGGGAGACTCTGAAACTTGAGGGCGAGGGGTCAGATCCAGGTTCACTCAGCGCCGAACCTGGGCTCGACGCTGTCTCTTTGGCTGTGGTGGTTTCGAAGACCGAAATTCGGTCGCGCAGACAAGTTAATAAATATTTGCTAAATTTTTTATAATTTTGGCTCACAATTTGATCCTTTATAACAGGGATGAAGCAAGTAGTCTTCATCAAAGTTGACCTTCTCACCCCGTCTTCTTGCACATGCTTACTGATCCTTTGGTCACAGTCCAAACCATGAAGTTGGTTTGATCTGGTTTGGGGGTCCAGAGGAGCCTTGTTATCTTGGTAGCCTTGTAACTTTGTCCTGTTTTGACGAACATCATCCTTCCCTTATCACACATCCTTGCATTCTTTCACATTGCTCTCTCACGTATACCCTGTTCCCCACGTACACCGTCTTCCCTTTACAGTCAGTTAGCACAGTAAAATGCAGCAAATATTAAACAATATTTCATCTAAATATCTATTTCTAATGAATACCCCTCTTAATTCCTAATCCCATGTCTCACCACAGACAAGAAATCAGTGCCTGCCCTTCCTCTTTCCCTCACAAAGAAGTTGCAGACTGCAATGAGGTCCCTCCTCAGTCTCCTCTTATCCAGGCTGAACAGACCAAGTGACCTCAGCTGCTCTTCATTTTGCTTCCCCTCAAGGCCCTTCATCTTCATTGTCCTCCTCTGGATGCTCTCTAATAGCTTAATGTTTTTTTTATGTTGTGGTGCCCAAAACTGTGCACAGTATTCAACGTAATGCTGCACCAGTGCAGAGTGGGACAATCACCTCCTTTGACTGGCTGGTATTGCTGGGCCTGATGCACCCTATGACACGGATGTCCCTCCTGGCTGCCAGGGCACATTGCTGACTCATTAAACTTTCTGTCAGCCGGGACCCCTAGGTCCCTTTCCATGGCACTGCTTTCCAGCATCTCATTCCCCAGTCTGTTTGTACATCCAGGGTTGCCCTTTCCCAGGTGTATATTCTGGCACTTTCCCTTGTTGAACTTTATAGGGTTGGTGATTGCACAGTCCTTTAATTTGTCAAAGTCTCCCTGCAGGGTGTCCCTGCCTTCAAGGGCATTGAGAGCTCTTCCCAGTTTTGTATTATCTGCAAACTTGCTTAGTATCCATTTATGCTCGTTTGAAAGTAAACTAGTGGGAGAAATGAACCCCACACAAATATCTTGAGAGAGATTTCAGGTTGGACTTGCAATTTAATTGAAATATTACAATAAATGCAATGATACAGAAAACGTGGCTTAAACCCACAAAGTCAGAGTACAACCTGGCACCCTGTTGTCAGGGTGGTGGTTGCAGTCAGGTTAAGCAGTGGTTGCAGTCCTGTTGAAGTCATTGTTGCAGTCTTGTTGAAAGCAGTGGTCCTGTGGAAGGTCTGGTCCTCCTGTGGGTCCATTGAGCAATGGTCGTGATATTGGCGTCCCTTGTCCTGCATTATATACAATCAGATACAGGTGGGAAAGCTCAGTACCTCCCCCAGGGCAGGGAGTTTCACAATGGAGTGATGTAATCCTGTGAGTCATAGGATATTTTTGGAGTCCTTGATGGTCATTCCAGCTGCCCATTTTGCTGGTGCCATTCAGTGCATTATGGCCTAGTAGCAGACATGACCCCCTCAGCATGGGTAATGCTGCTGCTTCCCCAGAGGGAGTTATCATGGCTGAGTCATTGGTGTGAAGAAAAAGAAACATTACCCTGCCTCCCAGGGTTGCCTCTTTATCTAATTTAACACCAAGCTTTTAACCTGAGCAGCCAGGTGTGCACTGGGCAGCTACTGCAAATGACCCATCATTAACAGTTTGCCAGAAAATGACTTTAGAGGGGAGTAGAATACATAGATTGGTTACATCCCAGATTAACACTCACCTTCTGTAACCCAGGACACTCTTCCAGTCCTGCGTCCAAGTCATTTATGAAGATGTTGAAGAGCACAAGTGTTGTAGTGTGTTTTTATACTTTGTAATACTTTGAAGTAGTTTTGTTTTGAATCCCCATATTTTTCCCAAATGGTTTATCCCAAACTGTACCCCTCTCCCTTTACCTGTTATCACTCTCCCGGGATGAGATCATCCCCAAACCCCCTCCCTGGCTCTCTGTCAATCACTCAGCATCCCATTCCCTCCATCCAGAAGTTTCGGTCCAGGTCGTCGAGTGATTAGCCAGAGGCTAGGAGTCAGCCCCCCAAGCCTTGCCCCATACGCTGTCCTGTATGTCTGTCCCCCAGCATTCATCCCTTAGGGTCACTTATTGGTTGGTAAAATGTTATCTACTTTTGGTTTCCACCTCCCTTTAAATGTAACCTTGGCACATCTCCCGGGGCTCTCGGCAGGAGGCCCCCTGAGGTGCAGGATCTCCTTTGGGACTCCTAATAACACCTTGGATTAACCCCTGCTAAGAGTCGGCCCTTTATCTTCTACCGATGTCTCTGGTGTCTCTTCTGCTGCAAAGGTGACCAGCCTAGGTGCCCTCAGTACCCTTGGGGCACGGGAGAGTGTCTCCCTGCCATCAGCCATGTTGGGGCTGCCCCCCCGGTGTCTGCCAACTCAGGACTGGCTGAGGGTTCCTGAGAGGTTCGCAGAGGGACCAAGACACACAAGGATGAGGATGGAACCGTGCAGAACCCCACTGGAGACAGGTCACCAGTGTGATGTCATCCCATTCGCTAGAACCTTTTGTGCCCAACCCATGAGCCAGTTGCTCACCTATTGCATGATGTGTTTATCCAGCTGTGGGCTGGACATTTTGTCCAGAAGGATCTTGTGGGAGACACTATCAAAAGCTGAGCTGAACTTCAAAAAGATTACAGCAAGTGGCTTCCCTTGATCAGCTAGCTGACTTACCTTGTCATAAAAGGAAATCAGGTTTTACAAGCAAGACTTTCCTCTCACGAAGCCATGCTGGCTGTGACCAATGACTGCATTCTTTCAAGTGTTTTTCAATACCTCCCAGAATAATCTTCTCCATAACTTTACGAGGCACCTAAGTGAGACTAACAGGCCTGTAGTTTCCAGGGTCATCCTTCTTGCCCTTCTTGAAAATCAGGATAATGCTTGCCAGCTTCCAGTCAGCTGGGACCTCTCCGGATTCCCAAACTGCTCAAAAATCCTTGAGAGGTTTTGCAATGACATCAGCCAGCTCTTTGAGGATTCTTGGATGAATCCTATCCGACTGCATAGATTTGTAGGGATCCAGTTGGAACAGCAGATTCTGCACAAGTTCAGAGTTGCAGTGTTGGTAATCCAGCTCAGGGCACTGAGACACCCTTGGTCCATCATCCATGTCCAAGAAAGCGGTAAAGAATGCACTAAACAGCTGTGCCTTGTCTATGTCCCTGTTTGTGAGGTGACCATCCTCATCCTGTAATGTCCTGGGGTGATGTTATGATACTGTATCCCCTATCATCTGCTTTATGCCCAGACATGGGTCCTGTGACTTTAAGCTCGAAGGGGAGGTCTGGGGGAATTCCTTGGCTCAAAATTTGTGTTCAGTCCTCACAAACTCCCCCCAGGTTTGTGCAACTGTGTTGTCTAGCATGGACAGAGGGACGACATCTTTGCTTTTAGCTTCTTGTTTTTTAGCTGAGGCAACAAGTTTTTCCTGGGACTGTGGCTGCTTCTTCTGGAACTGTTCAGTTTTACCCCAGTCCGAAACACCAGAACATTACCGGGAGCTCCATGCAGCGGCCTGAACAGGAGGCTTCAGGGACACCGCATGCTGGCTCCAGACCTCGGGAGAAGCCGAGCAGGACTCTAAAAATCCACCATCTCTCTCCACAATGAGAAGGTTTATTATCTAACATTATTCATTTTCTTTTCCATGCCTGTGTGCACTCTGCTTGTTAAATAAACAGCCTTTTTTCACTCTCCTCCAAGAAATTCTTTTTGAACCTGTGGGGGAGGGGCTGCTGAAACCTACCTTTCTTTAGAGGACATGTTCATTTCAGGACGTTTCCTCCTAATTTGTCTCAAAATGGAGATGTTATTTTTACACTGCCTATTGCCATTAATATATTTGAAAAAACTCTTCTAATTGTCCCCCACAGTTCTGGCAAGCTTCATCTCCAGTTGGAAAATCACATTATAATCCTTCTACAATAATTTACATGGAGACCATAGATGTAAAAGTGTAAGGATGAATAGGGTAAGGGTGCAAAAGGGGTAAAGGAGATCTCCTGTTGAGTCACGAGTTTTAGAGTGGACCCCTTTGCCAAACTTAGCCTCAGACTTGATCAATGGTTTAGGTCTAAAGAATGTAGCAGCAATTATTCAGTTGTCTATAGTAAAATTTATGGATTGATTCAATAGGATTTACTATAAGCACAACAGTAACTTAATTATGAATCTAAGATGACAATGTCAGGAAAATCCACAAATGCCCAAATAGGAAACAGAGGAGTCCTTCAACTTTATTCAAATAAAGGGAGAGTCCACTGGGGCACACACCCAAGGGCTTTTCTCTCTCGGGGTTTTGGAGGAGTCTCTTCTTTTGTTGTTCAGCAATTCTTTTGTTGTTCAGCAAATGCCTTATGGGCATTCTGAGTTCGTGGAACAGCTTCTCTAATCCCCATGACAATTAATGTTCTATTATCTTCCATGTTTTGCCTTCCCCCGGGGTTATTGTGATCCCAATTAAGACTTTGCAAGGGCATTTTCTGATCCCCAGGGAGTTTGTGTGCATGTTCCCTCTCCCATATCTGCATACCTGCTGCTCAGATCATTTGTCTTTCTTCGGGTGTAAACAAAAGGTTTATTACAGATGGCATTTTATCCCAGGTATAAACACTGGGTCCCAAAAATTGGTCTACTTGTTCTGCTAATCTGATTGGATCTTCTAGTAGACCTTTTAATTCCTTTTTAAATGTTCTCATTTTGCAGGAATTAAGTGGGGCAGTTACAAACCCCATTCCCCCATGTGCCCCTCTCAATGATACTTCTCAGAGGGGGTATCTGCTTGGTTTTCATTTTTCAATTCATCTCGTTGGACCACTCTTCCCCTGGTATTCTGACTAGGTCCGTAAGGGTGTGGAGGGGGTACATTGGCAGATAATCTAAGGGGTCCAAGTTTTTAGTTTCTTTTAATTTAAACGTATTCACCTCCCTCAGAAAAGCCTCGCCCTTCCAACAGGTAGCATAATGACTCTCTTCTCGGCTAACAGGTTCTTTAGCATTCACATGAATATTCAAAGCTTGGCACATCCACCCCTCAAAAGAACCATGATTCGGACAGAATAAATTATCTGATCTTATCTCCTCTTTAGTCGATTCTATCATACAATAATGTATCATTTAAATTTTATTTTTATTCTTTGTGTCAGGGTTATGTTTCCACTGTGCCAATTTTATCCCTAGGGGGCTATTGGGAGGTATATCTATTGATGTTTTCCTACTCCCCTTTCCCCTGGGGGTTTTCTCTTTGCTTGCTTTCTGTCACATTTTCTTAGCTTATCCCAGCACCATTTGCACACCTTTTTTTCTTCTTTCTTAACTTCCAAGCAAATCTGACTCTACAACTTTCACACATATTTTCCCAGTCCTTCTCAGGTCCTGTTCAGACTCGGGAAACTAAATGCTGTTTTCCCACACACTATTTCCTACAGAAAGGAAAAGATTTAATGCCTGATTCCTGGCTCTCAATTCCACTCTTTCACACTCTCAGCACCAGGCACTCTTTTGTGTGGATGTTCAATACCATCTTTTATGACAGATTTTACATTCACGCCATACCTGTTGCTGTTGACTAAGAAATGACACAGACTCATCAGAAGGCTGAGTGGCATAACACGCCGTATATTTAGAACTGCTCCTTTTTATAAGCTGTTCCGATCCAGGTAGATTTGATTGGTCATTTAGTTAATACATTTTACATGATTGGCTAATTAACAAGACGCCCTTCTTATAAACAATCTTTGAGAAAAACAAGAAAACAGAGAGTAGGAAAACACCTGCAGGTTGTTTATAATGATAAGCTATCATTGTTTATGTTCAACTCCCTAAAGTCTCTCAGGCTGATTCTGGGAAACTTATCTAGTTTTCTCGCTCTCTGACCAGGCTGTCACATTGACAGGTCCCCTTTTTTGTTTAAAGGAGGAGGTGGTGTTTGTAATCCTCTGTGGGGCTCCTTGCAGAAAGGAGAACAAACACAGCTGTCACGGTTTGACGCTGGCACAATGCCGGTGCCCCCATGAAAATGCATTCTCCCTGGTGTCTGCTGTGAGATGTGACCAGGAATAGAGCAAAGCAGGCTCCAACTTAGGAATAAAGAAGAGAAATCTTTATTAACCTACAACTATATGTAAAAAGAAACACACAGAAAGAATGAAAACCTTCCAAAAACATTTCCTCCCCACTCCACCAAATTTCCAATATATCCATCCCTCAGATCACCAACTCTCAGTCCATCACCACCCTTTAGATAATCAATTCTCAGTTCATCAAGGAGTGAGGAGTCCTTCTTGTGCCATAGGCTTCCCCTGGAAACACAGTTGAAACCTCTTGTGCTTCCTGTCACACGTGGCACTGCCTGGAGATCATTTGCCATCGTGACATCTTCCTTCCATGTCCAGTGCTCTCACCACTGCGCATGGACCAGAGCTGCTTCTAGGGTTTTCCTTTTAAGGGTGCTTTGTCCAGTTCCAAAAAGAGCACAGTTTCTCACTTTCGGGACACCTGCCCCCCCCAAATTCCACCTCCTGGGGCGGAGGAGTCTCAAGAACAGAGATCTTCTTCTTCCCTGAAGATCAAGGGCACCAACCACCCTCCTCACCCATCGTCTCTGTTCACGCACTCCTTCACATAACAACACTGAACTCTCTTGGCTCCGAGCCATTGCCTCCCCCTAAATGCAGTCTCTGTGTCACAGGAAAAATGGTTCTGTCCATGGCTATACAAGAAAAGTCCAGCCAAAGGCCACTCCATCACCTCACCCCAACAAGATTCTTCTCCACTTCTCTTGTGGCCCATTTCCTCTTATCTCTATCTTTCTTCTCATTCAACTCCAGGAGGATCAGCATTTGTAAGGTTTCCATCATCCAAGAAAATGGTTAAAAATCTCAGGCTCTGCCTGTCCAGAACTCCCACGGCTGCCCTGCTGGGCACCTTCTCGCCACAACCCCCCTTCTCCTCCTCGGCTGGCCATGCTATCAAATTCCAAGGTGGCACAGGCACAAACACCGTCTCTCTCTCTCTCTCTCTCTCTCTCCTGGGGGGGGTGGGGGGTGGCTGCCCTATGCCTCTTGGTGCTCCTCCACCCTTCCATCCTCAGGGCCCTGGTTCACCTCACCTGGCCACACGGCTTCCCCTCCCCCACCCAGCCAGCAGCAGCTGGGCAGGGGAGGTCTGAACCTTTCACTGACCGGAACCAAGAGAAGGTTTTCCTGGGAGTTCTCTGATTTAACCCCCTGTGTTCTCAGAGGTGTATCCATGTCCTCAGTGGCCACACCAGGTGCCAATATTCAAATCTGAGCACCTATTGGTTTGACCACAGCATCCCAAAAAACTCACTTCCTCTCAAATCAGGACAACAGCTCCAGAGGTTCCTCTAGAAGTTGCTAGTTATCAGTCAAAACCTCAATTGGATGCCAATTTGAAATGGTCGGAGAGATCAAATCTTGTGATTCCCTCTTACAAAAAGTACACTATTAATCTTAAAATCAATTACATATTCTAATACAATATCAATACTAAGTCTAATATAGTAACAACTTATCATTAGTTTGTTCAAAGAACTGACAGTCTTAAGTTGTCAACAGTCCTTTTCCAGAAACAAGGAAAGGATGGAATGTTCATTCCCCACTCGTGGAGGGGCCATCTGATTGATGGTCGTCATCTTGATCATCGTTCAGAGTTTGCCTGTTGGCCACATTCTGGTTTTGGTGTCACAAATCAGGGTGGACACACATTGCAGGTACCCATTGTACTCCAGTATCTGTGGAAACGCATTCATACCCGTGGCCCCAAGTGAATAAGGTCATATGGGCCCTCCCACTTATTAGTGGCTAGGTCCCGTATCCAGACTTTCACTCGAGGCAGGAGTGTCTCACCTAAAGAGTGCAATGAGAGAAAATTATTTGGAATGTCAGGATTCTCTGAATTCTGTGACACTGTAAGATGATTGATTGTATCTAGAGCTTTTTCCAATTGACTGTGTGGAGTTTCTCTAGGCATTCCCCCTTTTTCTTTCTCCTGAACACACTTTAAGGTACCATGAGCATGTTCAACAATGGCCTGGCCAGTTGGAGAGTGCGGGATACCAAGTTTATGTGACACTCCCCATAAGCACAAAAACTGACTCGTCTTCTGCGAGACATAGGCGGGGCCATTGTCAGTTTTCACAGAAGGTATTCCCAAGACTGCAAAAGCCATCCTCCAATGGGCAATCACGTTGCGACCCTTTTCTCCAGTGTGAGCAGATGCCCACATGGCAGAGGAGAAAGTGTCAATAGACATGTGCACATACTTAAGTTGGCTAAATTTAGTGATGTGAGTAACATCTGTTTGCCAAAGCTGCAAGGCCTTTAGGCCTCTGGGGTTCACCCCTGCTGGTAAAGGTGCAGCAAGTCCATGACAGTCAGCGCAAGAACTGACAACATCATGAGCCTCAGTTGGCATCAGGTGAAATTGTTTCTGCAGAGTATGTGCACTTTAATGGAAAAAAATCATGCAAAGCTTTGGCTTGCACAATCTTGTCAGGATGAGGCACTACCCACGCAGGGCTAGCCAACCTGTCAGCCCTGGCATTACCTTCTGTTATGAAATCAGGTAAATCGGCGTGACTCCGAATGTGCAAAATGTAATACGAATGAACTTGGGCCTGAATTGCACCCCACAAGGTTCTCAATAACTGAAACAAAACTGCGTTATTGACTTCCTTCAGAAGTGAACAATCCAAATGCTTGGTTATATCTGCAACATAGGCAGAATCAGTGACCAAGTTCAGAGGCACCTGAGAAAATTTCTGGAATGCCATGGCAACAACCCTTAACTCAACCAGTTGGGCTGAGCCTGACTCATGGCCCTCCAACATTTGCCATCCAGATTCATCCTTCCAAGTAACAATGGCTTTCCCCATTTTTCTGGAACCGTCAGTGAAGATGGTGGGTCCTTTCACTGGCACCCGGCTACTTTTTGGCCGCAATGACAGATTGATTGTCTTTGCCATCTGCAATAACTTGTGACTAGGCATATGATAGGATATCTGCCCTGAAAAGTTTTGCAGCACACTTTGCAAAGGAGCGCCGTTAGCAAAGCTCCATTCAAAGTCTTCCTGAAAGTGGCAAGGGCTCTTGGGGCGCACGGTCACCTGACAAAGGGACAAAATCCAGAGATTACTCAGGGATGATGACGCGGCCTGTCTGTGCCAGCGTTTTGCCACCAGGGCACACCCCCACCGGGGGGCTGGCCGCTTGCATTCATTGCTGTTGCTGTCCCCATCCAGGGATGGGGAGGACAGCCTGTGGGCAGCAGGGGTTGGTGGGTTGGCCGGAGGCTCCGAAGTTGAGGGACCGACTGCGGACTGTGAAGCCGAGGGGCTGGTTACAAGCCCTCATGTGGGGGGGCTGGCCACCGGCTGTGCCTTGGCCAGGGGCCCAGCCGCGAGTGCCACGGCCGGCAACATGGTGGTGGGCTGCATGGCTGCAGGCGGAGGCACTGCTTCCGCCACCGTGGGGGCTGCAGGCCTGGCCGCCACCAAATGCAGGTGCCATCAGCACGGGCTGCAATGGCAAAGCTGCAAAAGACATTAAGTCAACCGAGTCAGCCTCTGTGCAGAGAGTAGAAGAGGCAGTTGTTCCACAACTAAAGGTGGGGGGGTGAAAGGGAACAAAGCTCCTGTTGTGTGATTTACTGATTGGAGAGACGCTGCTGGTGTGGCAGTGACTGTTGCTGTAGTCTGCACAGGACCCATGGAAAAGGGCGGGGGAAGCTGGCAGGGGGTGTGACTTTGGCTGGAACAAATGCTTGTTGGCAGGCGCTGACAATGGATGCAGCCAGTACATCTGTTCAGGCTCCTTGGCTGACAACAAGGGAGCTGACAGAGCGACCAGTAGGGCTGTGGTGACCGCCGATGACGGAGGTGGTTCCACCCTCACTCATGGTGCAGGGGAGGAATCTGAGTCAGAAGCAGCAGCTCCTGCCCGCCGTGAAAGTGTTGGTCCCCAGCTTGTAGGATAGGGAAGGTGGGGCCGGCAGTCTGGGCCAAGTGGCTTGTGGGACAGCGCAAGGCCATCCCGCTGGGGGGGGGCGAGGCTGGCCGTAACACAGACATGTCCGCCGCTTCCCATGGCACGGAGACGGGCATCACCAGTGGCTGGAGGAGGGCAAGCTGTCACAGCAGCTCAGCGGCCACTCTTTGCGGGGCAGGGGGAAACTGATCTGCTGGCCGTGACGGAGACAGTTCCGGCGCCACCAGTGGCAGTGGAGGGGCTGAAAGTGGCACAAAAGGGGAGGGGCTGTCCCCCGGGCGCGGTTGGGATACGGCTATCATGCTCGGTGGTGCCAGTTTTGCAGGAGGAGGATATGTTGTCTCACAGAACCATAGGGATGAGGATATTTCAGCAGAACATAATCTCTAGGTGAGAGAAAGGTTCTGCAGGGGGTCCCCATATCCCTCACCAGCAGCCGCCTGGCCCACCAATCCTCCCCTCGGGGTGTCAGTGACCCCAGAGGCAACATTTTCACCCTCTGAGGTCCGCATTTCTGATTTGCTTCCCCTCTGGGTATGGCCTCGGAAGACATGGGACAGGAGTCCCCATACAGGTATAAGTCGAGGCATGGTGGAATTCCCATTAGCAACTTCTTCCAAGAGCCGGTAGTCCAATGCCTCCCATAATTGCGGATTAAAAGCGATGTCTGTATCTACTGGCAAGTCATGAGATTTGGCCCAGGTAAACAGAGCACAGAGTGAATCATCTGACACAGAGACTCCAATAAAAGAAATCATGTCATTCCGCACAGAAATGATCGCACCTTCTTCCCTAGAGAGGTGACTCCCCATCGTGAAAAAACTGACCTCCAACCTCCAGCAAGAGATACCAACTGTCCACTCTGCTGGGGAATTCTTTCCTACCAGAGCTTTTAAGCTATCAGAGCAAAACCAAGATCCCAGTCTGTTCCAGGAGGACGTGAGGAAAGGTCGTTACCTCTCTGGAGGAACAGAGGGTATCCTGACGCGTGTGGGCTGTGTGGGTGCCACGGGGTCCCAGCAGAGTTCTGGCCGGGGTCTGCGGCGTCCCTTCATCCATCCCGCGATCTACGAAGGGCTGACCGATGCAACTCATGTCGGGATCACCAGATGTCGCTGTTGATTAAGAAATGACACAGACTCATCAGAAGGCTGAGTGGCATAACACGCCGTATATTTGGAACTGCTCCTTTTTATAAACTGTTCCGATCCAGGTAGATTTGATTGGTCATTTAGTTAATACATTTTACATGATTGGCTAATGAACAAGACGCCCTTCTTATAAACAATCTTTGAGAAAAACAAGAAAACAGAGAGTAGGAAAACAACACCTGCAGGTTGCTTATTATTATTATAAGCTATCATTGTTTATGTTCAACTCCCTAAATTCTCTCTGGCCAATTCTGGGAAAACTTACCTAGTTTTCTTGCTCTCTGACCAGGCTGTCACATCCACACATACCCATGGTTCACATACGAGTCCACAACTTAAATACAAAATTACACTCATACAGACAACAAAATCTTTGTTAAAAATTTTTATTCACATAGACAATAAACTCTTCACTTTTCTCCGGCCACCTTGGTCACCCAGTTTGCAGTATGTCTCATTCACTCAGCATTTACACTCATCAATCACACAAGATGCAGGACATACACATTTACTTCACACACATTTACACAATACTAAGGTACTTCTGTTGTTTAATTAGATGTTAATATTTCTTTATAGGTGCTGATTCGTTACAAAATAACCTACCCTCACTAAAATAATCCTAAACCCTTCTAATATCCCCAAGCTTAAAATCTTTCTCTCACTTAGCCACACATCTATAAAGCCCCAGCTCTATAATAGCACTTAAAATGGATTTCAAAGCCTTACTGAAGGGTCACTGCTTATCTTTGCTTACTGTCCTTGTAGCCAAAAGATACATCAATTGTTGTCTTACTTTCCTTTTACCCCATTATCAAGAAGGCCTATCGGAGATATTTTTGCCCGAAGTCCAGGAAGAATGATGAGGAGGACTCCATGGATATCAGAAGGCTAATTAATTACTTTATTATACTGTATTACTCTATACTATATTACGCTACATCTAAACTGAATCTGCACAAGCACCCAACTCAACTCCACTGCACAGAATCTCGTGACTGTCAGCCGACAGTCCCGACACACACATGCTTGGCCCTGATAGGCCAAGGAAACAAAACACATCACTCTGGATAAACAATTTCCATATTGCATTCTACTTTGGCACAACACAGGCACAGCAAATGAGATAAGAATTGTTTTGCTCATTCTTTTCTCTGCTTCTCTCACTGCTTCTCTCAGGTTCAGAGAATGTGAATCCCACACAGGCCTAATCAGTTTCTTGGATCTCTCAGGCAGTGCTATCTGCTCAGCAGCTTTGCACCCCTAGACCAGCCCAACCATTCATGCCTATGGGTATACTGGGGTTTCGGGTTTTCAGCATCCTGCCTTCTGCATACCCTGTACCAAATATATCCAAGGCTTCTGTAGGCAATCAGGTGTGGACCGAGAGCAGTAACACCCAGAACTAGGATTCCTGCAGTCAGATTACAGTCTATTCCTCTCTTCTTTGTTTTCTTAATTCCACTTTTTAACCCCAAAGTAGCTAAACCTTGACAATTATGGGACTCACTCAGTCTCTACTATCCGCTTTGTGCCTTCACTGGCCGGTCCCCTAGCGGGGAGACGAAAACACAGTTAGAAGGGCCCTGCTATCACTTTGCAGATCCGGAGTGTCCGGTCTATGTCTCATACGCACACACATACTCTCCCAGGTTCCGCACCACCCCTTCCGCACAATGCTCATCCATCTAGGTTTTTGTGCACAATTTAGGGGCTGGCAGTTGCCACAGTTCCTTGAGGAATCTTTACTTGCCCTTTTCTTTTTGTCCCTTGTATCCACCGAGTGTCTGACCTGCAGTCACCAGTAACAGCAGGAGAAGCCCAGACCAACCGCTAAACTTAGTGGGGCGCCTCTTGCTCAGGATCTCCCAGAGTTAGAGAGACGAGGTGCTAAATCTCAGTGGAACTTCCAAATTCTGAGAAACAAGGCTCACTCTTAAAATTTTTTTAAAGTTTAATAAGGGGTAAAAGGGACAGTAAATAGCGCTGGGTGGCTGGCAAATTGCCAGTGGCACATCAGTTAGTTATAGCAATGTTCCTTATATACTTTTTCATTTCACTGATCAAATGCATATTCTTGACGATTATACATATTCAACCATTCCTTTGAGTTATTTCACATGTTCTGGGAATTCTTTAGCTTTGTTTGACCCCTGACCTGTTGTGCAATAGTGTAGATTTGATTTTTGAGAGTCGTGTATGTCATTTCCTCACACCAACAAACAGGGAATTATTGAAAGCCGCAGGGTCAGGGGTAGAAGTCCTTTTCACATCCTTTCTTTTGATGTTATCTGTGTAGTTCCTTCAATATTATCTAATCACACAGACAGTTTTAGTTATTTCCCCAAACTTATCTAAGTTATTCTAACTATTGTTAGTTAGTTACAAAAATAAAAGCATCCTGCAAAACTTAACATTCAAGTCTCTATTTTAATATTTTGCGAAAGCCTAAACTACAATATATGTTTATCACACTAATACATATAAAAGCTAAACATGGCCAGGGCATTGGCCTCAAAAGCTGACAAATCAAAAAACTTTATAAAAATCAGTTTTAAAGTGATTATGAACTGTACTATATCAAAATTGTTGTGATTAATAATAATTTGCAAAAGCTAATACATAATAGTGAAATCCAACAATTACATAGTTATTTATAACACTCCATATGCAGTTTTCCATATTTCTCTGGGACTGGCCACACCTCTGGGTTCACTCCATCATTCACAACAGTGTTAGCCTCCCCATTACTCCCCACAACACCAACTCACATTCCCAACTCCGGCCATCAAATCCCCTCCCAGCAAACCACAATCACAACTAGGAATAATCAGAAACTCATACTTTTCAAACTCATCTCACACATTCAGCAAACTCTCACAGGTATCCCCGTATATACACACACTCACCAATCATCTTTCCCACTTATGAAAAGAACATTTGAACAATTGTTCCCCCTTTGGCATAGATAGAGAAGTTCCTGTGTCTACTAGGAAACACACTTCTCAGTTGAGCCCTCAGTACCATAGCAGATTCCTTCCCAAGTGTTTTTTTGGTCGGCTCTCCCCTACTGAGGAAGGAATGCCTCTTCCACATCCTTGTAGCCAATCCTGTCCTTTCTATCCTGGGGAATTCCCTTGGGCCCTGCAGTTCATCCCTCTGGGGCTATAAAAACTCTGCCATCACCTTTGCCTTTGCTTTTGCCTTTTCCTCATCCCTTCCTACATACACTTTCTAACCAGTTCATCCAGGGACTTATTCTGCCCTTCTTCTAGATCCCCCTGTGGGTGCTCATTCTCCCACAGCTCAAAATTACTCATTTCTCCAGTGACCCAAACAAAATCCCTTCATGTATCAAGCCAGGCTTGGGTGGTACTTTGTCTCATACTGTATAACAAAGCCGGTCGCTGTACCTTACACTGCACGTCAAAGCCATTTCCTGTCCAGTTGCAGCATCCAGACACCTCTGCAGCACACCCATATGGGCCCCTGGGCGACTCTCACAACACCACAAGCTCTGTAAAACACCAGGTCCCGAAGGGCAGGAACAGCTGATGGTGCCACAGGGATGGGCAGGTGGCCAGGGTGTCCTGCAGCTTCATGGGGCTCCTGCCAATGAGGGTAGCAGCACTGGGAACCTCCTGGAGATGAGCTCTGGCTGTCCCACAGCCTCAGCTCAGTCTTGCACCTCCCCCACAGGTCCCCAGCTTGTGCTGCCAATCGCACCTGGCCTTGGACAGAAACCCCCTTAAGTCCTGAATATCAAGGGGACAAACCCAAATCCTCCACCCTGGCTCCATAATGACCGGGGGAGGGGTGGGGGTATTGTGGTACTGGTGTGGCTTTATTGATTATCTGGATGAGGTGATTGAGTCTACCATTAGCAAATTGCAGATGACATCATGTTGGGTGTAAGTGTTAATCTGCTGGAGGGTAGTGTTACCAGATGAGAAATTGTCTACACCTGGTGAGCTAACACAATGCTTGTTTTTCAAAAACCACTGGCCTATGGAACTGTGCAATGTCCATTGTGTAAGAATAACTGCAAGTTCACCAGCTCCAGTGCCCTGGCAACTTACTAGGTTGGCTGTTGTCGGTGATGGAGAGAGACGGGGAGACTGACTCAGTGATCAGAATCTGATTTTATTGTGGGATACAAATGCTTATATACTATTTCAGGGAGACTAGTAATGTGTACTACAATGATTAGGTTAAAATCACATACACAAAAGTATGAATATAACAACATCTCTTGCTTGCAGAGTTTAATGGGATTTTCTTTTTCCGGACAACCCATTTGATTTAATCTTCTTGCAATCTAGGTCTAATTTTCAAAGTTCTGTTTGCTTTTTCCAAGGCATCCTGTTATCAAATCTCTTATGTTAACCAGGTCAAAAGTCCATCATCCGTCTTGTGTCCCCCAACATTCCAACATCTTCCCCTTTCCTTTTGACCAAAAATATTCTTTTAATGGCCTTATTAATTATTCTCTGCACACATTGAAAGATATCATGATTAATACAATTATTGTCAAAATTACCACATACATACCTATCCTAAAAAGAATCTTTTAGTTAAAAACTCTAGCCATTAAGACTCAGGCTTGATCTTTATAAACTATAAACATTCCTGATGGCAGCTGCATTACTGGATTTAGAAAGGCTGCCAGAAGTATAATTGTACCAAAAGGTTTGATTCTTATACATGGGGTGATAGGGAGAAACATCCCAAGCTTTAGAGTGATTTCTTCCCATGTATTTAAAATTAACACAAAAATCCAATTTCACAGAACCCGGGAGCTCTAATTCTTGGGGTTCCACCAAGGGTGCTTCAGGTAAGGGTAAGGGATCCAATTTGATGTGATTTGATTAGCTTTGCAAAAAAACATTTTTTAGTGTGAAGTTCTGGAGGAGCTATATTCCCCCCCTAATTTTTTTGTTTTTAATAACATGTGTGTTTCTCATTATGAACATGAAGGTAACATCAAAGCCAAACAATATGTAACATAACAATAAACTTATACTAAGTAAAAATAAATCAGATAATAGATACAATTAGTAGCAATTGAAAAATAAAAAGGTGATTTAAAACAATACATTATCAATTTCTTAAATATTTTACCATTACTTAGAGTCTGTAATAATCGGCAAGCTTTATTTTTTTAAAGTGAGGGCTTGGAAAATCATTCCTGGGTAAGATTTCCAAGTTCACCTCAAAAGGAGGTTTAGCTGTTATAGGTCCAAATTTGGTAAGTCAAAATTACTTGAATATAATTTTGGTGCAGAAAATTTTCTCTACTAGTTAAGACCAGGACTTGGCTAGGGTCCAGGCTTTTAACTGGAAGAGTCTTTTTAATATATTTTAGAAACCTCTTAGTAATTGTAGTTAGAAAAATAAAATATGTCTTACAAATAGCTATACAACAATGGGTGAAGGTTTGTAAAGTAGCTGGCATTGTCATCTATTGTTAGTTAGTCAATGGTACCATAGACAAATAGCAAATGAATAAAGTAATGCTTGTTATAAAAAGTCAGTGAATTCACATAATAAGATTAACAATATAATCAGGGTTAATAATATATCAGTAGAAACTGTCTTAAGAAATTGAGGTTATATTTTCCTAGACATTTATGACATTAAAGCAAAAAAGTAAAAAAAGCATTAAATAACTCATAATTACTTACAGTCATAATATGGAATTGTTTCTCATTCTTCAGTACCACTTATAAAAAATAAAATAGCAAAAACTGTTCTTACTTCTATAACAAATGTGGAAAATGCATATTTTATGATTGGCTTTTTGCAAATATTAAAATGAATATTATATGTGTTATGTTACAAAGTTATGCTGTATTAATTTTCTTAAGTAGTGTATTAAATATAGTTTTAGGTTATAACATAATGTTAAAATAGAAACTATGCTATGTAAGATACTTTTTTTAAAGAAAAGACTCCCACTGAGATAGCAGCCACAGGACACCTAAATCTTTCAGAAAAAAAGAATTTATTGCTCTCTTATCAGAAGAAACTAACTTCTTCCTGCTTCTCTCAGCCATGAAGACGCTGGTTAGGATTAAGAGGAAGAAGTTGACGATGACCAGACAGAATCCTGTGTTTGAATGGAATTTATGCATCATGTATGAGATGTATGAATATGCAACAGGTTATTGTTTTTAAAGGTTAATCCTCTGTTCACATGTGTCCTTTTTCAGACTTATGTTGCCCAGAAAAAGGTACCCAGACATCCGTAACTCTGTTTCTATTGTTTCATATTGTCCTAATCCAAATTGTCCAAAATTTTTATTACTCTAATTGTAATGCTATTTTTAGAACCATTTTATTACTATTAAACTTTCAAAATTTAAAAAAAAAGTCATTGGCGTTTTTCACAACAAAATAGCGTTATCTTCTAATTTAAATGAAGCAAATTTTGACAAAAATTCATTCAGACTTTATGTCATTCACTTGTATAGCAAAGGAATTATAACTCAAACACGTATACTTCAACAAAACTTAAAATCATCCTCAGTAAAACTTAACCTTTATTAAATATTAAGCCCCGAATGTTTCAGGGTGTGTCCTGCCTGGCTTCGTCTGGCCTCGCTGCTGGACCAAAGGCGGCAGCTGTGGCGTTTTTCACCCCAGAGATGCCTTTGGCTGGCTGGGTGCTGCAGCTGGGTGCTCAGAACAAGTCCAGGCAAAATAGGAACTCAGTTTACTTTTGGTGGAAAAGGTTCAGACGAGATGAAGGTGAAGAGAAAAGGAGCGGGTTCTGCCGTGTAGCTTAGATCCAGAGTTTATTGTAGCATGGTAGATTTCTGAATCTGGCAACAGCTCCAGACAGACAGAGATGGCAGAGACAGAACCACAGCAGAGACCCCAACCGCATGGTCTCGTGTCCTTTTTAAGCCCCGGGGACAGAGGGAGGGGACAGACAGGTGAGGGCCAACCAGGTGTGAGCAGGGGAAGGGTCAGGGGATGTGGATGCTAGGACAAACCAATGAGCCCAGGCCTGGGGGGCATCTGCCAATCACACGACAGCTTGCTGGAAGGTGCCAGGCAGGAGGGCACGGGGGGAGGGGGAAAGGCTGGCGTACCTAAGGGGGATGGGATAGGTGAGAGGAAATGGGACACACTGCAACATCTCCCCCTAGTTTTGTTTAAAAAGAAGAGGACTGGGTTTGTGGTGCAGAATGCTTGCCAAACCATGGTTCGTAAATCGGTTCCTCCTCTACAGGAGGTTCAGTGCTTTCCACTGAGGGTTCTATGTCATTCATTGGAGCACTAAGGGCTTCCAAATGGTAAACTTCAGGAGGGGGAGGAGATGAGCTTGAAATCAACTTGAGAACCATGCGGTCGACTAGTCCAAAAACAATGCTAACAACTACAACAACAAAAACTAATACAAACAGTACTAAAATTAGTTTTCAGAATAGATCCCACCCAGCCCGTGAGTCCCCAGTCTTTGAACAGTCCACTCAGTCAGTCATCAGTTTCTCTCTTGATGTCTAAGGGCTTTTGCCAAGGTAGTCCGTACGTGCTTTGGGCTGAGGGACTATCCAGATCCTGGCGGGATGATCACGAGTAGGACGAGGAGCAGGCTTTGTTTCATGGCATCTTGAGGCTACACACAAACCATGAGATCTAAACTGGTACAAGGAAACTTAAGACAAACATATTACAAGCTATTCCAGAAAGGAGGCTTAAATGGAATTTCCTCCAGAGAACACGTGCGGCGTTTCCTTCTCCAGACAGCATTGGCAACCTGGGGCGCTTCTGTTGATTTCTCTGAGACTTTGGGAACATAGGGCCTTACCCATTTGGAAGGAACCCACTTTAACCCAGAGGGGGTGGACACACAAGCCTATCCACGTCCCCAAGTAACAAATTTGTAAGGTCCCACAGTTTTCCAAGTCTCAGGGTCCTTTACTAAAACCGGAGGCTTTTCTTTCAACATCGTATGACTGCTCCCCCCAAAGTGGCGCAGGATGGGCGGGTTCAGGCTGTCAAAGGAACAATTCAGAAAATTTATTGTGAACAACGCCCTGGACAATCGGATGTGGGGGGGTTCCACCTTCAGAACCTGTTGCTGCTGGTCTAGGACTCTTTTAATAATGCAGTGAGTCCTTTCTACAATGGCTTGACCTGTAGGGGAGTAGGGGATGCCAGTTTTGTGCTCTACTCCCCATTGCTGCAGGAAGCTCCCGAACTCCTTGGATTTATAGGCAGGCCCATTATCAGTTTTCAATTCCTTGGGGATGCCCATGAAAGAAAAAGCCTGTAAGAGGTGCTTAATGGCATCATTAGATGACTCTCCTGTGTGGGCAGAGGCATAGACCACTCCAGAAAAGGTATCTACACTAATGTGAACGTATTTCTGCCTTCCAAATGACTGTATGTGTGTAACATCTGTTTGCCACAGTTCACAACTGTTCAACCCCCTAGGGTTTGCTCCCGTACTCACTGTAGGGAGTGCATGTTGTTGGCAATTTGGGCATGTGTCCACAATCGCTTTGGCCTGTTCTCGAGTGATGTGAAACTGACGAACCAGGCCAGGTGCATTTTGGTGGAAAAGCTGGTGGCTGATTTTTGCCTGTTCAAAAACATTTGGAAGCGTGGCCATCACTGCAGGTGCAGCAAGAGCATCTGCCCTTCTGTTGCCTTCAGCAATAAACCCTGGCAAGTCGGTGTGTGACCTGACGTGCATCACATAAAATGGTTGCTCCCGGCGAGTGACTAACTTTACAAGTTTTGAGAGCAGTTCGAAAAGTGCGATGTTAGACACTTCTTGCAGTACTGCTTGATCTGCCCTGGATACTACTCCTGCCACATATGCAGAATCTGTAATCAGATTGAATGGTTCTGAGAACCTTTCAAAAGCCCTAACAACAGCAGCCAATTCAGCAACTTGAAGTGAACCTGCCACCTCAGCAATGTCCGTCTCCCACTGCTGGGTTTGAGGATCCTTCCAAGTCATAACAGACTTGTGGGACCTCCCGGTCGCATCTGTAAAGACAGTCAGAGCCTTTTTTAAAGGTCTCCTACTCTGAGCACTTCTCAATTTCAGAATAAATTGAACATCTTGTTCAAACATTTTGTGGGCAGGCCGGTGGACAGAAATTTGTCCTGAGTAGGAATCTAGAGCAAACTGCAACACTTCATTTTCTCAAAACAATTGTTCCAATATTTGCATAGAATTTTGACCTGACTAACTCAATTGGAATGTGAATGCACTCAAAGTCACATCCTGCTAACTCCCTGATCTGGGTTCTTGCTTTCCGGATCAGTTCTGCTACCAGCTCCTGAGGCTTTGTCATTCTCTTGGACGTTTTGTGACTGAGGAAAACCCATTCTATGATCAAGAGAGGGTCCCTCTTGTCCTGGACCTTTTTAGGTGTCCCCTTTGCCTTAGGTGTTTGTTTTTCCTCCCACTGGAAAATGATTCCATGGAGGTGTGGCGACTTACCTAAGATGATAAATTTAAATGGCAGGTCAGGCTGACATCGGTGGGCCTGTCTTGTGGACATGGCAATCGGAACCTTTTCTAGAGCTTTCCATGCCTCTGGAGTAATAGACCTAGGAGCACTGGGGTCCTCTCCCCCTTTCAATAAATTGAAAAGAGGGGCAAGGTCTTCATTAGTCAGACCGAGCCATGGTCTTACCCAATTCAAAGACCCACACAACTTGTGGACATCCGCAAGGGTCTTGATCCTTTGATTGATTTCTAGTTTTTGAGGAACAATGGTCCTATTTCCAATTTCTAGGCCCAAATATTTCCAAGGTGGCATCTTTTGAATTTTCTTTTCCTGGAGCTCGAACCCTGCAACAATCAATGCATTGATCGTTAGGTCAAGCGCATGTGTGAGTAAATCATCACTGGGGGCACACACAAGGATATCATCCATATAATGATAGATGATGGCCTTTTCTGCGGCTGCACGCACTGGGGAAAGCAGGGAAGAGACATACCACTGGCAGATCGCTGGCGAGACCTTAAGGCCCTGAGGGAGAACTGTCCAATGGTACCTTTTCATAGGGGCTTCCATGTTGATGGTGGGGACCGAGAATGCGAAACGCGGTGCATCATCAGGGTGGAGGGGAATATTGAAAAAACAATCTTTTATATCAATAACAGCTAATTTCCAATCCTGGGGAAGCATTGTTGGGGATGGCATACCAGGTTGGGGAGAGCCCATATCTTCAATGACATTATTAATTTGTCGGAGGTCATGGAGGAGCCGCCATCTCTTTTTGTCAGCTATCTGAATGACAAACACTGGAGAGTTCCACGGGGACGTGGTCTCCACAATGTGACCCTTTTTCAACTGCTCTCCCACTAGCTCCTCAAGCGCCTTTATTTTTTGTTTACTGATTGGCCACTGTTTCACTTCAACTGGTTTGTCTGTTTTCCACTTCAGTTTTTGGGTGGGGCGCTGTTGTTCAATGACCGCTGTACAAAAATCCTGTGGGGAGTCTGGAATATCAATTGTGACACCCCACTGGGCCATCAAATCTCTCCCTAACAAAGGTTCCGAATAATCTAACACCAATCGACGGATATTCGCTCACTGTCCATTTGGTCCCTCTATTTGGATGATGCTTTTGGATTGTTTTGCCAATTGCAGGCCTCCTACACCTTTAATGTGACCGGCAACGTTTTGCAAAGGCCATTGTGCAGGCCAGTCTTGTACTGGGATCACTGTGCAGTCTGCACCCGTGTCTACAAGCATCTCAATGCGTTTTGACTCCCCACCCCCACTGACATTACACCATAATTTGGGTTTGTCTCTTCCAATAACTGTCGCTGTCGAGGCGGTCACGACATAAAGCAGAGACCACAAGCAGTCTCAGTTGGCAACACTTTATTATTGAATATGGCTGCTTTTTATACACTTTCCAATTGTTTATCCTTCTTCTATCTTTACTATTGGCCACAATAAATCAACATAATACTATTGGTGAGAAGTTATGGTGACTTAATTAACTTTCTAAAAATGTTTCATCCAGCTGCAAAGTTCTTCTATCTTTCTTCCCTCGGTCTCCTTGGCTACAGCCTTGGAGAGAGCTCCTTATCAGTTTCTTCTTACTTCTCAGCTTCTTCTCACTCCTTTAGCTAACAGGCCCGCTGTTAGCCCCTTCCACAAATAACTTGGACCCGGGTGACTGTGGGCCCTTGTTTTTTGGTGCCTTCAGGCACAAACGGCACAGGGATAGCTTGGGCAACAATTTGACCTTTGGGAAGAAACAGGGGAGGGTGGAAACAGTGCAGCCCGAGAATGAATTGCTCAGGATCTGATGCTGTCATTCCTGGAGCAATTTCGATCTCTTGTGGTGTGTGTTCGGTGTCCCCAATGACGATGTACTTACAGCGAATACGGTGCCAAGTACCCTTCTGTTCTGGGTTGACAGAAACAAAATGCCAGTCTGTATCTTTCAGGTGGAGTGATTCTGTCAGCTGCAACCTGTAAGGCTCATTGACAGAAGGCGTGGTTAATAGAGGTTCACTTAAATCATAACAAGGGTTATTTTTTTGCATTTTTAACAGTGGACCAGCAGACGTGGTCTTTGAAGCATCAGCTTCACCTACAGAAACAGTAACATTACCACGCGCTTGGTTTGTTTTGGTTCCCTTATTCCCTTGGCCTGCTCTTTTTGTGTCTGCACGCCTGGCAGGCTGGCGCTCCCCATTCAGTTTTTTTGTTGTTGATGACCCCCTGGGAGTGTTTGTAATTTCCCTCCCATGCCATTTCTAAACTCATCAAATTGCTTTTTCAGGGGGCACTGGTTACTCCAATGCCCAAGGTTGTGGCAAAGCAGGCATGGCTTTGTGGGGTCAACCATTGGTGGTCGTTGCTGCTGCTCAGGGTACTGCTGTGCTGAAGGAATGGGCGCAGGGCTGGCAACAGCGACACGCTGAGGTGGTCTTGGCAGCAGCCTTGGTCTGGTGTCTTCAGCCACACTCATCAGAGGCACTTTCCTGTTACAGACTAGAAGCATATCTTTTAGTGTAGGGGGGGGGTTCTAGAGGAAGGCTCAAAATTGCCGCTCGACACTGTTCATTTGCATTTGTAAATACCATTTCCTCTAAAACCTCTTCCCTTGCATTCTCTTTCTTAACTTGGATTTCAACAGCTCTAGTTAACCTTTCTACAAATTTCAGAAAAGGCTCGGATGGCAGCTGCTTGATCTTACTGTAGGGCTCAAAAGGCCCTTCAGGTTGGAGGGAAAAGAATGCTTTTTCAGCTGCTTCTTTTACCTTCTCCAGTGCTTCTACGGGTATTACAGTTGCTTGGATCGTGGCTGCAGACCACTGTCCTTCACCTGAGAGATGCTCAATGGTAATTGGCATGCCATTAGCATCTTTCGCTGTGTTCGGATCAGCATGCAAGCTTGGGAGAGCTTCTTTTAGCAGTTGTTTCCATGCTAATTCCCATAATTTGAATTCTGTAGAGGTCATGAGGCATGAGAAAAGCTGTTTTAAATCATGCGGGACCACTACATTTCTGCTCAATTCAGAATTTAAAAGGCCACGGAAGTATGGACTGTGTGGGCCATACTCCTTGTGAGATTTACAGATCTCTTTAATCAATTGACGTCCAAAAGAACTCCAATTAGCAGTTTAGCAGCTCCCCCTTGGGCTGCAGGCTGATACGAAACAGGGGCAAATGACAGAGTGGGACCCTGTATTGGGTCTACCGCTTCCTGCCCTGTATCCCTTGCATTGGAAGCATTGGGAACACAGAAGCAGGTTTGGGGACATGCAGTGGGCGTGCCCCCACCGAGGGAACCCGGGGAGTGGGCGGGGACGCAATGGGAACAGGGGGCGGGGACAGGGGGAAGGCAGGGGGCGGGGATACCGTGGGAACAGGGGGCAGAGACACCTGGTGACGTCACATTGGCATACGCCCCCTGGGAGGAGTAGAGGGGCGGAGCTGAGGGTACAGCAAGTAGGGGAGGGGGAGGGAAGGTGTCACGAGGAACAGGAGGAGAGGGGGATGGGAAAGGAATTTTGGGATCTTCAGGCAGATCTTGGGAAGAAGATGACCAGGTCTGGGAGGGTGCCACGTAGCATCCTCCATCTTGGGTACCCCCTAGGCACTGGGGGCCATTTTGGGGATCACTGCTCTCCGAAAAGCTAACACGTGCTCTGGGATTTAGAACGGGGGAAACAGGGTTTTGGGGAGTTTTCCACGAGACCTGGCCAGGGCCTTGTGGACAAGGGAACTCAGGCATTTTAACCTGCACTGGGAGTTGACTTCTCAGCGTGTGAGCAGGGTTTGCTCTGTTTAAAATACCAAGTTTTGGGGTAAGAGGATCAGGGCTGGAAGGGGGGGACACAGGGAGAGCAGAGGTACATGGCTTAACATTTGGCTTTTTCTCCAATTCCCTTTGTTTGAGCAAAGCAGTCTGAATTTGTAAGCTCCAGAACACAAATTTAGCTGAGGATGTATTCCCAGACTGTCCAAGGTTATCAATTCATGCCCTACTTTATCCCAAAATTGAATATTGTGGACTTCTTCAGGTGAAGTTTGTGGGAAGTGCAGAAAAAGCCACCTTATAAACTGTTTTAATTTTCCTTTAGAGAACTTTATGTTTGCATTAACTAAAATTCCAATAATATGATAATACACTCCTTTTTGTGCTGTGCTTAATTACGAGCCCATCTTAGATGTAAATGGCACAGAACAAATTCCCGCCGACCGAATGCAAAGCCAAAATCAGCTACCGATTTCAAAAGAGAAAAAAAAAAACCACGGTTAAAAGGCGATAAGAGACGAAAGCTTTCACGATGCAGCTGTATACACTGCTTTTAAAATTGCCGCGGCAGGAGCACAGGAGCAGGAGGGAATGGGGACCCACCCCGGCCGCGTGGAGACAGACAAAGCCTCCCCCGCCCGCGGGAATGCAGCCCCCCCGCGCCGAGAGAGAGAGCCCCCCCGCGCCACGTGGCGAGCCGAAACCGGGGCCGCCCCGCGCCGCGTGGAGACAGAGACAAAGCCTCCCCCGCGCGTACGCAGCACCCCCCCGCAACGAGAGAGAGCACGCTGCCGAGCCGAGCCGGGAGGAGGGGCAGGCAAAGCCGTCCCGCTCCTCCGAGCTGGCGCCAATTCCAAAAGCGGCGAGAACACGCCGCAGAGTTAAAGCTTTACAGAGAACCACCTTATCACCGCAGGGCTGCGCAGCCTAAAATGCAAAGAGCAAAAAGGAACTCGTCTCACGGCAAAGACGGGTTTTTAAAAATGAACTCGTCTCATGGCAAAGACGGGTTTTTGAGCTACTACCCCCCAAGGAGCAGAAATACTCACCGAAATCGAAGCAATAGCTGGCAAGGTCAGGCAGGCTGGTCTCTTCACTTGAATAGGACCCCTTGGGCAGGAAGGGGCTCCCCTATTCTCCCCTGGAAAATTCGCTCACCAGAAAGGAGCTGCACTTTCCAGAGGCACAATGCGTTCCTCGAGGCTTTTTGTGGGATCAGAACAGTCCCAAAGTCTCTTCTGGAGAGCTGTGCAACCACAGCTCTTTCCAGTGGAAGCAAAGCTGCTGTAACGCTTTCCCAAGGTTCTGAGGTTCCTTTTTGGGGCTGAATGTCCGTGCAGCCGACGTTGGGCACCACTATATTAAATATTAAGCCCCGAATGTTTCGGGGTGTGTCCTGCCTGGCTTCGTCTGGCCTCGCTGCTGGACCAAAGGCGGCAGCTGTGGCGTTTTTCACCCCAGAGATGCCTTTGGCTGGCTGGGTGCTGCAGCTGGGTGCTCAGAACAAGTCCAGGCAAAATAGGAACTCAGTTTACTTTTGGTGGAAAAGGTTCAGACGAGATGAAGGTGAAGAGAAAAGGAGCGGGTTCTGCCATGTAGCTTAGATCCAGAGTTTATTGTAGCATGGTAGATTTCTGAATCTGGCAACAGCTCCAGACAGACAGAGATGGCAGAGACAGAACCACAGCAGAGACCCCGACCGCATGGTCTCGTGTCCTTTTTAAGCCCCGGGGACAGGGGGAGGGGACAGACAGGTGAGGGCCAACCAGGTGTGAGCAGGGGAAGGGTCAGGGGATGTGGATGCTAGGACAAACCAATGAGCCCAGGCCTGGGGGGCATCTGCCAATCACACGACAGCTTGCTGGAAGGTGCCAGGCAGGAGGGCACGGGGGGAGGGGGAAAGGCTGGCGTACCTAAGGGGGATGGGATAGGTGAGAGGAAATGGGACACACTGCAACAAACCTTAATAAAGTATCTCTAAAAGAACTTAAAATTAACATCACTGAGACTAAACAAAAATCAATCTTAACAAGAATTAACTTATTTAAACTCTATTATTACAAAAAGATAACTGCAAATTTGTCATATAACAGCTAAACATCAGAGTAAACAACATGCAAGTAAACAACTGTACTGAAATCTTTATGAGAGGAATAGTGGATTTGTCTTTACAAACAAGCTGTGGGTCTGCTGGTAGATAAAACAAGCACTGGGAGATAAAAGAAACAATGGGAAGGATTCCACTGATTGATGAATGGAAAAAGATATTTGCTTTTACAAATAAACTTTAGGTTTGCTGATAAACTAAATTAGACATTGAAAGATGAAAGGAACAATGGGGAAGAAAAAACCCCTAAATTCCGTAAAAATTGTGATATATGTTATAAAGTAATTCATGCTTAAAGAGAGAATGTATGCTATAGAAATATAAAATCCAACGAGTCTCTGACCACAAGCAGCCCAGGGACAGATAACCACTCCGGAATTTCGAAATTCCTGAAGGCAGCAGGAGAATAATGCCTTGTTTACCAATGAATAGACATGGCCAGTGCAATGATGGGCTTCCTCCAGGGCCATCAGGAAACACCCAAGGGTGATCATCGCTTGATAGATACCATCAATCAAGATAACCGAAGTTGCCAAGAAAGATACATCTGAATATGCGACTTCCCCTGACATGATCAGCGCCTGCCACTACTCAGGAAACAGCAATTGTCCAGCCCTGCACAGTGAAAAAACTTTCATACATATGCAGGGTTACAAAAGAAATTGGGGCACCTCTGCCTCAGGCATAAAAAACTGTATAAAATAGCCTCTCTGGAAACGGCATTCGTGAACAGAGGGAGATCTGGTGTGATAGAGGTCGGATCTAGGTTCACCCAGTGCTGATCCCAGGCTCGACGCTGTCTCTTTGGCTGTGGGTTTTTGAGGACCGTATTTTGGTCATGAAAATAAAATCTTTCGCATTTATTAATTTGGATTTCTGGCTGATCATTTATAACAGAATTAAAAATTAAAAGGGAGGGTTATACATTAGAGGGAAATCCTTGGGAAATCTTCAGTATCAGGTGTATTGGGGAGTCTGTACCTCTCAAGTACCTCAGCCAATGGGGAAAGAGAGAAGGGAAATGTGGCCAGGAAATTAGGATAAAAAGGAGGTTGCGTCCTCCAAAAGTTCGAGAGATCCCAGGGGAATGCCCCATAGCCTCTCCCTTTATTCGAATAAAGCCAGAAAGGACTCCTCTGTCTCCTTTTTGGACATAAACCTCTGGTGTTTATGGATTAATTTTCCTAACATTTACAATAAAATTACCTTGTTGGAACTATGTAGTAAAAAGCAAGCACTTAACAAAGCTGACAGTGGAATTAAGTCTCAAAAAAATCAGTAAAGATAAAGTTTAAGGTTTGTCTTGAATGTGAGCTAAAGAATCTTGAATTTAAAACTTATTTAATGCCTCTTAGTGAACGATGTAGTTTTGCTATGTTACCAATTTATAAAAAGACACCACCTCTATACTAACACCTTTGAATTTTTCTAGTAACAATACTGTTAAAAATCATAAATCACAAGTTAGAAGGTAAATTTCAACACTGGCTGGTGCCAGGTGGGGGAGGGAGGGGGGCACCCCCTGCAGCAGCTTTAAAGATTGCTTGTAGGATAAATTTAAGTTTGGCTTAGTCAGAGTAATGGCATATAAACACTGAAGGCTAAACCAAAAAGAGGTGTAGTTATATAGTGCTAAATAGCTGTACCAAAAAATTCACAACAAAATACATTGTTAAAAAAAAGGCAAGCAACTGGAAATTTGACCAGGGCTAGGTGTCTCTCAGGGCTTTAGATCTGTATGAACTGTGGCTTTTGATAGCTGGGCTGCTCCTTCCAATTCTTGCAAGTGCCTGGGGCACTTCAGCCAGGGACCAATGTGGGGGTGTCAACTGTCCCCAATGACTCCTGTACAAAATCTGAATGCATAATAATTCCCCACTGTTTTAACACATCCCTCCCTCATAAAACCAGGACAGCACAAAAAGTTTAGCTGTGGCAATCCTCCCATCAGGCCCAAGTGTTGTCTTTGCAGGCTTTCATAATTCCCACCTGTTCCTGGGAGTACCTGAGGCACAGTAATTAGTGGCCACTCAGGAATTTTGAGATAACAGTCACATCGGCTCCTGTATCAATGAGTCCTGTTTGGAGTGTCTCTGCCTTTCAGAGTCACTTTGCATTGGCATGTTGGATGCTCAAATGTAATACGTTGTGTCCATAAAATCTGTGGGACCCCTGTGGAACCAAAAATCCCCCTCCCTCTGTTCAGTTATTGGGGGTGCAGATAGGGGTACTGCTGGAAAAAGTATGAGTTAGGATATATGGCTCGCGGCCAGGACTACACAGGGTGGCTGGGGAGTCCATGTCATGAGTCAGAGTCAATAGCTCCAGGGAAAACAAACAGACAAAGTATGTATACACTGTCCAGGTGGCCCAAAAACTCCTGTAGGAATCAAATGAACAGATGAATCAAGCAACGTTACTGTGTTGGAGGTTGCCAGGTCCATTCCTGCACTGGGGTGGCTGATTGGTGACGGTCCAGCCAGGGCTGCTGTGGTCCGGTGAAGGCTGCTTGGGGAGACTGGGCTGAGGCTTGCAGCGGTCCCTCCGAGGCATTGGCTGGGGCATCTGTGTCTCACATGGTGCCTCTCCGTGCTTCAGCTCTGGTTTCCTGATATCGGATGCCCTTCAAAATCATACTTGGACCAACATTGATTGCGGCACCGAGGGCAAATACCAGGAGTTTTGGATCTGACCTCCCCCTTTTCAAAACAGTCCTTTTTCAAATGCCGAGATTTCCTGCAAGTTTGGAGGTCCTCCTCCTTAAGGGCCTTTTTCTTTAGTTGCATCCATTTATCATTAGGCTCAGGAGGGAATGGATCAGTCTCATAATCTGAGTCTATCTGCCCTGGATCAAAGGGCTCCCCCTCCTCCCTGCTACAGCCAGGGTCAGCAATATAAACTGCTAATGATCACGAGAAAGGATGCCTCCCCCTCTGTGGTGGTTTGACAGGAAATGTGTTTTTTGGGATGCTGTGTTTTTGGCCAATGGATATTCAGACTTTAATATTGGCATTGAACCTGGCCATTAGGACATGGACCCGCCTCTGAGAACACGGGGTTAAAAGCAGAGCTCTCCCCTGGGAGGGTCTTTTTTGGGTTTCTGGCGGGAAAGAGTTCTGGTCTCTCCCCCGGCCCAGCTGCTGGCTGGGCAGGGGGAGGGGAAAGCCATGTGGCCGGGAGAGGTAGGCCTGAGCCCGGGGGTGGAAGGGTGGAAGAGAGAGAGAGAGGGAGACACCGGGAGCCATCGGGCAGCCCCCCCCCGAGAGACACACAGAGAGAGAGAAAGAGAGCCGCTGCCTGAGACTGTAACCTTGAAACTTGATAAACATGGGCCTGTGCCGGCAGCACGGCTGGGAAGGAGAAGAAGGGGGGGGTGCAGCCAGCCGCTTGTAGGAGCTTTTAACCCCTTTTCGGAGAATGAGAACTTTACAGAACATTGACTTTTCCTAGAAGATAGAGTGGAAGATGAGGAAGGAAATGTGAAAGTGTGAGAGAGGTCTGGGTGAGTGAGAGATAGTAGAAGAGTAGAGAAGAATCTTAGTGGGAAGAGATGATGGAGTGGCTTTTGCTGGACTCTTTTTGTATAGCCATGGACAGAACCATGTTCCTTGTGATACAGAGACTGCATTCTAGGGGGAGGCAATGGCCGCAGAACCAAGAGGGTACAGTGTTGGTGCCCCTCGGCCCCAGGGGATGAAAAAATATGGGGGGGGACAGGTGTCCCAAAGGAGAGACTGTGCCTTTTTTGGAACGGGACAAAGCATCCTTAAAAAAGACAACCCTAGAAGCAGCTCTGGTCCGTGTTCAGTGGTGAGAGCACTGGACATGAAAGGAAGAGGTCACGATGGCAGATGTACTCCGGGCAGTGCCACGAGTGACACGGAAACACACGAGGCTTCAGCTGCGTTTCCAGGGGAAGCCCATGGTACAAGAAGGACTCTTCTCCTCTTGATGAACTGAGGATTGATTGTTTGAAGGGTGGTTCTGGACTAAGAGTTGGTGATTTGAGGAATAGATGTATTATGTTGGAAATTTGGTGGGGGGAGGAGGAAATGTATTTGTAAGGTTTTCATTTTCCCTGTGTGTGTGTTCCTTTTTATCTGTAGTTGTAGTGTAGTTAATAAAGTTTTGTTTTCTTTCTTCCCTAAGTGGGAGCCTGCTTTGCTTATTCCTGGTCACATCTCACAGCAGCTACCAGGGAGAGGGTATCTTCATGGGGGCAACGGCATTGTGCCAGTGTCAAACCATGACACCCTCCTTTGTCTGGGCAGGGGCAAGGTTGATGGCTGTGTCACTGTCGAGGCGGTCACGACACAAAGCAGAGACCACAAGCAGTCTCAGATGGCAACTCTTTATTATTGAACATGGCTGACCTTTTATACACCTTCCAGTTGTTTATGCTTCTTCTACCCTAACTATTGGCCACAATAAGTCAACATAACACTATTGGTGAAAAGTTACAGTGACATCAACTAACTTTCTAAAAATACTTCGTCCAGCTGCAAAGTTATCTTATCTATCTTCCCTCAGTTCCTCACTTCTCTGTCTCCTTGGTTACAGCCTTGGAGAGAGCTCCTTATCAGCTTCTTGCTTCTCAGCTTCTTCTCGCTCCTTTAGCTAACAGGCCTGCTGTTAGCCCCTCCCACAATTCCCCCTTTTTGTTTTTAAACTGTAAATACAGCTGCTATGGATTTTTGCAGTGCCCTTTGCAAAAATTCAAGCAGACAGGGGAAACACAAAAAAACAATCACAACCATCAACAAAATTAACATTCCCATTCTTAATACAATCATTCCTGTCCTTCATCCATCTATAAGTCCTGATATATGGTCTTAGCCAGTGTCATCCGCACGTTCTGCTTCAGCTGCGGAACCATCCACCCTGTCATTTCCTGCGTGCTCCAGGTAAGGTTTAACACAGCAAGCAGGAACCCATCGAGGACCATTATCTGTAAAAACGCAAGCATAACCCCTCCCCCAGGTTATCAGTTCCACTGGGCCAGACCACATACCAGTAATTAAATCCTTGACCCATACCTTGACATTTCTAGGGAAATCTGGTTGCTTAGAATTCAAAGAAGAAAAATGGTAAAAGATTGGAGCTAACTGTGAGTCAGGTAGGGGACACAAAAAGTTTAACACATAAACAGCTTTATCTAATCTCACTTGAGGTGACTCCTGTTTCATTCCCCCTTTTTGTTTTTGAACCTGACATTTAAGAAGACCGTGAGCTCTTTCAATAATTGCTTGGCCCGTGGGGACATGTGGAATGCCTGTTGAATGCTCAATGCCCCAAGCATGAAAGAATGCTTGCATTTTCTATGAAGCATATGCTGGGCTGTTATCTGTTTTTACATGACACAGAACACCTAGGATAGAAAAAGCATGATAAAAATGACGAATAGCATCATGAGTTTTTTCTCCTGTGAATGCTGAAGCAACCATTGCATGAGAAAAAGTATCAACTGTGACATGAACATACTTAAAGCGACCAAATTCTGGCATTTTAGTAACATCAGTTTGCCATTCCTCTAAAGCGGAAAGACCCCTAGGGTCGGTACCATAATACTGAGTGACATGAGTCATGTGACAGTCAGGACAAGAAGAAAGAATTGATTTTGCTTCACCAGGAGACAATTTAAATTGCTGCTGTAAAGCTTGAGCACTCTGATGAAAAAACTGATGAGATAAAATTGCCCGCTGCAACACATTTGGTACAGTTTTGATTGCAGCAGCAGCTACTAGAGAATCTACATAGGCATTGCCTTCAACAAAAAATCCCGGTAATGATGTATGGCTACGAATGTGCATGATGAAGTAAGGATGTTTTCAAGCACCAATAACTGTCCATTACTTCACTAACATGATAAACAATGGTTTCTCTCTAATATTATACAACACTGCTTGATCTAAATGCTTAACCAAATTGGCAACATAAATGGAATCGGTAACTATATTTACAGAACCAGGAAACAAAGTAAAAGCCAAAAGAACAGCACAAAGGTCAACCAATTGAGGAGATCCCTGCTGAATCATTGTCTCATATTCCCAGTGATCATCCTTTCTCCAAGCCACAGCTGCTTTTCCAGTTTTCCCAGATCCATCTGTAAAAACCGTTATACCTTCCACTGGAACAGGAGAACAAATTTGTTTCCCTTCAAAAGGAATCTCTTGGGCCAGTTTTAGAACAGGATGAGAAGGCAAATGGTATGTTATTTGGCCTGTAAAACAAGATAAGGCAGATTGCAACTCATGATTATTTTGAACGCACCATTCAAAATACCACTGTTGTACAGGTATCACAATGGTCACAGGGTCGTGTCCCAAAATCTCATGACAATGCCTGCGGCCCTTGATGATAATATCTGCAAAAAGCTCATAAAGTCCTGGAGCTGTTTTCCGATATCTGAAAGGTAAAAATATCCATTCCAGAATATGCAGTTGATCTTCCCAATTATCACTCCATTGACACAGTATCCCACATGGTATTTCATGGTCTTTCAAAATAAACAATTGAACACCAACAGAGGTATCTATCCTGTTAACATATTTGTGTGCTAAGGCTAATTCAATTTCTTCTAGGGTCTTTTTTGCTGCTGGGGTCAATTGCCTCCTATCAGTAGAGGAGGTGATGCCTGAGAGCAAATCAAACAATGGTTGCATCTGATGATTAGTTATGCCTAAATATGATCGAATCCAACCTATTAAACCAACCAATTTCTGTATATCAATAGCAGTTTTACATCAATGTCTAACTTCACAGGTTGAGGCATAACTTGAGTGTTAGTCACCTACATACCTAGATATTTCCAAGGCATGTGTTCCTGCACTTTCTCTGGGGCAATGATCAGACCAAAAGCCTTCAAATTTGTCACAGCACATTGTTTAAGAGCTGATAACTGTTGTTTGTTATCAGATGCCAACAAGGTATCATCCATGTAATGATAACAGTAGCAGTTATTAAATTGCTCCCGCACTTTTGACAAGGCCTGTGCCACAGACCATTGACAAATAGTTGGCGAATTTTTCATGCCTTGGGGAAGTACACTCCACTAATATCTTTTATCGGGTTCAGCATGATTTATAGAAGGCACAGTAAAAGCAAATTTTTCTTTGTCCTGCTCAGCCAATGGAATAGTGAAGAAAAAATCTTTCAGATCAATGACAACTATTTGCCATTCCTGTGGAATCATCGTAGGTGTAGGAAGGCCTGGTTGTAAAGCTCCCATTGTTGCCATTACAGCATTTATCTGCCATAATCATGTAAAAGTCTCCATTTTCCCAATTTCTTTTTTATTACAAAAACAGGGGTATTCCAGGGACTGAATGATTCCTCGATATGTCCTGCTTGCAATTGTTCTGTGACTAATTCTTGCAGGGCAGTAAGCTTTTCAGTAGTAAGGGGCCACTGGCCAACCCAGACAGGCTTATCTGTCAACCATGTCAGGGCCACAACTGGACGTTCATTGCCCTGCATCACAGTGGCCCCTGTTAAAAATCCGTAGTAATTTTGACACCCCATTGAGATAAACAATCTCGTCCCCACAAACTTTGAGGACCATCAGCAACAGAGGGTCTGATGTTAGCTTGTTGGCCATCAGGATGTTTCACAATAATTACAATGGCTGACAGGCCACCTGTTGTAGCACCACCCAACCCCAGAAGTCCAAAACTTGCATGAGTGAGAGGCCACGATTGAGGCCAGCAAAGTCGCAAGAGTATTGCGACATCTGCTCCAGTGTCAATCAAACCTGTTACTGATATAGTTCCTGGATGACATCCACTGGCGGTGAGAATGCATGTCTTTTCTGGACGGCTCTCCGTTACTTTCTCAGTCCAGAACACTTGAGGTACTCCTGTTGATCCAAAACTTCCTGTGCCGCAACTTTGGTCCACTGTATTCGGAACAGAACTCACAAAAGGTACAATTTGAGCAATGCAAGTTCCTTTCTGAATAGTGACAGGAGGTCATCGATGGATACCATGGCATGAATCTGTCCTAAATAATCAGCATCAATAAGTCCTAGATGCACATGAATACCTCTAAGTGTGGTACTTGATCTCCCTATCAGAAACACACTCAATGCCTGTCCTATTGGACCATAGGCATCGAGGGGCACTTTACATATTTCTTTTGTTAGAATGGTTACTGTGTCAGCAGTGGGTATATCAATCCCTGCAGACCCACTTGTTGCCCCTGAGTATCATTCGCAAATGGGTAGCTTTGCAGTGCTGGGAAGGCCCGCATTTGCTGCTGTGGTTGTTGGGGTATTTGTTTCCCCACGCGCCCCTTCGCGCTCCTCTTTGGGTTTCCCTGCAATAGCTGACCATTTGCATGATATTTACTCCTGCATTGTTTAGCATAGTGCCCAGGGTTAGCACAACGATTGCATACAACATCGCTGCTTGCACTTGGCTTAGATGTTGTTTTCCGGGTAGTACACTGTGACCTTACGTGCCCTTGTTGTCCACAATTATAACATTTTGCTGAAGGTCTTAGCACTGCAGCAAGAGCTGCCATTTTATGCTCGACTGAACCAACTTTCGAGCAAGCAGTAACCATTTCAGGCAATGTGGGGTCCCCAGGTAAAGTGTCAATAATCTTTCTGCAGTCTGGGTTTGCATTTTCTTTAGCCAATTTTATGCACAATTTGTCTCGCAAAGTTTCATCTTCTACCTGTTTCTCAATAGCTGCAGCAAGTCTTTCTGCAAATTGCAAAAATGGTTCTCTCATCCCTTGCTGTATAGTGACATATTTCTGTTTTGGAGCTGCCATTTCCATTGTTTTAAATAAGGCACTCATGCCAATTTGCTGAGCTTGTGCCAAAATTGAAGGATCCCACCTTGCCTGTAAATCTGGATTGGCAAAAGGCCCAGTGCCCAGTAGGGCATCAACACCCACAGCATGACGAGGGTCGTGTTGAGGCAACTGCATATTTGTTAAAATTGTGCACTCAGCCACTCGCCTACAAGTGTCTTGAAATACACTGTATTGTACTGGCTGGAATAAAATTGTAGCAAGATGTGTGATCTCATAAGGTGCAAGCAGATCTGCATTAATTACATGTATTAATTGCATTACCTCTGAGGAATTAATACCATACTGAGCCACTTTCGATTGGAGGTCTTGCACAACCCTCCAGGCAAAGACGTGATGACTGTCATCCTGCCCTGTTCCAGGAGCTGCTTTAAAAACTGGAAAAGCCATAGGGTTATCACAAGCAACATTTGCATTGGCACTGTTCTCCTGAGGTACTCTTGGAGCACCTAACCTTTCTATGATGTCCCAATTCTTTTCTTCAACTGCTTTCCTCCTAACAAATTCCCAAAACTCCTGAGGGTGTCGAGGAAGCACAGTTACCTGACAGGGGGGCAAAGTCCATGGGGCAGTAAGGCTAGAACTATTAGGAGGTAAAGTGACAAGAGTTCCTTGCCCCAACTCAGGTGTTACTGTGGGTGACTCATCACTTGATTCGCTGTTGCTGTCACTGTCAGGTAACAAAGGATACGACCTTGCAGATTGTTCAAGCAGCTCAGACGGGAGCGGGGGGGGGGGGGGGCAGATGGCTGAACTAGAGTGGAGGGAAGCGGGGGGGCAGATGGCTGGGTTTGTCTCTCTGCTAAAGATATTTCAGCTAACTGGCGTAGCGGTGTAGTATATACAGGCACCATTGCGAGCTGCTGCGCAGGTGTGAGATAAAGAGGTTTAGGGGTCTGATAAGACGATACTATGGCAGGTTGCCCAGAAGTTTTGGCAGCTTTCCCAGAAGCTTTGGCAGCTTGCCAGATAACTTGCATGGCACCGGGACTTTCTTCAGATTCACCAAGTTCCCCATCAGAGGCCCCCTCTGCCTCATCCCCCCCATCAGGTTCTGTTATCAGCCCCAACTCTTCATCCACATCCCGCTCTGCTTGTTCTCGCTCTGTTTTCCATTCCTTTAATGCCTCAAAGAGCGATCCCCAAGTAACAGCTAGATCGACAACAGTTTTATCTCCCGCTCAGATGACTGATCCCACAGTCTGTCCCCGACTTTTTCCCATGCTTTAAACACTGAATACTGTGTCGGGATCAGTGCCAAAATCCTGTGATTTAGCCCACAGCAATATACTACGAAGGGCATAGTCTGAAGTATTAATTCCCTTATTTCTTAACAAATCTTTCCATGTAGCCAGAACATTTTCTTCCTCTTTAGATAAATTATTATTACTAGTTGGTGGCTCACCTACTTCCAGGTGTCTTGATAGGAGGAAATCAGGTCCGGACCTCCCTGTGGCTTCCACCTGCCACTCTCAGCTGCACCAACGCCGCCTCCCCCACTACATCCCAGTGGGTCACGTTTGCCAATTGCTAGGACCCCATATGGGTCCACACCGATTATGTTCTTAGCATGTCGGTGCTCACCAGATGTCACTGTCGAGGCGGTCACGACACAAAGTGGAGACCACAAGCAGTCTCAGATGGCAACTTTTTATTATTGAACATGGCTGACCTTTTATACACCTTCCAGTTGTTTATGCTTCTTCTACCCTAACTATTGGCCACAATAAGTCAACATAACACTATTGGTGAAAAGTTACAGTGACATCAACTAACTTTCTAAAAATACTTCGTCCAGCTGCAAAGTTATCTTTCCTCAATTCCTCGCTTCTCTGGGTCTCCTTGGTTACAGCCTTGGAGAGAGTTCCTTATCAGCTTCTTCTTGCTTCTCAGCTTCTTCTCGCTCTTTAGCTAACAGGCCTGCTGTTAGCCCCTTCCACATGGCTGTGGCTTCTCTTCAGTAGGAGAGGTGCCAGTTTCAAGCTCACAGGGAGAGTCAGAGTGAGGAGAGACAGAGTGGGGTAGGGGGCTGGCAGCATCTGGCTGCTCTCGCTTTTTCAACGTCTTAAAAAGTATTCTCCAGGACTGGAGTAAAACTGACTTATGGTCCTCCTTTAGGATGGGGGAGTCATGCTTGTCCAGAAGAGCAAACATGGTTTCATAGAGGTATCTCTCTTTGGGCATTTCCTTTCCCATTCCTTTAGTTCCCCTGTCTCACCTGTCAGTCGCAGCAGACAGGCAATTGTGGGCCCAGACGCGGTTCTCTCACCGTCACCATCAGTTCTAGGGGCTCGCTGACTGCCACCAGTCAGGCTGGTTCATTTCCTCACAGGGAGGCACCAATTGTTGGCGATGGAGAGAGACAGGAAGACTGACTAGGTGATCAGCATCTGATTTTATTGTCGGATACAAATGCTTATATACAGTTTCAAGGAGACTAGTAATGTGTACTACAATGATTAGGTTAAAATCACATACACAAACATATGCATATAACAACATCACTTGCTTGCAGAGTTTAATGGGATTTTTCTTTTTCCGGTAAACTCGTTTGATTTAATCTTCTTGCAATCTAGGTCTAATTTTCAAAGTTCTGTTTGCTTTTGCCAAGGCATCCTGTTATCAAATCTCTTATGTTAACCAGGTCGAAAGTCCATCATCTGTCTTGTGTCCCCCAACATTTCAACAGGCTGTAGCATTGGGGTCCCTGATCACTAGGGACCACCAAAGAGACCCTCAGGACAGGAGAACGCATGTGTAAAGGGGAGGGAAAATATGGTAATGATTTCAGGGAAATTAGTATCATATATATGTTTATTCTAGGACAATCAATGAATATGTATGTAAAATACAGGATATAATCAGAAAATTTCCTTTACTCAGCATGCACAGCTTTGGGAGGAGCTACCCCCTTGTGCATCCAGCCAAATAAAGAAGGCCTAAATCTTATTGCTACATTGGTGTTAGGGAGTTTTTTATTTTATCAAATTTTTGGTAACAATCGGAGGGCTCTGCAGAGGGACCTGAACAGGCTAGATCGATGGGCTGGATCCAACAAAATGAAGTTTAACTAGACCAAGTGCCGGGTCCTACACTTTGGCCACAACAACCCCCTGCAGCATTACAGGCTGGGTACAGAGTGGCTGGGCAGCGGCCAGGCAGAACAGGACCTGGGGGTACTGATTGACAGCAGACTGAAAATGAGCCAGCAGTGCACCCATGTGGCCAAGAAGGCCAATGGCATCCTGGCCTGTATCAGGAACAGTGCAGCCAGCAGAACTAGGAAAGTGATTCTTTCCCTGAACTCGGCACTGGTTAGGCCACACCTTGAGTAATGTATCCAGTTCTGGGGCCCTAATTTTGGAAGGACATTGACATGCTTGAATGTGTCCAGAGAAGGGCAACAAGGCTGGTGAGGGGTCTGGAACACAAGTCCTATGAGGAGTGGCTGAGGGAGTTGGGGTTGTTTAGCCTGGAGAAGAGGATGCTCAGGGGAGACCTAATCACTCTCTACAACTACCTGAAAGGTCATAGCCAGGTGGGGTCAATCTCTTCTGCCAGGCAACCACTGACAGGACAAGAGGACAGTCTTAAGCTGCACCAGGGGAATTTTAGGCTGAACGTTAGGAAGAGGTTCTTCACTGCAAGGGTGATTGGGCATTGGAATGGGCAGCCCAGGGAGGTGGTTGAGTGTCTGTCCCTGGAGGTGTTTAAGAAAAGACTGGATGTGGCACTTAGTGCCATGATCTAGTTGACAAGGTGGTGTTAGTTCATAGGTTAGACTCAATGATCTCAAAGGTCTTTTCCAAATGAGTTAATTCTGTGATTCTGTAATAAAAGCTAAGAGAAAGGGACAGATGTGTTGTTATTAAGGCATTTATTTTCCAAAGCAACTGCTACATGTGCTGAGGCCCTACTTCCCCGGAAGTAGCTGGACATCACCTGATGATTGAAAGTAGAGAATAAATCTTTTGTTTTCCGTTGCATGTGTGTATTTGGTTTGCATGGCCAGCTTTGGTTGCAGGGGGGCTACAGGGGTGGCTTCCATGAGAAGCTGCCAGAAACTTCCTCCATGTCCAGCAAAGCCAATGCCTGGTGGCTCCAAAGCTGGTCAGGGCTGGGCCAATTAGAAATGGTGGTAATGCCTCTGTGATAACATATTTAACAAGAAGAAGAAGAAGAAGAAGAAGAAGAATAAAGTTATTTTGCAGATGTAATTAAGGCCAGAGAAGAGAGTAGTGAGAATATGTGAGAGTAACAACTCTGCAGATACCAAGGTCAGTGGAGAAGGAGGTGCTTCAGGTGCTGGAGCCGAGATTCTTCTGCAGCCCCTGGTGAAGACCATGGTGAAGCAGCTGTGCCCCTGCAGCCCATGTAGGATGATTGGGATGCAGAGATCCACCTGCAGCCTGTGGAGGAGACCCACACCAGAGCAGGTGGATGCCTGAGTGGAGGCTGTGACCCCATGGGAGGCCTGTGGAGAGAGGAGTCCACATTGGAGCAGATTTCCTGGTAGGATTTGTGACCCCATGGGGGACCCATGCTGGAGCAGCCTGTCCTTGGAGGACTGCACACTCTGGAAGAGTGACCCACATTGCAACAGTCTGGGGAGGACTGCTGTCCATGGGATGGACTAGCATTGGAGAAACTCATGGGAGAGACCCCATGCTTGAGCAAGCAAAGGACTCTCTCCCTGAGCAGTGGGAGAAACAACTTGTGATGAACTGACCATAATCCCCATTACCTGCCTCCCTGCACTGCTGGGGAAGGAGGTAGAGCTGGAAAGGAGGGAGGGGTGAAGGGAAGGTATTTTGAATGTTTTATTTTACTTCTTATTATCCTGTTCTGAATTTGATTGGTAATAAATTCAATTAATATCTCTACTTTGAGCCTGTTTTGTCTGTGACAGTATTTGGTGAGTGATCTCTCTCTGTCCCTATCTCAACTCATGAACCCTTGGTTATATTTTCTCTTCCCTGTCCATCTGCAGAGGGGAGTGATAGAGTGGCTTTTGTGGGTGCCTGGCATTCATCCAGCATCAACACACTACAATGTGACTTTTTTTTTCTTTATTAAACTGTCTTTATCTTGACCCGCAAGAAGATTTTTCCATCTTATTTTCTCACTCTTGTCCTATTGAGGAGAGGGAATGACCAAGTGCCTTGATGGGTACCTGGCAGTCAGCCAAGATTAACCCATCACAGGTAATGGTGTGCCACAGGGCAAGATCCCCAGCAGCCACTACAGAAACTATTTCTGGAGCATTAAGAGGCCTTAACTCATATTTAGCTCCAGAGGAAGAATACAGCTCTCCAAGTCTTGAGTTGCAAGGAATGACTGGAACCACTTGATGAGGCTGGGGCAGTTGAAGATGGTGTCCTTGCCTGAAGAAGATGTATGCTGGTTGAGGACTTGTACTGCCAATTAAAGGTGCTGTTTGAGGAAGTCAATAAGCTGCACAACATCAAAGATGATAAGGAAGAGATGAACTGGATCTTCAAGACCCTGTAGATAGGAGCTTAAACCTCCAAATTCATTGAAGGAGGGACAGTCAGACGGTCTGATTGTTGGGTAGGGAAATAGAGGTCCTGATGATGGTGAGGGTTGGAAGTCTGTGACTTTTGCTAGCAGGAGGAAATCTCTTCCTTCAACTGCAGATCTGTATCTATAGAATGGGTGTCAGAGTGTGAAGGCGGGGGGAGTGGGTCTGAGACAGAGACAACCACTCACCTGATGTTCATGTGTCAACAGAAAGTGTTTATTCCTCAAGCCCCTCTTTATAAAGGGGGTTTGAAAAACCCCATCTGGATATCTCATTGGTCTGCCCAGCTCCCGGACCAGTGAGATTTCTGCAGCTTAGGGTGGAACATAATTGGTTGAGGTTCCTGTCAGTCAACCCAGGGGCCGGTTTTATGGACCTGGCTGGGTTGGTTTCTTATCTATAGCTGAATTAATTGCCCGGTACAAGCCAGCCTGTACTGTGACATAATGTGACATCAGAGGAAAAGGGGAGGTTTCCTTGATCCTTAGTATGGGGAGATTTATTTAACCCTTAATATTAATTTGACTGTCAGCACCCCAGGAGAGCCAAGACCTGTGATACATGAAGGGATGGGACCCACGAGCAGAGAGACAGTGAAACTGAGATTTTATTTGGAAGCATCAGTATATATATCTTTACTCCTAAGAGCTTTTTTTTGGTTACAGCTTATAGACGTAATCAAAGTTCTACAATAAATCTCTCCTCTTGACATTCCCCATTGTTGTCTCCAAAGCCATGGTAGAGAAGGTAGCATGAAGAGTGTACAGTTCTATGATGACATAGAAGTAGAAACTTGTTTCTCCAGTTCTGTCTCAGGTACACACTGTCCAGAGATATGCTGTTGCTGGTGCTCTCTGTTTAACTCTTTCCTTACACCAACACCTGTTACCCCAACAATTCCCCCTTTTCTATTTTTTGGGATCATGGACAAAGCAAGTGCAACCATACCTTGGTTTTGTGTGCCTTTCACAGCTCTAATTATATTGAAAAGGACAAGAGAAAATCTAAAAAGATATCACTGCTAGACAACCTAATCCAATAAAAACCCAAACTCATAAATTTATTCCTGAAAACCATTTTTTTTTTAATTTAGTCAAGTAAGATCATTTATTAAGTCTGTCAGCACCTATTGCTCCTCCAGTGTTTGCAAATCTCTGAGTTGATCTTTTAATTGAGTGTGAAGTGAGTGGATATCTTGTCTTAAGGTTTTATCAAAGGCTACTTGGAGGTGGGTTTTGAGTATTCCCCAATTTTGTTCTGCTTCATTCCATGGAAGAGGAGTGACACACAGAGTTATGTATGTATTCCCAATCACAATGTAAAGATATGCGGGTTTCTTGAGCCTCAACTCTTTCGCCAATCCACAAAAGGGCCCTTTCCAAGGCATTTAATCTGGTCGTTATTTCCTTGTCAATTTGCTCTTGTGTTTGTAACTCTTCCATAATATTGGTTAGAGCTTGTCCCACAGTGGGGGCTAGTTTGAATGGAATTAGTTAAAGCTGCAACAGCTGCAGAGGCTGTGGTTAAAACTCTTACAGCAGAAATGATGGCAAAAATCAACCAGCCAATAAATTTGCGAACTACTTTCTTACTCTTGGATTTCCTCCTGGAATAGTCAAGCCAGTTGTGAAAGCCTGTCTTCTCCTTCGCAAGTCTGAGTCAGATTTACAGGTACCCAAATGACCAGTCTTCTCTTAAATGGAAGAAGGACAGAAAATTTATTCATATCTTCATTGGTTACACATGATTTAAAAACAAAAGAATAAGCAGAAAGAAAATACAAGCCATTCCTATAACAGCTTGAAAAATCATTAGCTAAAAAACCCCATATGGGTGTGAAGTACAAGTCATTAGTGATGGTTTCTTTAGCAATGTCAAATTTGCAAGGGTAGCATTCTTGTTCAAGTTCACCTGGTATATGGTGTGTTGGTTTACAAGACAGGTGTCTGCTAGGGAAGGCAGAAAAGCCTCCCTTGGAATGGAGAATGTAAACCCCCTCCATCCAAATTACTAGAATTTTGAAATTAAGGGGCTCTCAGGCAAAGATATGGGAATAGGAATAGCAGTTATTTACCAGTATGTATAATAAAGCAAACAAACAACAACTTTGGCCTTAACAACAAACAGAATCAGGAACCCAACAACAGCCTTTCGGCTGCGGCACTTTCCCTTTTAGTGTAGTTATGGTCACAGCCAGCAGGGGCACTGGTAGGTTCCCAGTGGACAGGGCAGGTGTGGTGATCCCCACGTGGCTGCAGGGGGCGCTTTGGCACGAGCTCGGGGAACACGTAGCAACAGCAGCTTTTGACTAAAGACCGGAAGGGGTGGAAGAGAGGCTTTGTTTCACAAACCCCTGGGGCCGCAGGTTCCTGTGCCCCTAGCAGGACTCTCGGAAAGCAGCAAGCCAGGCCAGCAGGATGTTTCAGCAGGTGGGGGTGAGGGGCTCCCAGCAGGGCAGGGAGATCTGAGCTCAGGATCCCTGGCACCCGAGCAGATGGTGATAGATCTCAGTTTTAGTGAGGTAGGTGTTAATAAGGTCCCAGTTCAGTGGATGCTCTCATGAGCAGAGGCTCACCCCATGGCAGAAGAAGCAGCTCTGGGCCGGGTTCTGGCAGCAGCAGTGGAATTCCTTTCCCCAAGAGCAGAGGCTCCGACCATCCTCCTCCAAAAAAACTGGGAGAGGGCTAGCAGCTGCACCCAGCCCCTTCCCCCAGCCCCCTGAATCACCCATATATCTGCCCTCCCCCCCCCCCCTACCCCAGGGAACCCAGCAATCAGTTCCCATTAGCAACTCAATGGGAAGAAATTCTACAGGTGATAAGGAACGAACAGAAAAGAAAACCTGACCCCCAGCATATGGTATTACCAAAGACAGGTAATGGCATTTTCCAAAGATATTTATGAACACGTGATTGTGATGCCTGAAATTTTAACTTTTGTATTTTTCAGATCAGCACTGCTTTAGTATATAACTCTAAAACTCTGTAGCTGTTGTAGTTGGGGGAGACGGCGAGACAACATATTGTAGTTCATGCAGCAGAGAGAGCTTTTAATGGCGTGCACAGCTGTTATATAGGCTATTCAAAAGACTTTGTTCAAACCTGACTGGCTATGATTTGGTTACCACCCAGCTGACTGGCCAATAGCTACCTGCTTACGTTTTTGTCAGGGATTGACTGGCATCCGCTCTCTGTAGCCAAATCCCTCCTCCTCTCAGTGTGGCCCACAGTCCAGCTGGTGCCATCATAATTCCCCCTTTCTGTTTCAAAATATAAAAGCTGTGTTTATCATCCTTCTGTGGGGCCCCTTGCAGAAAGGACAACAAACACGGTACAAGAAGAATGAAATTCTTCACTAAACTCGACAAGCCTAATCATTCTAGCTATTAGTGTGTCCCATGAAAATTTTTAGGATCATGTCCAGGAGCTATCAAAGGCACAATTTTACTGGGTGGCATGCCGCAGGCTAATTACTTAAAACTTACAACTCACAACTTGAACGTTACAAACAAACCAACTTAAAAACTATCAGAGGTAACATTTAGAACTATCAGAGGTAGCATTTCCTTTTGCTAGTAATGTCCTTAATGTGTCCAACTCTTGAGGTCCATGTGAAGTCACAGGTGAGTTGTCATTCCAAAGGTCTCAGATTTCCATCCAGCTGGTGCAGAGGGTTGTTCTGGTCACTGTTCTACGGCGTCTGCTGTAGGACCATCAGGGAGGCATTGTTGGTTGCAGTCCAGAGCAGAGCATAGAGCAGGGCGCATACACCAAGCAGGTATGCATTGAATACTAGCATCTGTGGAAATACATGCATACCTGTGGCCCCAAGTGACAAGGTCCCAAGGGCCTTCCCATTTGTTAGTAATGAGGTCCCGTACCAATACCTTAGGTTTAGGTAACTGGATGTCATTAGAGGACTGTAATGACAAGAAATTATTTAAGATGGCAGGATTTTGGGAGTTTTGCAATATTGTTAGATGGTTTAAAGTGTACAGGGCTTTGGCCACCCTACTCTGTAGGGAATCGCCACACATCCCCCTTTTCTGTTTTTTAAGGACACACTTTAAAGTGCCATGGGCACATTCAAAAATTGCTTGTCCTGTAGGGGAATGAGGAATACATGTGTGATGGGATACACCCCAGAGCTGTAAAAACTGCTGAGTGTTCTGTGGTATGTATGCAGCACCATTATCAGTTTTAATAGTGTGAGGGATGCCTAGGGCAACAAAGGCTGGTTGCCAATGTGCAATGGCATCACGACTTCTTTCTCCAGTGTGAACTGAGGCCGATATAGCAGATGAAAAAGTGTCCATTAAAATGTGAACATATTTTAAGCGACCAAATTCCAAAATGTGTGTGACATCCATTTGCCAAACTTATAAGGCTCTCAGACCATGGGGGTTAACCCCCACCTGCAATGGTGCAGTGTGGCCTTGACAATCAGCACAAGTGTTAACAATATTGCCTGCCTCTGTATTTGATAACAAGAATTGTCGTTGTAGAGCTTGAACACCTTGATGGAAAATGCATGTGATGCTCTTGCTTGTGCTAGCGTATCTGGCTGTGGTGCTGTCCAGGAAGGGCTGGCTAGCCAATCAACCCGAGCATTACCTTCTGCAATAAAGCCTGGCAAGTTTGTATGACTCCAAATATCCAAAATGTAGTAAGAACATGTTCTGGCTTGGATTGTATGCCATAAAGTTTTTAACAATTCAAATAATGCTGCATTATCAATTTATTTTAGCAGTGCTTGGTCCAATCTTTGTGTGATGTCTACAACATAGGTGGAATCGGTCACAATATTTAAAGGAACATGAGGAAAACATTGAAAAGCCATGGCTACAGCATGTAATTCAAGTAGCTGAGGTGATCCACTATCGTGACCTTCTAGTGTCTGCCAACCATTATCATCTTTCCAGGTCATGATGGCTTTTCCTGTTTTTCCAGACCCATCAGTGAAAACTGTGAGACCTTTCAGGGGTGTGCACTGGTTCAGTGGTTCCAGGGATAACACAGTGGTCTCGCTTAATTGATACAATTTGTGGCTGGGTAAGTGATAGGTAATTTGCCCTGTATAGTTTTGCAAAGCACTTTGTAGCATCTCTCCCTTCTCTTTGAACCAAAAACACTCCTTTGACAGCCTCATCCATCATCCGTCAGATACACTGAAGTAGACATGGCACAAATATTAAAAGGACTGCAACACCAATCAGTACGTACACACCTATCTTCAAAAATTCTCTCCATGCTGATTAAAGATTAAACCAACTGAACACACCATCCAGCCATGACCCATTCTTTTCCCCAAGTTTGGCCACTCCATCTTCCAATTGTTGTATGCTTTTGTGAATAGATTTTGAATGATCAGACAAATTCATGCAACACATTGTTTCAAAATACTCACATCCATGTCCGTGCACTAACAAAAGATAATCAATTGCTGCTCTGTTTTGCAGAGTCACCTGTCTCACACCTTGAACATCAGCTAATAAATTGCTCAGTGCGAGAGAGGTAGCACGAGAGTGCTTATTCAACCAACACCCCATTTGATCCAATTGCTTCCAGGCCACTCCTGCAGCTGCCTGTGGCAGAAGCAGAGCTGTTATAAATCTCTGGCCTTTTTTCCATGTATTAACATTGTCATCACAATTGGGGTCATATCGACTGACAGATCTTTTCCCTCTACGTCTTTGTTCTCTTATCATTGTCATGTTGGGTGTCAGTAAAGAAAGTCTCCCAATGCTGCCTGGACCATCTTTAACATTGGATGGGATGGCAGGCCAAATTCTGTCCCCACAAATGAAAAAGACTCCTTGCAGTAATTGCAATGGAACCTTGTTGGATGGTGTGATCATCCTTGCTGTGAAATTGCACCAAGATGTCGCATTTCTATATATAATGTGATTTGGGGTTACATCTGTTATTTTGTCCTTATTTTGTTTTGACCCAGGAAGACTAAATACTAGACAGAAATCCATCTTCACTGAGCCAAAAATTTCCAATTCTTGAGGTTCATAAGGAGCCTCAGGGAGAAATTTGGTCTAAACACCCCTTCTTGTTTGAACCATGAACACTGCATTGAAAATTCTGTCAACCATCTCTCAGACACACATTTGACCACACCCCATGTTTCGCTTAAGCTATCATCTAACAAAAATTCTACAACATCATTGATTCCTACACCCATGAAAAAACCCAAAGTCCACAATCTTCTGTGGGCAGAACAGAAGGGTTGGAATCTCTGTGCAGTCCACATCTGTGTGTCTTCTTATCTGCTTGTGGAGTGGTCAGCGTTTTCTTGGACTTGATAGAGTTTCACATTCTCAAATAAAGTCCACCTGGACTTTGTACCTGTTAAAACACAAACAAATCCACGTCCCTGCAGGGACTGTATTTCGACCTCCTGCTGAGAGCAGATTTGCCCCAGAGCAGACTGCATGGTCCAGATAGCTCAGTCCTTTATGGGGACAGACTGCCCAAAACCCAAGCAGCTCCCAGCCGCTGGCTACCTTTAGCAAGCATAAGCATTATCAGCTCTTTAGTGATTATCAGCTCTTTGTGAGTTCAGCTCTTTTGCTTGCTAAGGCGCCGCAGGCCGGCCAGCAGACGCAGGGCGAAAGGGGAGAAGTCAATCCTGGCGTTCCACAGCAATGTCTTTATTGGGGGGTCTGTGAAGGGTTCCAGCAAGGGCTCTTCTAACCAGAATGGGTAAAACAGCCCATTGTATAGGGTAAGAGGGGATTAGAAATTGTCCAATAGCAGGGGTTAAGGAGAAGTGACCTATGGGGTTACAGAGAGATAAGCTGGGGTCCGAAAGGCGGAAGAGAGGGGCTTCTTGCTATTTCACTGTGACTTAGCATTTCCTATCTTTAAGCCTCTTCCCTCCATGGGGCCCTAGTGATCCCTGTGCCTGCTACAGGACTGGAGGATTTTCTCAAAATCCTGGAGGTGAAGAATGGGTCCTGATGTGAAAATAAAAGATTGATCAGTTCTGTTTTGCAAAATTGTATAGAGAAATGTAAGATATCAACATAAGTTGCTATTACTAACATTCTTTGGTTATGAACAGGAGAAAACATCAAGAGCAAAACAATGCATGTAGTAAAGAAGAAACTAACAGCAATTAGGAATAAATCAGATAATACACATAATCTATTACACAGGCAAAATCATTCAATTACCAAGCACTACAACTTTGAACTGTCATCCCAGAGTCTGCGACAGGTGATAAACCTCAAAACAACAGAAAATTGGAGAAATCATGTCCAGATTCATGTTTCTCCAAACTCTCCTTGAAAATAGGCTCAGCTGTCATGTATAGTCAAATTGCCAAGTCAAAAGGACTTGAATACTTTTTGATGCAGAAAACATCTGGGTTGATTGTCAATCACTCCATCCAAGTAGAGCTAGAGCTTGGCCAGAGCTCGAACTCTAATTGGTGGGTATCACTTAACACATTTTAAAACAAGACTCTTAAAAATAACAGTTATGAATAAGAAACCTTAGGGTTGAAAACCAATCAAACTATCAAGTAATTGAATCCCTCCAATGCTTCTTTCAGAATAGAGATTCTTCAAACACAGCAAATCTCTTCTTCAGAGATCTGAAAGTGGTCACAGTCAGGATTGCGAGCCTGGATCTGGACACTGAGAGCGTGAAGGTGGAGGAAGTGCAGCTGAATGAAAGACTGATTACCTAGTATGAAATTGAAACCCAAAAAAAAGAAGTTAATGTTACAACTGAACTCTCTGTTGGAGTGCCTCTGTAATAATAACTGAAGAAAACCATGGGACTGGCAGTCTGGATAAAAAAAAAAACATATGAGCAGTTAAGAAACAAAAAGGCAGAATCCTGAAGAGACACGTGTCTTGTAGGTGATCACACAAAGAGATAGTAAAACATATGAAAGCCGTCTCTAAATACTACAACAATACCACAACAATACCTTAATAATAATTCTTATCACAAAAATCGGAGAACTCACATTATATAATCAACTTATCAAGAGGAAGTGTTTGAAGGGGTTAAGACAACCTTTTTAAAGCATTCATTTAACATTAACAACAATCACTATTTATCAGTATTACCTATAAAAACCAAAAATAACAAAGGTTGCAAAATCAATACCAACAATCCCTACAACTCTGAATCATTGGGGAATCATCTGATGATCCTTACATATAGGATCTGATTGACGTTTCCCAAATGCTCTGTCTTCAGAGACATTTTGGGTAATTGAATCATTACTAATACTTTTATCTTTGCATGGTGGTTTCCCTCCCTGGGAAGCATTTTTCACAGTAAAAGATTTCCATCTATATCATATTTGGAATAACACTGATTTGCATAGTGTTCCCTTTTTTCTGCATCTTGGGCAAAGGCCTGGCGCTCTCTCACTTTTCACTGGTTCTGGACAGTTCTTTTTCACATGTCCATATCTTCTGCATCTGAAGCATTGTCCTCCGGCAAATGCTGTTGCCATCACTTCTGTGGAACCGGCCTGTTGAAGAGCTGGACGAAGCGCCTTGAGCGTTTTTGAAAATTCTTCGCGTTGCTCTTGAAGAATTTTTCCGACCTGTTCCATCCAAATGCCTTCTTGAATGGCTGCAACATGCAGATGTGTGCCTACCTTGTTGCATGCCTCTATCATTTCAGTCATGGTTGGTTGGCCAGGCATAGTGCTAATTATACGTTTGCACTCTGCATTGGCATTTGCAAAAGCGAGACTTCGAAGCAAGTGTGGCTTTGCCGCTTCATCACTCACTTGTCAGTCCACTGCTTGTGTGAGACGATTGATGAATGAAGTGAAAGGCTTGGAGAAACCTTGCTTTACTTCTGTGTAAATACTTTCTGGAGTTCCAAGTGGTTGAATTTGCAAAATTGTATCTTTGTGCTGCCTCTTTGATGTCTGCAATCACATCTCAAGGCAACTCTGCTGACTGATCTTCAAAACTGTCATGGTATTTATCTCCTGCTAATTGAGCCAATGTGAGACCTGCGTGTGGCCCACCTGCATATCTGTTTCTCAGCTGAATGAGAGCCCTTCACCATCTTGCATCCCACAGCAGGAGTTGTGAATCTGTAAAAAATTGTCAAGGCAATGTACCTACAATGGAAAGGCACCTAGTCATAATTGTTGAAAATGCCTCTCAAAAGCTGCTTGAAGTATGGTGAGCCAAGGCTGTTGGTTTTCATGGCTTCTGATAAATCTTTGATGACCTGATGATCCATGGGTTCGCATCTAGGGTTTTCATTTTGTCTTCTGTATCTCACTGGCAATGCAATGCTATCTGTGTCGACTATATCAAGGTCTCTTTCTTTCAGTTCCGTCCTTCTGATGTTTGCCCAATTTGTTGATGATGTATCTCGCAGAATATTTCTGGGAATTAAAACCAAATCCATACCTGTATCCGGTGGATTTGTAGTTTGCCTGGATGCACCTTCTTCTAGCCTGAAGGGTGCATGCATCCCAGGCATCTCTCCCCCTCTTGTTTGAGGCATGGGGAGTGTCATAGAATGACATTATAATGCTTGGATGCCCAGTCGTTGTTCAGTTTATGCTGGATATTATGTTTTGTACCTTCAAGACTGGCTCTGAAGAGAGAAGCTTTGTTTTGTTTTGTTTTATTATCAATCTGCTCACTCCCCCAACAATCAGCAAGACACAGAGATGGGGGCAGTACATAGTGCAACTTTTGCTTTTTACTTTGTGTTTGCTTTGCTCTTGCTCAGCTCAGCTGTGTTCTGAATTTGTTCATGTGGAAAGTCCCAGACTATAGGGTCAGAGAATTCCTTCAGGATTTGGCCCATATCCATTTTACTTTACTTTTGCTTTGCTCTTGCTCCGGCTTTACTCCTGCTTTGCTCTTACTTTTGCTTCTGCTTATTAGTTAGTTGAACTAGGCAGTCCAAATTTTCCTTAGACTATTTTTTCTTTCCTTTTCTTAAAACCACTTGAGCCTGCTCCAGACTGAAACCTGACAAACACCGAAAGTTTGCACTTTGTAGCCTGCAGCAGCCATTCCCAGTGCCAGAAAGACCAATAAGAAAGTGACCACTCCCAGGACAGACTTTCTGAATTTTTCATCTTTTTCAAAGCACTAAAATAGTGTTGTCATCCAATATTATTCATTTTGTGTGCTGAGGAAGGTGCTGTGCCTGGTAAATAAACAGGTTCTTTCCACTTCTCTCTGAAAAATCCTTCCCGAACCAATAAAAAAGAGAAGCCATGTAAATTTGCTTTCTAAAAGAACCCCCTTTAAAAATTTTCTCCCAAATTTACCCTAAACCAGAACAGGGAGGAACACCTGTGGTTGTGCACACAGGGGAAATGAGGGTGCAATGTCTGGACCTGCCATTGGTGGCACTGCAGATGGCATCAATGTAGACATATAGGGAGTGTTTACAGAGGATGCAGAAAGGGTGTTGCCATCTTGCTCTGGAAAGGAGGTTTGAGGAAAGTGTGCACTATGTTGTGGTAGGAATTCCCAAGCACATTATCTGAGTTGGAGGAAGAGCTGACGTAAAAAGTCCTTTGAAAATGGGAAAACGTGGGTGAATCATGGAACTGGACTGTTGCCCTAGAAACCAAGCTCTTGGGGCATGCAGGTGAGGTGCTGAAGTTTTGCCTGTTGCGGGCCAAAAGCAGGGTGGGATCTGTGATGGCATAGGAATGTCTTGTCCTGCTGTGATGGTCACAGTAGTTTCACTGTTAATATCTTGAGGTAGTGGAAGTTGTGTTCCTGAGTCACCTGTGGGTTGAGCTCTGCTCTTCTGATCAGTCTTTGGAAAATGTGCTGTAGCTGATGTGTCTTGTCCTGACACTTCCCATTCACCTGGGAATATATTCATTGTATTCTGTTCATCTGAAAAGGGAACTGGAAAAGGTGCTGTTTAAAGTGGTTGAAGTGGTTGCAGTGATGCTGTTGCTGCACGGATCGGCCATGAGCCGCTTTTCTCAGCGGCAGAGGCTGCCACGGCTTGGGATGGTTTGAAAGCCTCCACTTGGGGACAGGGTGGGGCGGGATGTGCTTCTTCGGGAGACGATGGCTGCCCAAACTCGGCCATGCTTGACTGCATTGGCCGACAGCGAGGCAGGTGTCACGGTTTGACGCTGGCACAATGCCAGTGCCCCCATGAAAATATATGCTCCCTGGTGTCTGCTGTGAGATGTGACCAGGAATAGAGCAAAGCAGGCTCCAACTTAGGAATAAAGAAGAAAAAAATTTATTAACCTACAACTATATGTAAAAAGAAACACACAGAAAGAATGAAAACCTTCCAAAACCATTCCTCCCCCCCCCCACCAAATTTCCAATACATCCACCCCTCAGATCACCAACTCTCAGTCCATCACCACCCTTTAGATAATCAATTCTCAGTTCATCAAGGAGAGAGGAGTCCTTCTTGTACCATAGGCTTCCCCTGGAGACACAGTTAAGACCTCTTGTGTTTCCATGTCATACGTGGCACCACCCAGAGATCATTTGCCATTGTGACATTTTCCTTCCATGAACAGTGCTCTCACTACTGTACATGGACCAGAGCTGCTTCTTGGGTTCCCCTTTTAAGGATGCTTTGCCCAGTTCCAAAAAAAGCACAGTCTCTCACTTTTGGGACACCCGTCCCCCCCAAATTTCACCCCCTGGGGCCGAGGGGTCTCAAGAACAGAGATCTTCTTCTCTGAAGACGGAGGACACCATCACCCTCCTCACCCGTCATCTCTGTTCACACACTCCTTCACATAACATCACTGCACTCTCTTGGCTCCAAGCCATTGCCTCCCCCTAAATGCAGTCTCTGTGTCACAGGAAAAATGGTTCTGTCCATGGCTATACAAGAAAAGTCCAGCCAAAGGCCACTCCATCATCCCTCCCAACAAGATTCTTCTCAACTTCTCTCGTGGCCCATTTCCTCTTATCTCATCTCTGTCTCTCTTCTCATTCAACTCCAGGAGGATCAGCATTTGTAAAGTTTCCATCATCCAAGAAAAGGGTTAAAAATCTCAGGCTCTGCCTGTCCAGAACTCCCATGGCTGCCCTGCTGGGCACCTTCTTGCTGCACCCCCCCTTCTTCTCGGCTGGCCATGCTATCAAATTTCAAGGTGGTACGCGCACAGACACCCTCTCTCTCTCTCTCTCTCTCCTGGGGCGGGGAGGGGGGGGGGCTGCCCGATGCCTCTCGGTGCTCCTCCACCCTTCCATCCTGCAAAGGCCTTCACCTCCCTTCTCTGTCCAAGGCTCCGGCCTACCTCACCCGGCCGCATGGCTTCCCCTCCCCCACCCAGCCGGCAGCTGAGCTGGGCAGGGGAGGTCTGACCTCCTTCACGGACCAGAATCCAAGAGAGCTTCCCCCTGGGAGTTCCCTGCTTTTAACCCCCTGTGTTCTCAGAGGTGTATCCATGTCCTCAATGGCCACACCAGGTGCCAATATTCAAATCTGAGCACCTATTGGTTTGACCACAGCATCCAAAAAAACTCACTTCCTTTTCAAACCAGGACAGCAGGGCCATGGTCGCTGCAGTGGAGGAAGGAGGGCAGCTGTGGCTCCAGTGGGAGGGCCAGCAGGTTGCCGGAATATGGGTATTTCCTGTCATATGTTGCTTCATAAAGAATTCTGCGAGCGGACAACAACGCTCCTGCTTTAGAGTCCCGCAAGGTAGGGCAGTGAAGTAACTTCATGTTAGCATCTCTCCATAAACAGGGTTCAACTAGATCTTTTTCTGTAAGAGATGGGTAGGTTTTCTTTGGTCACAGCAGCAGGGATTCAAATTCCTTTCTGGGAACTTTAACTGGATGCTGCTGATCCACTTGGTATTTGCATTTTGCCTGCCATATTTCATTGGCATGTCCATTAATAGCGTTGATGCCATGTCGAATCTCCTTTCTTTAATGCTTTTCAATATCTGTCCAATTGGTAGAATTGGATGGGTCTCTTGAAGAATCTTTTGTGTTATTATTTGAGATTGCTTCTGGAATATGAAAAAAGGGAACTGATAATTTGTCTGTATTTTGTGGGTTTGTGTCCTGAAAAGATGATCCTTCTTCAGGCTTTGAAGTTATGTTCATTTCTTCTCCTTCTGTATAAGAAATTGGTGGTTGAATTCGTTGCTGCATATTATTAGAATTGGAGGGTGCAATATAAGAAGCAGCCAGAGGTGGCGCTGCAGCTGGAGGTTGACCATCTTGTTTGTAGCAAAATGGCGTCGGCGGAAATACGTAGCATTGTTCATGGAAGCGTGGAGGATGCCGCCATTTCGGTGTACGGAAGATGGGTTCAGGACGCCGCCATTTGTGAAAAGGACATCCTGCACACGATCTTTGAGCTGAAAGAAAAGGTCTGTGAGGAACTCCTGCGGTACCGCGCCATGGTATGTGACGGACTGTGCGAAGGGAGAAGCCATCGGTGCTGCTGAGATGCCTACGGGCGTCCAAGGACCCGGGAAGACCGCGGCTATTGCCGTGCGGCTTGTCGGCGTTTGAGAGAAAGCAGGCAGGGAAGGGAGACTCCGCGCCGCTGCTGATGGCATTAGTGAAACACCGATTGTGATTTCTGGGTCTGTGTTTGCAACCCCTGGTCCGGAACCCGGACCGTGTTCCCGTTCGCTCGTTCTGAGCCGTTTCTGTTCTCCCGTGTAAAAAACGCCAATCACTTGTTTTTAAAATTTTTAAAAGTTTAATAGTAATAAAATGGTTATAAAAATAGTAATACAATTAGAGTAATAATAATTTGGACAATTTGGATTATGACAATATGAGACAATAAATACAAAGAGTTACGGACGTCCGGGTACCTTTTTCTGGGCAGCACGAGCCCGAAAAAGGACACCCTATAACAAAGGATTAACCCTTAAAAACAATAGCCTGTTGCATATTCATACACTTCATACATGATGCATACATTCCATTCAAATACAGGATTCTGTCTGGTCATCATCAACTTCTTCCTCCAAATCCTAACAGCGCCTTTGAGGCGGGAAGAAGTTCGTTTCTTCTGATAAGAGGGCAATAAATTCTTTTTTTCTGAAAGATTTAGGTGTCCTGTGGCTGCTATCTCGCTGCGAGTCCTTTCTTTTTTAAAAAAGTATCCTACATAGCGTAGTTTCTATTTTAACAATTTTTATAACCTAAAACTATATTTAACACAGTACTTAAGAGAATTAATACAGCATTACTTTCTAACACAACACATACAATATTCATTTTAATATTTGCGAAAAGCCAATCATAAAATACATGCATTTTTCACATCCCGCAACCTCCGTCTGCCCCCGGCTCGTTTCCGCCGGGCTCTGCGAACTTGCTGAAAGCAAAGCCATGCTTGTTACGTTTAAAAATTGCCGCGGAGCTGCTGAGCTCGCCCCGCCGGATGCCTCCCCATCCGCACCGGGCTGAGTTACTTCCGCATTTTTCGCTGTTTGCGGTGGCTGCGCACTTTGCGTAGCCTGATCTGTCTGTGAAGTTCCTGGCTGCGCAGATTGCGTATCTTGCGAGCTTTTCGCGGTTTTAAACTGTTGCGCGACGGGGAGCGAACTGCCCGCTTTCGGGCTGGTTCCCAGTAAATCAAGGGGTCCCCTGTCTGTGGGGAGCGCTTCCGCAGGGTTAAAATGTCCACTGTCCCCTGGGTGAGTTGTGGTGAGCGATTTCTCAAGCTCTGCTGATGCTGCTGGAGCGGGAGCAGGGGCGATCCCCCTTCCGCCGCTTTTGGCTGCGCGGGCTGGAGTGGAGGGGCTGCCCCGGGCAGGCTCGGAGGCTGCACAGTTTGGAGGGGAGGGGCTGCTTCAGGCTGCGGAATGACGCCCGATCCACCCGATTTGGGTTCGGCCATTTGTGCCGCGGCCTGGGGCTCAGAGGCAGGAGGGGGCGGGGCAAGTCTTGGGTGCGGGGCCGCCCCTGCTGACCGAGGCAGGTGGAGAGACCCTTCTGACGTCGGTTTTGGGGCATGGATGTGGGCAGGAGCTGTGGGTTGACCACCAGGTAACAGGGACCTTGCCACCCAAGCTCCGGAGGTTGGCTCAGCCGATTGGAACTGTCCCCAAGGTGTGGAGAGGGATGGGGAAAACGGCGACTTCCCAAAGCCCCCCGCTCCATTCTCCGAGTCACGCGCAGATGGAAAGAATCCGAAAAATGCCATGTCTGCTTCGGCCGCCTCCCACACCAACAGTTTCAACTTCGGAGATCCCCCTGGGCCCCTTTCAAGCTTCGTTTGGGCTGCATCACCCACACCGTGCACCTCCCCTGGACCAGGGGATGACTCCATGCCAGCATTTGCAGGGATAAGACCTCCCCCCTGTCGTGAACGGCGGGAGAAATGCGACACACCATATGCGATGAATAGCAAATCCCGAAGTTTATTGAAAACTCACACATATTTATATTGGTGTTAATGAAGCTTATACATATTGCAAAAGCTGAGCTCATCATTGGTTAAAGCACACTTAGATCAACCACACCTACTTCTATCTTCTAACAATTATTTTGCTTCTATGTTTGCATTCTTCTAACTTTTCTACCTAAGATAACTACATTTTCTGGCAAGCGATTTTCTCCCCCGTCTTCCCGTTTCAGGGAAGGTCACTGTGACCTTTGTCAGTGATTGGACACTGGTTGCTCAGTTCCCAGCTTGTTTCCCCTATCCTTATCCATTGGTATCACATCGAAATGTCCTTTCTCAGCTAACCAATTATCCAAAAAGCTCTCTACACCCCCCCTCGTAATTCAGGGGGGAAAAGGGTGGGCAGTCTCTCCCCCTGTGGGGGCCGCAGGTCCTTGGTCTCCTGCCTGCGAGGAAGCACCCTGCAGCTGCTGAGATGTTTGCAAAGCAGCCTCTGTAAAGGGTTTTTTGCATTTTGCCACTTGTAAAACTTCATGCACAACTTTACCAACTGAAAGCAGTTTCGCAGCACCCCTGTCCCCATGCGTAGCCGCTCAGCAAAGCTCAGCATCCATATCTTCCCACAGATTTGGGTCAAACAAGTCATTAACAGAGATATTTGGGCACATCTCCCTCACCCAGAATAACAAAAGTTCCAGTTCCTGTCTTGAGACTCGAATTGGATGCTATTTCGTCAATATTTCTAGATTATTTACGACACCCGAGTCAGGTTTTGAGAGGTTACCACCCATCCTAAGTCCTTGTCAGCTTACTGGACCCTGATGGGTCTGTTGTTCTTGGGTCTGGTCTGTCCTGCGACCTTGGAATCGGCTCCTTCCTCAGGGCTCTCCGAATGTCCAAACGCCGAGATGTTCATCTGCGGAGTTTTCCTGGGTCCTGGTTTTCGTCAAGGGTTCCTGGCACAGTTTCTTCTTACTGAGCTGCTACTTTTACACAGAGGCACCAGTTGTTGGTTTCTCTGGGTCTGGATTGAAGGCACTTGAGACAGTAGTTTCATGTTCGGACTCAGGTGTTTATTATTTCTTATCAGTAAAACAGTCTCACAACCATGAGTTTGGCACCTTTTCATTAGAAGGCACAAAATGGCTAAGAGTCTCTTGTTACAAGGTCTTTTAAGACTAAACTATCCAATTAAGAAAGGACACCTAGATTATTTTCCCTTTTAACCCAATAACTGATCCCTGGAAGCACACAATGCGGACTTTTCTGTCCAATTACAAAATGCCACCCAGACCCATGAAGAAGCATGAAGAAGAAACTCAGGATGTCACCCTACGCCCTCCATCTTGCTTCTATCTACAAAATACTAAAAATCCCAAACCCTAAATTTCTCACTTAAGTGATACACCTACACTACTCTCTATAATCTATTTCACACTTTTGTGGATTCTAGTCTATCTTGAAGTCTAGGAAACTTTCTCCATGAATGAGGGTCAAAGTCAGTGCTCCCCTGGAGGTCAGGGCACCCCAGAGCTGACAGAGAAATATTCCCGGTGCCCTGGGTTTCCACAGTAGTGGTGTGCTATTTGCAAAGCACCATTCAAAATATTCCTGTTGTACTAGTATAACAATTTTTGAGGGGTCTCTAGCATTTAACTGCAAACAACTTAGATGGCATTGGACAATTAACTGTGCAATTAGTTAAAAAATAGTAGGTGCTGTCTTTTTAGGTTGGTGGGGCAAAAAGATCCATTCTAAAATGTGTAATGGGTCAGACCACTGTGTGTCCCATTGACCAATAATTCCTGTAGGATGCAAATAAACAATGACAATAAACACTGTAATACAAGCTTCAAGACATCCAGTAAACTTGCTAGTTCATTATGGCCCGGTCTACTGTTTCAAGAGCAGTATTCACCTCTGGAGTTAATTCTCTCAGAGAGGTTAACTCAGGGTCACCTTTAAGAATATTGAACAGGGGTGATAACTGTGGAGTGGTTAATCCTAAATAGGGTCTTACCCAGTTTATGAAACCCAAAAGTTTTTGTGCATCATTCAAGGTTTAAATTTTGGTTGAAATTCAATTGTTTGTAGCTGTCTTGTTTGATCCAATATTTTAACTCCCAGGTACTTCCATGGGGGTTGCTGCTGTACCTTTTCTGGTGCAACTTGCAGCCCAAACTCTTGTAGTGCTTGCATCAATTTTGGCCAAATCTGCACAAGGCCTTCTTTGGTTGGGGTTGCTATCAATATGTCATCCATATAGTGGTAACAGTAAGCTCCAGGGAATCGCTCCATCACTATGGAGAGTGCCTGTGCAACATGCCATTGGGCTATTTTTCATATTCTGTGGTAGCATTTTCCATTGGTATAGCTTGACTGGCGCTGCATTATTGATGGAAGGCACTGTGAATGCAAACTTTGGGATATCATCAGAGTGCAAAGGAATAGTAAAAAAGCAGTCTTTTTAATCAACAATCAAAATGTCCCAGTTAGCAGGTATCATGGTAGGAGATGGCATCCCAGGCTGTAAAGCACCCATACTTTCCATAACTGCATTAATTTTCCTTAGGTCATGGAGTAATCTCTATTTACCCGATTTCTTTTTAATTACGAACGCAAGAGTGTTCCACGGACTTGTCAGTGGCTCGATATGTCCTTGATTTATTTGTTCCTGAACTAGGAATTTAAGGGTGTGTCCTAGGGTGATGTTATGATGCTTGTCTCCCCAATCGTGTGTTCTGTTTATGCTGGATATTATATTCTGTGCCCTCAAGACTGGCTGAGAGTGAAGGCAGGGAGAAGAAGAAGCACAGAGTTTGTTATCAGGGACTGGACTCACTCCTCCACAGTCCTTCACAGTCTGCTGGCACACTGTTTTTCTTTGGGCATGGACGGAGCAGAACACCGCGTTCCTTTCACTTTTTAGTTAGTTTAGCTAGCTGAGGCAGTCCGAGTTTTCCCTGGACTGTTTTTTTCTTTCCCTTTTCTTGGAACCATTCGAACCTGCTCCAGACTGGGACCCGGGAAAACACTGAGAGCGTGCACTTTGTAGCCTGCTGGGGCCTACTCTGCAGCCTTTCCCAGCACCAGAGGGACTGATAACAGAGCGACCACCCACTGGAGAGACTTTCTGGATTTGTCATCTCTTCAGAGCAACGAATTAATTTTGTCATCCAGTATTGTTCATTTTGTGTGCTGGGGAGTGATTTGCCTGTTAAATAAACAGGTTTTTTTCCACTTCTCTCTGAGGAAATTCTTCCCGAACCAGTTGGGGGAAGGGGCCTTGTGGGTTTGCTTTCTGGAGGGGCCCCTTTTGGAGGTTTTCTCTCAAATTTGCCCTAAACCAGGACAAATAATTGGCGCCCAATGCGTGGCATGAGAGAGTGGAAAAAACCATGTTCTGATTGCATTTTGTTTGCAATTACTTTGTGTTGGTATAAAGCAGTTAATAACCATGTTGTTTCAATTCATAATGTCTCTTGGGGGGGAGGCTTGCATGTGTTTCTGGTCCCTAGGTTTTTTTGAGGTCTTAATACCTCTATTGATATAAAGATCTCCTCAAGCCGGGTCTTATAAGGTCTTGGAGATCTATATCACACCCGAGATAGCTCAGCCAGCTTAGATGGCAAAAAATCAGCAGGATGACTTCTGTGGCACTGTCGGAAAGGGAAAAGTTTTAATAAAAGGCAAAATAACAAAACTCTTTACAGAGAAAAACTGAGGCAGGGCAAGAGGCTCTTGCTCCTGGTAAAACACCTCATAAAAACAATTATTTCCTTTTGTTCTCTTCTTTTTCTAGTAAATTGCTTAGGTGGGACTTTTTGGCTTCTGTCCAATTGGCTATCCTTAAGTTTGAGGTGAAGTCCCCAAGGTCCTATGAGGTGTCTTTTTACCTAATTGAGGAAAGAAACTTATGGGCTTTTTTCCTTTTTTAGGAGACAAAGGATAATTTGGTCACTCCGTCAACAAAGGGCACATTCCTATACTCTATGGTCCCTAGGTTTATTTTCTTATCCACAAATAGCTCCAGTATTGTCCCTAATAGGTAGTTTTTGCAGTAGAGGGGCACTAACTAGAATAGCTATTGAGCTGGGCTTGGCGGTAATGACTTGTAAGAAGTTTATAAAGGTGCTAGAGTCTGTTCCAGGTATGGATGGCTCATGGCTATGGTTATGTACCCAGTTTGTTAGAGGAGGAGCAGGGGATGAGGCTTTTCAGCCTTTGCTTTCCTTCTTCTTCTCTGTATCTGTTACATCCCTATTGGAGAATGTTCAGTTTCCCCTGAATGTTAGAGACCATCTTTCTGGTATTTAATCTAGTAAGCTTCCTCTATACAGTCTGCAGCTTCTCTAGAATGAGGTCTGAGATTTCTAGAGGGGCTGATGAGACCCCTGACCCAGGAGTAGACCCAGGTGTGGAAAATCCTGAGTGGTGTGGGAAATGGGAGGATATGGGCCAAATCCTGAAAGAATTTTCTGACCCTATAGTCTGGGACTTTCCCCATGAACAAATTCAGAACCCAGCCGAGGTGGAGAAATACCTTAAAGAGAAGTACCATGATGACCCTAAGGAGAAAAAGATCATTGCAGTAAGCTGGGCCCTAGCATATGCCTATCGCACACTGCTGGATACTGTCTGGCAGCAGACAGAAGAAGGGGGGCAGGGAGATAAATCAACAGCTATCCCAGTCACTCAGGCTGCAGCCAACACCCCAGTTACAAAGCCAGCAGCTAAACCAGACAGCAAGACTCAACCAGTGGCTGTTGCTACTAGCACAAGCAGAAAGTGCACAGACAAGACCGATCGACCAGTGGATGATGATGATGCATGAGAAGGACCCTCAATGTTTCCTGACATAAAATCAGGAGTCAAAGCAACAGGTACAAGATCAGAAGCCAATACTGAGTCCTTTTCCCTGAAGGACCTTCGTGGCCTAAGGAAGGATTACACTCGCCGACCTGATGAATATATAATTAGTTGGTTAGTCCGTCTTTGGGATGATGCAGGCGAGGCTACAATTCTGGACGGCACTGAAGCAAGGCATTTGGGATCCCTGTCACATGATCCCATCATCGACCAAGGAATGATGAGGGGGGCTTACCCTCACAGCCTCTGGGCATGGGTCCTGGAAAGTGTAGCACAAAGATACCTGTGTGCAGATGATCTCTATATACAGCAAACCCAGTGGAAGACCATAGAACAAGGGATCCAGCGCCTGAGAGAAATGGCAGTGGCAGAGATTATCTTCTCAGATGACATAACAACTAGGAATCCAGATTTGGTACCATGTGATGTAGCAAAAACTTGTACAACTTGGGCCACACAAATATGCTTCTGCTTTAGCAATAATGAAGCAGGATGACAGGGATGAGACCATGCTTGATATGGCAAAGAAGCTCTGAGCATATGCAGATGCTGTACATGGCCCAACACATGCCAGAATTGCAGCGATGGAAACATGTCTGCAGAAATTAGAGGACAAGATAGAGGAGAATCATAAGAAACTTGGGGAGGAGATTAAAGAAGACCTTCTCCAAATCTCAGCAGTACAGATCAGAGGTTCTGGTACCCAACACAGACATTCTCCAGATGGAAAAAGAAGGTACACCCCACAAGCTGAGCCGTGATTCTTCCTGCGTGATTGCTGAGAAAACATAAGGGGATGGGATGGAAAATCTACTGCTGCTCTGGCCCAACAGGTGCATGCATTGAAGGAAGGCAAGGCTCAGAGAGGAAGTTCCACCTAAAGGAAAGCAGCTCCAGTTGCCTGTAGCCGAACTGCCAAGTATGATAATGGACACATCCGATCCCCTTGAAGAAACCTCCAAGACATATGTCCAAGGAAAGAAGGATAACCAGGCTTAGAGGGGCCCTGCCTCTAGCCAGGTAGAAGCTAGGGAAAACTGTGTTTTCTGGACTGTGTGGATTCATTGGCCTGGCACTTCTGAACCACAAGAATATAAAGCTTTAGTCGATACTGGTGCGCAGTGCACATTAATCCCATCAAGACGTGGGGACAGAGTCTGTTTCTATTGCTGGTGTGACAGGGGGATCACAGGCTTTTACTTCGGTGGAAGTTGATGTGAGCCTGACTGGAAATGAGTGGAAGAAACACCCTATGGCCCAGAGGCCCCATGCATTTTGGGCATAGATTATCTCCAAAGTGGGTATTTCAAAGACCCAAAAGGACTCAGGTGGGCCTTTGGGATAGTGGCTGTAGTGACAGAGAGCGTTCAGCAATTGAACACCTTGCCTGGACTATCCGAGAACCCACCTACAGTAGGACTTCTGAAGGGAGAAGAGCCACCGGTACCAATTGCCACTTTCACAGTGCATCGCCAACAGTATAGAACCACTCGAGATGCTGTGATTCCCATCCATGTTGTTGTTCTATTTCTAGAGTCCCATACTGTTGTGATCAGATTTCTAAAGTCCCATGCCTCCCCAGCGCATTCTTATAGCTGCAGATCTTCACAGCACAGACTCTTTCTTCTGCACATTGTTCTCCCTCAGTTCAGGACCCCTCCAGAGCTCTCCCTGACTGGCTAACCCACCCCCTTTTATCCCAGTTATCTTCATTGGTCACAGCTGCAGCCCATCAAGGACAACCAGGACCTCCCGGGGCAAAGCCTATACACAGATATTCAAGTACAATACTTTACTATACATCCATAAGATGATGCGAGAGCTGGAGAGCCAAGGGGAGGTCAGCAAAACCCACTCACCCTTAAACAGCCCCATTTGGCTTGTGCGAAAATCTGAAGCAGAATGGAGATTGACTGTGGACTACCATGCATTGAATGAAGTGACTCCACCACTGACACTGAGCGCTGCTGTGCCAGTCATATTAGAGCTCCAGTACAAGCTGGAGTCCAAGGCAGCAAAGTGGTATGCCACTATAGATATTGCCAATGCATTTTTCTCCATTCCTCTGGCAGCAGAATGCAGGCATCAGTTTGCTTTCATGTGGAGGGGAGTGCAGTATACCTGGAACCAACTGCCCTAGGGGTGGAAGCACAGTCCTACCATCTGCTGTGGACTGATCCAGACTGCACTAGAAAAGGGTGAGGTTCCTGAACACCTACAGTATATTGATGACATCATTGTGTGGGGGAAGACAGCCATGGAAGTGTTTGAGATCGGAGAGAAAATCATCCAAATCCTCCTGGGAGCTGGTTTCACCATCAAAAAGAGCAAAGTTAAGTGACCAGCTCATGAGATTCAGTTCTTAGGATTAAAGTTAAAGATGGAGAAGGAAATGTGTAAGTAAGTGTTGAAGGTCTGAGCAACTGAAAGATGGTGTTATGGGTGCATAAAATGCATGATTTTGGTAGTATGTTGATGATATGGGGATAAGGCGTGGAATGTCCTAGGGTGACGTTATGATGGTTGTATCCTCAGTTGTCTGTTCTGTTTATGCTGGATATTATGTTCTGTGCCTTCAAGACTGGCTCTGAAAAGCAAAGTTTTGTTTTGTTATCAGCCTGCTCACTCCCCCACAGTCGGTGGGACACAGACGAGGGCAGTACATAGTGCTGCTTTTGCTTTTTGCTCTTGCTCCTGCTTTGCTCTTGCTTTTGCTTGTTAGTTACTTTAGCTAGGCAGTCCAAATTTTCCCTGGACTGTTTTTCTTTCCCTTTTCTTGGAACCACTTGAACTTGCTCCAGACTGGGACCTGGGAAACACTGAGAGTTTGCACTTTTTGGCCTGCAGCAGCCATTCCCAGCACCAGAGGGACCGATAACAGAGCGACCACTCCCAGGAGAAACTTTCTAAATTTGTAATCTCTTTGGAGCGGTGAAAGAGTTTTGTCATCAGGTATTGTTCATTTTGTGTGCTGGGGGGTGTTGTGCCTGTTAAATAAACAGGTTCTTTTCACTTTTCTCAGAGGAATCCTTCCTGAACCGGTTGTGGGGAGGGGCGGTGTGGGTTTACTTTCTGGAGGGGCCCCCTATGGAGGTTTTCTCCCAAATTTGCCCTAAACCAGGACTTTATATGTTCCCTTTTGATCTTGAATTCGCTTTCTATCCTTATTATACACTGGCTTACCTTCTAGGGAGATTTGGCCATCGGGAATTAAGGTTCCTTTTACTGTTACCTCACCTTTTGCCACTTCTTTTGCCTCTTTGTCCGCCAGCTTCTTTCCCTCTTCCAGTTCTGAGCTCACATTCTGATGTGCCTTAATGTGCATGATTGCCACCTTCTCAGGCAGTTGGACTGCTTCCAGCAGTTCTATTATTCCTTGTGCATGTTTAATATTCTTCCCTTGAGAATTTAACAGTCCTCTTTCTTTCCAGATAGCCCCATGGTCATGCACTACTCCAAATGCATATCTTGAATCTGTATAAATGTTTATTCCCTTCCCTTTTGATAACTCTAATGCACGGGTCAGGGCAATTATTTCTGCCTTTTGTGCAGAAGTACCTGCTGGTAAAGGTCCTCTTTCAATTAGGTCTCTGGATGTGCTAACTGCATACCCAACATATCGTTTTCCATTGATAACATAGCTACTTGCATCGGTGAATCAACTTTCCGCATCACCTATAGGAGTATCCTTCAGATCTGGGCAGCTGGAATAAGTGGCTTCAATAGTCTCCAGGCAGTCGTGATGAATTGGCTCTCCTTGGTTCCCACTAAGAAAAGAGGCTGGTTTGACAATGTTAGTTACCACTATCTCTACATCATCCTGTTCTACCATGATAGCTTGGTACTTCAGAAACCGTTGTGGGGAGAGCCAGTGGCTGCCCTTTGTTTCCAGTTCTGAGGATACAGTATGATACACTAGCACAGTCATTTTCTGGCCCAGCGTGACCTTACGGGCTTCTTGAATGTTCAGTACAGCGGCCACTGCTCTGAGGCAACCTGGCCATCCTTTGGCTGCTGCATCCAGCTGTTTAGAAAGATTAGCAACTGCTGTTCTATATGGGTCCAGGTCCTGTGCCAGTATTCCCAGGGCAATTCCCTGTTTCTCATGAGAGAAGAGAAAGAATGGTTTACTCACATCTGGAAGTCCTAGAGCTGGAGCTGACGTGAGGGCCTTTTTCAGTTGATCAAAGGCCTGTGCATCTTCCTTTGTCCACTGGAGATCTCTCCTTCTATTTGTAATGAACTAATACAGAGGTTTCACGCATACCTCATAGTTGTAAATCCATAATCTGCACCATCCGTCATGTCCAGGAAGGTTCTCAGTTCTTTTATTGTTTGAGGTTTTGAGGTTTGGCATATTGGTTCTATGCGTTCTTTCCCCAAAGTCCATTGTCCAGCACTGACCTCATAGCCCAGGTAGATCACCTTTTTTTTTACTATATAAGCCTTTTTCTTTGACACTCTGTACCCCTAAAGTCCCAAAAAGTTTAGAAGGCTTACCATCCAGGCCACACACCCTTCTTCTGTAGGGGTAGCTATTAGGATGTAATCAACATACTGCACCATTCTCCCTTCTCCTGGTGGAGCTTCCCAGGATTCCAAATCCTTCACATGTTGTTCTCCAAACAGGGTGTGCGAGTTCTTGTATCCTTGGGGTAGGACTATCTATGTGAGCTGAGTGTTCCGTCCACTTTTGGAATTTTCCCATTCAAATGCAAAAATTTTCTGGCTGGCTTCATGGAGAGTGAGGCAAAAGAAGGCATCCTTCATGTCTAAAACAGTAAACTAAGTTAGCTCTGGTGTTAAACACATTAACAAGGTGTACGAGTTAGCCACTACAGGGTAGAGATCCTCAGTTAGATTGTTAAGAGCCCATAAGTCCTGCATGACCCATCAGGTTTGCAGACAGGCAGGATAGGAGTGTTGAAGTTAGATTGGCACTCCTTCAATAACCCCAGCTGTAAAAAATTTTCAATTATTGGGCAGATTCCTTCTCTATCTTCCTTCCTCAAAGGATACTGTTTAATTCTAACCAGTTGTTTTCCTTCCTTAAGCTTAATTTGTATTGGGGGTGCATTTTTCGCCCTCCCTGGTACATTGGAGGCCCATACTCCCAGAAATACTTGATTCAGGAGCTCCTCGCTAATTTCCTCTTTAGCTTCAATGGCTGCCAATATTAAACTCTGCACTTCTACATATTTTTGCTCAGTCACCTCCAGAGTAGCCTCCCTATTTTAAAACGAAATAGTTGCCTCCAACTTTTCCAATAAATCTCTCCCAAGGAGCGAGTCCAGAGAATTGGGCATGTACAAGAATTTATGGATGCCCCACTGTTTTCCATATTTGTATTTGAGTGGCTTGCAAAAATATGCTATTTCAGATTGCCCAGTTTCTCCCCTTACCCTAACATATTCATTCCCCACTGGCACCAAAGCTTTATTTAAAACTGAAAATGTTGCCCCTGTGTCCACCATAAGTTCCACCACTTTTCCCTCCTTCCCCAGTTTCATTTTTATAACCAGTGGATCCCCTGGGGTAATGGTCCCCCAGTCCCCTTCAGTCGCTTTTTGTACAAGCAACCACCACCTCCCTTCCACGGTTCCCTTTCTCATTTCTTTTTATTTCAGGGCACTCATTTTTCCAGTGTCCAAATTTTCTGCAATTTGCACACTGATCTTTGCCCAGCTGAGGTGGTCCTTGCCTAGGTGTTCCTTGTCTCTTCCTTCCTTTGCCTTCCTCTTTTACTTCTGCCATTAACTTTCTCATCCCCTGCTTATATCCTTCTTGATTGCTGAAAACCCTCCATGCCTCATCTAGCAAGGCCTCCAAATTCCTCCCCTCTGGTCCCCAGAGCTTCTGAAGTTTCCTCCTGATATCTCCCGTAGATTGCTGTAAAAATAAATTTATTAGCTGCTGTATCCCTATCTCAGATCCAGGATCTAATGGTGTATGGCGACACATTGTGTCTCTCAGGCAATCTAAAATCTCAGGAGGAGTTTCAGAGGGAGTTTGCTTAATTGCATACAAAGCTGACCAATTTATAGTCTTGGGGATGGCTTGTTCCATCCCCTTTGCTACCCATTCTTGATAATTGTGTATTCTTATTAATTGTTCTTCATTATTTGGATTCCAGTTTGGGTCCTGGAGGGGAAAAATGTCCTTAACATCCTCTCCTGTTGTTCTCCAAAAGTTTTCTGCTAAATCCTCTGCTGTTTTTAAAACTAGCTGTTTTTCCATCTCTATTAACGCCTCCAACAATAACTGAAAGTCTGACCAGTCTGGGTTATGCTAATGATATATCTAAACCTTTTAGCTGTTCCTATCAGGTCAGTCCTATAGTTCTTGTTCTTGGCAACTCTTTCCCAGCTTTCTAAGTCAATTGTAGAAAAAGGGACTTGAAAACTCTTTCCCTCCCAGGTCCCACTGCCTCCCTTAAAGGGGCTAGTATTATTTCCTTTGTTTGTTTTCTAGTTCAAGATGCTATGGGACCACCCAAACTTTTGGAAGGTTCCTCATCGTCACTATCACTATCAGGCAATGGGGGATACTATGTTGTTTGTAATTCATAAGTGGGTGGAGGAGCAGATGGTCCAGCTTGCCTCTCTTCCAAGGGAGCTGAATATGCTCCTCCCCTTAGACCCCTTTACTTCTCAGGGGCTGGCTCAAATAAATCCAGCAGCTCTTGCTTTTGTATCTGCTTGATAAACCTTGTCATGATGTGTGCAACGCTGGTTTATCGAGCAGGTACTACAACATCGTTCAAGCTGCTTTCTATTAGCTTTGCTTTCCTTTTCGAGGGCTAATACCAGGGGATCAGAGGGGACTCTGATCCCACAATCCCTCTGCCATTCAGGGTGATTTCGGAGGGAGAAAAACATATCCACACACGAAACTTCAGACCATTTGCCCTCACATCTGAGAAATAACATTAGCTGCAATAAGGTGTCATATTCTAAGCTTCCAGTAGGGGGCGATATGTCTCCACTTTCCAACCGTTATACTGGCCACAACTGCCTGCAGTACCTCACAAGGTTATGTTTGGATTTGGTACTTTCTGAGCCTGCAATCTTTTTCCGATTAGCTAAAATACAGGCCAGAGGGCTTGCCTTAGGGATTTCTTTACTGTCTCCTGATCCCATTATTTCCTTCTTCTGTATTGCTTCCACCCAAATTCCTTTTTACACTTTCACACAGTCTTTTTCTGATCCTTTTTCCTTTACACTCCAAATCTCTGGGACTAGATGGATTTTCCGCAGAAATACTCTAAAATTTCTGTTTCTGGGTCCTCCTGATCCTGCAGCCTGCACTGAGCACAGGCACTGTGTCTCCTATCTGAGGAACAATACCACCGCTCATGGCAGGTCCTGCATTTAACCAACACCTACACTAGATGCTGCTCTTGCCTGCAGAAACAGATGGTCCCACTCCTTCTGTTTATCAGATTTTTGGTGCAGGCTGCTGTCAGTCTAACGGGGCCAGATCTACTGTAGACGTCCTATGTACTCCTTCTAAATAAACCCATTTATGTCCCCTTTATTACCCAATTACTTTCAGGAGTCACAGACTCCCAAGGTTCAAGTCCAAGCCGCTGGGGAGAGGGACTCCTTCCAGTCATCTCGCCAAGGCTAGAACAACTGTTACTAATGCACTACCCAAGGCAAGGCACACTAAACAAACCCTAATAGCAATATTCATAGCCAACACAGCAGTAACCAAAACCAGCACTTATCAAACAAACCCTATAGTCACAGCAAAGGCATTAAAACAAACAGCACTAACGAAAACAGCACTTATCAAACAAACCCTTAAAACAATACACACACCAAACTATCCCTATGGATAACACTCCAGCAAAGTAAAATGCAATAACCCTTAAAACAGTACTCCTGGCAAGTAACACTAGACAAGCCCTAAAAACAACATACGGTGAAAGAGAATTTGCAAAGTAAAACACAAAGAGTTTGCCGCAATTAGGACTTTTGACACAAGATGGCAGTATTGCCTCAGAAATCTACCACAGTTCCCAAAATCAGTCACTTCGCACAATCTCTCAGGCATGGACTAAACTCAACACAACGCATATCCAACTGTTGTAGTGTGTTTTTATATTTTGTAATACTTTGAAGTAGTTTTGTTTTGTATTCCAATATTTTTCCCAAATGGTTTATCCCAGACTGTACTCCCCTCCCTTTATCTGTGTTATCCCTCTCCTGGGATGAGATCATTCCCTAAACCCCCACCCTGGCTCTCTGTCTATCACTCAGCATCCCAGCCCCCCATCCAGAAGTTTCGGTCCAAGTTGTCGAGTGATTTGCCAGAGGCCAGGGGTCAGCCCCCCAGGCCTAGTCCCATATGCTGTCCGATATGCCTGTCCCCCAGTATCTATCCCCCAGAGATACCTATTGGTCAGTAAATGTTATCTGCTCTTGGTTTCCTCCCCCCTTTAAATGTGAACTCCGGACATCCCCCGGGGCTCTCGGCTGGAGGCCCCCTGAGGTGCAGGAGCTCCTTCGGGACTCCTAGAATAAAACCTTGGATTAACCCCTGCTGAGAGTCGGCCCCTTCTCTTCTACCGATGTCTCTGCTGTCTCTGCTGCAGCGAAGGCAACCAGCCTAAGTGCCCTCAGTACCCTCGGGGCACAGAGAGTGTTTCCCTGCTGTCGGCCGTGTCGGGGCTGCCCTCCCCGGTGTCTGCCGACTCGGGACTGGCCCAGGGTTCCTGAGAGGCTCGCAGAGAGACTGAGACATCCAACTTTTTAAGATTTACACACACAACCAAATAGCAACAGGAATTCACTCGATTTACCCAGGAGCTGCTGGTCCACAGTCAGCAAACACTTCCCCACTGCCTTTCCTTTGGTCAGCAGTCCTTACCGCTAGCTGCACGTTTGGCCAACGGTTGCTTGCAAGCCCAAACCCACCAGGATCATGTTCTGTGCATTCAGACGTCTCTGAGCAGCTTATTAGTGGTCTCTACAGGGCCCCCCCTTTAAAAGAAATACATACCGTTTCTCTGCTGTTTAGGTGGTAGTTGTCTGCCACGCAGTAAGCGATTCGAGAAGCAGAGTTCCTTCCAAGGAAAATCCCGGGGTGCACCTTAGGAAGTCCACCCCTCAGTCGGTCCCATGGCTGGCAGAGAATGTCCCTTCTTGGTTGCCAAAATGACACGCAGAGACACTCTAAAACTCAAAGATAAAATGAGTTTTAAAGTAGGTATGTTTTTATTTGGCCGGATGCATGCAGGATACCTCCACAAAGACATGGGATCCCCCTGTTCATTCATGTTTTCTTTTATCCCCTACAATGTTACATATACATCAAGTTTCACAATAAATAATTTCCTGGCCCCCCTCCCTCTCCACTTCGTATGCTAGTGATTTTATCAGTCCTTTGCGCCTGCGCAATTGTCTCTGGTGGTTGTCTCAGGGGTCTTGGGGGTTGTAGGGGATAAAGTTTTCCTCAGGGTTGACTTTCTGACCCCACTGAACTTTTGGCCACTGTCCAAGCCAGGAGTCCAGATTCATCTGGTTTCAGGGGCCCAAGAACCCTCAGTATCTCAGCATCCTTGCATACTGTATCCTGTTCTTGATAAACATCCTTCCCCTTATCAGGCATCCTTGCATTCTTTCTTGCTGTTTTGCATGTAGTCCTTTCCTTTCTCACACAACCAAGGATGGAGCAAATATTAAGCAATGTCCATCATTTATGTGCCTATTCTTAATCAATACCTTCTAATTTCTATGATTCTATCTTCTAGTTTCTGACCCCACATTTCACAGTCATCTTTGCCCTTTAATTTTATATCTGTATGACAAGAAAAACAAGATGCATCTCAAATTCTCTCATCTAGTGACTAAATTCAGTGGTGAGAAACATAAAAATTCTGTTATTATTTCCAAATATTAAAAAAAAAAAATTGTCTGGCCTTATGTTGAGCAGTGACATATATTTGACAGCTTGTCTTTTAAATGGACATAGCTAACAATGGCAACCAACAGACTCAGCAGTCTCTGAATTTTACTTTGGAAATTTCTGTGTTTTCCAGGGGTCCAGCACTTTTGGACAACTCCTGGGTACCTTCTGAGACACCTGAGCATGCCTGCTGCTGTCAGATTGTCCTAGTTTCAGCTGGGATAATTTTCTTCTCAGTATCTGGTACAGTCTCAGAATCTCTGCCGATCAGGGTGACTCTGAGATATGTGCAAGCCTCTTTTCCCAGCCTGGCAGTCGAAGGAGTCAGAATTCTTCTGTTCTCGTTCTCAAGGTTTTTTATTTCATATCTACATCATTCTTTTTCCAACCTGCCGCAGGTCTGTCTGGCAGGTCGGGTTGAGGCACACTGCCCTCCTCAGAGGCGGTGTTGTCTTTTTATACTAAAAACTATGTGTACATTATTTACCATAACTTCCCAATACCTATCACCTATGTTAGAGAGTGAGCTTCTATTCTAAACCAATCTAAAAGTGCCACCATCACAGCAGAAGATGGAGGTCACGTAGAAGGAGAAAGACTGGCCATGCCCATATTCCTCCATCTTGCCTCCTGAACCCCCATTCTAAAAACCCCCAAAAAACCTATTTTTCACCCTGTGATAATTTCACTATCATTCTACTTAAACTTTTGTGGCTTGTAAATCCTCATATAAAGTTGGTAATTTTTTCCATGGGTCAAGATCAAAGGCATGGGGGTCTTGGGCTCTGTGCGAAGGTCTCTGAGCCCCCCGAGCAGGGGCTCGAGCCCTCCAGGGCAGCCAGAGGAATTTCCTGGGTTCCAACAGTACAGTGCTGTGTTTTGGATTCAGTATGATAATAATGCTGATAACACACTGATGTTTTGGTTGTTGCTGAGCAGTGCTTACCCTGAGTCAAGGGTTTTTCAGCATCTCATGCTCTGCCAGTGAGGAGCTGCACAAGAAGCTGGGAGTAAGCCCAGCTGGGACAGCTGACCCGAACTGGCCAAAGCAATCTTCCATACCATAAAATGTCATGCTCACTATATAAACTAGAGACAGGTGGCCAGGGGGCACTGATTGCTCTAGGGGGCTGGCTGAGAATTGGTCAGTGGGTGTTGAGCAATTGCATTGTGCATCACTTGTTTTTCTTGAGTTTTATTCTTCTTTCTCTTTTTCATATTAATATTATTGCCATTATATTTTCTTTTCAATTATTATACTGTTCTTATCTCAAACTGTGAGTTTTACTCTTTTTCAGTCCTCCTCCCGGTCCCACCAGGAGGGAGGGGAAGGGATGTGAGTGAGTGAACGGCTGTGTGGTACTTAATTTCTGTCTGAGGTTAAACCATGTGTTTAGTTACCCCAAAGGTGGGGCAACTGAAGTTCTTGTTAATATAAGATCCCTTGGGGTGGATTAGAGTGAAATGACACTAAATGACTGGTGTTTATAAATAGATATTTGGCAGGTTTATTTCAGAACAATTTGGTTGCAATGGAAAGGATGTATGCAGCTGTTTTAATTATTATTGTAGAAATATAGCACTATAAAAGCATACAAATAGCACTTAAGAAAATTTGTAAGGAAAAGAAAGAAGAATAAAGGATAAGAGTAGAAAGATATCACCACCTGTGGATCCAGCAATGAGGCTTGATTGTTGCAATTTCTATGTCAGTTGGTCAAAGTGACGATCATAGTCTTGAACATAGAGTTCAGTGGGTTAATACACACTTAAGTTTATGTGAAAAATGTCCGGGTACCTCCCCTGTGGGGGAAAATTTACAGTGTTGCAACACTGTGGATCATGTGTAGTCCTCTGGTGGAAGGCCTCAAAAATGAGTCTGGGGGCACTTCGGGGGTCTTTAATGGTTTATGACACCTTCTAAGACGTAACAGCTGCCTCTCACATCAGCATAATTGAGCCAGTTTTGCCCCATCAGAAGGGATGAATACCCTCAGGCCTATGTGTGAATGTCCCAGTACTTCCTGGGGCAGTTTTACAACTGAGACAGTTGTGTAAGGGAGGATATTGGCATGATAAAAAGCACTATCCCACCTCCAAAGGGTCTGTTTCATATCAGCCTTCTCCTTTATCTGTCTCAAAACCCTGTTTGTAGCCTCTGGTGATGGGTTCTTAATCCCTCTGCACCTGGGCTGTTACCTTGCACATCATCAGCAAAGCACTTGCTGCTTTCGAAAATGGCTGATTGTTTGAGTCATTAACCATTAATATTTCAGTCTCACACCATGACCATCCTCTAGTGCCCAACATGGGTCACAAAGGGTTGAGATAACAGCAGATCTGAAGTGTGTTAAAACAAATTTGTTAGTAAGCATTCATTATATTGGGTTAATAGTTGGTGGTCATAATGTTGATTTATTTACTTTCAGAGTTCCTGTGCATGTTGCCACATGTGTGTTATGTAATACTTTTCTTGCTCTATGTTCCCTGTAGTGATGTATATCATTCATGTGGCCTGGGCTAAGGTTATCATTTTGTTGTTCTTTATAGTACTTACTGGCTTATGATATGATAGTGTCAATGGTTGTGAAATTAAGCTGGTATGTGTACTTAGCATTATCATCACCTCTGTATTTCAGAACCATCTATTAAGAGCTATTAATAATATACCTTTTGCCTTTTCTTCTTGGACAGCCACACTCTGGGGGACACATCTTCCCTCCTTCCCTCTGACATCTTTTTCTTCCAGGTTAATTGCAGCAGCACTTGAGACTTTTAAAGATTTTTTAAATACTTTGAATACCTTTGAAACTAGCCTGGTCCTTTCATTAGGAACCAGCATGTTGCTGCATATAGTTCAGATTTTGTTTAGGGTTAAACAACTATCTGTGGCTACTCCAGCCCTGTGACAAGCATTGCAGCCACTTGAACTCTGGCAACTGGCACTTATGAGAGACTGGAGGAGATTGGTGGCTTGAAACGTTTCCGGTACATGTGTGTGACGAGAAGGGGCAGGTTGGGCCTTGCCTTTGGAAAGGCAATGCACTGCCCCGTACACCCCACATCCCCTGGGGCCTGTATCCCAGTCCCACAGTGGCCGCCAATCACTGGCACACTGGTGGGAATGCTCCACGCCCTGCCTCTGGAGCCCCTAACCCAGCTCCTAAGCAGCCAGATGACCAGAAGTCCCCCCTGGGGAAGGGCCCAGGAAAACTGAAGCATATTTAACCTAGGACATGCGGCAAACACATTGTGACCCTCTCTCCTCTTGGAATATCTATCAACTGAACACCACTGGATCCAGGAGTGGTAGTTATGTTTGTTCTTTTCTATATCTTTTGTCTTTCTCTAATTCTTTCTTCTTCTAATTCCTTCTTCTCAGATTTTTTCAGTAACTTAACACTGGATGGGCTTGGAGATTGCTAAGTTGAATGGGATAAGTTAATGCTTTGAGAAGTGTTTATGCTGATTGAATGTTGCTCTAAACTTTGGCAAAATTTCTCTGATTTCCTGAAGATTCCAGTAATTTTTTTTTGTTGTTTTGACCTCTTGAGAATATCTTGGGATTTCTCCCATGCATCTCAGAGTAAATGAACAACCGTTACCCCTTTTTAGTGTCTCATTGAGCGAGGTTTTGGGGGTGTACTAGTTTAAAAGCAAACCAGTGGCAGATCCCAAGTCAGAAATACAATTTTAATAGGAAAATGAAAATAAATGAAATGATACAGAAACACAGATAGAGTCAGAATTCAACCTGCCACCCTGTTTGTCAGGGTGTTGGTAGCAGTCCGATTAAATAGTGGTTGCAGTCCTGTTGAAGTGATGGACGTGGTTCTGTTGAAGCCGTGATCATGTAGAAGGGTTTGATCTTCCTCTGAAGGTCCAGTGGTGGTTATGGAGTTCTTGTCCTCTGGGAATTGAGTGGATAAGGCAGCTTGTGGTGTTCCAAACCTCAGTTTATATCCAGGTAGGAATGCTTAGTTCCTCACCCTGGACGGAGCATCTCACAATGGAATGATGTAATTTTATGAGTCATGTAGTGAGGTTTGATGGCCCATTAACAGAAGATATCCTCCCAGAGGGTGTTATGAGGGATGGGTCATGGAAGAGATAAAGAACACTGCCCCAACTGGTTTTAACAGATGGTAATAGAATACATACTTTTGGTTACATCTTACATTGTAACCTAATACAGGGGGCCATATAGCACTGCAGCTACTCAAGCTCTGGTGGCAGGTACTGCAGCTTCTTCAGTCCTCATGACAACCACTGTAGCTACTCAAACTGGTGGCAAGTACTACAGCTGATGCCTTAAAGATCTAGAAATAAACCAACACACTTTTGAGACAATATTAGTATAAGGGGTGGTATAAAAACTGGTCTTTAATTGGAGGCCTCTGGGGCAGATATGGAAAAATGCCCACGTAACATAGGGCAAATATAGTTTTATAAGTTAAGCAAATTTGCATAATTGACAAGAATTCCCAAATAGAAGCACAATTAATAAGGTAATTCCCCCTTCTGGTTCAATCCTTCTTTGGACCCCCCCCTATCGGGACACACAAGACAAATCATGGACTTTGGACCTGGTTAGCATAAGAGATTTGATAACAAGATGCCTTGGCAAGAGCAAACAGAACTTTGAGGATTAAATCAAGATTGCAAGAAGATTAAATCAGACTGGCTTACTGGAAAAAGAAAATTACATCAAGCTCTGCAAGCAAGAGATGTTGTAAAATGCATAAGTTTGTTTATGTGATGATTAACCCAATCATTGTAGTAAAACATTACTAGTCTTTCTAGAATAGTATATAAGCATTTGTACTCCACAATAAATTCGGATTCTTTTGACCATCTTACGGAGTCCCTGTCTCTCTCTTCATCACCAATAATTGGTACCTCCATGTGAGGAAAACAACTGGCCTGACTGGTGGCAGTCGGCGAAGCCCTGGAACTGATCATGACGGTGAGAGAACCACGTTTGGGCCCACAATCTACTGTCTGCTGCAACTGACAGGTGAGCCAGGGGAACTAATCTATGGGACAGAACATGTCCAATGAGAGAGATGTCTATAAAACCATGCTCGCCCAAAAGGGAGAGCATGGCTCCTCTATCCTAAAGCAGGACCTTAAGTCACTTTTACGATGGGTGTCACATATGCTCCTGTCCTGGAGAATAATTTTTGAGACATTGAGAAAACAAGAGCTGTATCCTCTGTGGATGCCGCTGGCCCCCTACCCCGCTCTGTCTCTCCTCTCTCTGACTCTCCCTGCCCACTTGAAACAGGCACCTCTGATACTGAAGAGCAGCCACAGCCATCAGCCTTGCCCCTGCCCAGACAAAGGAGGGGAAGGCATCCTTTTTCATGTTCCTTAGTAGTTTATATCGCTGACTGCGGCTCTAACAGTGAGAAGGAGGGGGAACCCTTCGATCCAGGACTGAGATTCAGATTATGAGACTGATCTATTCCCTCCTGACCCTCATGATAAGTGGATGCAAATAAAGAAAAAGGCTCTTAAGGAGGAGGACCCCCAAACATGCTTTGGGTGCTGGAAATCTGGGTATTTGAAAAAGGACTGTTACAAAAAGGGGGAGGCCAGATCCAAAACTCCTCGTATTTGCCCTCGGTGCCATAAGGGAAGGCATTACACTAATCAGTGTTGGTCCAAGTATGATTTTGAAGGCCATCTGATATCGAGAAATGGGAGCCAAAGTGCAGAGCAGCACCCCAAGCAGCCTTCGCTGTACCACAAGCAGCCTTCACCAGACTGTCGCCGACCTACGTGTGGCCACCCCAGGCAGTGCAGGACTGGATAAATCAGCCAATAACACAGTAATGTTACTTGATTCCTCTGTTCATTTGCTTCCCACGGGAGTTTCAGTTCTACAGGAGTCCTACAGATTTTTTGGACACAAGGTATTACATCCTAGTCTCCCACATGCCAATGCAAAGTGACTCTGAAAGGCAGGCATATAATTTCAACAGGACTCCTTAATACTGGAGCCGATGTGACTGTTATCTCAAGAAGCCAATGGCCCAGTGATTGGCCATAAATGTCTGTGATTCAGGAGTAATTGGGACACCCCCACAATGGTCCCTGGCTGAACTGCCTCAGGCACTTTCAAGGATTGGAAGGAGCAGCCCCATCAAAAGTGATACTTGATAGAGAGCTAAACCCCTGAGGGACACATAGCCCTAGTCAAACCAGTTGTATTACCAGTTACTTGCCTTTTTAACAATGTATTTTGTTGTGAATTTTTCGGTACAGCTATTTAGCATTATATAACAATTTTTATTGTTTTAGCCTTCAATGTTTATATCCCATTACTTTTATTAAGCCAAACTTAAATCTATCCTACAATCAGTCTTTAAAAGCTGCTGCAGGGGGTGCGCTCCCCCTGGCCTGGCACCAGCCAATGTTAAAATTTACCTTCTAATTTTAGTAACTTATGATTTGTGATTTTTAAAAGGATTGTTACTAGAAAAATTCAAAGGTGTTTGTGGAAGAAGTTTTACAGCGACTTTTGTGAGCCAGAGAGAAGTTTGATAAGAGGATCCATATTTATCCCTGAAAGAATTTTCTGCCAAGGTCATTAACATAGAAACCAACAAACAAAGAATATGAGAAACCTGCAACTGTCTATTCCAATAAGCACTTTGTTTGTCGTTACTGACTAATGAATAAAGTGTAAATTTATGAGTTTTGTAAGAATGTATAAAAAGCATGCATGCCATAATAAAACCAGGTTTGAAGCCTTCTGAAAATGGAGTGTTGCTTTGTATTGTGACTGTTTCAACTACGACAGGTGTTTGCGTGAAAGTGGTGTCCTCCTACATATCAGTAACACAAGACTGCATACTTTACTGAGAGTAATTAACTAAGTTGTAAATTTAATATTCCATTGCTCCCATTCAAAGCAAACCTTGAACTTCATCTGCAGTAGTTATTTGAGATTTAGCTATAATTAGTACATGAAACTTCACTGCCAGCTTTACCAGCTCCTTGTCTTTTACTCCACAGTTTTAACAAGGTAATTTTATTGTGAATCTTTTAGTGCAGTACTTTAATCCCTCTGGCAAATCCATGTTGTTGCTATTCCAGTACAGTTGTTTACTTGCATGTTGTTTACCTTGATGTTTAGCTGTTGTATGACAAATTTTCAGAAACTTTTTTGTAATGATGGAGTCAAAAATAATTAAGATTTTGTTAAAGTTCAGTACTGTTAAGTTAATTACTGTTAAGATTACTTTCTGTCAAGATTAAGTATTAGTAAGACTAAGCAAAGTTTAATTTAAATGTTATTCAAGTTCTGTTATTTTAAGTTCTGTTAAGTGCTTCTAAGATCAATTCAATAATGTTAACTTTAAGTTCTCTTAGGTATACTTTCTGTTACGTTTATGTGAAGTTTAATTTCGATGAAACTGATTTTAAGTTTTGTTACAATTTGCTTATTTAAATTACACGATACAGCTATTTTGTTATAGAAATAAGAACAATCTCTGCTGTTTTATCTTCCATAGGTAGCACTGAAGAATGAGTAACAATTCCATATTATGACTGTTATTAGTTATAAGTTATTTAATGCTTTCTTTTTTACTTTTTTGCTTAATGTCATATATGCATAAATGTCTAGGAAAATATAACCTCAATTTCTTGAAACAGTTTCTACTGATATATTAATAGTCCTGATTATGTTGTTAATCTTATGATGTGAAGTCACTGACTTTTTATAACAGGCATTACTTTATTCATTTGCTATTTGTCTATGGTACCATTGATTGTTTAACTAACGAAAAATGACAAAGCCGGCTGCTTTACAAACTTTAATATATTTTTGTATAGCTATCTACAAGACGTATCATTTTAAGAAATTTTCCTAACTATTATTACTGAGAAGTTTTTTAGAATATATTACGGAGACTCTTCCAGATAAGGCCCAGACCCCGGCCAAGTCCTGGTCTTACCTGGTTGGGAAGTATGCCAAAACCAGGTGTTTTCTGCATCAAAACTGTACTCAGGTCATTTTGACTTATCGAATTTTAACTTATAATAGCTGGATGCCCTTTTTGAAGTGAATTTGGGAATCATACCCGGGAATGATTTTCTAAACCCTCACTTCAAAATGAGGCTTGCCAGCTATTGCAGACCCTGGGTGATGGTGCAGTATTTAGGGAAATGATAATGCATTGTGTTAAATCACCATTCTATTTTTCATGTGCTACTAATTGTATATATTATATGATTTATTATTACTTAGTATAAGTTTATTGTTTTATTACATATTGTTTTGCTTTTATGTTGCCTTCATGTTCATAACGAGAAACACACGTGTTATTAAAAAGCAAAAAATTAGGGAGAAATATAGCTCCTCCAGAACTTTACACAAATATTTACACTAAAAATTTTGAAAGCAAATCAAATCAAATTTGATCCCTTGCCTTCCTAAAACACCCTTGGAACTCCAAGAATTAGAGCCCCTGGGTTCTGTGAAATTGGATTTTTGTGTTAATTTTAAATACATGGGAAGAAATCAGTCTAAAACTATTAAAATGTTTCTCCCCGTCACCCTGTGTATAAGAATCAAACCTTTTGGCGCAATTATACTTCTGGCAGCCTTTCTAAATCCAGTAATGCCCCCCCTCTGGCTGCCATAAGGAATGTTTTTAGTTTATAAAGATCAAGCCTGAGCCTTTAGTGGCTAAGGTTTTTAGCTAAAACATTATTTTTAAGATGGGTATGTATGTGATGATTTTGATAATAATTGTATTAATCATGATACCTTGCTTGTTTCAATGTGTGCAGAGATTAATTAATGAGGCCATTAAAAGAGTGATTTTGGTTGAAAAGAGAAGGGAGAGATATTGGGACACACAAGACATGATGGACTTTGGACCTGGTTGGCATAAGAGATTTGATAACAGGATGCCTTGGCAAGAGCAAACAGAACTTTGAGGATTAAATCAAGATTGCAAGAAGATTAAATCAGACTGGCTTACTGGAAAAAGAAAATTACATCAAGCTCTGCAAGCAAGAGATGTTGTAAAATGCATAAGTTTGTTTATGTGATGATTAACCCAATCATTGTAGTAAAACATTACTAGTCTTTCTAGAATAGTATATAAGCATTTGTACTCCACAATAAATTCGGATTCTTTTGACCATCTCACAGTCTCATCTCTCTCTTCATCACCGATACCCCTCCCCTCCTTGGTACTAGCTGTACTTTGTTTATGAGATAGTGTCTTGGGAGGGTAGCTAGTCCCTGGTTCCCAGGAAAAAGCAAGATAGGATAGGAGCCTTTGGAATGTGTTTTCTCTCTCTGCCTATCAGGGTAGGAAAAGTACTTGAGTTAGCTAAGAACTATATAACTATATAACAATAGTCTACAGAGCTACAAATATATATGAAGGAAATATAAAAGCCAAAATCATTTTGGCATCACAACCAGTGGGACCATGGTGATGGGTGATGCAACTCAACCAAGGGACCAGCCCATGTCAGTGTGCTGTCACCTTTGTAATCCCTACAATGTGCTGGGGCTTGGCCCAGGACTACTGAGCCCTATTCAACACTATTTGATGCCTTCAAGGGAAAAAGAATGTCTCTGGATCTGATGACAAAACAACAGGCACTGCAGCAACACCAAGTGCATCAACAGGCACTGCAGTTGTTCAAACCCCTCCAACAGGCACTGCAGCAAAATCAGAGCCAACCAGTACCAGTATTGATCACCCCTATACGCAAGGACATGAAACAGTTTGTTTAGTAAAGGAAGAGAAAACAGGCCCATCACAGAAACGGGAGGAAGAGAGAACAAGAGGTAACCACCACTCAATTCCTATCCTTGAGTGAGCTGCAGGAGATAGGAAAAGACTTCAACCATCATCCAGGTGAGCACATTAACACCTGTCTGCTCTGGTGCTGGAATAAAACAGCTAGCAGTTTGGAATTAGAGTGGTGGGGAAGCCAAACAGGCAGGATCACTTTCTAGAAAGGGAGCATTGATGAGGCAATTCGAAGAGGGACACGAGTCCTTAGCCTCTGCAGGACACTTCTGTCAAGAGTAAAGGAAAGGTATTGCTACAAGGAAGACGTTATATGTTGCCCAGGCAAGTGGACTGCAGTAGAGAAAGGTATCCAGTACCTGAGGGAATTGGCCATGCTAGACATGATCTATTTTAACACAAACAACTCACAGTTACCTACAGATCCAGAGGGAGTTCAAAGCACACCAGCCATGAGGCAGAAATTTGTATGAAGCACATCATTGTCAAATGCCAATTCATTGGCAATAATGGAAAGACAAAGAAGAACCAGTGGTGGATGAAGTTGCTCACTTATTCTGGGAATATGAAGACAATCTCTCTTCCTCCCTTGTCTTGGCTGCTGAGAAACTGTCCAAAAAACTGTACCAAAAGTTCCAGCAATGCAAAGAGGAAATGTCCTACTCCCCACCTGTGCAAACCCATATCTCATCTATTAGAAGTAAGCATCCTTTCACTCAAGAGGAAGGATATAGAAGGTACACACCGCGGGGTGCACTACAGTTTTACCTGTTGTGTTGATTTGGCACTGCTAGAGGCTTCCACCATGTCCAATGATGCCAATCTTTGATGGCTCTGAAGATGGACATGCTACTGGGCCAATTAGAGAGGTTGGTAATGCCTCTGCAATGATGTATTTAAGAAGAAAATCAAAACAGTGCATGAGCAGTTTTTTTCCCTAGGGGTAGAAAGGTGCTGTGGCTGCTGCCACAGCCACTGCCATATCAGCATGGCCTGCAGTGCGCCTTGCCTGCCTGGCCACCCCTAGCTAGCTGCTCTGCAGGAAGAAGGGCAGGGGCGGCTTTTCCTTCCTGGCACTCTGCACGAAGAGAGGTGCTAAATAGCGCCAGCACTGCAGCAGCCGCAGCTGTCCACGTGGTGGCAATGGGGATGCCTGGCCAGCAGTGAAAATATGACAAGCAACTCCTCGACACGGAACCTAGACGAGGTCAACAACACTGTGGGATCCTGCAGGAATCTTTGAATTAGCGGAACTTGTTGGCAGTGGTACCTATGAGCAGCAGTTTTTCTTCTAGCCAGAGAAGAGGGGGAAGTGAGGACATGTGAGGGAAAAGAACATGGCAGCACCAAGGTCAGTGGAAAGGAAAGAGGGGGAGGAGGTGCTCCAAGAGTTGGAGCCAAGATTCCTCTGCAGGCCATAGTGAGGACTATGGTGAAACAAACTGTCCCCTTGTAATGCATGAAGTCCATGGGGGATGCAGAGATCCATTCACAGCACGTGAGAAAAGTGCTCACGCCCAAGCGAGTGGGTGCCAGAGAAAGCTGTGATCCAGTGGGAGACCTGAATAGAGAGAGAGGGCCCCTGCTTCTAGAGAAAGAGAGAGGGAGAGCCCTTGCATCCAAACTAGAGCAGCCTAACCTTAAAAGACTGCACCCTGTGGATGAGTGACCAACGCCACAAGAGTTTTGGGAAGACTGTTTGCCTGTGGGAGGGATCCCATGGCATAGCAGAAAAAAGACTCCCCTCCCTGAGTGAACAGAAAAGGATCTCAAATGATGAACTGACCAAGACCCTCACTCCCCATCTCCCTGCACTGTTGGTGGGAAAGATGGAGGGGCTGGGCAGAAAAAAGGCATTTTAAAGACTTATTTTACTTCTCATTATCCTCCTCTGACTCTGTTAATAATAAATTTACTTTATACCTTTAAATTTGAACCTGTTTTGCCCTTAGAGTGTTTTCTCCCAGTCCTTATCTCAACTCATGAGCCCTTTGTTAATTTTTTTCGCTCTCCTCTGCCCAACTGTAGCAGAAGAAGGTAAGTAAATGACTTTCGTGAGTACCTGGTGTTTGGCTAGTGTCAAACCATGACACCTGTGGGACCAGTGAGACAACAGGAGGAAGTGGGATGGAAAACCTATGTCAATCCTAGAGACACAGGTGCAGGAATTGCAGGGAAAACAAATCACAAACAGGGCTTCTTCCAGGAAAGTTGCTGCTTCAGTCTCCAGTGGGCAGTTTATCAGGCAGAGAGGAAAGACTGATCTTCATATATGACTCCCAAAGAGATAAATTATGTTTAACATATCTCAGTAATTGCAGCAGCTATAGAAAAAAAAACAGAAGAAAGAAACTTGAGATAATATATCAACTGAAACCATACATAACAGAACACTGAACTAGCAAACCAAGGACAGTTGGTGAAACAACTAAAATAATTCCATATTGTGAGGAACAAAACAAGGCCAACCCACCAAACTAGGTATAGGGTAATTCTGGCAGGGGGAGATTGTGACCACAGACTCACAGCCCACCAACCCAAGAAACCCAACTTGAAAAAAGAAGACTGAGCATGTAGACTAATTAGCATAAAAAGTGAGACTAGAAGATAGAACACTAATGAATAAGAGAACTATGTAATTTGTAGTAAATGAACATTAATGCCTTTGTTTACTAAAGTGTATGACTAGTTAAAAGTTTTAATAATTGGTGTGCTGACTTTGTGGATTTACAACCTAGCACCCCTTTCTGCACAAAACCGTAAATAAATCAAATACCTTGACTCTGTGTGTGGATCAGCCTCTTACACACAGGGTGAAAGAACCCTGTTTCAGGACAACAGTCTTACTCCAGAAAGAAATGGAAAGAAATTCGACTCCATTTCTACAAGAAGTAAGTAGAGAATCCTATGATTACTGTTAGATGGGCCATGCCTCTAGCCAGGTTGTTACAATCCAATTTAAACAGAGAAGAGCAAAGAAAATTAGGTCTCTGTGTATAAAACAGAAAGAACTTTGAAGGTTCAAAATATACCCCAGAAATGATTAAATGTGGCATTCACATTCTCTGAACATGATTCCTTCGCTGAGGGTTTTTCTCCTGGGAAGCTGAAAGGCAGTGAGAAGCCTCAGAGAAAATAAAAACAATTCTTATCTTATTTGCTTCTCCTGTGTTGTGCTCATGTGGAATGTGTTTGGAGATTGTTTACCCAAGGTGATTGCTTGATTGGACTCTGGTGTGAGTTGTTTTGACTCATTGGCTAATTAGGGCCAAGCTGTGTCGGGACTCTGGAAAGAGTCACAAGTTTTCATTATCTTTTATAGCATTCAGTAAGTATCTTTTCTGTATTCTTTAGTATAGTATAGTATAATATAATATAGTAATAAATTAGTCTTCTGATAAGATGGAGTCCTCCTCATCATTCTTCTCAGACGTTGGGAAAAAATATTTATGATAATTAAAACCAAACGAGGTTAGATGGTGGTGCCAAAAAATTGATATATTTTATTTAATAGTTAAAGAGGAAAAGAGAAAGAAAGAGAGAAATAGAAAAAGAAGCGTGGGCGGAGTGGGGCGACAGGGAGAGAGTGATGGGGTTAGGAGGAAGCATATCACCTGTGAGAAATGACGCTCACTATTTAAATTTCAAAAGTTTATTAAACCTTATCAAAAATACAACAAAGGACAAAATAAGGAAAAATTACAGTGCTGGGAGCATGGAACTAAACCACCATGTGCTCATCTACAAAATGGATGCTCTGCCTTTCATACCCTTGCCCCCTCCCAAAGTCTTGTCAGTTGATTCCTTCCTTGCCGTCCAGTGGTGATCACTTTCTTACATCTTGATTGGAGGTCAGGTGTTACCATAGTAACAAGCCAACCCTCCCCAAATGCCCCATCTACCAAGGCCATCCCGTGATAACAATGTAAGGGGGAGGATATATTACAGTACCATAACTATACATCTACAAAACTTCTCTTAACATACATATAATGTTCACCCCTTAATTGTGAGAGCCAACCATCTCATTACTCATCTATAACAAACCCCCCTTTTGCTTAAGTCATTTGGTTCGAACAAATAACTCTTATTTTCAATTCCGATACCTAATTAGCTGGTGGGATACAACTGGTGCCAAATACAGAAAGTCAAATCCTACAATCTTAACAAAATTACAAATACAAAAGTTAGAATGATTATTACTGAGTAAAGCTACATTATCTTTGTCTATTTCTACAAAAGCACACAAAGTCCTCAAACATACACAGCCCTGAACAATATATACAAGTACGGTTCTTTGACTACTAGTATCTGGGTGAATCTCAAAGTGACAAACGCTTTGTTCAGTATCAAGACATATGTCTTGAGCATTGTGTTGCTTTCACAAATAAACCCTTGTTGTTCCCGGGTTACACAGGATTCTAGATTCACAGTTTGCCATTTCTCATCCACTCTCCATGCCCATGTTCTGTATTCCAAATGATAGAGCACTGATCTCTCATGATTTAATCCTAATGCTATAATGGGATGAATAACATAAACTGTGGCATTGCGTATTGTGAATACAAAGGCAGTAGCCATGTTAGCAATAGGATCATAGGTAAAATTTACCAAACTCCACCAAGCTTGAAATTTCTTTTCAAAATCAGGAGCATTGTCCCAGAGAGCTTTTCGAATGTCATTTGGAAAGGCTCCTTCACTTCCTTCTCTTATAATTAGGGCAGCTGTTGATTGCAACCATAATTCTGCCTGTGTACAGCTAAAAGCCAAAGACACGTTACTCTGGGCCATAGCATGTGCATCTATGATTAACCTATGGTCTTGGTCCTCTGCTTTTTCCTAACTTGGTAACACTTTTGAAACCTGCCACTGAATAGTTCCCAATGCCAACAAAGATGACTGTAGGGATTGTTGTAATTTTGTTAGATCAATTGTTGCCATGGCAAATTTATTAATTAATATTTCTGATTCAATTCCATTTAGAACTCCTAGCCCTGTCCTTAATATTCCAGTCAGATCGCTTTGCATTCTACCCCTGGTGCATGCTTACCTTTGCAACCATGTCATCCAACCCTCAAAGGATGTCTCTAGGAAAGAAGAGCAGGCTGGTTGGACTTCAGAGATGTTAGTTTGCATTAGTAATTCAACACGCTTGAGAGAACATTCTGGATTAAACAACAATTGCTGTTGGCCCGTGTTCCTTATTACATATGGGCCAATTTAATAAATTTTGGGTTCAAACCTAGGTGGCGTGATTTGGGTTTGGGCTGGAGTGCTGGCATAGGTTGTTATTAAATATTAGACCCCGATGTTTCCGGGTGTGGGGTGCCTGGCTTCTTCTGGCCCTTGCTGCTAGACCAAAGGTGGCAGCTGTGGCGTTTTTCACCCCAGAGATACCTTTGGCCGGCTGGATGCTGCAGCTGGGCACTTGGAACAAATCCAGGCAAAGTAGGAACTCAGTTTACCTTTGGTGGAAAAGGTTCAAGCGGCAGTGAAGAGAAAAGAAGCGGGTTCTGTCGTAGAGTCTTAGTCCAGAGTTTTATTGCAGCATGGTAGACCTCTGAATGTGGTAACAGTTCACCGACAGACAACGCCGCATGGTCTTGTGTCCTTTTAAGCCCCGGGGACAGGGGGAGGGGAGGGGACAGGTGAGGGCCAACCAGGTGTGAGGAGGGGAAGGCCCAAGGATACAGACACTTGGACAGGCCAATGAGCCCAGACCTGAGGAGCATCTGTCAACCACACGACGCCCTGCTGGAATGTTAAGATTGATGGACAGCTCTTAGGCAGGAGGGCAAAAGGAGGAGGGGGAAAGGTTGGCACACCTGAGGGGATTGGGATAGGTGAGACAGGAAATCGCACTGCAACAGGTTGTAACAGGCTCAATTGTGGCATTTATTTTAAATTTGAAGGGGAGCCCAATAGAATCATGGGTCCAACGACAAACCACCTCAACAGTCTGTACTAACGTAAAGTAGTACCAACAGTCTAATTCACTTGAACGACTACAAACTTCCCAATGTTTGTCTGTGGGAGTGGTTGAAACACTAATTTGGATTACTTTCTTATGAGCAGTTCAATTAATTATCTGACATCCTATTCTAATTTCCTCTCCTGTAGTCCCTTGAAGTGACCACAGCCTTTGTTTTTGCCATTCTTGCCTTTCATATACTTGGTTTTTGTGCATGACTACAGTTGATAGGTTTAGATCTTTTATATCAGAATATTCTCCCATGGATCCAGTGTACTGAATAAAAGCTTGGGACCAAGGCCACTCAGCATTGTTCTGACTAGAGGTATTTTTCCAGTTCTTGGATTGCAATTATGATTACAAACAAAACAATGTTCTTGATTAAATTCCCGCAATCTAGATTACTAAACATTCCTGACCGAAATATACTGATTTTGTTTGAGTGACTTTTAGTTTCAGTTCATTATCACCCGGTGTTGCCATCCAAGGGGTCTCTGGAGCTTTCTTCACGTGAGAGTGGTGCATCCAGGCATTCTGTTTCTTTGTCTTAATTGTGGTGAAAGAGGTGAGAAGCACTTGGAAGAGTCCTTCCCACTGCAGTTCTAAGGTCTTCTCTGCAAAAGACTTGACACACACATAATCCCCAGGCTGTATGTCATGCACTGGTCTGTAGCAGCCACAGGGCCCGCAAGGCCTCCCTGGCAGTGAGTTGCCTAAGATAAGAAATGCCTAGTCATGATGACTGGACCAAAGAAGCCCCTCTCTTCCGCCTTCGGACCCTTGCTTATCTCTCTGTAAGATGATAAGTCATATTCGCCTCCACCCTTACCATTGGACTGTTTTCCAAAACCCTTATACCCTATATAAACACCCACTTCTGCCCAGTTCTGCAGAACAGCTGTCACTGGGACCCTTCGCAGAAGCTGCCAATAAAGACACCTCTGTGGAACCTCATACAACTCTCCTCTTCTCTTTCCCTGTGTCTGCCAAAGGCACTTAGCAAGCAAAGAGCTGAAATAACTATAGAGCTGAATTCACCAAAGAGCTGATCTCACTTAAGAGCTGAGCTGCTTGCTAAGATTGCCTGCGGCTGGGAGCCTGCCTGAGGGACCCGGACAGGTTGTGCTTAGCTGGACTTTGACATCTGGACACCTATGGCACCTGGGGTCGGAGAGACCTCAAAAATCCCCGCCATAATAAATATTTGGCGTACTGAACTGCTTGCACCCTAGCACAGCAGAGGAGCAGCATTTGTCTTGAATATTTACTGCCTCAGCTCGCTATGACCTCCTGAAGATAAGTTCTCAGTTATAGAAGTTCTCTGAAGAGGTGTCCAACGACCTTCCACATCGACATCTGGGACAAGATCTGGAGGAGTTGGACACGGCAGACCACCTACCAGCAGTTTTTGACCCACATTTGGCTGAAGAAGTGTAAGTTTTAAAACAGACCTTTTTGCATGCTTTTACCTTGGGTCCTTTTTTGTTTTTTTTTTTTCTTTTTTTTCTCTTTTTGCTGCTGGAGGGGAAAAGGGAATGGGATCAATACCTAGTAAATTAAAACGATCCCAGAACAAGAGAGACTTATCCTAGAGACAAATCCTAAAAATCCTATCCACTTACAGCTTTTCTTTCTCTAAAGGCAATCTCTCAAGAACTAACTTGAAAAAATTTATAAAATGGATTATTTCCCAGTTTCCAGATACTAACACACACACTATCACTATAGATCTTTTTTTGGTCTCAGTAGGAACAAGAATATATTCTTTCAGAACTAATGAAGATTTTTCTGTAACTCGGTTTTTATCTCTTTTTCATTCTATCACCAAAGCTGTCGAAAAAACACCTATAAAGAGCTCAATTTCTTTGCAACCTTCCCCTGCTGAGGGCATTCCGACCTTATCTCTCCCAGCAGAGACTCTCTCTTCAAATGCTAATAATGCTGATGGCATTCTCTCAGTCTTTGAATCCTATCCTCCACTTTCTCTGGGTCCAAATGCCATCTCTGGGTCCACTCCACCCTCAGGCCCCCTTCCTGGGACGAGGAACACCCACCCCCCTCCTCTCCTGCCGGGTCCGTGGGGCCCGCCCATCCTTTGACTATCCCCCCCCCGCCGCCAAAGCAGCAAACGCAGATTCCGCTCCACATGTTATGCAATACATGGCACGCTGCTTGTACCCTCCCCCTGCACACACACCTTCGGGTGTAACTGCGCCAGTTTTTATTGGGTTTGCTCCCCCTCACCTCAACATCTCCACACAGCCCGCTGTGACCCCCCACCCTTGCCGCCACCCCCCCACCTGTCCCGTTGTGCGTCTTACCGCTGTCGCGTGTCCCCCCACCCCCGCTACCATTCCTGCCGCAGCAGGAGGTCTTCTCCCTGCCTGCCTGCCCGCTGCAGCTCCGGCAAACCACGCCACACACCCCGTCCTGTCCTGCCTGCTGTGACAGCAGCAGCCCCTGCCAATCCCACTGCCTCTTCTACCCCGCTTCTCCCTTGCCCGCATCCCCAGGCTTTGCAACCACCCACCCACCCTCAGGGACTCCTGAATGACACCTCAGAGATCCCCCACCGTGGCACCCCACTTCTCCACGCGCCTCAGTCCTGTGCAGGTTGTGCCACACGTGGCACTGCTATTGCCGCTCCACTGCTGCCTCCCTCTAGCCAAGCTCTGCCATGTGCCTCCTCACACTCCCTCCAGTCCCCTACACCCCTGCAAAATCTCACTCCAACACACCCAAAAAAGCATACTGCATTGCCTGCTCACTCTCACTCCTCCACTAAGGACAGTAGTGACAGCAAGTCTGATTCTGATACAGAGGACATTGATCCATGGGCTCTAATCAAAATGGAAGTGACTCGGGCAGGAGACTGGGAACTGGCTCAGAGAATTTCTGCCTTCCCAGTAACTTATATAAAGGGAAAAAGAGGTGGTGCCACCACTAAAACAACATGAGAACCTAACACAAATAAAGAACTTGTACAACTACGAAATATAGCCAAAGAACACGGTAGAAGTTCACATAATTTTAGAAATTTCCTAGAAGCTATCTTCTTAGCACATGTTTTAGTACCTCATGATGTTAAAAATATTGCCCACTGCCTTATTTCCCCAGCAGAATATATGCTATGGGAAAGGTATTGGAAAAGACAATTAAAAACATTATCAGACACGTATGCTAAAGATGCAAATAGGCCATGTCACAGACACATTTTATGAAAAATCATTTCCTTAGGATTTTTTCTCCTGAGAAGCTGAGAGGCCTCGGGAACAAAATGTAAACAATGATTATCTGCTGCTGTGGAATGCAGCAGGTGGATCTGTGATTGGTCTCATGTGGTTGTTTCTAATTAATGGCCAATCACAGTCCAGCTGTCCAGACTCTGTCCGAGACACAAGCCTTTGTTATCATTCTTTCTTTTTCTATTCTTAGCTAGCCTTCTGATGAAATCCTTTCTTCTATTCTTTTAGCATAGTTTTAATATAATATATACCATAAAATAATAAATCAAGCCTTCTGAAACATGGAGTCAGATCCTCGTCTCTTCCCTCATTCTTGGACCCCTTTGAACACCATCACAAGGCCAGATTTTACAGTCAAACATCTGGCTGGAGAAGGGGATTTACAGTAAACCCTCTGACCAAGCTAACACCTTAACTAAGGCAGCACTACAGGACTTGGCTATTGCAGCAAAATCCTCCTTACTTCTTACCCCAGATGACTCTATTCCTACCCAACATTTTTCTAATATTAAACAAGGAGTAGATGAAAGCTTTATCAAGTTTGTGGACAGAATTAAGGATGCTCTGGAAAAACAGATAAAGAGTACAGAGGCAAGGAAAGAACTGTTGTGTAAACTCACCATGAGTAATGCTAATGAACAGTGTAAAACAATTCTGAGGGCCCTACCCTCGGATACAGAACCTACTGTAGAGCAAATGGTGGAAAGCTGCACACGTCATTTGTCCACTGAAAACACAGTGGCCCAAGCAGTTGCTAAGGGTATTGCAGGAGTTTCTGGTGCATTTCTAGTGGTGGTGGCTTCCAAAGACCAGGCCCGCTGCTTTCACTGTGGAGACTTTGGACATTTTATAAAGGACTGTCCAAACAGGTCACCTACCTGAAACCCCCATAACACCTACCAAAGACCCCAGAATCAGCAGCGCTACCAGCAGCGTTTGGGAAACCCCCAACAGAGCGTGGTAAGGCTCCGCGCAAACACAACAAATCAAAAGCCATCCAGACCCAACCATGCATCATCCCAGGAGATTCCAGATCACGTGAAGAGGATCCAACACACGGAGCGATACCAATGGGAAGCCGGCACCAGCTGGCAACTGCTCTGTCCATTGACTTTAATAAAAGGGATGTTTATTGTGTTCCCACAGGCAAACATGGGCCAAAAGGTAGTCCTTTTGACATCTTAATTATAGGTGACACTCTCCATGGCCCAGAGGAAATCTTTGTTTTTCCAGAAGTACAAACAGTGCACTCAGGACAAGAAATCTCTGTCCAGGTGTACTGCACGGACTTTCCATTTTACCTTTTACTGGGAACTCCGATCGCACAAGCCTTTCTACTCCCAAAGAATCACAGGGAACAGTTTCCTCTCAACCCTACAGCAATGTGGGCACGAGTTGTGGAACCAAGCAAGCCTACCATTGAGTGTGGTGTTTCCTGCAGAGGAGAGAAGATCTACCAACCAGGGATGCTGGATGCTGGATACTGGTGCCGACGTGACCATCATCGCCCGCTCAGAATGGCCAGCACACTGGGAACTACAACCAGTCGCAGGCATGATTTCAGGGATTGGTGGAGCTACGGTTTCTATGCGAAGCAAGCACAACATCCTCGTCAAAGGGCCTGAAGGCAAGTAGGCAACCATCCGCCCATTTGTGGGAAGGGCCCTCATCACCCTTTGGGGCAGAGATGTTCTATCCCAATGGGGGGCTTCCCTACCTATTCCCTGTTGGGATTTCTAATTGGGGCCGCTGAGGAGTGCGCACTACCAGATACTTCTCGGCTCACCTGGAAATGCCAAGACCCAATTTGGATCAAACAGTGGCCCCTCTCTAAAGTCAAACTGCGCGCACTACAAGCCCTCATGGAAGAACAGCTTTCCAAAGGCCACATCGTCAAGACCACCAGCCCTTGGAACTCTCCAGTCTTCATACTGCAAAAACCTGGAACAGACAAGTGGAGGCTCCTCCACGACCTAAGCAAAATCAATGAGGTCATCGAGGACATGGCCCTCTCCAGTGTGGCCTGCCTTCACCATCAATGCTGCTTTGAGACTGGACACTTGCCATCATAGACATTAAAGACTGCTTCTTCAGCATTCTGCTGCACCCCCAGGATGCTCCACGGTTTGCTTTCTCCGTTCCCTCTCTAAACAGAGAGGCTCCACTCAAAAGATATCATTGGTGTTACCTTCCTCAAGGCATGAAAAACTCGCCTGCTATATGCCAGTGGTATGTTGCTCACAATCTGTCTCCCGTTTGGAACCTATTTCCAGATGCAATCATCTACCACTATATGGATCATATCCTGGTCTGTGCATCAGAAAAAACTTACTTAGACAAAGCAGTTAAAAAGACCATCGAAACCATAGAAAAAGCAGGATTCAAGATCCGTGAGAACAAAATACAGTACACACCAACCCATGGACTTATCTCAGATTCTAGATCTGGGAAAGGACCATCGTACCCCAGCAGCTTGCCATCCGAGACGACCCAAAAACCCTGAGAGACTTACACAGCCTGTGCGGATCCATCAACAGGGTATGTTCCCTGCTACGAATTACAACAGAGGACCTTGCTCCCCTGTTCAACCTTCTCCCTGGCAATGAAGACCTAGACTGTCCATGCACTCTCACAACAGAAGCCTGAGACACCATCACCAAGGTCCAAGAAGCCCTGTCTTCATGTAAAGCCCATCACTTCGAGCCCAACCTGCCTTTCCAGTTTGTCATTCTGGGAAAAGCGCCCCGGTTCTACGGATTGATTTTCCAATGGGATACTCAACATCGAGACCCTTTATTGATACTGGAATGGATCTTTACAAACAACCAACCTTCAAAGACAATTACCACCTTCCAAGAAATCATGGAACATCTAATAAAAAAGGCTAGAACTCGCCTCCACTGTCTTGCAGGGTGTGAGTTCACATGCATATACTTGACATTGACCACTGGGGACCTGGAGCATTTGCTCCAGACCAATGAAAACCTCCAGTTCACCCTTGATAGCTATACAGGCCAAATTTCCATCCATATCCCAAAACATAAACTTTTTAATTGTGATGCAACCTTTAATCTGACCCCAAAATTAGTCCAAAGTAAAACACCTCTCAAACCTCTAACCATTTTTACAGATGGCTCAGGGTCATCCCACAAGTCTGTAATGACATGGAAGGACCCTAAGACCCAAAAATGGGAATATGACATCCAAATAGTGGAGGGATCTCCACAGATCGCAGTTAGAAGCTGTCGTCAGAGCCTTTGAGAAATTCAAAAACAAACCCTTTAATCTGGTCATAGATTCAGCTTATGTTGCTGGTATAGCTATGAGAGCAGAACATGCTCATCTCAAAGAAGTTTCCAATCCAAAATTACACCAGTTGATTTCTACATTAGCACGCTTAATCTCCCACAGAAAACAACCTTACCATATAATGCATGTGAGGTCACACACCAACCTCCCAAGTATCATCACAGAAGGGAAGAGGAAAGCGGACGCATTAGCCATGGCAATAGAGACTACTAATGTCCCTAACATCTTTGCCCAGGCAAAGTTGTCACACGCATTTTTTCATCAAAATGTACCTGCCCTTATCAGAATGTTCAAGCTTTCGAAAGATCAAGCAGAAGCTATTGTCGCCACATGTCCGAACTGCTAAAACTACGAGATACCATCTATGGGGATGGGAGTCAATCCCCGAGGCCTGAAGAGCTGCCAGCCGTAGCAGACAGATGTAACTCACTTCGCACCTTTTGGAAGGTCAAAACATGTGCATGTATCGGTTGACACGTTTTCTGGAGCAGTATTTGCATCAGCTCATCCAGGAGAAACTACACAGCACATAATTAAGCACTTCCTCCTTGCTTTTGTCACCCTGGGAGTACCAAAGGAAATCAAAACAGATAATGGACTTGCCAATACCTCTCGTAAGTTAAAATGATTTTTCAGTGAATGGGGAATAGAACACAGGAAAGGTATACCTTCAAATCCCACAGGACAATCAATCGTAGAGACGACACATCAAACCCTCAAAAGAGTCCTCAATCAGCAGTGAAGAGAAAAAAAAATAATATCTCCAGTTGAAAGACTTTGCAAGGCTCTGTACGTCATTAACTTCCTAAATTGTACAACATCAGAGCCTGACCCCCCCAATACTTCGCCACTTCACAAATATCACCCAAGCAAAGCTCACTGAGAAACCACCTGTGCTAGTGAAGGACCCAGAAAAACATCAAATTTCTGGGCCTTTCCAGTTGATTACTTGAGGAAGAGGGTATGCGTGTGTTCTACTACCATGTGGCCCAAGATAGTACCCAGGAAAAAACATAAAACCATACCTAGGCACTGCAAACACTACACCTACAAACAGTGATAAGAATTCCCCTGAGTCAAATACAAGATCTCCTCAAAACCAGACCAATTCTGCCTGGAGACAAAGGCGTTGCCAAATGTCCACATACCCAAGAGAAGATTGTCCCATCACGCGACAGCAGACAAAACAGAAATCTGAACAACATTCTGCTGCATCAGTCAAGCCATAAGCCAGACACAGCCTGAACACAAATTGTTCTCTGAATTACATGTTATTACCCCTTTTTACCCTAAAACCCCCTATTGTTCCCCTTTCGCACCTCTTACCGAAAACCCCTAACCTTATACCCACTCCCCCATTCTTAGCTTATAGAAGGAAAAAAAAAAGCAGGGGAGGGAAGGAAAGGAGGAAAGGAACAAAGGAGAAAACCCTAACCCTCCCCTCCCACCATAAAGATACCAAATTTTGCTTTTATTCCCTATCAGAAGCCCTATCCCTGTCCAATGATGAAAATTATCTCCGTTGGTGCTGTCCTCACTGCTGCCTGGATGTTCTTCACCGTACCGTGTGCCTTTGGCTGGATTAGCCCACAGCCTAGCCATAATGTTTGGGTAACCTTAGCAAGGACATTAAAACAGGATAACATGGGCTTATCCATGGGAAGCCTTGATAACCCACTTTCCACGTCTGATAGGAATTCCCTTCATAGCTGATGACTGGCCCGTCTATAATTCAGAGCTCCTCTGCACCACAGGTAAGAGATCCAACCTGGTAGATACTTGGGATGAGTGGACAAAAATGTTGGCCAGTGCTGTAGAGGAACCCTAAGAAATGGACCTGTTGGGGTCCTCCAAAGCAACATACTATGTCAAATTTTACTTTAGATGTCCAAAGAATAATTGGCCAGAAATTGACCAGACAAAAACCACATACAGAAAAGACATATCACCCATTAACAAAGCCTATAACTATCCCAGTTGGTGTAATTACACCGCTCGTGTGATCTCTGTGTCCTCTCTCCACCCCAAAGTATTACCCAAAGGAACATTTCTCATCTGTGGTGACCGAGTATAGGCTGGGATCCCCTCACGGCTCCAGGGAGGTCCCTGCACCCTTGGAAAACTTTCTACCCTCACTCCAAATATCACCCTGTTACATAATTGGAAAAAAGAAAGTGAATTAAAATGCCACAAAAGATCCTACACGGAATTTGATGAAAATTGCAATCCCAAATTATATGATTGGAACAAACCAAAGAAAATTGCTGTCTCCCTATTCCTACAATGCGTAGCTGCAGCTAATGTCCTTGGTGAAATAAATCACCTCGGGTGCTGGCTCAGTAAGCAAGCCAACACTACATCTGCTGTCCTGAGCATTTTTTTAAAGGAAGAAGAAACCACAAGACATGCATCACTTCAAAATCGAGCAGCAATTGACTTCCTATTGCTTGCCCATGGACATGGCTGCCAAGACTTCAAAGGGATGTGCTGCTTCAATCTCTCTTCACACTTAGAATCCATCCATGCAAACATCCAGAAACTGAAGGAATTTGTGAAGGACTTAAAAGTAGAAAACAACCCAGACTGGGTCAATGACCTTTTTGGTCAATGGGGATTAACAGGATGGGTTGCATCTTTGGTTAAGGGAATGTTGTGGATTTTCATTGCAATTGTCATTGTATTGGATATGTTCTCATGCCTTTTCCATTGTTTTGAAAGAACTATTGGGAACACCTTTTTACTAAATACAGAAAGTGGAGTTTTAGCAGCCACAGGGCCTGCAAGGCCTCCCTGGCAGTGAGTTGCCTAAGATAAGAAATGCCTAGTCATGATGACTGGACCAAAGAAGCCCCTCTCTTCCGCCTTCGGACCCTTGCTTATCTCTCTGTAAGATGATAAGTCATATTCGCCTCCACCCTTACCATTGGACTGTTTTCCAAAACCCTTATACCCTATATAAACACCCACTTCTGCCCAGTTCTGTAGAACAGCTGTCACTGGGACCCTTCGCAGAAGCTGCCAATAAAGACACCTCTGTGGAACCTCATACAACTCTCCTCTTCTCTTTCCCTGTGTCTGCCAAAGGCACTTAGCAAGCAAAGAGGTGAAATAACTATAGAGCTGAATTCACCAAAGAGCTGATCTCACTTAAGAGCTGAGCTGCTTGCTAAGATTGCCTGCGGCTGGGAGCCTGCCTGAGGGACCCGGACAGGTTGTGCTTAGCTGGACTTTGACATCTGGACACCTATGGCAGCCGGGGTCAGGGAGACCCCAAAAACCCCTGCCATAATAAATACTGGTCCATCTAGTCCTCTGCTCTAAGTTCCAGCCACATGTTTTTCAATTTCTCTGAGTTGTTTACCTAAGGCCACCATATAGGCAGTCAGCTTTTCCTCCCCAATTTGGGTGGATATCCCTTTTTGCATACCATATAGTCTCCTGTAAAGGATTTTTAAGAGGCTCAGCTTTCCTTTAGTTCTGGGCTTAGTCCAAATTCGCAGGAATGGTAATGGGAGGGACTGGGGACCAAGGTAAATGAATCTCTTGCCCTAGTCTCACAATTTGTTGCTTGATGAAATGATTCATTTTCTCAACTTGGCTGCTTGACTGGGGAGGGTATGGTGTGTGATGTCCCCAATCTATGCCCAGATGCTGACTGATCTGTTGTACTATTTTTGAAATACAATGTGGTCCCCTATCTGAGGATATTGTGGCCGGTACTCCAAAGCATGGTATTATTTCTTGCAACAGCACCTTGGTTACCTCCCGGGCTTTGGCAGTCCTGGTAGGGAAAGCCTCTGGCCATCCTGAAAAGGTATCTGTTAGAACTAACAAATATCGATACCCCCCTTTTCTTGGTAATTCTGAAAAATCAATTTGCCACTGCTGACTGGATCCATGGCCCTTTCCAATTTGGCCAAGTTTTGTTTTAGGGGTATTCTTGGGGTTAGTCTAGAGGCAAAGTCCACACTGCTGGGCCACTTGAGTAACAGTGCCATATAAGTTCCTGGCAGTGATTCTTTTGATCAAATAATTATACAAGGCATCAATTCCCCACTGTGTTTTCTGATGTTCCTCCCTTACTAATGGCCATAGTAAATGGGAGGGGATAATCAGTTTTCCCTCTGTGGTAACAGCCCATTCCTCCTGGTTATATGTTCCCTTTTGATCCTCAATTAGCTTTCTATCCTTCTTATTATACACTGGCTTACATTCTAGGGAGATTTGGCCATTGGGAATTAAGGCTCTTTCTACTGTTACCTCACCTTTTGCCACTTCTTTTGCCTCTCTCTCCGCCAGCTTATTTCTCTCTTCCAATTCTGAGCTCACATTCTGATGTGCCTTAATGTGCATGATTGCCACCTTCTCAGGCAGTTGGACTGCTTTCAGCAGTTCTATTATTCCTCATGCATGTTTAATGTTCTTCCCTTGAGAATTTAACAGTCCTCTTTCTTTCCCGATTGCTTCATGAGCATACATCACCCCAAATGTGTGTCTTAAATCTGTGTAAATGTTTATGCTCTTCCCTTTTTATAACTGTAATGCATTGGTTAGGGCAATTATTTTTTGCCTTTTGTGCAGAAGTACCTGCTGGTAAAGGTCCTCTTTCAATTAGGTCTCTGGATGTGCTAACTGCATACCCAGCATGTCCTTTTCCATTGATGATGTAGCTGCTTCCATCTGTGAACCAGATTTCCGCATTATCCGAAGGGGTATCCTTCAGATCTGGGCAGCTGGAGTAAGTGGCTTCAATGGTTTCCAGGCAGTCGTGATGTACTGGCTCTCCTTGATTTCCACTAAGGAAAGAAGCTGGGTTGACAATGTTAATTACCGCTATCTCTACATCATCGTGCTCCACCATGATAGCTTGATATTTCAGGAACCGTTGTGGGGAGACCCAGGGGCCACCTTTTGTTTCCAGTACTGCAGATACTGTATGGGACACTAGCACAGTCATTTTCTGGCCCAGGGTGAACTTGCGGGCTTCTTGAATGTTCAGTACAGCGGCCACTGCTCTGAGGCAACCTGGCCATCCTTTTGCTGCTGAATCCAGCTGCTTAGAAAGATTAGCAACTGCTGTTCTATATGGGTCCAGGTCCTTTGCTAGTATTCCCAGGGCAGTTCCCTGCTTCTCATGGGAAAAGAGAAAGAATGGTTTACTCACATCTGGAAGTCCTAGAGCTGGAGCTGACATAAGGGTCTTTTTCAGTTGATCAAAGGACTGTGTGGCTTCTTTTGTCCACTAGGGAGGTCTCTGCTCCCATTTGCAATGAGAGAATACAGAGGTTTCCTGAGTAATCCATAATGATGAATCCATAATCTGCAGCATCCCGTCATTCCCAAAAAGGTCCTTAGTTCTTTTATTGGTCTGGGGTTTAGGGGTTTGGCATATCAATTCTATGTGCTCTTTCCCCAAAGTCCATTGTCCAGGACTGACCTCATAGGCCAGGTAGATCACCTTCTTCTTTACCACCTGAGCCTTTTTCTTTGATACTCTGTACCCCTGTGTCGCTGTTGAGCCAGAGATGACACAGAGTTGTATCAGAAGGCTAATTGGCATAAGCGCCTTGTTTATTCCATCCTCTCTTCTTTTACAGCATAGTTCGCTACAGGTGGACCTGATTGGTCATTTAATCAATACATTTCACCTGACTGGCTAATTAACAAGACTTCCATTTGGTAAACATATTTCCATAACACATTCCACATGTTTACAAACATCAGGTGCAGCAACTTAGATAAGAATTGTTTATAATTCTTTTCTCTGAGCTTCTCACAGCCATTTCCAGAACGATGCCTGGGAAAGTTGTCTGTTTCTCTCTGTGACCAGAGAGCTGCCACCACACCCCTGAAGCCCCAAAAAGTTTAAAAAGCTTACCATCCAGGCCATGCACCCTTCTTCTGTCGGAGTAGCTATTAGGATGTCATCTACATACTGCAACATTTTTCCTTCTCCTGGTGGAGCTTCCCAGGATTCAAAATCTTTTGCAAGTTGTTCTCCAAACAGGGTGGGTGAGTTTTTCAATCCTTGGGAAAGAACCGACCATGTAAGCTGAGTTTTGCATCCAGTTTTGGGATTTTCCCATTCAAATGCAAAAATTTTCTGGCTGGCTTCGTGGAGTGGGAGGCAAAAGAAGGCATCCTTCAAATCTAAAATGATAAACCAAGTTAGCTCTGGTGTTAAACACGTTAACAAGGTGTACGGGTTAGCCACCATGGGGTAGAGATCCTCAGTTAACAGCTCATAAATCCTGTACAACTCAGTATGACCTATCAGGTTTCTGGACAGGCAGGATAGGAGCGTTGAAATCAGATTGGCACTCCTTCAGTAACCCCAGCTGTAAGAAATTTTCAATTATCAGGCTAATTCCTTCTCTATCTTCCTTTCTCAAAGGATACTGTTTAATTCTAACTGGTTGTTTTTCTTCCTTAAGCTTAATTTGTATTGAGGGTGCATTTTTTGCCCTCCCTCGTTTACTGGAAGCCTATACTCCCGGAAACACTTGATTCAGTATCCCCTCGCTAATTTCCTCTTTAACCTTGATAGCTGTCAATATTAAACTCAACACTTCTACATTTTTAAACAAAATGTTTGCCTGTAATTTGTGCAGTAAGTCTCTCCCTAGGAGTGACTCTGGAGAGTTGGGCATATATAGAAACTTATGGATGCCCCATTGTTTTCCATATTTATATTTCAGTGGCTTGCAAAAATATGCTATGTCAGATTGGCCAGTTTTCCCCCTCACCCAAACATAATCGTTCCCCACTGGTACCAAAGCTTTATTTAAAACTGAAAATGTTGCTCCCATGTCTACCATAAGTTCCACCTTTTAACCTTCCTTCTCCAGTTCCATTTTTACAACCAGTGGATCTCCTGGGGTAAGATCCCATGGTCCCCCTCAGTAATTTTTCGCATAAGCGACCACCACCTCCCTTCCTCAGTTCCCTTTATGTTAAGAGAAGTTTTATAGACTTATAGTTATGTTTTACCCCCCTTGCATTGTTATCAGGGGGTGACCTGGGTTCGGCACATTTGGGAGGGTCAACTTGTTATTATGGCAACGTCTGACCTCCAATCAAGATTTAAGGAAGTAAACTCCACCACTGGACAACAAAGAAGGAGTCAATGGACAGAACTTTAGGAGGCGTTAAAGGGTTAAAAGGCGAAACCTCCATTGTGTGGATGAGCACATGGTGGGAAAGATCCTCTGCTCCCAGCGCTGTAATATTTTCTCTATTCAATCGTCTGTTAATATTTTTGATGAGATTTTAATAAACCTTTTAAATTTTTAGAAGTGAGTATCATTTCTCACACATGCCAAGTGTGTAATATACCAATCAAAGTTTGTGAGTTTTTGTGGACGCACTGACTTTTGTCATTGCTTTTGACCATGAGCATTTATGAATCTTGGATGCTCCCTTCCCCTTAAGGGGACCCATCAGCAGTGGTCTCTTGAGCAAGGGAATGCAATGTTGGGAGGAATGGGTTAAAAGCAGAAGGCTGGCAAGAAGTATTATGAATTGCTCAAGCTGGGAATGACCCTTTATAAACCAGTGTGAACAGCAGCCAGTGATCTTCTAGCATGGACCGAGTTTAACAGTGCTTTTGTCTCAATTTGTGCACCTCTGCCCTGTTGTTGTTTCAAGTGATTCCCCAGTTAGTGAGGTAATGGAAATAAATTTACTCTTTTCATTCTAGCTGCAAGTTTGTGGTTGTCCCAGCTGCCTGCCTGTTTCAATTCACACAATCAGGGAAGAATTCCTCCACATCTGGCCCCTGGGCACAGAAGCCATTGCCACAGAAACCATCCCTGCATCCAGGGAGTTCAGAGACCCAGCGTCCTGCACTAGTGGTTGCTCTAATTGAGATAAATTAGAGTTGCTTCAGTGTGCCAGAGCCTCCTGAGTCAATTCTCTCAGTCTTCTCTTCATCCCCCTGTCCCACCCTCCCCAGCAGTCTTTCTATAGTGATTGTACTGGTCAAGGGGCAGGGTGTCAGTATATCCTTTTCGCTCTTCGGGGGAAATCTAGCACATTTGGGATAAAACATTATGTAGGTCAAATTAAATGTACACCTAATATCATCAGTTGGTGAGGCACACGACAGCAGAGGTGGCTATGGTATGTTCTGGAGGTTGAGCACTAGAATGAGCTAGGCAGAGGTTCCTGGAGTCAGGGAAACCTGAGCAAGAGCTGAGAGACCTGCCAGGAACCGGCAGCTCTCAGGAATAAGGCTGACAGCTGGGTGTTGCCAGGGGCAACACAGCAGATTTAAATGGCCATAGGGAGCTCAAGTGACCAGGAACACAGTGAACAGGCAGCGGAAACAGGACATGGTGCACCAGTCAGGGCATAGCACATCAGTTTGCCGGTCAGGTCTTGTGGGAGGGTGTGCAGGAAGGGCCACTTAATCCTATTCAGGGAGGAACAAGAAGCAGCCTTCTGTAACAAAAATGTTGTATACCTTTCGCAACTGTCAGGCTGAGGCCAAAACTCAGCCAGAGAGGTCACAGCCTCCCTGGATAGGTGCCTACACCCAAATAGATTTCTCTAAGACCAAAAGAGCTGTCCAGATGCTCAGCTGCAGGGAATTCCAGAATCGGGAAGGCAGAGGTTAGTGTCATGGGTGCAAGGGTGCCCAGATGGATAGGCTTTTTGAGCTTGTTGCATGAAGAGATCACCAGACAGCATACTATCTGTGAATCTGAGCAGGAGATTGATGTATGGTTTTATGCACTGACACAAGCAGAGCGATAGTCCTGTCTTTGATCCTTGCCCGCAGAAGGTAACATCCAACCCCTAGCTGGCAGGCTTGGCTGTTATAAATGATCAATCGTGAGCCAAATTATCAAAAATGCGAAAAGATTTATTTATCTTTTTGCGCGACCAAAATACGGTCCTCAAAACCACCACAGCCAAAGAAACAGCGTCGAGCCTTGGATCAGCGCTGGGTGAACCTGGATCCGACCTCTATCACATCGAATCCTCCCCCATTCACACAAGCCACTTCTAGCGACGAGGTTTTATACAGTTTATTGTGCCCGAGGTGAAGGAGTTCCAATTTCTTTTGTAACTCTTCACATTCATAGCTGTTTCTTTCAGTGTGCAGAGCTGGACAAAGACCATCTCCAGGTGAATAGCCAGTGTTGATTGACTTCGGGGAAGCCATGTATTCACATGTATGATTACGGTGTCCCTGGCTATCTTGATTGATGTTATCTGGAGGACGATGATCACTCTTAGGCGGTTTCCGACAACTCGAGATATTGGTGATTATCGTGCTGGGAGCATCTATTCTTACGCTAAAGTGTCAATCATTATCTTAGCCGTGTCCGGGAATCTTAGAATCTGAATAGACATCTGCTCTCGGGCTGTGCGTGGTCAGAGGCACGTTCGGATTTCATAATCTTTATAAGATACATTCTTTAATAGCATGAATTATTTCTAACATATATTACAATCCCTCCCCTTTAATATCACCACATTAATTCATGCTCCCTCTATATGCCAAATTGCTAATATCTATTTATTTTCTACTTTTACTATCTGTCGCAGACATGTTTTATGAAAAATTCTTTCCTTAGGATTTTTCCTCTTGAGAAGCTGAGGGGCCTCAAGAACAAAATGTAAACATTGATTATCTGCTGCTGTGGAATGCAACAGGTAGATCTTTGATTGGTCTATGTTAGTTGTTTCTAATTAATGGCCAATCACAGCCCAGCTAGCTCAGACAGAGAGTCCGAGACGAAGCCTTTGTTATCATTCTTTCTTATTCTATTCTTAGCTAGCCTTCTGATGAAATCTTTTCTTCTATTCTTTTAGTATAGTTTTAATGTAATATATATCATAAAATAATAAATCAAGCCTTCTGGAACATAGAGTCAAATCCTCGTCTCTTCCCTCAACCTGAGACCCCTTTGAACACCGTCACAACCCTCCACCTATAAGGGTCTCCCACTAAGAGAAAAACTTTATTAGATTCTTATTCCATGTTCTTCTTGTGGAATTCCCTGATAACCAGTCTGGTTCACATTCGTTTTGACTCATTTTTCAAATTTTGCCAATACTTCAGCAGCATTGCTTGCACACTTTCTTTCTCCCAAGCTCATGATCTTGGATGTGTTGTTTCCAGAACCCAACTCTGGGTCCGTGGGTACTATTGCTATCTGCATACCCTGTACCACAGAATGAATCAGTCTAATAAAACAAGGAATTAGACATGGAAGAAATAGGATTCCTGCTACTGAACACAGCACAAAGAATATTATTTTGTTCCCTCAGACCCCATCAAATAATCTCTCCCACCAAGATGACTGTAAAATCGAATTCTATTTTTGAACTGGGACATGGGCTACCTTCTTAATTTTGGCTGCCAATCCTCTTATGGTTTCCCCATAATCATCAATTTCGATACAAGATTCCGATTCATTGAATTTTCCACACACTCCCCCTTCTTCAGCCAGCAAATAGTCTAAAGCTATTCGATTCTGGTACACAAATGCCCGTACCTGGGTGTGCTGCCGACTTAGTAAATCCAGGGCCTCTGAAGTGTGATTTGATACAATTTCTACCACTGCCTGCAACCTGATCAGCTGGTTTGGTAGATAAATTGGAGTCCTATATCCATAGTTTACATCTTGAGCCCATGTGGCCGGCCCATAATAGTCAATTATTCTCACGGCTGGCTTCCCTTCCTCCCCCCAGGTGTGTTTGCCTACCACTTATGACCAGTATCATCTTTTTCAGACTTTTTCACTCCCTTCTCAGGGTCTCGTACAAAGAAGCCCCTAGCAAGTTACTTTTCGTTCAGGGGAGAGTGAAGAAGACTGGCCGGATCATGCCCAGAGTGCATGATCCCTTCCATCTTGGGGGCAACTCACTGTATGCTTTCTTTCCAGAAATCCAATACATTCTATCGGGGGCTTTCCATCTAATGTTCGTCTATTCCTGGGTCTCCCCAGTATTCTCTCAGGCCCTCCAAGGGTAAGGGTTGGCTCCAGGACTTTTGACCTAGAAAAGTCCTATTTTTCTGTTCCATTCACAATTGGTCTCATTTTTCCTGCTCCAGTACCCCATAGGAGAGTCCGGCTGCCAGACTTTGCCCTTATTGTTTGAATTTACCGTCAGGGTAGTTATACACGGAGTGTATCCCACCATTTTGGTATATTCCTTCCCTTCTCGACTGATGCAAATTGTTCCGATCACCCTTTGATCCAACACCCACCCCTCAGGTCTCTGTGCCAATTTTGAGATCCTTGGGTTGTCCCATTTCAAAAGCTGTTCCAGAGCCAAACCTTCACCTTTCCAAGGCCATTTTTCTGCCAATTTCAGCCCCCTGCAAATCCAGCAATTTGACAATCCCAATTCTGTTGCAATTTCTTGCATTAAATCAATAAATAAGTTCCGATCTGGGGAAGATAGTTCCCCGTCAGCGTATTGTTTTTCAAGCAGCTCATACTGGTCTCCCAGAGTTTTCAATCTTTCTTGCTCCACTCTTTTCTTCCTCAATTCTGACTCCCCTCTTTTCAATTCCTGAGTAATTTCCCTCATCTTTCCCTCAGGATCCGCACCGTCTTTGTTTCTTGCAAAGCAGACAACCCTATCATATTGCAGGCAGACTCTATCATCGTTTGCCTGTGCTAAATCCAATATGATCAGTTCCTTGCTTAGGGTGAATTTGTTGTCAAATTTAACATTTCTTCCCACCCAGTACATCTTTCCGTTCATCACACACATCCCCAGTTTCGAATTGTCGTAACACAATGGATTCACCTGGTGATATGCTACAAAAATTGACTTTGTCTTTCCCCCAACCCACATTGTTCGATTACATTGATTGCAAACAGGGATCGACATTATTTCCACATTCCTTCTCCGTATCTGATGTCGGTGCTTGCCTGTCTGTTCCGTGTCCCCGCCTCCGGATCTATACACAAGATCTCTTTGCCCGATTTACATAATTTGACCCATGTGCCGTTCACCAAACAGTACCTGCCAGGGTCCCTGATGCACTCCTACGGGGCTTGGTATCCCCTGTCCCTTTGCTCAATTGGGACCACCTGAGTGCACTTATTGCACTTGTCAGCAGAGCTCTCATTTCTGCCACTCATCGGGACCTCAGTGCGCAGAATCTGCGTCCCGCACATGGCTAGGCTCAGGCCAATCAGGATTCCCACCAGGCGTACTCCTCTGCCTTTGCCTCCACCACCTGGGGTGCCACCAGCGGCAAGGAAGACCATCTTCGCGGCAGCAGGAGTATTCTTCAGGGAATACATTCTCTGACCTTGCCACATACCTCCTCTTAAAGGCGCCCCACCGTGAAACCTTGACAGCATCTGAGCTGCACGGTACCTTGATTGACTTTCGGCACTCCACATCCAAAATCTCTGCCTTAGACCTGAGCTTCCCATGCACCCCGTTCTGAAAAATGTGAAACCACTCCTGCGAGTCCAATTCAATGATTCCCAAATTTGTGGCTAGGGTTAGGATACGGTCAGTCAGCTCAAGCTCCTCTTCCAGACACTGAGTGCACAATCCCTTTGGCCCCTGCCCCCTTCTGCAATGTACAACAAAAGTTCCCTGACAATATTCACACTTAAAATGTACAAATGGATAGCATACTCAGTTAGACAGTATACAACCTATCCGTTCACCGTCAGTCATTTATGGGGACGTTGGAGTTTGATTTTCAAGTCGCCTGGGGAAGAAGTGACCCTCCACTCGGGTGCTTCTTCCTGGTGTTCGACTTTCTTCACCCTGGACACGTGTGTCCAACCTTTCTCCGCAGTCCAAATGGCCGTGTCTGTTGTCAGAAGGACAAGAAAGGGGCCTTCCCAGTGAGGGGAGAGGGGTACATCTTTCCACACTTTCACAAGCACTCTGTTACCCAGCTGAATTTTGTGGATAGCAAATCCCAGAGGGGCGCTCTGAGATACTAACCCATTGCTTTCTCAGTTCCTGTAAATTTCTGTTTATCACTACCAAATATGGTTGAATCTGGCTGTCCTCCAATCTGGTGTGTCCCACCAGCATCCCGTGCTTATATGGCATCCCATACAGCATCTCGAAGGGTGAGAGCCCCGTCTCTGAATGAGGCATCGTCCTGATATTAAGGAAGGCCAAATGTAGGCATTTCAGCCAGGACATCCGAGTTTCTAAAATTAATTTAGACAACTGCGCTTTCAAGGTCTGATTCATCCTTTCAACCTGTCCTGAGCTCTGGGGATGCCACGGAGTGTGGTATTCCCATTGAATGCCTAGTGCCTCCACAATCTGCCTAATAATTTTTGATGTAAAATGAGTTCCTTGATCTGAATCAATGTAATTGACCACCCCATATAGGGGCACAATTTCTTCCAGCAATTTCCTGGACACTGTCTGAGCCGTTGCCCTTGGACTGGGGAAAGCTTCCACCCAGTGGGTCAATTTGTCCATGATTACAAGCACAAATTTGAACCTTCCCACCTTGGGCAATTCAGTGAAATCGATTTGAATTCTTTCAAATGGTCGGTACGCGATGGGGCGACTCCCCAGGATTGCCTGTCTTGCCTTAGTCTTGTTAACTTTCTGGCAAATCAGGCATCCTTGTACCTCTTGTTTGGCTAATTCGTAAATTCCCAAAAGATTTCAAAAATTGTTCAGCTAGGGCCTGTGCCCCCCAATGTGTTCGCTGGTGCAGTTTCCTCAAAATCCTCCTGGTAAAACCTTTAGACACTAGTTCTCTCCCATCTGGTAATTTCCACTTACCTTCCTCCAGTTTTCCTCCAATCTTCTCATAACTTTCAATCTCCTTTTGGGAGAGTTGAGGAGGGTCGTCTGGGACCTCGATCCCTTCAATCTCAGGGGTACTTACCGTCATCAGTGCCGCGGTCTTGGCTTCCTGGTCTGCCAAATTGTTTCCCTGGGTTCAGAACTGCATCCCTGCCTGGTGTCCCTTCACATGGACAACTGAAATTTCCTCCGTCCCCCTTATTGCTTCCAAAATTTGCCGGATCAGTTCTCCGTGCATCAGTCGCTTTCCCCGTGTGTTGATCAACCCCCTTTCTTCCCAGATTTTCCCAAAGGTGTGAACCACCCCAAAGGCATACCTAGAGTCTGTAAAAATTGTTCCCTTCTTTCCCTTCAGTCCTTTCAAGGCTCTCAGAACTGCGTACAGTTGTTCGCAAGCCTGTGCCGACCAACCCGTGCTCAGGAGGCCTGCTTTTAACACTTTTCTTGTTTGCCCGTCCATGACTGCATATCCTGACTTTCTTTTCCGTCAATCACCCAGCTTGAACTATCTACAAACCATTTTACCCCTTTGTCTAATTCCTCTTCTTCCAAATTCTCCCTGATTGTCTGCAACTCAACCACTTCCACAAAATCGTGAATGAGTTCCTCCAAAGCTTCCCCAAACAAGAACTGCGCAGGGTTTTGCATGGTTGTTGTCCACAATTCCAAATCCTGTGAATGAATCAAAATGGCCTCATACTTCAGCAATCTAGCATCTATGAGGCACTTATCTGCTTTCTGTTGTAGTATGCCCTGCACATTGTGTGGTGCAAATACTACCAAATTTGCCCTAAAGGTTACCTTCTTAGCTTCTTCTACCAGCAATGCTACAGCGACAATCGCTTGCAAGCAGGTGGGCCCGCCTCTGCTGACCAGGTCCAAAAGCCTCGACAAGTAACCTACTGGTTTCCTGACCCCCTGCCTAGTCTTTTGTCAGCACCCCGTGTGCTGTGTGATTGCTCACATCCACAAACAACTGAAAGGGTCGCTTCACATCAGGGAGGCTCAGCACTGGTGCCGCTGTGAGTGCTTCCTTGACTCCCCTGAATTCGTCCTCATCTTTTTCTGTCCATTTGATCCTGTCCGTGGTGAGTTTCTCACACAAAAACTTCACCTTCTCACTGTATCCTTCAATCCACTGCCAGCAATATCCCAACAGCCCCAAAAGTTGTCTGACTTCCCTTTTTGTCTGTGGGGGTGGTAAGGCAATAATCCCTGCCACCCTTTCTGGATCCAACTTCTTTTTCCCCTTGGTTAACCAATGTCCCAAGTACCTGACCTCGGGCTCTGTGAATTGCAACTTCAACTTCGACACCTTCAACCCCTTTTCCCCTAGAAAGTTCAAAAGTTCAATGGTACGCATCCTCACAACCTCCTCCCTTGGACCTGCAACCAACAAATTGTCATGAACGGCGGAAGAAATGCCTCACACAATATGCGTGAATTGCAAATCTCAAAGTTTATTGAAAGCTCACACATATTTATATTGGTGTTAATGAAGCTTATACATATTGCAAAAGCCGAGCTCATTATTGGTTAAAGCACACTTAGATCAACCACACCTACTTCTATGCTCTAATGATTATTTTGTTTCTATGTTTACATTCTTATAGCTTCTCTACCTAGGCTATCTTCATTTTCTGGCAAGCGATTTTCTCCCCCATCTTCCCATTTCAGCGAAGGTCACTATGACCTTTGTCAGTGATTGGACATTGGTTGCATAATCCCCAGCTTGTTTCCCCTATCCTTATCCAACGGTATCACATCGAAGTGGCCTTTCTCAGCTAGCCAATTATCCACAAAGCTCTCCACATTTCCCCCGTTTTTCTGTTGAACAAGCATGGTTTGATTAAATGCGGTAGCTATCATCTTTCGCACCATATTCTGTAAGCATATACAAAAACATGGCAGAATTAATACTAACAACAAAGCTACAATAGCTACTACAATGCTAACCTTAACAATAGAGCGTAACCATGATCCTAAGCTTGAAGATTTGAGCCATCCATCAATACCAAGGCCTGATTCTACCTGTAAGTTCCCAGTTAACCTCCGTAACTCAGAGAGCTGTGAGTGAACAGACTGTGCATGATCAGAAAGATTCATGCAACACATGCCCTCAAATTCATCACAGCCATGGCCTTGTGCAAGTAAGAGAAAATCAATTGCAGCTCTATTTTGAAGTGTCGCATGGTGAATAGAATCAACATCAAGCAAAAGACTAGAAATCGCTAAAGAAGTTGCATTTGTTTGTTTAGCAAGCCAACACCCTAACCTATTTAAAATAGCATGAGCACGTGCTGCTGATACCCCTGGAGCTAAGAAAGGTGCTGCAACTATGGCCGCTGGGGACCAAAACTTTACATCATCTCGGCAGTCTGCTGCAAATGCATGAGCCATTCGTTTGCTCCTACGATGGCGGCGGCTCATGTTTAGTATCATGGACATGTTTGGTGTAAGTAGAGACAGCCGTCCAAGTGTACATGGTCCCCCGTGCAGCATTGATGGGATACCGGCCCAAGCACGGTCTCCACATATCAGGAAATATCCTGCTGGCAATTGAATAGGGTCATTTGATGAGACTGACACTCTCTTTGTTGTATAATTGCACCAGGCTGATGCATTTCGGTAGACAGCCATGCTGGAAGTTACAACATTAGAATGGTTCTTGACTGACAGCAGGCTTCTATGGTTAAAATGAATACATGCATCTGCCATCACTGACCCTAACAACTCCAACTCTTGGGGTTCCTGTGGTGCTATAGGAAAGTGGGAAATCCACTGATCCCAATTATCCACACTCGTCCTAGCATTGCTGACCTTACAAGTTGGTACATGTGAAGGGCACGGCCAGGGATCTGCTGGTAATCCAACCAAACAGGTTGTGAATGGATTGCCAGGAGAAGATAATGACAGGCAAATAGTCTCCTGTTTAGTCAAGTTTGCCAGGGTGACCCATATGTTAGTCTTGGGCTGAGGTGGGGCCCATGCCTGATGGTCTACACTGTCCACAAAAGAAGCAAAAATTAATAAAGCAATAACATAAAGTTCCCATCTCACCCTGATTTTTCCAGGCACCTTTTTGAACCACCCGGCCATCATGTCTGTCACAAATTTTTAAGAATATCTATTCTTTCTCAGATTTAGCTTCTTTAGGTTCTTCAAACAATCCTCCCACACTTGGTTGGGATCCTGACCTCCCGAAATAGGACCTATCACACTCGACTGTGACAGAGGAATATTTCTACCACACTTAGTCTGCAAAATACACGACTGAGATAGCCCCAAAACACGTTTGACTAAATGTTGTATCTCCCATCTAAACCATGCAAGGATTTTCTGTTCTGGGGACTCATACAACTGTAACCCTTGGAAACCAGGTAGTCCTGTAAACAATTTAAGATCTCTCTGCCAAGAGTCAAACCGCCAATAGAAACCAAACTTTTGACACCACAATTCAGCTAATTGAGATTGATGTACCCACTTAGTTTCCTGACAACCTCCATAAAAAAGCAGTACCCATGCAGCACAACGTTTATCTTGACACTTAATACAAACTAAATCCCTAGGCCCTTCAGATTCAAAATCAGAAAACATCGAATGCAAGCTTAATATGTTATCAAGAGATTTGCACCGATCAACTGCTCGATCAATGGCAGCATCACACTGTCCTTTCAGTTTAAGAAGTATCGGTCGAAGGATGATCAACAGCTTCGTCTCCACTCGCTGACGATCCTCCTTGCTCAGCTGATCGAGGTCTTCCATCAAACACAGCTGCTCGGGTCCATTTAGCAGGTAGCCACAGAGATCCTGTAGGGGTAGAAACACAAAGATATCCGCAGCCCCAATATAACACCTTAGCAGGACCTTGCCATTGTCCTGTTTTAGGATCTCTGTATCTCACCCATACATCCTTCTTTACACCATCTGTTTCTTGTACATAGTGACAAATCACAGCAGGAACCTTTTTTCCCCAAAAACACACAGGTGGTTCAAAACAAACAAACACTTTAACAATCTTTCTTGTGGCTCTCTGGTATCCATATATTTACTCAAATATCTTTTCAAGGTACCATTTGCTCTCTGCAGCTACATAAACAGCTCATGTAACCTCCTGTTTTGAACCTCTTTTATAGAGGCATCCTCTATTCGCTCACACACTCCTGCAACATACAAAGAATCTGTTACAATGTTAAGAGGTCCAGAGAAATGCATCATGGCCCATACAACAGCCAATAGCTCCATCGTTTGCAAAGTGTCCAACTCAGTAGCTCGGAGTATATGATGATGCCATTGCCCCTCTTCTTGCCAGGTCACTGCAGCAGTTTTGGATTTTCTTCCTGCATCTGTGTAAGCAGTTATAGCATCCGATAAGGCCTTTAGTGATCTTTTTGGGCATTGAATCCAACCCCACTGTCCTATCCAATTCAATGGTACATTGGGAATATCATCAGTGGCAGTCACACTACCGGCTCCCAATAGGGCCTCTTGTAACTCCATACTGTTTGTCTGGTACCAGGTCAATGTATCTTTCTTCATTGGTATCTGTATCTGATCAGGTTCCTTTCCCGTAATCTGTACCGCCCGTTCACGACCCTTTTTGAGCAAATCAGCTAAAATTTCAATTTTTTGAAGAAGGGTCTTATGTTGTTGAAGTGGAGGAGATATCCATTCCAAGGCCCATATCTCCCCCGTTTTTCTGTTATGCTGAGTAAGTGCACCCAGTAAAAATTTTGGTCCACACCAAACTGTCAGCTGTATAGGGAGATCAAGATCACGTCTTTGAACACTGCCTTGTGTGACACAGTCCAATATCTGCTGCAGTGTCTCAACCTGTTCAGGGGTTATACGAACAGACTGTGCCTGACGAGGGGGTACAGTTTTAGCCAACTGTTGCAAAGGAATCAACTGAGCTATCCTTTGTCCTTTTTCGATTCGCATAGGTGGAAAAAGAGTATGCACCATAATAGAAATCTCCCCTGTATAGTCAGCGTCTATTATTCCAGATAAAACAAATAATCCCATCATTGTAGCCGAGGAACGACCTAAAAGCAAAGCTCCCATAGGTAAATCCATCAATAATGAGTGTTCCCTTTACCCCTGTTGGAACCTTTTCTGGGTGGGTAATCATTAGGGTTACTGTGGCTGCGGCTGCCAGGTCCAATCCGAGGCTCCCGGCGGTGGCGGGCTGGAGGCAGGTTGAGCTGAAGCGGTGACAGCTGCTACTTGTGTCCGGGCGCGGCGGCTGGTGGACGCGCTGGCTCTGCCGTTTCCCGAGCGGCGTCTGCAGGCTCCAGTTTTGTGGGTATCCAGGCGGCAATTGTTACACCAAACAGTGACGGCGGGACAGTCCCGTCGCGTATGCCCCATACCTCCACACCGGTAGCATTTGAATTGGCCAGTAGATGGAGCTCGTGGAGCATTTATTGCTGCTGCCTGAAGCGGGGCGAGGGCTGCCAGTACCTGGTTCTGAGAAGACTCTGCCTGCTTCTGCAACCCGACCCCTAGCTCTTTAATAGCACCTACTAGCATTGCTTGTGATCCGACTGGAACATTTGCTAATCGTTCTAAAGCTTCCTCTATAGACCAATTAGCTCCCAGGGTATTTAACACATTCTTGGTAGGCGGATTGCTGTTTTGGAGGGCACACTGCTTTAGCAAGGTCCCTTTCATGAATTCAGGGACTCCTGCCCGTGTCCATGAATACTTTTGCTACCGCCGCCCATGCCTCCCTTCGCTGCTGTGCAATGGCCCTTGCCAGGTCACTCTCTGACCCAGGGATGGGCGCATTACTAGGCGGAGGAGGTGTAGGGATTGACACCGGGGCAGGCGGTCCTGGACGGCACTGCCGGAGTACACGCGGGGGGGGGGGGGGGGGGGCTGCTGCCTGAAGCAGGAGCTGATAGCAGCGGGGAGCTGCTGTTTAGAGCGGGAGCTAGTGTCGGCGAGGAGCCGCCGCTTAAAGTAAGTGCCGGTGCCGGCAGGGGACCGCCGTATAAGGCAGGAACCGAAGTCGGCGAGGGGGTGCCACTTAAAGCAGGCGCCGATGTGGGTGGGGGAACTGCCGTTTAGAGCAGAAGGCGATGCCGGCGGCAGATTGACTGTGGACGTAACAGGGGGTAGTGGGGAACCAAACCAGTCTCCGTAATTCCTGTTTCTTTCATGGGCTGCACTAGCCTGCTGGGCAGCTCTTTCCTCTGCCTGGTATTTCAACAATTCATCATGCACGACTCGCCATAACTTTCCCAACTTTCTCGCGGTTTTATCATCATCTATGACTGCCTGCCACAACTTATCCCCAAATATACGCCACTCTGATAACCTATGCACTGTATGAGGATTTTGAAACAGTCCTTATGCATACCCATGAGCTAACAACCCAGGAAGCTCTTTCTGCAAATCTATACCCTTAACCTGACACTTTTATAAAAAGCCAGTAAATAAATCATATGCTGCTTGCCTTTCTTTATCCCTGTTAAAGATAACAGCGCGCTTCTTGCAGCCCTTCCAGGCTCCGGCAGCACGTATCGGCCAGGGTCTCTGATGAGGTCCCCGAGGCGCGGCACCTCCCCTTTCTCAGCGGTGCTTTTGCCGTCCTCAGCTGTGGTAGGACCTGAACTCCTTACGCCGCTCGACCGTGGCTACCAGCGAAAAAACGTCCGGGGTCACCATTTGTTGTGAACGGCGGAAGAAATGCCTCACACAATATGCGTGAATTGCAAATCTCAAAGTTTATTGAAAGCTCACACATATTTATATTGGTGTTAATGAAGCTTATACATATTGCAAAAGCCGAGCTCATTATTGGTTAAAGCACACTTAGATCAACCACACCTACTTCTATGCTCTAATGATTATTTTGTTTCTATGTTTACATTCTTATAGCTTCTCTACCTAGGCTATCTTCATTTTCTGGCAAGCGATTTTCTCCCCCATCTTCCCATTTCAGCGAAGGTCACTATGACCTTTGTCAGTGATTGGACATTGGTTGCATAATCCCCAGCTTGTTTCCCCTATCCTTATCCAACGGTATCACATCGAAGTGGCCTTTCTCAGCTAGCCAATTATCCAAAAAGCTCTCCACAACAAATCATCTACATATTGTAGCAATTTTGTTCCCTCCGTTGGTACAAAGTGAGTCAGCACCTGTTCGAGTGCTTGCCCAAAAGGTTTGGGGAATCAACGAAGCCCCAAGGCAGCAATGTCCACCTGAGCTGCTGCTTTCTGTTCATCTCTGGGTCTTCCCACTGAAATGCAAAATAATCTCTGCTGTCCTCTGCTAAAGGACAGGTCCAGAAAGCATCCTTCAAATCAATCACGCTGTACCACATGTCCTCGGGAGAGATGTTATTCAACAGGGTGTAAGGATTCGAGACCGTGGGGAACAATGTCTTAGTTCTCTGATTCACAGCCCTTAGATCTTGCACTAGCCTGTAGCTACTGTCCGTCTTTTTCACAGCCAAAATTGGGGTGTTGTGCCGGGACATGCACGGCTCCAACATTCCTTTCTTTATCAATTCATCAATCACTGGTTTCAGTCCCTTCCTCCCTTCCATGGAGATGGGGTACTGTTTGACCCGAATGGGGTCCCCTGGTCTTTCAATTTCAATGTGGATTGTCTCTATGTCCAGCCTCCCGGCCTCCCCTTGGACATACCAAACCTTTGGATCTATTTTCTCCTTATCCTGGATGGTGAGCTTAAACATTCTCACCCTGAACCGGGAATTTTCCACTGCCAAACCAATTTCCAGGGCTACCATCAAGTCCCGCCCCAGCAAATTAAAGTCTGCATCCTTTATTAATAACATATTTCCTATACACTTTTTATTTTCCGTCTCTATTTCGACATCCTTTATGATTGGAACCTTGAAGGCTTCCCCTTTTGCCCCAATTAGTATCATTGTGTCATCACTCAGAGAGCACCCTTGCGGTAACTCTTGCACTGCAGTTCGTTCTGCCCCGGAATCTACTAAAAACCAAATTTCCTGCCTGTGGGGTCCCACTCTCAATTTTATCAAGGGCTCCCTCGGTGTTCTGGACCCCAAACTGAAAAGTCCCTAACACCCCTAATCTTCCTGAGACATCGCTTGATCTTCGACTTTGTTGGGACAATCCCTTTGGATGTGTCCCTTTTGCTTGCAGTAGTAGCACTCAAAGTCCTTCTTCTGGTTGTTCGAACCTTTACCTTGGGAAGGGTTTTGTTTCTTCGCTGGCGCCGCTTTCGCCGAGTCTCTGACCTGTTCCTGTTTTTGTGCCTCCCTCACTGCAGCTACCAGTACCTTGGCTTGAATCTTCTGCTTTTCTTCGTCTCTTCTCATGTAGACCTTCTGGGCTTCCTGGAGCAAATCCTGCAGTTCCTTGTCCTGCCATCCATCTATCTTTTCTAACTTTTTCTGTATGTCTTCCCACGATTTTGCCACAAACTGAGTTTTCAACAAAACCGCCTCAACCGGAGAATCGGGGTCCGTCCCGGAATAAATCTTCAGGCTCTTTAAGAGCCTTTCCAGCCATTCTGTGGGGGTTTCGTCTTTTCCCTGGCATTCCCTGAGTATCTTACTCATGTTCTGTCTCTTCGGCACTGCCTCTCTGATACCTTGGATTATCATGTTTCTCAAATTTATCATTTTCTGCTTCCCTTCCTCTGTCTAGGCGCTCCAGGACGGCTTTTGGTTTGGCCACCTTTGGTCTCCGCTCTCCCCCTGGGGATTTCTGTGTTGCCAATCCCTGATCGCAGCTTGTCTGATCATCTCCCTCCCCTTATTGTTGAACAGCGACCTCAGGATCGCATTGAGATCCTCATAAGTGTAGGTGCTGGTTCCTAGAAATTCATCTAGTCTTTCTGCCACCCCTAAAGGATCGTCCATCAATTTCCCCATCTCTTTCTTGAACGCCCTCACATCTCTGGTATCAATCGGCGCATGTACAAAGCCGATAAATCCCGGAGCCATCGGCACCTCCCATAAAGGAAAGATGCTGGGCTTCTCCTCCTCGTCATCACTGTCTCCAGTGGTCGCCCTCCTCGTTCGCCGCCTACGTTCGATGGGCCAGGGGAGAGCTAACTTTCTTGGGGAAAGCTACCTGTTTTTCTTCGGTCTTGGGGAGGGTTGGCGGCTGCGGCTGCTCACATGGGAGTGTAGGCGCCACTGCCTGCCCACGTGGTAGAGAAGGCTCTGCAGCCGGCTCCGGTGGGAGCGGCGGCGCTGAGACCTGTCCCTGAGGGATCGCCGCCTCGGGAGGCAACGCAGGCACTGGAGGTACCTGGGCTGGCACGGGCTGGGGTGGAGGGACAAGGTAGGGATCTGGAAGGTTGTCCAGTGGTTCCCACTCCTTGCCCCGGTTTGTCGCACGTCTGAGAGCTCGTATTGGGTATAAACTCGTACAAGCGTATCTCCAGATTTCGTCATACTCAATTTCCTCAAAGTCCTGCGGGTGGCGGTAGACTACGTGGTCATACAGGGACTCGCACGTCCATGCTTCAAACGTGCCGAACACTGGCCAAACCACGTATTTTGCAATCTCCTTCCCTCCCCACTTTTCCATGCAAAAATGTATCATCTTTTCCTTGGACCTCCACACTCTCCTGGGGCTGTCGTCCCAATGTTCTAACATCCATCCCAATGATCTTTCCCTTGGAATTTCTGGCAGAACCTTCCCAGGACCCTGGGGAGATTTTTCTTGGGGCTTTTTCTGGAACCTGCTTTTTCGCAACCCCATTTTTCCAAAAATCCCGCCTGCAATTTTTCTCACCTTGTCTCCTTCGATTGGGACGCTCGATGTGAGTCCTGAGTCTCTATCCAATGTCAATTTCCTGAGCTTGCGAAATGCTGCCAGTCTTACTCAGCCACGCGGAGAACCGTTACGTGGTTGTTTCAACCGGTCTTGAGTTTTCTTACCTGTTCCTCCAGATCAGAAGGCAGACGGGCTCCCGGAATCTTCTGGGAACGTCTTTTCCACTTTCTGACCCAACCGTGACTGATTCCCCCCTGAACTCCTTACGAGTCCCGGCTCCCACGTGTGATAAGAAAAAGCGTTCGCTTCCCCCTTGACTGACCACGTCCTTCGCGGGAGAGTGGAAATGCGATTGTGGGGTCCTCACTCACTTCGTGATAGAATCACATCTCACACACACGCTTGATCACACCCCACTCAATCACGCGATACTCATGGTTCCTTTCCTGCGTGGATTCTATGTGCACGTCAATTTCCGAATGGAAAAAGCACCTCAGTCTCGGGGATCCTCCTCCAGATCATACCAAGTTTCCGAGAGCTGAGCCCATTTTATCCCTCTTTGGCTGTGGTTCTGGTTTCGGTTTGGTGATTTTGATTGGTTTCGTGAACTCCCAATCCCGTCAGACCACTGAAATCAGCGGGGTGCCTCCTGACCGGGAAAGGTTCTCCGAACCCCAAATTCAAATCACGTTGAGTTGTCACCAGAACTGTTATAAATGATCAATCGTGAGCCAAATTATCAAAAATGTGAAAAGATTTATCTTTTTGCGCGACCGAAATACGGTCCTCAAAACCACCACAGCCAAAGAGACAGTGTTGAGACCAGGATCGGCGCTGGGTGAACCTGGATCCGACCTCTATCACATCAAATCCTCCCCCATTCACACAAGCCACTTCTAGCGACGAGGTTTTATACAGTTTATTGTGCCCGAGGTGAAGGAGTCCCAATTTCTTTTGTAACTCTTCACATTCATAGCTGTTTCTTTCAGTGTGCAGAGCTGGACAAAGACCGTCTCCAGGTGGATAGCCAGCGCTGATTGACTTCGGGGAAGCCATGTATTCACATGTATGATTCTGGCGTCCCTGGCTATCTTGATTGATGTTATCTGGAGGATGATGATTGCTCTTAGTGGGTATCCAACGACTCGAGATATCGGTGATCATCGTGCTGGGAGCATCTATTCTTACGCTAAAGTGTCGATCATTATCTTAGCCGTGTCCAGGAATCTTAGAATCTGAATAGACATCCGCTCTCGGGCCATGTGTGGTCAGAGGCACATTCGGATTTCATAATCTTTATAAAATACATTCTTTAATAGCATGAATTATTTCTAACATATATTGGCTGATTTGCAAGATGGGAGACTGGACTCTGCTCAGAGCAGAAGGAAGCATGTCCCCCTTGCTACCAACATGCCCCTATATGACAGATATGGCACTCTGGGGCTGAAAGAAGACTCCATGATAAATAGTCAAGACCAAGTGTAGTGGTAAGTGTAGTGGTTTTAGTTTGCCAATTTGAGATTTCACCAATTTTAAGATTTCCTGGTCAGTGCACCAAAGAGTGTGGCAAGTTTCGGTGCCGGTCAATCACCAATGCATCCACTTCCTGCTGTGAGATAGGATTAGGAGAAAGGCAAAGCAGGCTCAAAACTTTAAAAGGGTATAAAGAAAATTCTATTAAAAGTAACTAAAAGGAAAAAAAAGTAGTAAGAATCAAAACAAACCCTTCAGAACACTTCTTCTCCCCCCACAACCTTTTCTTTCCCACTGAAAATGTAAAGAAACAAAACCTAAAATTCCTAGACAGTTTACCACCTCTAAAACAGTCTGTCATGGTTTGACGCTGGCACAATGCCAGTGCCCCCATGAGAATACTCTCTCCCTGGTTTCTGCTGTGAGATGTGACCAGGAATAAGCAAAGCAGGCTCCCACTTAGGAAAAAAAAAAAAATTTATTAACTAAAATACAAGGGAAAGGAAAAAAACAAAAAGAAACACAAAAGGAAAATGAAAACTTCACAAATACATCTCCTCCTCCTCCCCACCAAATTCCCAATACAATACATCCCCAAATCATCGACTCTCAGTCCGGCACCACCCTTTAGAATACTCAATCCTCAGTTCATCAAGAGGAGAAGGAGTCCTTCTTGTGCCAATGGTGACCTCTTCCTTTCATGTCCAGCGCTCTCACCACTGAACACGGACCAGAGCTGCTTCTAGGGTCGACTTTTAAGGATGCTTCATCCCACTCCAAAAAAGGCACAGTCTCTCCTTTGGGACATCTGTCCCCCCCATATTTTTCACCCCCTGGGGCCGAGGGGTACCAACACTGTACCCTCTTGGTTCTGAGGCATTGCCTCCCCATAGATGCAGTCTCTGTATCACAAGGAACATGGTTCTGTCCATGGCTATACAAAAAGAGTCCAGCAAAAGCCACTCCATCATCGCTTCCCATTAAGATTCTTTTCTATTCTTCCAACATCTCTCACTTGCCCAGACCTCTCTCACACTTGCCCATTTCCTTCTTCATCTTCCACTCTATCTCTCTTCTAGGAAAGGTTAATGTTCTGTAACATTTTCATTGTCCGAAAAGGGGTTAAAAGCTCCTACAAGCAGCTGGCTGCACCCCGCCCCCCCCCCCCTTCTTCTCCTTCTCAGCCGTGCTGCCGGCACAGGCACATGTTTATCAAGTTTCAAGGTAACAGTCCCAGGCACCGGCTCTCTCTCTCTCTCTGTCTCCCGGCGGGGGCTGCCCAATGGCTCCCGGTGTCTCTTTCTCTCTCTTCCACCTTTCCACCCCTGGGGTCAGGCCTACGTCTCCCGGCCACATGGCTTTTCCCCTCCCCCCGCCCAGCCAGCAGCTGGGCCGGGAGAGAGACCCAAACTCTTTCCCGCCAGAAACCCAAGAAAACCTCCCAGGGGGAGAGCCCTGCTTTTAACCCCGTGTTCTCAGAGGCGTATCCAATGTCCCAATGGCCACATTAGGTGCCAATATTAAAGTCTGAACATCCATTGGCCTAACCACAGCATCCCAGAAAACATATTTCCTGTCAAACCACCACACAGTCCTTCTTCAGTTCATTTAGGGAGAGAAGTCCCTCTTGTTAATGTTATGGAGACTTCTCCACAAGAGGGGAAAAACAGTTCTCTCGTGGCTCTCAATTTCATCACTAATAGCAGCCGCCCGGGGAAGTCTGCCATCGTGAAACCACTCCCATTTTCCACAAGCCTTCCCACATCTTGTTTATGGTCCATGTCGACTTATGGGGTACTGTTTTAAAGATGAGCTGTTCAAAGGCAAAGGTTCCCATTATCTATCTCTAAAATCATCTTCATCCCTGGGAACAGAGATCTTCTTCTTCTGGGGGCACCGGACTACTCTTCTCTTCTTTGTTCAAACTTCTCATGGGATCACAGCTACTTTAATATCTGCTTACTTTAGCATGGAGGCCTTTGCTCAATATCAATTTAAACACTTTTATCTCCCCATAGTTTCATGCGTTATAGGGAAAAAGGGTCTTTTCTCCATAGCTTACAAGAGGATTTCAGCTCTAAAAACAAGGCATCTTCTCCTACCTCCCATCTGGGACTTAACTTCTTCCTCACTGACCTCTATGTCTTTATGTTGTTCCTTTACATGCTTGCATCTTGTTCCTTTCACTCAAAGGAGGCTTGAAACACTGAAAGGGTTAACATCATGCCTGGGGCCTGGGTCACCTGACCCACTGGTAACTTGTGATGGAAGCTGCGGCTGGGCTGCATCAGGATCAGCTTCATGGTTGGTCTTTGGTTTTCTCTGCGTTCAATTCCAGCCGCAGGGCCACTCTGCACGGGCTGTGGGCTGCAGGTTGCAGGGCTGCCTATGGTCTGAGCCGCACTGGGGGGAGGGGACCTGACGGCAAGATCTTAACAGCTGCAGCCAGCCCTGCTCCGGCCAGGGCTCCACAGCCTCCCCCGTCTTCCTGCCTGGCAGCTGCTGGGGGCCCGGCCTGGCCAGAACGGGCCAATGGGGAGGCTGGCGAGCAGCCCGGAGGGGTGGGGGAAGGGGCCCGGCCTGGCCGAGACGGGGCCCAGGGCCCGGGCCTGTTACCTCTTTGCCGACCCGAAAAGAAAAAGAGATGTTCCCAGGTTTTTTTGTCTTTACCATGTGTTTTTCACAGAGGCGTGTCCAGTTTCTCAGTGGTTCAACAGACTGTCAGTTACACAAAAAGCTTTTGCCTCACTTCCCTAAATTTTTCCCATATCAAACTATGACGCCAAGAAAAGAACAATGATACAAAGTTGGTACAGCTAACCAGCCATCTTAGAACCAGTGCCACCAAAAAAGCATGAAGACTGGTGGTAATTGGAAGATCCTCACTGAGAGGCATGAAAGCACCCATTTGCCATCAAGACAATCTCTCTAGAGAGGTTTTATGCCTACCAGAGTCTTGTAGGAGAGATTTGTTGAGCAATATTTTGCAGAGTGTAAAAAAGGCAATATCCATTCAAATGCTATAGGAGAATGCTGTTGGCATGCATCTGCCTATAAACTGTGGAGGGTGTTAAGGTCTAGCCTTGACTTATTTTGAAGTTACTTCCTCTCCTGGAATGCATGTTTGTGTGAAATATTCTTTCACAATATTTGTTTGGGTTTTTTTTACTTAGTTTTTAGATATTTTTAAAAGTCTCAAAAGTTTATATATTATACTTTTAAGACTGCAAGGAAAAGCCCTATATCAGTAAGAAGCAACTACTTTTCTTGTCATTAACTCTGATCCTGCTCTGGATAAAGAGGAAATTAATGTATCATACTTCATATGAAGCAATCAGGTTTAAAATCTCAGTTGACAGGACAAAACATGCCAGCAAAACTTCAACCCTGGATGAGAGGAGAGCAGACTTCAGGCTGTTCAGGGAATTAATGAGTAAGGTCCCCTATGAAAATGTTTTTTCAGGTACTAGGCTCCATCAGTGCTGGTCACTCTTTAAACATCACCTCTTAAAGGCACAGGAGCAGGCAATTCCCAAATGTCAGAAGTCAAGCAGGCAAGGCAAAAGGCTGGCTTGGCTGACCAGGGATCTTCTTTTGGATATAAGACAAAAAAGGAAACTATGGGCTCAGTGGAAGCAAGGTCAGGTGACATGGGAAGAATATAGAGATGCTGCTTGTCACTGTAGGGAGAAAATTCATGTGGCCAAAGCTCAATTAGAGTTGAAGCTGGGCAGAAATGTGGGGGAAAATAAAAAAAAGTTTTTTCAAATATATTAATGGAAAAAGGCAGTGTAAAAATAACATTGACCCATTACAGGATGCAGATGGTCACCTCACAAACAGAGACATGGACAAGGCAGAGGTGTTTAATGTATTCCTTGCCTCTGTCTTCAACACTGATGCTGGACCAAGGGGGTCTCAGTGCCCTGAGATGAAGAACCATGACTATGAGAATTATCAACTCCCAGTCAACCCTGAACTTGTGCAGGATCTGCTGCTCCAGCTGAATCCCTACAAATCTATGAGGCCTGTTTGGATTCATCTGAGAATTCTCAGTGAGCTGGCTGATGTAATTGTAAAGCCTGTCTCAATGACTTTTGAGCCATCTTGGGCATCTGGAGAGATCCCAGCTGACTGGAAGCTGGATAAGGTTGTCCCAGTTTTCAAGAAGGGCAAGAAGGAGGACCCTGGAAACTACAGGTCTGTCAGTCTCACTTCAGTGTCTGGTAAAATTATGGAAAAGTTTATTCTGGGAGGTATTGAAAAACACCTGAAGGACAACCCAGTCATCATGATAGTGGAGCCCTGGAAAATGTTAAAAATAGTCTTTGAAAATATTAGGCCTTGTGTTTTCTCAGATCACTGCACCTGCGTAAGCAGTATGATAAATGATATAATTGTTAGATGTGATGATTGTTTAGTAATTAAATGTAATTATTATATAACCATAAGAAGAATCGTGAGAAACTATGTTGGAAATTTAAAGGGGGCTATGTTTAGCTGAAATCTGTGTATACAATAGAACAATATAAGTTTGATAATTATCATGAAAGTTATATAACGATAGAGTATAAAACACGTTCACCTCGAATGTATGGTCGGAATCAGATTTGGGTGGAAATTACCCCGATTCCCAGAGCTCTTGAATAAAAAGCACCGCATATAATCACTTATGTGACTAAGTGTTTTTGAACGCTAACATTTTGGCGACCCAGATGGGACCCTGCGGGTGCTGCTGAAGCGAGTTTCGCGACTCGACCACGCTCCAGCCGGCACCGAGGGATTCTAGGGGAGCTCGATCGGCCGCGACCACTTCTGCCGCTCGCAACGTCCCCGGGAGAAAGGTAAGGTGCTTTTTACTTTGGTTTGGGTGCCTGCCAATAAGATGCAGTGAAAGCTACGCTTGGTTGGGCTAAAGGAATTCCTGTTGGTACAAGCCTAGGCGCCGTTCCATAAGACAATCGCGAAAGCGTTGCGGGTTTGGCAATTTGTGGTATATTTGGAATGGAGAAACTTAAAGGGATTTTGGGTGGAAACACCTCTATCCCGCAAAGTTCTCCTTTGGGGTGCTTATTAGCACATTGGAAACAGGGTAATTTTGGGGAAGAATTACGTAAAGCTAAGTTGATTGATTATTGTAATACATGGTGGCCAGAATATGCCTTGGAGTGTCGCAGACATCTTTCATGAAAAATCCTTTCTTAGGATTTTTCCTTGTGACAAGCTGCAGTTCAGCAACCAAAGTAAACAATGGTTATCTGCTGCTGTGGAATGCAACAGGTGATTGGTCTCCTGTGGGTGTTTGGATTTCTTGACCACTCATGGCAGAGCTGGCTCTTGCTCTGTCTGAGACACAGATCCTTGTTATTCATTCTTTTCTATTCTTAGCTTAGCTAGCTGCTGAAGAAACTTTTCCTTTCTATTGCTTTTTAGTATAGTCTTAATGTAACATATATCATAAAATAATAAATCAAGCCTTCTGATCATGGAGCCAACATTCTCGTCTCTTCTTCATCCTGAAAACCCTTGTGACCACAGTCACAATTGGTGACCCCCGACTGAGGAGGACAATCATCACTTGGTGAGACCACCAGAGGAGCATTGCTGCACTGGGTAAACCCTGAATGTGTGGCATTGATGGTTGCTTCACAAGTGACCACAGAAGTGGATTCTAGCCAGGAGCTGAAGAACTGAAGATCCGAATTTGGACAGAGTTCACAGCAAGGCTGACCACAAAGAGAACCTTCTGAAAAGCCTCCGGGAAGATGTTCGGAAAGCTCAGCAGAACCATGCAGATAGCCAGAGAGTCCTGGACACTGTCACAAGGTACTGTTGGTTTTTCCCCTCCTGAAGATGAGGCCATTCGCAGTTTGTGGCTGCTCATCTGGAGGACTCCTCCCCTAGAGGATGAGGTTCCATTCTCCCCTTCAGAGGAGAAACTTATTGCCCTCTGGCAAAAATGGGGTGAAGAAGACAGAATTCTCCTGTTGGAGGCAGATCTCTATGAGTTTTTTCGATGGGCGAAGCTCTTTGGGTTTTTTACGAATGTGCTATATGCCCTCGATGTGTTTGTCTGGGAGTGTATGGGCTCCATTTTCCAATTCTTTTTATACCGGGGGTTCGGATGCCCCTCGATTTATCCAACCTTTTTGAAGCTCTTTCTAGTCTTGAAACGGAGAGCAGCTGTTTTTCCCTGGATTGCTAACTGCAAGGGCAAAGCCCCGTTCCCCCCAATTCCGGGGGAAGACCCTTTGGAGGGGGACGATCTGCTGCTTTCCAGCCCCCCTGAACCACAGTGGGGGGGCGAAGTTTCGCCCGCAGCCGAAGGTTTTTTTACTGCGTCTTCGGAGCATGCTCAGACGGAGCCGTTTGTTCCCCCCTCCCGTTGCTCTCAGGGGGGATGGGAGTGGGCGGTGCCGCCCCGGCCAGCGCCATGGGCACCGCCCCAGCCAGCGCCACGGGCACCGCCCCGGCCAGCGCCGCGGGCACCGCCCCGGCCAGCGCCGCGAGCACCACCCCGGCCAGCGCCACGGGCACCGCCCCAACCCGCCCCGCGGGTGCGGGCGGTTCCCCGCGCGGCCCGTCCCGCGGCCGCCCCTCCGGGGGAGCCTGTGGGCGCTCCAGCCGCGGTTCCACCGGCTTCCCTGCCTGCATCTATCTCAGAGACACCGTTACCCGCGGCTGCGCCGATGTTGCTGGGCAACAGCGATCCACCGCTCCCCCCGGCCGTCCCGCCGCCTTCTGCGACTGCGGTTCCGCGGCCGATGTCAGAGTCCGGCGCAGAAGAAGCTGCCGACCCCGTGCCGCCCCCGCCGCCCCCGCCGCCTCCCCAGGCGGCCCCGCTGCCCGCCCCTGCGGGGACTCCGTTCTCCATGTCCGCGTCAGAGGCTGCCTTGGAGCCGGCGGCAGCAGCAGAGGCGCCTCCTGCATCCAGCGTGACTTCCTCCCCGAGTTTTTCGGGTTGTCCCGGGGCTGCCCCTACGGGGGGAGCTGGGACAGGGGAAGAGGGCGTCAGCCTGTCCTTCCGTGGAGGAGGCATGGCCCGACAGCTGGCTGTGGGCGCAGCGCGACTGCCTGTTTTCAAGATCAGCATACTTGGCGGGTTGGGGGGTGTTTGGTCCGGGTTTTCCCCCTGGGGGATGCGAATCTCTCTGCCGCCCCTCGCGCGCCCCAGCGGCGAGGGGGAGGTGGGTCCCGAAAGTTCTGCCCCTGGTCCCCAGCCCAGAGGGGGTGGCGGTGGTGCCGTGAGGCAGATGGGAGGAACACCTGGTGCATTTGCATTGCAGAGGCAGAGGGCACAGCAGGAAGCGAGCATCGCTTGTCTGCTGTGGGGAAAGGACATCCCCAGACCCGAGACGAAGTTTCTCGGGACAGCTTCTGTCTTCCCATTGCCGGCATGCCTCGGTGATTTTGGGGAAAGGAAGCGTTTGGTCACCCCGTCTGCCATTGTACTGGCGGCAGGGTGCGGGTCTGTGCCAATGCAGAGCCTGCCTCGGGGGCTGGGCCTGGGCTGTCTGCCTTGGTTGCTTGGGCCAGGGCCACCTCCCGGCCTCCTGTTGAGTTTGGGGGCTTTGCTTCCCCCTTCTGGTCCTGGGCCACCTTTCAGTGGGCCAGGTCTGGGGTTCCTGATCCTTCCACATGGGCCAGGGCCCCCAAGGGCCTCTCTCTGGCTCCTCTGCTGCTGCTGCTGCTCTTTCCGACAAGACAAAAAAAAAAAAAAAAAAAAAAAAAAAAAAAAAAATTAAATTGAATAAAAAAGGGTGAAAGAGCTGGCAGCAGCTCAGAGGCATTGAGGAGCCAGGGATTGGCTTCAGCCCAAGTTGTTCAATAAAGGGCTGTGGCAAGACATTTCAGAAATTTTCTCAAAATTGTTTGAAGACTGTCAATGGACTTTTGATAAATATTGATGGACCTTTTTCTGTAGCAAGCCTGTTTCAGGACCAAAAGAAACTTTCAGATATGGCAAAGAGGAACATCTTCAAGCCATGGACTTTTCCTGAAACTCAGCTGCTTGGACTTGAATTTTCTTTGCATTGTTTTTGCATTTTCTTATATTATAGAATTGTTTTAGTAATATGATAGAATTTTATGTTCTACAGGTGAAGAAATTCCCAGTGCATTCCACAGGAGCACTTGAGTGGAGTTTGATTGGCAACAGATAACCTGTCAAGTGTTTGTCTTTTTCTTCGGCATGAGTACAGCAGAGAAAATTACAAACACTTTTTCCTTTTAATTTAACTAAATAAAAAAAGGTGACATGTCGCAGACATCTTTCATGAAAAATCCTTTCTTAGGATTTTTCCTTGTGACAAGCTGCAGTTCAGCAACCAAAGTAAACAATGGTTATCTGCTGCTGTGGAATGCAACAGGTGATTGGTCTCCTGTGGGTGTTTGGATTTCTTGACCACTCATGGCAGAGCTGGCTCTTGCTCTGTCTGAGACACAGATCCTTGTTATTCATTCTTTTCTATTCTTAGCTTAGCTAGCTGCTGAAGAAACTTTTCCTTTCTATTGCTTTTTAGTATAGTCTTAATGTAACATATATCATAAAATAATAAATCAAGCCTTCTGATCATGGAGCCAACATTCTCGTCTCTTCTTCATCCTGAAAACCCTTGTGACCACAGTCACATTGGAGAATGGTGAAAAATGGCCAAAATACAGTACTTTGCAATATAACACTATTTCACAGTTAATGTCGTTTTGTAAACAAGATGGAAAATGGGATGAGGTTCCGTATGTTGATTTGTTTTTCTATTTACGGGGAAAGCCAGAATGGCAGAATGAATGTGAATTAATGATGGTTAAAACGTCTGCAAGCAATAAGTGTGGGGTTTGTGAGGAACGTTGTTTAGAACACTTGGCGTTGAAAGAAAGCCTGAGTAGGGAAAATTATACAGATATTGATTTACAGGTAGCTCCAATAGGAACAAGAGAACCTAACCCTATCCCACCTGTTTCATCTGTCCCTATCCCACTGCCTGCTCCTAACCCACCTAATCCTGAACCTGTCTCGTCTAGTACACCCTTCCCTCTTTATTCTCCTCTCCCATCGTCACCTGATCTCTCTTCCTCGGAAGATGAGCAAAACCTAACTGTGGCAGGAAGGAGAGAGAGAGAATCAACGACCCCAGTAGCCCACAGAACCAGGAGTCGGTCTAACCTTGCCCCAGTTATGGATAGAAAAGACATAGGCAGACAAAAACGGACTGTAATCGCCCCCTTACGGCAAGGAGTAGGAGTGGAAGGGCCAGTATTTGTAAAAGTGCCTTTTACTCCTGCAGATTTAGTTATTTGGAAACAAACAGCCGGAACTTATAGAGAAAATCCTGATAAAAATGGCATGAGTAGTAAAAATGGTTATAAAAACTCAAAATCCTGACTGGGATGACATACAAGTAATATTAGATACTCTGATGGATTCTACTGAGAAAGAGATGGTACTTAAGGCAGCCAAAGAGAGGGCAAGAGAAGATATCAGAAATGGGCTAGTAACAGGGAATTTAGATGTGAATTTCCCAACTGAGGATCCAAATTTGGACCCTAATTTATTAACTGATATAAGGAGACTACGGAAATATCAAGAGTGGATCCAAATAGGAGTTCAGAATGCTGTGCCCAAAACTATAAAATGGTCTAAACTATATGAAGTTCGGCAGGAAAAGAAGGAATCTCCCACTGCATTTTTGGAAAGGCTTAAGGAGGTAGCAAGAAAATATAGAGATCTCAAAATGGACACAGAACAAGCAAAGGTTCAGCTTGCTCTCATATTTTTGGGCCAATCACAGGATGACATTCGTAGAAAATTGCAAAAATTAGAAGGTGAAGAACTAAGGAATTTGGATAAGCTACTTTAAGTTGCTTGGAAGGTATACAACAATCGTGAAAGAGAAACTAGTAAAAGGCAACAGCAGAATCTGTTGGCAGTAATACAAGGAAAAGGGAACCCAAATTTCAGGGGTCGTAACAGGAATAATCAAAATAGGAGACTGCACGCAAAGGTTAAGCCTAAATCAATGTGCGTATTGCAAGCGGGAGGGGCACTGGAAGCGAGATTGTCCAAGCTTGAATAACCAGTTTAACCAGGACAATCAGTTCCAGCAGGTAACCAAGGAGATGGTCCTGGGGGACTATACCAGCTGACTAGACATAGAACCGGTAGAACAAGTTAAGGAACCTGTTATAAATATACAATTAGGGCATAAAGAGGTCAAATTTGTAATAGATACAGGAGCTACTTACTCGGTATTGAATGATTTGCAAGGACAAATTGGGGACAAGGAAACAACAGTAGTCGGCGCTACAGGGAAAGAGGAAAAACGGCCATTCTTGCAACCCCTAGATTTGTGTTTTGGGAACAAAGTTATAACACACGAATTCCTATACATACCTGAGTGTCCAATTCCGCTTTTAGGGAGAGATTTGCTAGCGAAACTTGATGCGGTAATAACCTTTGAAAATGGAGACCTTATAATGAAAATACCTGAATCAAAGACGGGACAGATATTAATGATCAAATAAAAACCTGTTCCCTCTATCCCTAGGGAGGTAGAAGATGCAGTGATTCCCTCTGTATGGGAGACAGATATACCAGGGAAATCTAAATTGGCACAACCAGTGCATGTAGAATTAAAGGAAGGGGCGAGGGCTGTACAAGTCAAACAGTATCCCATAAAACCAGAAGCACGGCAAGGAATAGCAAAGATTATTGAAAAATTCTTGAAATACCGAATTTTAGAAGAATGTGAATCAGAATTTAATACACCAATATTTCCAGTAAAGAAGCCAAATGGTGAATATAGATTAGTGCAGGATTTGAGAGCAATAAATAAGATAACAAAGGACATTTATCCAGTGGTAACAAATCCTTACACATTGCTAACATCCGTAAAAGAGAAATATAAGTGGTTTACTGTAATTGATTTAAAAGATGCTTTTTTCTGCATCCCCCTTGACAAAGAAAGTAGGAAACTGTTTGCTTTTGAGTGGGAAAACCCAGGGAACGGAAGAAAAACCCAGCTCACCTGGACACGACTCCCACAAGGATATAAGAACTCTCCCACCCTATTTGGAAACCAACTGGCAAAAGAGCTGGAGATTTGGACCGAAAATGGGCAAGTACCAAGAGACCAATACCTGTTGTTGCAATATGTTGATGATATACTAATAGCTACAGAAGAAAAGGCAACTTGTATAAAGGTAACCATTGAGATTTTAAATTCACTGGGAATGGGAGGTTACAAAGTATCCAGAGGAAAGGCACAAATTGCCCAACAGACTGTGATCTACCTGGGATGTGAAATTTCACAAGGGCAACGAAAACTAGGTACTAATCGTATCCAAGCTATTTGTGCTATTCCAGAGCCCCAGAATTTACATGAGCTGCGAGTCTTCCTCGGGATGGCAGGATGGTGTCGCCTGTGGATCATGGACTATGGACTGAATGCAAAGCCCCTGTATGAAGCTCAGAAGACACAGCCATTCACCTGGGGCAAGCCACAGAAAGAAGCCTTCCTAAAATTAAAGGAAGCACTGACAACTGCTCCAGCATTAGGGTTACCTGATCTGTCTAAAGATTTTCAGCTGTTTGTACATAAAAGGCTGCGCCTAGCACTAGGAGTCCTGACCCAACGTCCGGGAAGTTGGAAAAGGCCGGTGGGCTACTTTTCCAAACAACTTGACAACATAAGTGCCAGGTGGCCTCCATGTCTGCAGGCAGTTGCAGCCACCGTGATGCTGATACAAGAAGCCAGGAAGCTTACTATGGGAAGACACATAGATGTCTATGTACCACACATGGTAACCGCTGTCTTAGAACAGAAGAGGGGCCATTGGCTATCCCCAAGCAGGATGATGAAATTCCAGGTAGTCCTGACTGAACAGGATGATGTCACATTAAAAACAACTAACCTTTTGAATCCAGCTTTGTTCCTAGGTACCACAACTGAAGAAGGCCCGTTAGAGCATGACTGTGTGGAGGTAATAGAATACACCTATTCAGCAAGAGAAGACCTGAAAGATGTCCCACTAGAACAGCCAGAGTGGGAGCTGTTTACAGATGGGAGCAGCTTCGTGGAAAACGGAACCAGATACGCTGGATATGCGGTAACAACAGTCAGTACAGTAGTGGAGGCAAAAGCATTACCACCAAATACATCTGCCCAGAAGGCAGAACTGGTTGCTTTAACCAGGGCACTAGAATTAAGTGAAGGGAAAAAGGTAAATATCTGGACTGACTCAAAATATGCTTTTGGAGTGGTGCATGTACATGGAGCACTGTGGAAAGAAAGAGGATTACTATCTTCTCCTCGAGGTATGCACATTAAACATCAGGATGCAGTCCTGCAATTGATAAAAGCAGTACAAAAACCTGAACAAGTGGCAATTATACACTGTAAAGCACACCAATCAGGAAACTCCAAAATCTGTGAGGGAAATCAAAAGGCAGTCTGGACAGCCTGAAAGGTTGCTCGAGAGATGCAAACAACAATGGCATTGATACCTTTAAAGCTTAATGTATCCCAATTCAATTTGCCTCCAGAACCAAAATATTCAGTAGAAGATGAGAGACTGGCACGTTTGCTAAATGCACAAAAGAATTCAGAGGGATGGTATGTGACTGCACAAGGACAAATAGTGGTACCCCCCTTGATAATGAGAGAAGTTCTACAAATTAAACATAACGAATGTCACTGGGGAGCAGAGGCAGTGGTAAAATTGCTAAAGCAAAGTTTAATTTCAGTATGGATGTTAACAATGGCAAAATCAGTGTTGTCAAAATGTGATATCTGCTTGAAAAACAACCCAGTGGCTAGGCGACAAGCACAGCTAGGAAGAATTCGGATAGGAATAGAGCCAGGAGACTATTGGCAGGTAGATTTTGTAGAACTGCCAAGAACTCGAGGATACAAATACCTGTTGGTGGGGGTTGACACATTCTCTGGGTGGCCAGAAGCCTTTCCCTGTGGCACAAACCAAGCAAAGGAAACAGTTAAGTGGTTACTACAGAAGATTATTCCCAGGTTCGGGGTACCCCTAGGGGTATCATCAGATAGGGGGCCCCATTTCATAGCTACAGTAGTAAGAGAGGTAAGTAGATTGCTGGGGATAACCTGGGACCTCCACACACCATGGAGACCCCAGTCGAGTGGACAGGTAGAGAGGATGAATCAGACACTAAAAAGGCAAATCAGTAAAATATGCCAAGAAGCCAAATTGCAGTGGCCCCAGGCTTTGCCAATAGCACTGTTGAGGATTCGGATAAAGCCTAGGAGTGGGATGTCAGTCAGTCCTTATGAGATATTGTATGGGAAACCATAGGAATCTCCTGAGCCTAACCCTAATGTACACATCACAGGAAAGCAGGAAGTGTATAATTATGTTCTGTCTCTCGGAAAAGCTTTAGCTCGGCTCCGGAGCATCCTCGTGTGGAATAGACCACTGACTCTCGAGAACCCAGTTCATAACATACATCCAGGTGACGAGGTGTACATCAAGAACTGGAACGAAGAACCGCTGAAAGAAAAGTGGAGTGGACCCCATCAGGTACTACTGACCACCTTTACAGCAGTCAAAGTAGCCAGCGTGGACCCCTGGATTCATTACACCCGAGTGAAGAAAATCCATCCTGAATCACAGACTGTGTAAACTGTGGAACCAACAAGGCTGCAGATAAGATGTGTTTAATTACTTTGAGAATGCTATCAGTAATTGTGCTAACGTTATGGTCATTAATGTCTTTGGGATGTGGAATGCAAAATGATCAACTAACTACTCTTCATTCTAGAATGAAGAGAGAGGTACAAGCAGAAACACAGGTGATAAAAGTTTCTAATGCAGTTCGGGCTGAGAATGTAATGATCGGATTAGTCAAAGATTTTGCCAAAATGCAAAACACCAGTAGAATAACTGCCTGTCTGCCAATACCAAAGGCATCAGGAGATCCGGTAAATTGGGGAATCATAACATCAAAATTACCTGAAATACAAAAGAACAAAACATGTAAACAGGTACCCAAATCGAGGCAAGTAATCAAGGAAACTTGGGAGAAAATAGGAACATGGATGAGACCCATGGACCAGAAAGACTGTATTCTAAGTGATGGCATACTAGGAACCCCTATGGGAGAATCAGGAGGCATCACACAATGGCAATGCTATTTACCACACTATAAAAAGATTATAGAAAACGTTACAGAAACCACTCTGGTATGGAAGTGTGAGGCCAAGGATCAGAAAAATCAGATAGAGCCTTGGGACAGTGCGTGGTCTGTGAGTATTCTTCAAAGATTCCAATATATAGCAAACATCCCTTGGTGTATTAAGTGGGAAGGCCTCGAGAATGAAACAGATCCAGCAATAACGAACACTGCCACTAGTAGCAGAACGAGGGCAGACAAAGTAAGTTGGTGGGCATGTAATAAAACTTATGACTGCACTTCTGATGATGCAGAGATAAAACAGATGCCACGCCTGGCAATAGCCCTACAAATTGGTTGTGCTTGCAGAGGGATCAAACATAAACAAGGCAGAGTGAATTATAAAGCAGTTATAGGATGTACCAGAATGACAATCCGAGGTCCAGGACAATTTGTATGGGCAGCAAGCGATGGTACCTGGACAACACATCTGCCTGTAGACGGGAAAGTAAAGGAAATTACTTTGGGCCTTCCAACCTTATGTCCAATTTGGAAAAAGTCCCCATTTAATGGAAAACATGAACTTCTGCAGATAAGAGCAAGACGGGAAGTTCTAGACAATGAAAATCCAGATGACACTTGGCAAGAACCCTCTAGTGGAGTGAAATTTGGGTGGGCCCTAGAGTCATTACTTGGTCCTATAGCAAACTATCAGAGTAGGGAGATGCTGTACAAACTTACAGGTCTGGTAGATAGACTGGCAAGAGTCACCCGGGAAGGATTTAAAGAATTAAACATACAATTACAAGCCACCACAAAAATGACTTTACAAAATTGATTAGCCTTAGATTTGTTACTCCTGAAAGAGCATGGAGTATGTGGATTTTAAAGGGACAAGTTGATCATTGCTGCGTTCATATCCCAAATGTAACTGCAGATGTAGAATATGACATCAATCAGTTGAAACAAATAGAGCATGAAGCACAAGAAGAACAAAAGGACTTGACTACAAGCTGGCTAGGAAAAATCTTTAAAGGGTTAGGATGGAATGTGAGTTCATGGATTAAATCTATCATTGAGACTGTGATAATCTTACTAATTGTATTCTTAGCAATTTGGTTAGTTTACAGCATCTTAAAGGGAGAGATACAAAAGAAAACGTCCTGGAACCAGAAAATAATAAAGGCACTGACTCGAGATCCACGCCCACCATCTACTGGTTCTCCAGTTCGTGATAGCATCCACATCAACCCTGGATTTGAAGAACGCCAAGTATAAATTCAGGAATAAAGGACTGTATCAAGTGAAAACATTTACACCTATAGTAAAGTGAAAATGCTTTCAAAGGGGGGAATGATAGTGGAGCCCTGGAAAATGTTAAAAATAGTCTTTGAAAATATTAGGCCTTGTGTTTTCTCAGATCACTGCACCTGCGTAAGCAGTATGATAAATGATATAATTGTTAGATGTGATGATTGTTTAGTAATTAAATGTAATTATTATATAACCATAAGAAGAATCGTGAGAAACTATGTTGGAAATTTAAAGGGGGCTATGTTTAGCTGAAATCTGTGTATACAATAGAACAATATAAGTTTGATAATTATCATGAAAGTTATATAACGATAGAGTATAAAACACGTTCACCTTGAATGTATGGTCGGAATCAGATTTGGGTGGAAATCACCCCGATTCTCAGAGCTCTTCAATAAAAAGCACCGCATATAATTGCTTCTGTGATTATGTGTTTTTGAACGCTAACAATCGGTCACAGCCATCACGGCTTCCTGAGGGGAAAGTCCTGCTTATCAAATTTGATTTCCTTTTATGACAAGGTAACCCACCTAGCTGATCAAAGGAAGCCAGTGGATGTAATCTTCTTAGATTTCAGCAAAGCTTTTAATACTGTCTCTCACAGATCCTTCTGGACAAAATGTCCATCACACAGCTGGATAAACACATCATGCAATGGGTAAACAACTGGCTCTCCAGCTGGGCACAAAGGGTTATAGTGAATGGGGTAACATCAGACTGGTGACTAGTTGCTAGTGGGGTTCCACAGGGGTCCATCTTAGGCCCTGTGCTCTTCATCTTTGTAAGTGACTTGGACACAGGACTGGATAGGATACTAAGCAAGTTTGCAGATGATACAAAACTGGGAGGAACTGTTGACTCCCTCGAAGGCATAGAAGCCCTGCAGAGAGACCTTGATAAATTAGAGGACTGAGAAATCACCAACCATATGAAGTTCAACAAGGGCAAGTGCCAGATTCTGCACCTGGGATGGGGCAACCCTGTATGTACAGACAGACTGGGGAATGAGATGCTGGAGAACAGTGCTGCAGCAAGAGACCTGGGGGTCCTGGTCAATGGGTAGTTGAATATGAGTCAGCAGTGCCCTGGCATCCAGGAGGGCCAACTGTATCCTGGTTCCATAAGGAACAGCATCACTAGCCAGTCAAGGAAGGTGACTGTCCTGCTCTACTTTGCACTGGTGTGGCCTCACTGCGAGTAATGTGTGCAGTTTTGGGCACAGAATCACAAGGTTGGAAGAGACCTTCAAGATCATCGAGTCCAACCCGTTCCCTAACACCTCAATTAAACCACAGCACTGAGTGCCACATCCAGTCTTTTTTTAAACACATCCAGGGATAGTGACTCCACCACCTCCCTGGGCAGACCATTCCAGTACTTTATTACTCTTTCCGTGAAAAACTTTTTCCTAATATCTAACCTATATTTCCTTTGACACAGTTTGAGACTGTGTCCTCTTGTTCTCTTAGTTGCTGCCTGGAGAAAGAGACCAACCCTCACCTGACTACAACCACTTTTCAGGAAGTTGTAGAGAGTGATAAGGTCACCCCTGAGTCTCCTTTTCTCCAGGATAAACAACCCCAGCTCCCTCAGTTGTTCCTCATAGGGCTTGTGTTCCAAGCCCCTCACCAGCCTTGCTGCCCTCCTCTGGACTCGATCAAGCAACTCAATGTCCTTCCTAAACTGAGGGGCCCAGAACTGGACACAGTACTCAAGGTGCGGCACCATAATATAAGAAAGATATTAAGGTATTTGAAAGTGTCCAAAGGAGAGCTAGGAAGATGGTGAAAAGCCTTGAGGGAAAACCGTATGAGGAGCAGCTGGGGTTGCTTGGTCTGTTCAACCAGGAGAAGAAGAGACTGAGGGGAGACCTCATTGCAATCTACAACTTTCTCGTGAGGGGAAGAGGAGGGGCAGACACTAATCTTGTTTCTGTGGTGACCAGTGATAAGACCTGTAGAAATGGCCTGAAGTTGTGTAAGGGAAGGTTTACGTTGAATATTAGGAAAAGGTTCTTCAGTCAGAGGGTGGTTGGGCACTAGAACAGGTTCCCGAGAGAAGTAGTCACAGCACTGTGAGAAACTACATTCACTTTTAAAATTTCAAAGGTTTATTAAACCTTAACAAAAATACAACAGAGGACTGAATAAGGAAAAAATTATGGTGCTGGGAGTCTCAGTGACCAGCAGCCACGTGCTTGTTTACAAAACAGATGCTCTGCTTTTTATACCCTTGGCCCCTCCCAAAGTCTTGTCAGTCTTGTCACTCTTGTCAGTCAACAATGCAAACCCCATGGTTTATAAGACCCTCGCACAACCAGAAGTTCCCGACCCTCAGACTGGGTCGGCAAAAACTGGAAGTTACTGTGCTGGGTCCCCCCTGGCCACCACTCAAACGGACCAGGTCCGGCTGGCATTTCTCTGCTCAGGAAACCGCAGTCCGTGGTTCCTGCTTGGGAAACCCCATATTTGCGGCACCCTCTGAGTGATGGCTTTCCTGCCACTGGGTCAGCCCCACTGGGCTCTACTGCTCAGCATCCCTGAGTCGTCTTGGGCAGGTGAGCCCACTGTGCCAGAGCTTTACTGCGCTTAGTGCTACCAAACACTGTTTACACAAATCTGCCTCTGCTTGTGGTTCCTGCTGTCAGTGACCCCACCCACAGCTTTTTCCTACCTTTCTTTCGTGTCCTGCTGGCCATGGGTCTCTCACCTCCCTTTTTCTCCACGTCCCTTGCCTGGGAGACCCCATACAGCCCTTTGTTTGCAGCCCCCCTGCCTGGGAAACTGTCTGCTCGCAGCCCCTGCCCCAGAAATCCCGCACCTCTGGTCCAGTGCCGGACACCTCCACGCTCAACATCCCCCAGTCGCTGCTACCAGCGGCAGCACCCCCTCTTAGCTTTGAGTTGGCAAACTCTGGAATTTATCGCGCTGAGCCGCGCCAGAAGACCGCCATGCCAAGAGCTGTGCGCACCATTGTTCCACATGGAGCAGCTCCCTGGCTCCCTTTGGGCCAGTGCATTGGGAAAGCTGCCGCGGCTCCTCGCCCCAATATGAGTGCAGTCTCCACTGATTGGCGATTCTTGCCGTCACTCCAACACCCTCTGAATCTGGTGACCTTCAATCTGGCATTTGCAGGTGGTCTTGGGTCCTCTTAAATCTAATATCACACGCATCTTGCTGGTCACGGGGCCCCCGCTTTCCTCTTCCACGCGTCCCACCTGCAGCTTCTCTACCCCTCCTCCATATGAGGAGCCAGCCATGGGGTCCCCACTTTCCTTCCCCATGCATCCCGCCTTATATGTCCGACCATCCAATATCCTGAAGCTCCAACAGACGAGGACAGGTCCTGTGTACTACTTGCCTGAAGCTGACATTTGTACACCCAGATTACGGACGACCAATCACCCCAAAACAATCATGAGGATGGTACTCAACTTCCCCCCCTTCTTTTTCATTATTCAGTCTTTTGCTGTCTTCTGTGTGTTAACCTGCTAATCCCCAGTGACCCGAGGAGAAGTCCATTGAGCCGCTGAACTTGGAGGGGCATGCCTCCCTCTTGAAATCTCCCAAGGTCATGAAGAAGAGGTTTTTATCCTGGAATAAGCCCCCATTTGTGAGAAATAATGCTCACTTTTAAAATGTCAAAGGTTTAATAAACCTTAGCAAAAATACAACACAGGACTGAATAAGGAAAAATTAGAGTGCTGGGAGTCTCCATGACCAGCAGCCACATGCTCATTTATAAAACAGATGCTCTGCTTTTTATACCCTTGGCCCCTCCCAAAGTCCTTTCAGCCAACTCTTTCTCTGCCATCCATTGGTGGAAATCACTTTCTTACAACTTGATAACAAGCTTGCCCTCCCCTAAATGCCCTGACTAGTGACTACACTACAAGGGGGGAAGGGAAAGAGGACTACGGGGAGAACATATGAAAATAACATAACTATGCATCTATAAAACTTCTCTTAACATACACATAATATTAATCTCTTAACTGTGAGAGCCAACCATTGCATTACCCATTTATAACAGCACCAAGCCTACTAGAGTAGAACTGCTATCAGGCACATGGTGTGACTCAGGGCTGTCCTGTGCAGGGCTCAGAGTTTGCCTCAATGATCCTTGAGAGTTAGGCTTAGAAACCTTTTGGTTTTGGTTACAATGCATTATCTACTTTGCTAAGCATCTAATAAAGCCTCTGATCGGCCTTATCATAAAGCAGAGCAATAGGGCTCAGGAGCTCAGTCCCTGAGTAGGGACTGGGTGCCCGAAGCTAGCTCGCTCATGCCAACGCCGCAGGGCTACCATCTAGCAAGCATGGTGATTATCAGCTCTATAGTGATTAGCAAGCTCTCAGGATTTCAGCTTTGCTTGCTAGGTAGTGGTGCCCCGGGCTTGAGGCTGCAGCCGACGGAGAGAGAGGAGAAGGTGCAGGCTGTTTCATGGAGATGGCTTTATTCGGGGAGGTCCATGAAGGGTCTCTGCTCTTCTTCTTCTAACTAATGGGGTACAGTATGCTTCTTTTATAGGGTTGGAAAGGATCCAAGCTTGACCAATGGTAAGGGGTTAACATGACATTGCCTTATAGGGTTACAGAGATAGGTTAAGGCGGAGGACAGGAATTTCCTTTGCTGTTTCAGCATTCCTGTTATTCAGATTCTCCATGGTGCTTTTCCTAAATCTATGGGGTTTACTACAAGCATCTTTATACAGTAGAACCAATCTATACTTTAACTTTTATTTATAGCCTATCATAACTACTATAATTACCATATTCATGTTACTCTTCTCTAATCACTAAAAGTTAGTACATTACAGTTTAAGCTAGAAGTTGTTTTTCAGTTTTCTTGCAGTAAAAAATTCTGAGACCTTTTTTCTACTTGCAACATCTGCTAACTTATTTACCTGTGCTATCTTTCTGCTTAGTAAAAACATCTTGTTTAAAGTAAGTTTATCTTTTGCTCTAAGTCATAAAAACTCCTTCTAACTAACATACCCTTTGCCTCTTTAGTTATCTAGTAAGACTAGCTCAGCAATTCTTCTATATCAAAACTTACTTCCATCTCTATTCCTTCATCAAACTTTACATTCAAAAATCTTTCTGCCAAGCATACATATCTGTGAAACTTTCTTGTCAAACTTTCATCCTTCCCAACACTTGAGGATCCCTGTCTTGGTTTGAAAAGACAGGTGTTTGCTAAGGAAGGCAGGAGCCTCCCTTGAAATGGAAAATGTTAACCCCTTCCCTCCAAATTATTGTAATTTTTAAATTAAGGGTCTCTCAGGCAAAGATATGGGAATAGGAATAACGGTTCTTTACTAGGAAAATGAAAATACAAATGCAATAGTACAAAAATACCACAGCCAATCAGAATATAACCTGAGAGCCTGTTGGTCAGGGTGCTGGTAGCAGTCTGATTAAATGGTGGCTGCAGTCCTCCTGGAGTGACAAATGTGGTTCTGTTGAAGCAGTGATCCTGTAGAAGGGTGTAGTCTTCTTCTGAAGGTCCAGTGGTGGTGTAGATGTGTAGGGGGACACAGTATGGACAAATGAAGGTAATGTAGAATGTAATCTTATCCCCCAACGAGTTGCAGCTGGACCAATTACTAAAGATTAGGAACAGGCCTGATCTTAACAGGCCACACCTGTAGCCAATAAGAACAAGTGGCATAAAAGAATGGATTGGTGGGAACTGGAGTCACATGGCTGCTGCAAGGTCCAAGAACAGTCAGTGCTTAGAGGAGCTGCCTGTGGGAAACATCAAGGAGGTATGAAACTGAGGCTATGGAACCCTTGCACCATAATGATAAAAGAACTCATGATATATAAGGCAACATATGATGATAATAAAACTGTTGTAATATATAAGACAACATAGATGGGCCTGGTCTTCCTCTGGGAATCCAGTAGGAAAGGGCTGCTCCTCTGGGAATCCAGTGGAGAAGGCTGGTTGTGGTCTTCCAAATCTCTGATTATATCCAGGTAGGAATGCTTGGCTCCTCCTTCTGGGAGGAGCTTCTCACAATGGGATGATGTAATTTTATCAGTCATGCAGTCAGACTCCATGGCCCATTAATAGAAGGTGTCTCCCCGGAGGGAGAATGGGTTGTGGAAGAGAGAAAGAAAACTGCCTAATTAACAGAAGATAACTGCCCCACCTCTAACAGATAGGAATAGAATACACACCCCCATTTCCAACCTAAGACAATCTCTTCTAACTCAGCATATTCTGTGATACTTTTACTATTTTCTGAAAAAGGGGAGTATCTTGACAATATTTCCCAAAATATTTGAAAAGCTTCCCTTTTGGAACCTCACAGTTTTCTTTTCTACAAAATTCAGTATTGGTTATACTCTCTTGGTCCTCAACTCCTGTCTTGGATTAAAAGACAAGTGTCTGCCAAGGAAGGTGGAACCTCCCTTGGAATGGAAAATATGACTCCCTCCTTCTGAATTATTATAAGTTTGAAATTAAGGGGCATTCAGGCAAAGATATGGGAAAAAGAATAACAGTTCTTTACTAGTATGTATATGGATAACAAGGCAAACAACAACAATGGCAGCAACAACAAAACACCAGAAACCCAGTAACAGCCTTCCCTCGTCTGTCAGGCACTTTGCTCTTTGGTGTAGTTATGGTCACAGATGGCAGGGGCTCTGTTAGCTCACGGTGTGGTAGGGCAGGTGCGATGATTCCCCTGCTGCTGCAAGGGGCACTGTGGCGTGAGGTCAGTCATTTCTTCACGTGGGTAATGGCGGGCACAGCCAGTGGGAGAGATAGAAAAGGGGCTTCCATTACAACCTCACAAGGGCAGCCAGTCCCAGTGCCCCTCCAGATAGCGAAATGAACTGTAGCAGGAACCTCAAAAGCAGGAAGCTGGAATGGCAGAGGCGAGCTGACTGCGGAGTGGTAAAAAAAATGGATCAGGAACTCTGCAGCTGTAGCAGGAGCCACGGGGTGTCCCAGCAGGTGGAGGGGCGGGCTTACTGTTGTGAAAAACATGTTCCCTCCCCTGTGAAAATTTAAAAGTTTAATAAAGGACAAGAGGAGACAAGGTCCGTAGAACAAAGGTTATTATGACCGGTGCATCTTGGCACTCAGCTAAGACAGCACTATTACTTTTGGGGATACCCCTTAAATACCTTTTCCATTACATCAGTCTGTTGCATATTCATAGGCCTTTATGCGTAGTAAATGTTTCTCCAAATTAGTTTACATGTTCTAAGAACTGTTTAGCATGGCTCCTCCTTGGGTCCGCCTTTTTAGAGCGTGTGAATCCCTTGGCTGTGATTTTAGTCTATTCTTATTACCTCCAGTTTTTGGGCTTTGGTCCACATTGTCTTCAGATGGTGAATGCTGATAGTTGGCATATCTGTAGCAGGTGTCCTATGTTAACTGGATGTTATCCCATCTAAGCAGGCATTTTAACACAAGCATAGCTATTTCACTACTATGTCTAAGCTTAATCAACAACAGAAATAAAAATTATATGTTTATAACAAAGTTACTTTAACGCTACACATGTAAAATCCATTTTAATATTTGTAAAAAGCCAATATTATAATATGTATCTATAATACAGTGTAGCGAGAAACCCGGAGCAGTGGCAGAAATGGCGGGGCTGGGCAGCCACAGCCCGGCTCCCGAACATGGCCAGGAGAGGCTGCCTCAGAGGGGGGAAGGGACTCGGGGTTCCGGGTTTTCCCCTAAGGCACCTGAACAGATGATGAGGGTCCTTTCTAGTGTTATAGAGGACACCTGCTACAGATATGCCAAGTATCAGCACTCACTGTCTGCAGAAAGCACGAACCAAGGCCCAAACTGGAGGTGATAAGGAGAAGGAGCCAAAACCACAGCTAAGAAACACGCATGCTCTAAAAAGGCGGACCCGAGGAGGGGCTATGTAAAATAGTTCCTGGAAAACGCAAACTAGTTTATGGATATGAATAAGGGTCTATGACTATGCAACAGGCTGATGTAATGGCTGATTATGTTATTTAAGGGGTATACCTGAAGGTAAGTGTGGTCTTGGCTCAGTGCCAAGGTGCACCCAGCAATAAGAACCTTTGCTTTATCGTCCTTGTCTCCTGTTAAAAATGAATACTCCAATATAATAACCAAAGAAATTTATTAAATGATCAAAAGTATAAATTTGGAAAAAGCCACAAACAATCTTGGCTCTGAGATGGGTGGTCAGAGCCAGGGGAGACTCTAAGACCTGGTCTGCACCAGTGTCCCCGTGGGTCTCCCCCAATCTGGTCCAAGGGGTCCATTTTTATACAGTCTTTTGGGCTTTGGAAGGGGGTCTTCTTTAGCATATCATTGGGTTTTCCAGAGCTGGTGGATAATTGCTGGAATACTGTCAGGAAGAAACTTTTGGGGGGGGGGGGGGAAACTTCTGATGATGCTTATCAATATGCCTCCTGCGGGAGTCTGGTCAGAGGAAGAAATCCTTTGGAATATATGTTGAAATACACGTCTCTGGAGGCAGTGTCTTTCTGGTATTTGAATTTCTATCACTTAGTTTGTAGTTGCTGGTGATGCTTATCAAAATGCCTTCTGGAACATACGTTCCTGGGGACAGCTGCCTTCCTGTTTGAATTTCTCAATCTGTGGTTGCTGGGGATGCTTATCTGAAGTGTCTCCAGCTGGGGTGTTGTCAGACAAGAAATCCTTTGGACTATACATCTCTGGCAACCATGCCTTCCTGGTGTTTTGAATTTCTTAGCTGGCTTGTTGCCCGACACTGGTTTTAGTACCCAAAATGCTGTGGTTTTAATTTCACTTAGCACAAATTATTTTATAACCTGTACTACATATCACATCTCCTATTGCCCTTTAATAAACTTTTTAAATTTTCACAGGAGAGTGAACGTGTTTTTCACACTAGTGTGGTAGGGTGTTAATAAGGTCCCAGTCCAATGGCCACTTTTACGAGCAGAGCTTCACTCATGGTAGAAGACAGCAGGAGACAGAACCCTGGGACAGTGGTGAATTCTTCCCACAGTGACCACAGCCTGTCTGCTCTCTGATGCCAAGAGCGAGAGACAACTCTAAACTGAGCCTGGCCCCTCACCCTCCCACCAAACTTTCGGTATCTCTGCCCTTCCCAAGAGAAAAGCCCCGTGGCTCAGAGGCTGCAGCCAGCTGCACCCCTTCCCCCCACTGTGGCCACTTCTTTTGTTCTCTTAAGTATTGGTAGTTATTGTCTCTTAGCAACAAAGGGGACAAAATTCCATGAGAGGAAAAAAAAGGAAAAATCCTGACCTCCAACACCACCTAAGTGGTTTGTTCTTTGATTATTGTGTTCCTTCTGTAATTTCAATTTTGAGTACACATTCACATTGTCAGTATGGATGCATCTGGTAGCGTGAGGCAGTATCTTCAAGCTGTACAGTACTAATAAAGATGTGTGCAGTTATGCCCTCTGTACTTATTGTTATAAATGATCAAATCAGTAGCCAAATTTATAAAAAAATTTAACAAAGATTTATTAGATCAATAACAAAAAATAGAAAATTTCGAAAAGCCCACAGCCAAGACAGCGTCAGCCCCGGGTGCGAACGCTGGGTGACCTAGGGTTCCGGCTATCAGAGTGACAGCGTTTCCCCAGAGGTTCACCCCGAGTGTTTCCAGAGGCCAGCATATATACAGTTTATTCTGCCTGAGGCAGAGATGACCACATATTTCTTTGTGTCTCTTCGCATGTAAAGTTGAATCCATACATGTGCAAGAACAGACAAAGACGAATTCGGAGACGCAGAGGAATGTCTGAGTGTCCAGGCAGAAGCTTCATTCACATGTACCAGTTCCTGAGTACCCAGATCTAATCATGCCCAGGTGCAGGTCGTGTGAGGTGTGAGTTGCTTGAGACATTCCATTAATCATCATCCAGGAAGGTTCAGATGCTATCTCCCAGGTGTAGGTGCCAGAGGAAATCTTCTGTGATGGCTCAGGACTGTCCCATTCATACGGTAAAAAGGCCTGATATTATCTTAAAGTTCCTCCAGGAACTGGTTACATTGATAATAGCACTCGGTTTCCAGCCAGAGTGGTTAGAAGCATAACTTTGGATTTTACAATATTTTATACACACTTATATCTACTTCTATAGCATGAATTATCTCTACCATATATCACAATCCCTCCCCATTTATTTCACCAATTTAATTCATGCTAAAATTTCAACATGCTAAAATTTCAATTTCCTACTTCTACCCATCACCATTGAAGGATTCTCACAACCAGAGTACCCTTTACATTATTTGATAATCCCCTGGTGGGAGACCCTGATACACTACATTATTCATTTTGACAGTTGTTTGATTCTCAAATTTTGCCAACACTTCAGCGGCACTGCTGGCATACTTCCTTTCTCCCAGCTGCATGATTTTGGATGCGTTGCCTCCAGAAGCTCCTTCCGATTCCACGGGAACTATAGCAATTTGCATTCCCTGGACCACGGAATGGATCAGACAAGGGAGGAATAGGATTCCGGCTACTGAACAGAGCACAAGAAACATTACTTTGTTCCAACATGCCCCATCAAATAATTTGTCCCACCAAGACGACTGTAAAATTGAATTCCATTTTTGGACAGGGACATGGGCCACCTTTTTGATCTCGGCTGCCAGACCTCTTATGGTTTCCCCATAGTCATCAATCTTGATACAACATTCTGATTCATTGAATTTTCCACACACCCCTCCCTCCTCGGCCAGCAAATAGTCTAGCGCTATTCGATTCTGGTACACAAAGGCCTGTACCTGGGTGTGCTGCCAACTTAGTAAGTCCAGGGCTTCGGAGGTGTGATTTGAAACAATTTCCATCACTGCTTGTAACCTAATCAGTCTGTTCAGTAGATAAATTGGAGTCCTATACCTGTAGCTTCCATCCTGAGCCCAAGTGGCCGGCCCATAATAATCAATTATTCGTGACGCTGGCCACTCATCCTCCCCCCATGTTTGTTTGCCACTTATTACCGGTATTATTTTCTTCAGACTTCTCCTCTCCCTCCTTAGGGTCTCATATAACGGGGCCCCCAGCAGATTACTTTTTGTTCTTGGGAGAGTAAAGACCGATCGGATCATGCCTAATGTGCATGATCCCTTTTACCGGGAGGGTAACTCACTGTATGCCTTTTTCTCACATAGCCAGTAAATTTCATTGGGGGCTTTCCATCTGAGGTTTATTTTTCCTGGGTCTCCCCAGTATTCCCTCACATCTTCCAAGGACAGGAAAGGGTTGGCTCCTGGCTTCTTGATCCAGCATAATCCTATTATCTCGTCCCATTTGCAATTTGTTTCATTCTTCTGCCTCCAGTACCCCAGAGGAGGGGCTGGGTGCTAGACCCTGCTTTTTGTGTCAGAATTCACTGTCTAAGTGGTAGCACAAGGGGTGTACCCCACCATTTCAGTGTACTCTCTTCCCTCCCGACTGACACAGATTACACCAATTACCCTTTGATCCAAAATCCATCCCTCAGGTCTCTGCGCCAATTTTGAGACCCTCGGATTGTCCCATTTTAGGAGCTGTTCCGGAGCCAAACCTTCCCCTTTCCAAGGCCATTTTTCTGCAGAATTCAGTCCCCCGCAAATCCAACAATTCGATAAACCTAATTCCGTTGTGATTTCTTGCATTAAATCAATGAACAAATTCCTGTCTGGAGAAGGTAACTCCCCATCAGAGTATTGTCTCTCCAGTATTTCGTACTGCTCGCCCAATGTTTTCAACCGTTCCTGTTCAATTCTTTGTTTCCTCAATTCTGACTCCCTTCATTTCAGTTCCTGAGTTATCTCCTTCATTCTCCCCTCAGGATCCTCATTATTTTTATTTTTCACAAAGCAAACAACCCTATCATATTGGAGGCACACCCTGTCATCATTATCCGGTGCCAAGTCCAATATAAGTAGACCTTTGTTCAGGGTAAGTTTGCTGTCAAATTTGGCATTTTTCGCCATCCAATACATTTTCCCATTCATTGTGCATATTCCCAGCCTTACGTTGTCATAACACAAGGGTTCACCTGGTGGTATGCAATAAAGATGGATTCTGTCTTTCCCCCGACCCACATGGTTCGATTACATTGGTTACAGACGGGGATTGGCATTGGTTCTATATAGAATATTAATCCCGATGTTTCTGGGTGGGACGTGCCTGGCTTCGTCTAGCCCTCGCTGCTGGACCAAAGGTGGCAGCTGTGTCGTTTTACCCCAGAGATACCTTTGGCCGGCTGGATGCTGCAGCTAAGCACTTGGAACAAATCCAGGCATAGTAGGAACTCAGTTTACCTCTGGTAGAAAAGGTTCAGGCGACAGTGAAGAGAAAAGAGCGGGTTCTATCGTAGAGTCTTAATCCAGAGTTTTATTTCAGGGTGGTAGACCTCTGAATGTGGTAACAACTCACAATAGAACTCGGCTGCATGGTCTCGTCTCCTTTTAAGCCCCGGGGACAGGGGGAGGCGAAGGGACAGGTAAGGGCCAACCAGGTGTGAGGAGGGGAAGGCTCAAGGGATATAGACGCTAGGACAGGCCAATGAGCCCGGACCTAAGGGGCATCTTTTGAACTTCTGCCAACCACACGACGCCCTTGCTGGAATGTTAAGATTGATGGGCAGCTCTTAGCAGGAGGGCAAAAGGGGGAAGGTTGGCACACCTGGGGGCATCACACTGCAACATCTCCCCCTATTTTTGTTTAAAAAGAAGAGGACTGGGTTTGTGGTGCAGAGTACTTGCCAAACCATGGTTGGTAAATCTGTTCCTCCTCTACAGCAGGTTCAGTGCTTTTTACTGAGGGTTCCATGTCATCCATTGGAGCACTAAGGGCTCCCAAATGGTAAACTTCAGGAGGGGGAGATGAGCTTGAAATCAACTTGGGAACCATGTGTTTGACTAGTCCAAAAATAATGCTAACACCTACAACAACGATAACTGATATAAACAACACTAAAATTACAGTTTTCAGAATAGATCCCAACCAGCCCGAGAGTCCCCAGCCTTTCAACAGTCCACTCAGCCAATCATCAGTTTCTCTCTTGATGTCCGAGGTCTTTTGCCAAGGTAGTCTATATGTGCTTTGGGCTAAGCGACTATCCAGGAGATCGCTGGTGGGATGATCATGAGTAGGACAAGGAGCAGGCTTGGTCTCATGGCGTCTCGAGGCTACACACGAACCATGGGATCTAAACTGGTACAAGGAACTTAAGACAAACATATATTACAAACTATACCAGATAGGAGGCTTAAATGGAATTTCCTCCAGAGAACACGTGCGGTGTTTCCTTCTCCAGGCAGCATTAGCAACCTGGGATGTTTCTGTCGATTTCTCTGAGACCTTGGGAACATAGGGCCTCACCCATTTGGAAGGAACCCACTTTAACCCAGAGGGGGTGGACACACAGGCGTATCCACGTCCCCAAGTAACCAATTTGTAAGGTCCCACCGTCTTCAAAGTCTCGGGGTCCTTTACTAAAACCGGAGGCTTTTCTTTCATCGACCTACGACTGCTCCCCCCAAAGTGGCGTAGGATGGGGGGCTTAAGGCTGTCAAAGGAACAATTCATAAAATTGATTGTGAACAGCACCCTGGACAACCGGATGTGGGGGATTTCCACCTTCAGAACCTGTTGTTGCTGGTCCAGGACTCTTTTAATATTGCAGTGAGTCCTTTCTACAATGGCTTGACCTGTAGGGGAGTAGGGGATGCCAGTGTTGTGCTCTACTCCCCATTGCTGCAGGAAGCTCCCGAATTCCTTGGATTTATAGGCAGGCCCATTATCAGTTTTCAACTCCTTGGGGATGCCCATGAAAGAAAAAGCCTGTAAGAGGTGCTTAATGGCATCATTAGATGACTCTCCTGTGTGGGCAGAAGCATAGACTGCTCCAGAAAAGGTATCTACACTAATGTGAACGTATTTCTGCCGTCCAAATGACTGTATGTGTGTAACATCTGTTTGCCACAGTTCACAACTGTTCAACACCCTAGGGTTTGCTCCCGTACTCACTGTAGGGAGTGCATGTTGTTGGCAATTTGGGCATGTGTCCACAATCGCTTTGGCCTGTTCTCGAGTGATGTGAAACTGACGAACTAGGCCAGGTGCATTTTGGTGGAAAAGCTGGTGGCTGATTTTTGCCTGTTCAATGTCGGGTTCGGCTGTCTGTCTCTGCCCCGACACAGGTAGGGTGGTTCTTGGGTGGCACGCGTTTCAAAGGACAAGTCTGGACTCTTCAGCTTTTCGATCTTCAGATTGTTTATTGTTTCTTATCTTCAAAATTTTTCTGTCTGCCCAACAGAGGTCTGATCTGCAAGGCAGCCAAGGGCACTCGTGACCACCCACGAGGCGGTCATGTCTTTTTATACTAAAATCTACGTACGTGATATTTACTTTTATTTTCCAATACTTTTCACCCATGTTGGCAAGTGCACCTTCACCATAAACCAATCCCCAAGTGCCAACATCACCACAGGAGATGGAAGACAAGAAGAAGAAAGAAGAAGGACGAGACACGCCCTGATCCCTCCATCTTGTCTCCATAACCCCCCTGTACCAAAAACCTTAAAGTTTATATTTCACCCTATAAATGTGTCCCTTTTACACCCTTCACTCTAAAGTGATTCTCATGTCCTCAAACTGCTGTCACTTCTGTGGATGGATCAAAATCAAGCCACCAAGCACTCTTGGCAACATTCCAGGATTTCCGAGACCCCCAAGGGTTCTCCTGGCATCTCTGGACATTGGGAACGATGTGCTGAGTTCCCACATCTCCCCCTTCTGTTTGCACCAAGAAGACTTCTTTGGCAACTTGACTCATGACACGTCGCACACATAAAAAGATGCATGGGACGATGAGCATGAGGACTAAGAGTATTATTAGAATATAAAAACCCATTTTTAAAAACCCTCTCCATAAGGGAGAAAGATCAAAAAATCCCGCCACATCATCAATCCATGACCCAGTGATTTCGCCGAGTTTCTTTATACTGTCTTTTATTTTTTGAATACTTTCATGAATTGATCTTGAATGATCCGAGAGATTCATGCAGCACATTCCCTCAAACTCTTCACATCCATGTCCATGAGCAAGCAATAGATAATCGATTGCTGCCCTATTTTGAAGAGTTGCCTCTCTCACACTACTTATGTCTTTTAACATATCACTCAAAGCGAGAGAGACTGATTGAGCATGCTTGCTCAACCAACAACCCATGTGGTCCAGTTGAGTCAAGGCCACCCCCGATGCTGTCTGAGGTGAGAAAATTGCTGCCGCAATTCTCCTTGCCTTGTCCCAGGTGTATACTTCATCATCACAGTTTGCACTGTAATGTTTCAAGGACCTTTTCTCTTTATGTTTTTGCTCTCTCAATACTTTCAAATCTGGTGATAACATTGAAATCTTCCCAATGCTGCATGGACCTCCCTTGGCATTTGCAGGAATGCCGTGCCAAATTCTGTCCCCACAAATTAAAAACAACCCACGTGGCAATTGCACTGGGACCTGGATTGATCCTTTGGCTGTTGTCTCGGTGTGACTGCACCAAGCTGACACGTTTCTATAAAACTTGTGATTTGGAGTGACATCAACGCTTTTGTTTGTCCTTGACACATTCAAAATTTCGAATTTCATGCATAGTTCCATTGTTGTGGACCCGAAAATTTCCAATTCCTGCGGTTCGGTAGAAGCCACAGGTAGAAGATGTGTCCAAGCACACCATTCATTCACAGGATCTTTGATGACCTGCGAAATCTCCATTGGAGAATGCCCTGGAATTGGCCATTCGTCCACTGGCAACCCAACCATGCATGCTGTGAATGGTTTCCCTGGTTTCGAATGTGTCAGGCAGATACTTTCTAAATTCGCTGCCTGGGCTAAAGTTTCCCAAACATTTTGTTTTGGTTGATTGATGGCTAAATTTGCTCCATTGCTTAAAGCAACAGATGAAAGCATGAGCATCATGAAGCTCATGACTTCATCCTTATGAAAAATCATTGTCATGCTCTCACTCAAAGCCACAAAGGAAAAACCCCCAAAGTTTTTATTCTTTTTGTCCCTCTTCTGAGTCGTTGCTCACAACTTGAGTTTCTTCCTCCGTCTGCGTGCTCGTTTCTCTGCTTCTGGGATCCGTGCTCTCTTGCTCTCTTGTCCGAAATGGCTTCACGTGCCGCGCTGACACCCACTTCAGACCTCGCCCTGTGGAAACACAAGCGAAACCCTTGCCCCAAGTGATTAGTTTGAAAGGACCCTCTATTTGTCCTGTCTCTGGGTTTCTGATCAAAACCAAAGGATTCTCCCTTAGTTTTGCCTGAGAGCTGTTTGAAAAATGCCTCACGATTGGTGGATTGGGTTCAGAAGACAAACTGTTAAGAAAATTCAACACATACAATGCTTTGTTTAACTTCATGTGTGGTGTTGCCTCTGGCTCCCCCCTTTTCTGCCTGTCCAAAAGGGATTTCAGGGTGTGGTGTGTTCTTTCAATGATTGCCTGACCTGTGGGTGAATGTGGAATGAAAAAAATGTGTGTCTGACACCCCATCTTTTCAGGAATCTGTCAAGCACCCTGCCTGTATATGTTGGACCATTATCTGTTTTTATTTCTTGAGGTACACCTAATGATGCAAACGCTTGTAAAAAATGTCGACAAGCATGTTCTGCTGTTTCCCCTGCATGTGCTGAAGCAAAGACTGCCCCTGAGAATGTATCTACTGAAACATGAACATTTTTGAGTCTCCCAAATGATGGATATTTTGTGACATCTGTTTGCCACAGCTGAAGACTTTGCAGTCCTCGTGGGTTGACTGCTCCTGTTGAAGCAGGTGGTTGCACGAGTTGACAATCTGGACAAGCACTAATGATTTCCCTCGCCTGAGTTTTTGTGAGACGAAAGGATTCCATCAGCGCCTGCGCATTCTGATGAAAAAATGCATGACTCAGTCGTGCTTGCTCAAAAATGTCCGGAAGTGTTTGTGAAATGGGCATTGTCAATCTGTCTGCCTGAGCATTCCCTTCCGCTAGAAATCCTGGAAGTGTTGTGTGCGCTCTGATGTGAGTGATGAAATATTCTTCTTTCCTGCTTTCTAGCACTGTTTTCATGCTTGCTAGAAAGGAATATAAAACTTCGTTGCTGACTTCTTTCAAGAGAGAACCTTCCAATCGCTTGACCACACCTGCAACATATGCAGAGTCCGTGACCAAATTGAGCGGTTGTTGGAACAACTGAAATGCTCGGACAACAGCTGCCAATTCCACAATTTGTGGAGAGCCTTGAACCGTCTTCACGTTTGATTCCCATTCCCCTGTCGTTGAGTTCATCCACGTGATTACTGACTTGTGTGTCTTTCCTGAGCCATCAGTGAACACTGTGATCCCGTCCAGAGGTTCTTCACTTTTTTTTGGCTTTGCTCTGTAGCATATCTGTGACTGCAACATTCTATGTTGTGGAAAGTTGATTGTGCAAGTTCCTGGAAAAGCTAACAATGCAATTAACAAATCTTTTGATTTCTGCATCGCCCAATCGAAATAATCTTTTTTCAAAGGCAGATAAATCTTTGAAAATTCTCGTCCCGCCATTGTCAGCAATCTTGTTCTCCCCTTTATGATGATCTGTGCTGCCATCTCCAAATCTGTCAGAATTGTCTTTGAAGGCCTATACGGTAAGAAAATCCACTCTATGATTATCAAAGGATCTCTCTGAGACGCATCCCATTGGAAGATCAAACCATGGAATTGTGCTTTCTTTCCCAACACTGCTAATTGGAAAGGCAACGATTCAACGAATCGATGTGCCTGTCTCTTCTGAATGGCATCTGTAACTTTTTCCAACTCCTTCTTCGCTTCCTCTGTGAGCGTCCTGGGAGATCGAATGTCTGCATCTCCTCTCAAGAGATCAAGCAACGCTGGAATGTCGCTGTTCGTGATTCCCAAAATCGACCTCATCCAATTGATTTCCCCTAAAAGTTGTTGTAAATCATGCAGATTGTTGACTTTTGTGCTGATTTCCATCTTTTGAGGCCTTATTGTTTTCTCCAAGATCTTCCACCCTAGATATTTCCAAGGCACGACCTCCTGAATCTTTGAAACACTGATTTCCAGACCTGCCTTTTGCACTTCTGCAATCACACAGTCACGAGCCTTTTGCAGCTCTTGTGTCGATGCCGCAATGAGCAAATCATCCATATAGTGAATGATCCTCACCTTCGGGAATTTCTTCCGCGCTGGTGACAAAGCTCGTGCCACATACCATTGGCAGATTGTCGGCGAGTTCTTGAGGCCTTGAGGAAGGACCACCCAATGGTACCGCTGCAGAGGCATTTCCTTGTTGATACTTGGAACTGAAAAGGCAAGCCTCGGAGCATCATCTGGATGAAGCGGAATGCTGAAGAAACAGTCCTTGAGGTCAATGACCACAAGCGGCCAATCTCTGGGAATCATCAAAACAGATGGAAGACCCAGCTGAAGCGGTCCCATGTCTTCGAGAACTTCATTGATCTTCCTGAGATCGTGCAACAGCCTCCATTTGCCTGACAGCTTCTTTTTGATGACGAACACTGGAGAATTCCAAGGGCTGTTTGTTGGCTTGATGTGTCCCTTCTGCAACTGTTCTTGGACCAGGGTTTTCAATGCACTCAACTTTTTTCACTCCAGGGGCCACTGATCCACCCAGACTGGATCATCCGTTTTCCAAGTCAACTTCAATGTGGCGAGTGCCGCAGTGACCCTGACTAAAAATCCACCTCGATCTTCGTGCCCCATTGTGCCAAGAGATCCCGTCCCCGAACTGTGATTGGCTTCTGCACAACGAAAGGACGAATGATCACCGTCTTGTTTCCTGGTCCTGTGACAACGATGGCATTCTCGCTCTGCAGACACAGAGAAACTCCCCCTATGCCTGAGAGCGATCCCAAGGGTGCAATCAAGCTCCAGTTGCGAGGCCAAAAGATGTAGGATATTACTGTGACATCTGCCCCTGTGTGGAGCATGCCTCTGACCTCTATTGTTCTTTCTCCACAAGTTAATTGGCATGTGAGCGTGGGTCGATCTCGACCTATGTGTTTTATCCATGTGGTATGTATTTCAACATGTTCCCTCAAAGGAAGCCCTTCTTCATCGAAGATTGACATGACTTCTTCAATGACATGTGGTGGCAGAGCAAAAGCTCTCACGATCTGAGTGTTTTCTGCCACGGTCAATGGTGGACGAAGTGCTTTTGCCAGAACTGTCAGTTCCGTGTTTTTGTCTGCGGAAACAACTGATGGATAAACAATAAGTCCAAGGATTCTGCTTCTGTCCTGTCCTATTATTAAGAAATCTTGTTTTTTGTATGAATCTCCACGGATCCCTGTTGGAATCTCCGCATGACTTTCATCCAGAAAGCAAATTAATTTGGAAGTTGCCAGTGTGCACTGTGCTCCTGGTGGAAGGAGGTCTGGGTCGCTTGAGAATCGACTGAGGAGTTTGCTGAGGGCGTCTGCTTGACAATCCCCGATGATTGTCCTGTTGGTTGTTGTGTCACCGCCATCACTTGTGTCGACGCGCGCTGACGGTTTGCGGGCGCACTCCTTCTCCCGTTTCCCGGAAGTGGTAAAGGATTCCCTTCCACGTCTGTCTGGGAATAACATTCCTTCACAGAGTGTCTTCCTCTTCCGCACTGCTCACAGAGTGGCTTTGCAGGTTTTTGTGTCTGCACTTGTGCGTGTGCATGTGGACAATTCTTCTTCAAGTGTCCAAACGCTCCACATTTGTAGCATTGTCCTCCCGATGGATTGTTCTTCTTCTGGATGGTTGCAAGAACTTTATTTATGTTTTCATTCTGTTGTTGGAGTACCTTTTCCAGCATCTTTTCAACTACCTTGTCCTTATCTTCTGACTGCCTCTCCGGGTTTCTTCTTATCTGTTCTCCCCATTCTCCTCTCAGCTCATCCCTCACGATCGGCGCGACGTGCTGAGGTGTTCCCACTCTGCTGCATGCCTCCACCATCTCTGCCAAGGATGGCCGTCCTGGCATTGCGCTGATGACCCGTTGACAATCCGGGTTGGCATTGCCGAAAGCTAGACTTTCCATGAGAGGTTGCTTCGCCTTGTCAATCATCACCTGTCGATCCACAGCTTGCGAGAGTCGATCTATGAAAGATGAGAATGGTTCTGTGGAACCTTGCCTGACGCATGAGAATGGGACGTCCGGAACTCCCGCCGGAGCAATCTGCAAGATCGCTTTGCGTGCTGCTTCTTTGATGTCATTCAACACCCGTCATGGAAGCCGTGCTGCTTGCTCTACTGAATTGTCCTCTGGAGGATCTCCTGCACTGTGCTTCTGTGAGATTTGCGTTTGGCCCACCTTGATAGCTGGCTCTCAACTCTGTGAGATATCTTCGCCATCTTCTGTCCCAGATAAGACTTTGTGTGTCAGTGAGAATCATTGACACAAGACATCGAATGTCAAATGGCGTGAAATCATATGTATTGAATGTGCCCTTCAGGAGCTGTTTGAAGAATTGTGAATTCAGACCGTTGTTCTGAATGGCCTTTGATAAGTCTTTGATCACTTCATGACCCAACCTTTCCCACCTTGGATTTTGACCTTGTGCATCATATGTCACTGGCATTATTATGTCTCCTGATCCTCTGATCAGACCCTTTTCTTTTGATAATTCATTTCTAATTTCGTTCCAGTCTATTGGTTCTATCGGTCGTTCTTCTTCCTCCTCTGGAAACTCCATTGGCCATTGCCTGCACAATGGAATTGTGGAGGCTCTTGGTGATCCTTCGCTCCATGTTCTTTGACTTGAGGTTTTTGGTCTTGCTCCTAAATCTGAAAAAGAAACTTGAGGTTCTCTTGAACGCGTTCTTTTTGCTGCATCAAAAGACTGCAGAAGATTTCTTGCTGCTTCCGCTGCTGAAAGCATCCATGCTGGAATTCCCTCTCTTGCTGTAATGTGAATCATTTCTTCTCCTTGAGGCCGTGCTTCATCTGAACTGTCTTCAACTTCATATGATCCTGAAGTTGATGGAAAATTATCCTTTTGTTGTGTTGTTGTTGTTGTTTTTATTTTCTTTAATGTGGTTTTCTTTTTGTATATCGTTGGAAAAAATTGTTGCAGTTTGGCCAGCAGGTGATGTGGTGGCACTGTCGAGCAGGTCCGACATGTCCTGCAGTGTGGTCGTCCCTCCACGAGGTGGCGCTGTCGTCTGCCTGGACGACCGTGATGACGACACGAACTCGATCGGTTCCTGCTTGTCAGACTCCAATGCTTGCAACCGTGTTTGAGACCGAATTTGCATGGCTGTTAACTGAGCTGGCATTGAGGGTTGAATACTTGATTGTTTCTTTTGAGTGGAAGAGGTTTGAACCATAGGGATTGAGGCTAAAGGCATCGGGACCGGAGAGGGGGTGGAGCCCCGGGATGTCGAACCCCGAGCATGGCCCCTCCTCCTCGCCCGAGACGTCACAGGGGATCGGACCCGCCTCCGTCCTCGCTCTGCACGCACCTCCCGCGCACGCACGCCTTCGGGAACGCCCCCTGCCTCCCCTGTACTGACGTCACTGTCTCCGTCCCACTCCACCTCCGAAGTCTCCTCCCTATTGTCTGTTCCTGTCCCTCTCTCCTCCTCCTCTGACGCTGTATCCACACCCCCTGCCGAAGCACGCGGCCCTCCCCCTGGGGGCACCCTCTTTCGTGCCGCGATTCGAGCCGATCTCCGGGTCCAGACTTCCGGGTCTGACGTCACCACTGCGCGTCCCTCGCGTCCCCCCACAGTAGCCTGCCGGAGCCCTGCAGCTGCCCCGCCCTTGCTACCCGTGTCTGACGCTGCCGCGTCGGTTTGAGAGCCCTCCCCGGCTGTCCCGCAAGCCTTGCCCCTCGCGCACACTTTTGGCACCGCGCCAGCCAAGACTGCCGCCACCCTCGACGCTGCGCTCGCAAAAGCCACACCAGAACCCGTGTCTCCCATTGCCTCCCTGCCCCCCCGCCAGCCGCTGCTGCCGCCGTGCCTGCCGCAAGAGAGCGCATCCCCCCTTCCCTCTTGTTCCCTTTCAACCCCCCTCCCCGACTCCGCCACTTTTTCCACCTCCTCTCCCTCTGACTCCTGAGAATCGGGGCGGTGTGCTCCTAAAGAGCGACCTGTCGCCTCGATGTCGCTGGGAGAAAACCTCATTTCATCAGGGAGTGGAATGGTATCATTTGTGTCTGAGTCGGAGCCTGAAGCCCCTGCACTCTCTGGGGTCTCAGGACGCTTTGGGGTTCCCTTGGGTCTTCGGGATGGTGGGACTGAAGGCAATGACATTTTTCCTTGTCCCCCTTTCTTGGGCAATTTTTCCCCCGGGCCAATCGGGATCAGAGCCAATCTCCGTTTCGAACCTTGCTCTCCTCCCTCCGCCCCTGTGGGACTCGCAACAAGTTGTTGCCTGGCTGACCCTCTAAATTGAGTCGAGGTCGCCTCTAACATAATTCTTGCTGAAGACAGCAATTTCAAGGCTGTCTTATCATCATTGGTGGGTAAAAAATATAGGTGTCTATTAACTTCTTGCCAAAAACCTACTTCAAATAACAAACGTGTCTCTGAGTACGGGTAATTACACCGCACCCACAACAATAACTCTCTAAGTTTTTTCTTTGGGATCTCCTTAGTGTGTGTGTCTGCCACGCCCTGTAGGTCAGACAGAATCTCTATTTGTTCCTGGGAAAGTGTACCCCCCATGTTCTTAATTCTTGACCTTCTTACCGAATTTGTCACCAGAGCAGTCCGAAGGCTCCTGGTCACTGCCCGCAGATTACAGGAGATGGATTCGGAGGCGCCTTTCCGATTCCGATCTGGGCTGTCCTGCTACGAACTTTCTTCGGCCGAAGTGGAGTGCGATGTTCTCAGTGGCTGCTGCGTCTTCAGACTCTCCTGGCTGCTTTCCCGAGGAGTTATCAGTGCTCTCCTGGGAATGAGTCCAGCTCGGGAGCTTCCCACTCGGCACTTCAAGGCTGCCCCTGTACGAGAGGTGCACACCAGAGCTCACCGTGGCTCAGCGAGTGCCCGCCGGATGCTGCTGGGTAGCCCCCCGGATCGCCCACCGGGTGCCCACCCGGGGACGCCAAATGTCGGGTTCGGCTGTCTGTCTCTGCCCCAACACAGGTAGGGTGGTTGTTGGGTGGCACGCGTTTCAAAGGACGAGTCTGGACTCTTCAGCTTTTCGATCTTCAGATTGTTTATTGTTTCTTATCTACAAAATTTTTCTGTCTGCCCAACAGAGGTCTGATCTGCAAGGCAGCCAAGGGCACTCGTGACCACCCACGAGGCGGTCATGTCTTTTTATACTAAAATCTACGTACGTGATATTTACTTTTATTTTCCAATACTTTTCACCCATGTTGGCAAGTGCACCTTCACCATAAACCAATCCCCAAGTGCCAACATCACCACAGGAGATGGAAGACAAGAAGAAGAAAGAAGAAGGACGAGACACGCCCTGATCCCTCCATCTTGTCTCCATAACCCCCCTGTACCAAAAACCTTAAAGTTTATATTTCACCCTATAAATGTGTCCCTTTTACACCCTTCACTCTAAAGTGATTCTCATGTCCTCAAACTGCTGTCACTTCTGTGGATGGATCAAAATCAAGCCACCAAGCACTCTTGGCAACATTCCAGGATTTCCGAGACCCCCCCAAGGGTTCTCCTGGCATCTCTGGACATTGGGAACGATGTGCTGAGTTCCCACAGTTCAAAAACATTTGGGAGAATGGCCATCACTGCAGGTGCAGCAAGAGCATCTGCCCTTCTGTTGCCTTCAGCGATAAACCCTGGCAATTCGGTGTGTGACCTGACGAGCATCACATAAAATGGTTGCTCCCGGCGAGTGACTAACTTTACAAGTTTTGAGAGCAGTTCGAAAAGTGTGATGTTAGACACTTCTTGCAGTATTGCTTGATCTGCCCTGGATACTACTCCTGCCACATATGCAGAATCTGTAATCAGATTGAATGGTTCTGAGAACCTTTCAAAAGCCCTAACAACAGCAGCCAATTCAGCAACCTGAGGTGAACCTTCCACCTCAGCAATGTCCGTCTCCCACTGCTGGGTTTGAGGATCCTTCCAAGTCATAACGGACTTGTGGGACCTCCCGGTCGCATCTGTAAAGACAGAGCCTTTTTTAAAGGTCTCCTACTCTGAGCACTTCTCAATTTGAGAGTAAGTTCAACATCTTGTTCAAACATTTTTTGGGCAGGCCCGTGGACAGAAATTTGTCCTGAGTAGGAATCCAGAGCAAACTGCAACACTTCATTTTCTCGAAACAATTGTTCCAATATTTGCATAGTATTTTGACCTGATTTTAACTCAATTGGAATGTGAATGCACTCAAAGTCACATCCTGCTAACTCCCTGATCCGGGTCCTTGCTTTCCGGATCAGTTCTGCTACCAGCTCCTGAGGCTTTGTCATTCTCTTGGACGTTTTGTGACTGAGGAAAACCCATTCTATGATCAAGAGAGGGTCCCTCTTGTCGTGGCCCTTTTTAGGTGTGCCCTTTGCCTTAGGTGTTTGTTTTTCCTCCCACTGGAAAATGATTCCATGGAGGTGTGGCGACTTACCTAAGATGATAAATTTGAATGGCAGGTCAGGCCGACATCGGTGGGCCTGTCTTGTGGACATGGCAATCTGAACCTTTTCTAGAGCTTTCCATGCCTCTAGGGTAATAGACCTAGGAGCACACGGGTCCTCTCCTCCTTTCAATAAATTGAAAAGAGGGGCAAGTTCTTCATTAGTCAGACCGAGCCATGGCCTTACCCAATTCAAAGACCCACACAACTTGTGGACATCCGCAAGGGTCTTGATCCTTGGATTGATTTCTAGTTTTTGAGGAACACTGGTCCTATTTCCAATTTCTAAGCCCAAATATTTCCAAGGGGGCATCTTTTGAATTTTCTTTTCCTGGAGCTCGAACCCTGCAACAATCAATGCATCGATTGTTAGGTCAAGCGCATGTGTGAGTAAATCATCATTGGGGGCACACACAAGGATATCATCCATATAATGATAGATGATGGCCTTTTCTGCGGCTGCACGCACTGGGGAAAGCAGGGAAGAGACATACCACTGGCAGATCGCTGGCGAGACCTTAAGGCCCTGAAGGAGAACTGTCCAATGGTACCTTTTCATAGGGGCTTCCATGTTGATGGTGGGGACCGAGAACGCGAAACGCGGTGCATCATCAGGGTGGAGGGGAATATTGAAAAAACAATCTTTTATATCAATAACAGCTAATTTCCAATCCTGGGGAAGCATTGTTGGGGATGGCATACCAGGTTGGGGAGAGCCCATATCTTCAATGACATTATTAATTTGTCGGAGGTCATGGAGGAGCCGCCATCTCTTTTTGTCAGCTATCTGAATGACAAACACTGGAGAGTTCCACGGGGACGTGGTCTCCACAATGTGACCCTTTTACAGTTGCACTGCCACTAGCTCCTCAAGCGCCTTTTTTTTTTGTTTACTGAGTGGCCACTGTTTCACTTCAACTGGTTTGTCTGTTTTCCACTTCAGTTTTTGGGTGGGGCACTGTTGTTCAATGATCGCTGTACAAAAATCCTGTGGAGAGTCTGGAATATCAATTGTGACTCCCCACTGGGCCATTAAATCTCTCCCTAACAAAGGTTCCGAATATTCTAACACAAATGGACGGATATTTCCAATTGTCCATTTGGTCCCTCGATTTGGATGATGCTTTTGGATTGTCTCACCAATTGCAGGCCTCCTACACCTTGAACATGACCAGCAACATTTTGCAAAGGCCAATGTGCTGGCCAGTCTTGTACTGGGATCACTGTGCAGTCTGCACCCGTGTCTACAAGCATCTCAATGCATTTTGACTCCCCACCCCCACTGACATTACACCATAATTTGGGTTTGTCTCTCCCAATAACTTGGACCCAGGCGACTGTGGGCCCTTGTTTTTCGGTGCCTTCAGGCACAAATGGCACAGGGATAGCTTGGGCAACAATTTGTCCTTTGGGAAGAAAGAGGGGTTGGTGGAAACAGCGCAGCCCGAGAACGAATTGCTCAGGATCTGATGTTGTCATTCCTGGAGCAATTTCAATCTCATGTGGTGTGTGTTTGGTGTCCCCAATGATGATGTACTTACAACGAATTCGGTGCCAAGTACCCTTCTGATCTGGATTGACAGAGACAAAATGCCAGTCAGTGTCTTTCAGGTGGAGTGATTCTATCAGCTGCAACCTGAAAGGCTCATTGACAGAAGACATGGTTAACATAGATTCACCTAAATCATAACAAAGGTTATTTTGTTTCACTTTCAACAGTGGACCAGCAGACGTGGTCTTTGAAGCATCTGCTTCACTTACAGAAATAGTAACATTACCGCGCGCTTGGTTTCTTTTGGTTCCCTTATTCCCTTGGCCTGCTCCTTTTATGTCCGCACAGCTGGCAGGCCGGCGCTCCCCTTTCAGTGTTTTTGTTGTTGTTGACCCCCTGGGAGTGCTTGTAATTTTCCTCCTGTGCCATTTCTAAATTCATCAAATTGCTTTTTCAGGGGGCACTGGTTACTCCAATGCCCAAGGTTATTGCAAAGCAGGCATGGCTTTGTGGGGTCAACCATTGCTGGTCGTCGCTGCTGCCCAGGGTACTGCTGTGCTGAGGGAATAGGCGCAGCGCTGGTAACAGCGACATGCTGAGGTGGTCTTGGCAGCAGCCTTGGTTTGGTGTCTTCAGCAACACTCATCAGAGGCGCTTTCCTGTTACAGACTAGAAGCATATCTTTTAGTGTAGGGGGAGGTTCTAGAGGGAGACTCAAAATTGCTGCTCGTCACTGTTCATTTGCATTTGTAAATGCCATTTCCTCTAAAACCTCTTCCCTTGCATTCTCTTTTTTAACTTGGATTTCAATGGCTCTAGTGAACCTTTCTACAAATTTCAGAAAAGGCTCTGATGGTAGCTGGTTAATCTTACTGTAGGGCTCAAAAGGCCCTTCAGGTTGGAGGGAAAAGAATGCTTTTTCAGCTGCTTCCTTTACTTTCTCGAGTGTTTCTACAGGAATCACAGTAGCTTGGATTGAGGGTGAAGACCACTGGCCTTCTCTGGAGAGATGCTCAATGGTAATTGGCATGCCATTAGCATCTTTCACTGTGTTTGGATCAGCCTGCAAGCCTGGGAGAGCCTCCTTTAACAGTTGTTTCCACGCTACTTCCCATAATTTGAATTCTGTAGAGGTCATGAGACATGAGAAAAGCTGTTTTAAATCATGTGGGACTACTACAGTCCTACTCAATTCAGAATTTAAAAGGCCACGGAAATATGGACTGTGTGGGCCATACTCCCAGTGAGATTTGCAGACCTCTTTAATCAATTGTCGTCCAAAAGAGCTCCAGTTAGCAGTTGGGGCTGCTCGTCCTTGTGCTGCAGGCTGATATGAAACAGGAGCAAATGACAAAGTGGGACCCTGTATTGGGTCTGCAGTTTCCTGTCCTGTATCCCTTGCATTGGAATTATTGGGAAAACAGAAGCAGGTTAGGGGACATGCAGTGGGTTTGCCCCCACCGTGGGAACCCGGGGAGGGGGCGGGGACGCAATGGGAACAGGGGGCGGGGACAGGGGGAAGTCAGGGGGCGTGGCAGACCGTGGGAACAGGGGGCAGGGACACCTGGTGACATCACATTGGCAGACGCCTCCTGGGAGGAGTAGAGGGGCGGAGATGAGGGTAAAGCAGGTGAGGGAGGGGGAGGGAAGGTGTCACGAGGAACAGGAGGAGAGGGGGATGGGGAAGGAATTTTGGGATACTTAGGGGGATCTTGGGAAGAAGACGACCAGGTTTGGGAGGGTGCCACGTGGCATCCTCCATCTTGGGTAGCCCCTAGGGACTGGGGGCCATTTTGGGGATCACTGCTCTCCGAAAAACTAACATGTGCTCTGGGTTTCAGAGCGGGGGAAAGAGGGTTTTGGGGAGTTTTCCACGAGACCTGGCCAGGGCCTTGTGGACAAGGGAACTCAGGCATTTTAACCTGCTTTGGGAGTCGACTTCCCAGCGCATGAGCAGGATTTGCTCTCTTTAAAATACCAAGTTTTGGGGTAAGAGGTTCAGGGCTGGAAGGGGGGGAAGAAGCAGGGAGAGCAGAGGTACATGGCTTGATATTTGGCTTTTTCTCCAATTCCCTTTGTTTCAGTAAGGCCGTTCAAATTTGTAAGCTCCAGAACACAAATTTAGCTGAGGATGTATTCCCAGACTGTCCCAAGGTTATCAATTCATGCCCTACTTTATCCCAAAATTGAATATTGTGGACTTCCTCAGGAGAAGTTTGTGGGAAGTGTAGAAAAAGCCACCTTATAAACTGTTTCAATTTTCCTTTAGAGAACTTTACATTTGCACTAACTAAAATTCCAACAATATGATAATACACTCCTTTTTGTGCTGTGCTTAACTTCGAGCCCATCTTAGATGTAAATGGCACAGAACAAAGTCCCGCCGACCAAATGCAAAGCCAAAATCAGCTACCGATTATCTAAAAAGACCACAGTTAAAAAGTGATATCAGACGAAACCTTTCACAATGCAGCTGGACTGCTTTTAAAATTGCTGCGGCAGCAGCAGCAGCAGGGAGTCGGGACCCGCCCTGGCCGCGTGGAGACAGACAAAGCCTCCCCCGCCCGAGAATGCAGCCCCCCCCGTGCCGCGCCGCAAGCCGAAACCGGGGCCGCCCGGCGCCGCGTGTAGGGAGCACCCCCCGCCCCCGCACCGAGAGAGAGCAGCCCCTCCGCACCGAGAGAGAGCAGCTGCGCTGCCGAGCCAGGGGGAGGGGCAGGCAGAGCTGTCCCGCTCCTCCGAGCCAACAGCGCGAATTCTAAAAACGGCGAAAACACACCGCAGAGTTAAAGCTTTACACAGTGAACCACCTTAGCTCCGCAGGGCTGCGCAGCCTAAATGCAAGAGCAAAAAAAGAACAAGTCTCACGGCAGAGACGGAATTTGAGCTTCTACCCCCCCAAGGAGCAGAAATACTCACCGAAATCGAAGCTGTTGCTGGAAAAGTCAGGCAGGCTGTTCTCTTCACTTGAATAGGACCCCTTGGGCAGGAGGGGCTCCCCTATTCTCCCTGGAAAATTTGCTCACCAGAAAGGAGCTGCACTTTCCAAAGGCGCTGAGCGTTCCTCGAGGCTTCTTGTGGGATCAGTCCCAAAGTCTCTCTGGAGAGCTATGCAACCACAGCTCTACCAGTGGAAGCTTAAGCTGCCGTAACACTTTTCCAAGGTTCTGAGATTCCTTCTGGGGCGGCAGGTCCGTGCAGCCAAAAGTTGGGCACCAATATATAGAATATTAATCCCGATGTTTCCGTGTGGGACGTGCCTGGCTTCGTCTAGCCCTCGCTGCTGGACCAAAGGCGGCAGCTGTGTCGTTTTACCCCAGAGATACCTTTGGCCGGCTGGATGCTGCAGCTAAGCACTTGGAACAAATCCAGGCATAGTAGGAACTCAGTTTACCTCTGGTAGAAAAGGTTCAGGCGACAGTGAAGAGAAAAGAGCAGGCTCTATCGTAGAGTCTTAATCCAGAGTTTTATTTCAGGGTGGTAGACCTCTGAATGTGGTAACAACTCACAATAGAACTCGGCTGCATGGTCTCGTCTCCTTTTAAGCCCCGGAGACAGGGGGAGGAGAAGGGACAGGTAAGGGCCAACCAGGTGTGAGGAGGGGAAGGCTCAAGGGATATAGACGCTAGGACAGGCCAATGAGCCCGGACCTAAGGGGCATCTTTTGAACTTCTGCCAACCACACGACGCCCTTGCTGGAATGTTAAGATTGATGGGCAGCTCTTAGCAGGAGGGCAAAAGGGGGAGGGGGAAGGTTGGCACACCTGGGGGCATCACACTGCAACAGTTCTATACTTCTTTTCCTCATTTGGTGCCTGTGGTCACTTGACTGCCCGTATCCAATTCCTGCCTCAGGACTGATACACCAAGTCCTGACCTCCAATTCACATAATTTAACCCGAGTACTATTCCTCCAACAGTACCTGCCAGTTCTCCTGAGGCATTCCTTTGGGGCTTGGTATGTGGAGTATCCCTCGTCCCTCGCAACCAGGACTACCTGAGTGCATTTTTCGCACTCGTCTGCAGAGCCGTAACTTCCGCCTTTCCTCGGGATCTCAGTGTGCAGACTCTGCGTCCCACACACGGCTAGGCTCAGGCCAATCAGGATTCCCACTAGGCATGCTCCTCTGCCTTTGCCTCCGCCCCCTGGGGTGCCACCAGCAGTGAGGAAGACCATCTTCACGGCAGCAGGAGAATTCTTTGGGGAAGACACCCTCGGACCTAGCCGCATACCTCCTCTTAAAGGCGCCCCACCGTGACACTCTGACTGCCTCAGAACTGCACGGGACCCTGATGGATTTCCGGCACTCCACATCCAATATTCCTGACTGAGATCTAAGCTTCCCACGCACCCCGTTTTGAAAAATCCGAAACCGCTCCTCAGAGTCTAATTCAATGATACCTTAATTGGTGGCTAAGGTCAGGATACGGTCAGTCAATTCAAGCTCCTCCTCCAAACACTGAGTGCACAGCCCCTTTGGCCTTTGTCCCCTTCTACAATGAATAACAAACGCCCCTTGACAATATTCACACTTGAAGTGTACAAACGGATAGCATGCACAATCTGACAGTATACAACTTATCCGCTCGCTGTTGGTCATTTATGAGGACGTTGGAGTTTGATCTTCAAGTCGCCAGGGGAGGAGGTAACCTTCCACCCAGGTTCTTCCTCCTGCTGCTCGACCTTCTTCACTCTAGACGCATGTGTCCAGCCTTTCTCCGCCCTCCGAATGGCCATGTCTGTTGTCAGGAGGACAAGGAAAAGACCTTCCCAGTGAGGAGAGAGTGGCAACTCTTTCCACACTTTGACAAACACTTTGTCCCCTGGTTGAATTTTGTGAATAGCGAACCCCAGAGGAGCACCCTGTGTCACTATTCCCTGTTTCTGGAGTTCCTGTAAATTCCTGTTGATTGCAACCAGATATGGTTGAATCTGACAGTCCTCAAACCCGGGGTGTCCCACCGGCATTCCATGTTTATATGGCATCCCATATAACATTTCAAATGGTGAAAGGCCGGCTCTGAGTGAGGCATGGTTCGGATATTAAGCAGTGCTAAGGGCAGAAACTTCAGCCAGGACATTTTAGTTTCCAAAATTAATTTAGATAATTGAACCTTTAAAGTTTGATTCATTCTTTCCACCTGTCCTGAACTTTGGGGGTGCCACGGAGTGTGGTACTCCCATCGGATGCCCAGTACCTCAGCCATTTGCTTAATAACTTTTGATGTGAAATGTGTTCCTGATCCGAATCAATACAGTTCACTACCCCATATGGGGGTACAATTTCCTCTAAAAATTTTCTGGCCACAGTTTGGGCCTTTGCCCAGGAGCTGGGGAAGGCTTCCACCCAGTGGGTCAATTTATCTACAATTACCAATACAAACTTGAATCTCCCCACCTTTGGCAACTCTGTGAAATCAACTTGAATTCTTTCAAACGGTCAGTATGCAATGGGGCGACTCCGCAGGGCCACTTTTCTGGCCCTCGATTTGTTTATCTTTTGACAAATCACGCACCCCTGTACCTCTTGTCTTGCTAATTCATAAATTCCCTTGCCCCCGAAAAACTTTAGAAATTGTTCTGCCAAGGCTTGCGCCCCCCAGTGTGTTTTCTGGTGCAATTTCCGCAAAATCCTCCTGGCGAATCCCTTGGAAACTAGTTCCCTCCCATCCGGTAGTTTCTACTTACCTTCCTTCAAATTTGCTCCCATCTTTTCATAACATTCGATCTCCTTTTGAGAGAGCCGAGGGGGGTCGTCGGAGGCTTCCACCCCTCCGACTTCGGGGGTACTTACCAGCATCAACGCCACGGTCTTGGCCTCCTGATCTGCCAAGTTGTTCCCTCTGGTCCGGAACTGAATCCCTGTCTGATGTCCCTTTACATGAACCACCACAATCCCCTCCGGTCCCCTTAGAGCTTCTAAGATTTGCCGGATTAATTCCCCATGCATCAGTCCCTTTCCCCTGGTGTTGATCAGCCCCTTCTCTTCCCAAATTTTCCCAAACGTGTGAACCACCCCAAAAGCATACCTGGAATCTGTGAAAATCGTCCCCTTTTTCCCTCTCAGTCCCTTCAATGCCCTTAGAACAGCGTACAGTTCACATGCCTGTGCAGACCAGATCGTGTTCAGGGGACTTGCCTCTATCACCTTTCCTGTTTTCCCATCCACAACTGCATATCCTGATTTTCTTTTCCCTTCTATCACTCTGCTTGAACCATCCATGAACCATTTCTCCCCCTCGTCCAATTCTTCTTCCTCCAAGTCCTCTCTAATTTTGGTCTGCAATTTGACCACTTCCACGCAGTCGTGAACCATCTTTTCTGAAGCCTCTCCGAACAGGAACTGTGCAGGGTTCTGCGCAGTCGTTGTCCGCAACTCTAAGCCCTGTGAATGAATCAAAATGGCTTCGTACTTTAACAACCTTGCGTCAGTGAGCCATTTGTCTGCCTTGTGCTGTAGTATGCCCTGCACGTTATGCGGTGCAAACACTACCAGGGATGCCCCGAAGGTCACCTTTTTCACTTCCTCCACCAGCAAAGCCACAGCCACAATCGCCTGCAGACACATGGGCCAACCCTTGCTGACCGGGTCCAAAAGCTGGGACAGGTAGCCCACAGGTTTCCTGACCCCTGCCCAATCCTGTGTTAACACCCTGTGTGCTGTGTGGTTGCTAGCATCCACAAACAACTGAAAAGGCTTCCTCACATCAGGGAGACTCAACACTGGAGCTTCTGTGAGAGCCTCCTTGATTTCTCTGAATTCCTCATCATCCCTCTGTGTCCATTTGATCCGGTCTGTGGTGAGTTTCTCATAGAGAAATTTCACCTTTTCACCGTAACTTTCGATCCACTGCTGGCAGTACCCCAACAACCCCAACAGCTGCTGAACCTCCTTTTTTGTTTGCGGTGGTGGTAGGGAAATAATCCCTGCCACCCTTTCTGGGTCCAATTTCTTTTTGCCTTTGGTGAGCCAATGTCCCAAGTACCTGACCTCGGGTTCTGTGAACTGTAACTTTGATTTTGAAACCTTCAACCCCCTTTCCCCCAGGAAATTCAAAAGCTCAATTGTGCTTGTCCTTACCTCCCCCTCCCCCTGACCTGTGACCAACAAATCATCTACATATTGTAGAAGCTTTGTCCCCCTGTTTGGTACAAATTGACTTAAGGCCTGTTCCAATGCCTGTCCAAATAAGTTTGGAGAGTCCACAAAGCCCTGAGGCAACTATGTCCACCTGAGTTGCTGCTTTCTGTTTGTCTCCAGGTCTTCCCACTGGAACGCGAAATAATCACGACTGTCCTCGGCAAGGGGGCAGGTCCAGAAAGCGTCTTTTAAGTCAATGACACTGTACCAAGTGTCTTCAGGAGAGAGATTATTTAACAATGTGTAAGGATTTGAAATGGTGGGGAAAAGGGTCTTAGTCCTCTGGTTCACAGCCCGCAAATCCTACACCAGCCTGAAACTGCCATCGGTTTTCATCACCGCCAGAATTGGGGTGTTGTGTCTTGACATGCACGGCTCGAGTGTTCCCTTTTTTATTAATTCATCAATCACTGGTTTCAAACCCCTCCTCCCTTCCATGGAGAGTGGGTATTGTTTGACCTGAATGGGGTCTTCTGGTCTCTCGATTTCGACCTGAATTGGTTCTATATCTAATTTCCCAGCCTCCCCCGGAACATACCACACCTTTGGGTTTATCTTTTCTTCGTCCGGAGCAGTGAGGCTATAAAGCCTCACTTTGAGTCGTGATTTTTCGACAGCCAACCCCACTCCCAGAGCGACCATCATATCCCGCCCCAGCAAATTAAAATCGGCTCCTTTTGCCACTAATATATTACCACTATGTTTTTTATTTCCCATACTTATTTCTACATTCTTTATGATTGGGACTTCGAAGGGATCCCCCTTAGCCCTGGATACCATCATGGAATCGTTGCTTAGAGCACAGCCTTTTGGAAACTGTAATACCGTTGTCCATTCCGCTCCTGAGTCCACCATAAACCACATTTCTTCCTTATAGGGTCCCACCTTTAGTTTTATCAAGGGCTCCCTAGATGTTCCGGACCCCAAGCTGAAAAGCCCCTGACACCTCTAATCCTCCTGGAAAATTGCCTGATCCTTGGCTCTGTTGGGACAATTCCGTTTGAGGTGTCCCTTCTGTTTGCAGTAAAAACACTCAAAATCCCACTTTTGTTCGCCCGAGTCCCTCCCCTGAGCTGGGCTCGGCTTTTTCGCCAGCGCCTTTTTCGCCGTGTCCTTCCTCTGCTCCTGCTTTTGAGCTTCCCTTACCGCTGCCACAAGGACTTTGGCTTGAATTTTCTGCTTTTCCTTGTCCCGGCGCATGTATACCTTCTGTGCCTCCTGGAACAGTTCCTGTAATCCAAGTTCCTGCCACCCGTCCATCTTTTCTAACTTTTTCCGGATATCCTCCCAAGACTTAGCCACAAACTGCGTTTTTAATAAAACCATTCCCACCGGGGAGTCAGGGTCCATTCCTGAGTACATCCTCAGACCCTTCCGGAGTCTTTCCAGCCACTCCGTGGGGGTTTCATCCCTCCCCTGACATTCCCGGAGCACTTTACTCATGTTCTGCCCCTTTGGCACAGCCTCCCTGATACCCAAAATAACCATATTCCTCAAATTTATCATCTTTTGCCTCCCTTCCTCCGTTTTGGCCCCCCAAGATGGTTTCTGATTCGGCCAACGCTCCTCCTCAGCCCCCCCATTCGGGTTCCGCTTTTCCCAGTCTTTGATCGCGGCCAACCGGATCATGTCCCTCTCCTTGTTATTAAACAATGACTTTAATATCGCCTGGAGATCCTCATAGGTGTATATGCTGGTTCCCAAGAACTCATCCAACCTCTCCGCCACCCCCAACGGATCATCCATCAATTTTCCCATTTCCTTTTTGAACGCCCTCACATCACTGGTGTCAATTGGGGTATGCGCATATCTGAGCACCCCCGGAGCTGTCGGTACTTCCTGTAAAGGGTAGATACCGGGTTTTTCCTCCTCGTCCCCACTGTCCCCCACCGTTGCCCGCCTGCTTCTTTGCCTCGTTCTGCGTGCCAGGGGAGAGACGTCCTGAGGGATGTCTACCTTTTTCTCCTCGATCTTAGGAGATGCCGGTGGCCATGTGGGAACGTGGAAGCCGCTGCCTGCTCCAGTGGAGGTGGTGGTGCAGTTGCCTGTGCCTGGGAAGCCCCTGCTTTGGGAGCCATCTCTGGCGCCGCTTGAGCCTGCGCTTGTTCTGGCTGCTGCGGAACCCCCAGGTACGGTGGTGGGAGATTTTCCAGCAGTTCCCATTCTTTCCCCGCTTTTGCCGTGCGTTGGAGAGCTCATACCGGGTACAGACCCGAGCACGCATGCCTCCACATGTCGGCGTATTCAACTTCTTCTGGGTCGTCCCGCGGGCTGTGCCCGGACACGTTGTCAACTAAAGACTCACACGTCCATGTTTCAAACGTGCTGACTATCGGCCAGACTACGTACTTTCCGATCTCCCTCCCTCCCCATTTTTCCATGCAAAAATGGATCATTTTTTCCTTGGACTTTCCCACCCACCGCGGGCTTTCGTCCCATTGTTCCAGCATCCACCCCAAAGAGCTATCTCTGGGTATTTCTGGTAAGACCCTCTCAGGGATTTGGGAGGGTTTTTCCTGGACTTTCTTCTGATGTCTGCTCTTTCCCAGCCTCATTTTTCCAAAGAATGTTGCGATTTTCCTTACCTTCTCTTGTTTCATTGCAATGTCTGCCGCAAGCCCTGTTTCTTCCTCCGATGTCGGTTTTTCTGGCTTGCGGAAAGCCACCAGTTTGACCAAGCCGAGCGGTGAACCGTCCCGCCGACTGGGCTGTTTTCTTACCTTTTTCTCCGGTTTCAGAAGGTGGATGAGTTCCTGGAATCTCCCAGGCTTGCCTCTCCCCTCCTGATCCCAAAACATGACTGGTTTCTCCCCCTAGACTCCCCCCAAGGCCCGGGTCTCGTGTGTTTCAAACAAAACCTTGCACTTCCCCCTTGACTGACCACGGCCCTCGCGGACACATGGAACTGCAGTCGTGGGGTCCGCTTTTGCTCCGTGACAAAGTCACATCTCACAGATGCGTCCGACCATGCTCCTTCCCAACCACACAATACTCACGGCTCTCTTTCTTGCGTGGATTTCTTCGTGCACGTTGAATTTTATGGGAAAAAACCTTGGGTCTTGGAAATCTCTCTAGAGTTTTCCAAGTTCCTCTGAGAATGGGCCCTCCTGTCTCCCTTGGCTGTGGTTTTTGGTTTGCAGCACGCGGATCCGATTACGGTCCATGGCTCCGGTTGTGGCTCTTTCGTGGATCTGATTGGTTTTCGGAATCCAATTCCGTTCAGGCCGCTGAACTCAGCGGGGGCGCCCCCGATCGGAAAAGGGGTTCCCGGACCCCAATTACAGATCACGGCAGGTTAGTCACCAAATTGTTATAAATGATCAAATCAGTAGCCAAATTTATAAAAAAATTTAACAAAGATTTATTAGGTCGATAACAAAAAATAGAAAATTTCGAAAAGCCCAAAGCCAAGACAGCGTCAGCCCCGGGTGCGAACGCTGGGTGACCTAGGGTTCCGACTAACAGAGCGACAGTGTTTCCCCAGAGGTTCACCCCGAGTGTTTCCAGAGGCCAGCATATATACAGTTTATTCTGCCTGAGGCAGAGATGACCACATATTTCTTTGTGTCTCTTCGCATGTAAAGTTGAATCCATACATGTGCAAGAACAGACAAAGACGAATTCGGAGACGCAGAGGAATGTCTGAGTGTCCAGGCAGAAGCTTCATTCACATGTACCAGTTCCTGAGTACCCAGATCTAATCATGCCCAGGTGCAGGTCGTGTGAGGTGTGAGTTGTTTGAGACATTCCATTAATCATCATCCAGGAAGGTTCAGATGCTATCTCCCAGGTGTAGGTGCCAGAGGAAATCTTCTGTGATGGCTCAGGACTGTCCCATTCATACGGTAAAAAGGCCTGATATTATCTTAAAGTTCCTCCAGGAACTGGTTACATTGATAATAGCACTCGGTTTCCAGCCAGAGTGGTTAGAAGCATAACTTTGGATTTTACAATATTTTATACACACTTATATCTACTTCTATAGCATGAATTATCTCTACCATATATCATACTTATACTCTGTTTAAGCCCCATGAACTGGCACTGTTTCATTTCATCTTTGTTATCTAAAACAATGAAGCTATTCTCAGCCACATTGGAGCTATGAGAGTCTCACATCATATGCAGCTTTGGCAACTCGCTTTCTGTATTAGGCTTGGCTGGGATGGACCCCATTTCTCCATAGCAGTCCTCATAGTGCTTTTTGTTTTTGTAGCTAGAAAGATATTGAGAAGACACCCGTGTTCTGGTTACTGCTTAGAAGGGCTCTCACAGCATCAAGGTTGTCTCTTCAATGGTCCCTCCCCCAAAGGCCAGTAGGCCGGATGTGGGCAAGAGGGAAGGAACATACCCAGGATATCTTGACATGCGGAAATCAAGACTCCACAACCAGCGGGTTTGTGAAGTAGGTATGTTTGTTTGTTGTGTTGTGATTTCAGGGTTTACCCCAGAACCTCGGATCCCTCCCTGATAATTCCCTGCCAGGTGTGTCAGTCACCTCTCCTTCCCCCTCCCTTGCCCCCTGCCGAGTACTGTATGTCAATCTTGGTATTCCAGAAGGACATCGAGTGATTGGCAGAATTCAAAAGATGCCCTCTACCCCTGGGAGGACATTGGGGCATCCAGGTGTCCTTTGTCCCTTAAGACCTCCTCTCCCATACCTGGTTGGTGGTCCCCATATTCCTTCCCTCCCCCTCTCCTCTGGGTAAAAGGGCGAGCAAACCATGTGGTCGGGAGTTCTGTTGGAGCAGTTTCTGGATTCAGAGGCTTGTGGGCCAGGAATAAAGCTCTGGATTGAAACCCTCCAGCAGAAGCAACTCCTTTCCTTCACCATCACCTTAAAGCTTCTTCGCCAGAGGTAAACCCGAAGACCAGACCCTATTACGGGGAAAGCTCCATCCTGCAGCCACCGGAGCTCCTGCATGCCTGGACTTGTCTCCATGCGCCCAGCTGCAGCATCCAGCTAGCCAAAAGTGTCTCTGGGGTGAAAACACCACATTGCCGCTATTTGGTTCAGCACCAAGGGCCAGACAAGCTCAGGCACGTCCTGTCCGGCTATATTGGTAAATATTCCAATATTTGTTTATTCAGTGCTGGGCACACAGGGGACAGTTCCTGCAGCAGTGCGACTGAATTGTCAGCGTCCGGCTAGCTCCAGCACTGCTAGCAGCACGAGGGGGCACTTCTCCCGAGAGCTGGCTTCGGGATAGCGCCTAAGGCAGTGCCCAGCTTGCGGCTGTAGGCACACCTTGTGCAGGATGGAGTCTAGTAAAGGCTGCAACCAGCGGAAAGAAGACGGCAGACTCCAACTGTGGCTTAATCCAGGCTTTAATGAATCCCGGAGGGACCGACAGGAGAAGACGGGGGGGGGGGGGGGGCTGACAACAGGTTTTAAGGGGTAGGGAGGTGCCAGGCATTGGGCCAATGGGGGTGCAGAGGGGAGTGGGGTCCAAGGGATTGACACGTGGGCAACACCAACAGGAAACATTCTGGGGAGGGGCCCCGGTTCCTCAGCCAACCATCGAACTCCCCTGCTGGAACATTCTAGCAATAAGGGTGGGGAGTGAGAGTGATTGGCGGGGCACTGGGGAGGGATCAGAAGAAAAAATACAGGGGTTTCCAGGGAAACCAGGGCGGAGTTTAGGGGATACATTGTTGGCTGAGGTGGAGCCAGGAAGACAGACAGCTCCAAAGGCGGGAAGGGAGAACTGGGGCAGAACCATTTTCAGACAGAAGGGAATTGGAACAAACCAACCTAATAACTTAACAAAACACACTGCAACATCTCCCCCTTTTTCGTTTAAAAAAAGAAAAATCAAGTGAAGGCTTAACACACATCTTGCGGGTCTTGACCTTCAAGTTCAGAGTCCATGTGTAAGTCTTCAGCGTCTTGTAACTCAATAGACTGTCCATCTTCTTCGGCCGACACTTGATTAACATTAGGGGGGGACATCAACTTAACCAAAAGTCCTTTAACTAATCTCCAAACAACCACTGACGCAACCGAAACTACGAGTATAACCAACAGGACTAGCAAAGCTGTCTTTAAGATCGAGCTGATCCAGCCGGAGAGGCCCCAGTTTTTGAAAAGGTCCCCCAGCCAATCCGATGAGTCTTGCTTGATCTGATGGACCATGTCCTGCATTTTTTGAATGGAGGCTCTCGCGTCCTCGGCCCGGGATGATAAATTTAAACAGCAGAGGCCCTCGAACTCTTCGCACCGATGGTTATGTAAAAGCAACAGGAAATCAATTGCTGCCCTATTCTGGAGCGTTGCCTTCCTCGTTATTTCCTTGTCTGATAGGAGGTCTGATAAGGTGGCTGATGTAAGATTGGCTTGCTTAGCAACCCAACACTCTAGGCGAGCCAATTCTCCTAGTGACTTAGCCACCGACACCCAAGGTAAAAACAAGGTGACGGCTACAGTTTTTGGCTTGGACCAATGGATAATTTCAGAGTCACACTCCGGATCGAGATCCTTAAGGTCTCTTTTGGACCGGACTGATTCCGGGGCGGCTCTTTTCACCTTCCAATCATTAATTTTGGTCAGGTTGGGTGTAAACAGCGACAGCCGACCCAAAGTACAAGGACCTCCGACCAGGCGAGAGGGGATGCCTGCCCACGCTCGGTCTCCGCAAATAAAGAAAATTCCCCGGGGTAGGGACAGCGGCTCGCTTCCCAGGGTGGATGCAATGCGTATTTTAACGGCCGTCTCACACCACTGGGCAGCAACGTATTCATTCTTTATTGGTTTTATACGAGTATACCTGCTGTCCCAGGGGGCTGGGGAAAACCAAAACAGAAAACAAAGCGAGGCATTAGAGGAGCCGAGCAAATCCAGTTCTGGAGGTTTGGAGGTCAAAGGGGCCAGCCCCTTGATTCCGTCCTTCCCGACATCACTGGGATTCCTACAGTGAGAAAGGGTTTGGGTCACGAGTGGGACAAGGGAGGAGTTGAAAGGGGAGGGCAACTCGCCGGGAGAGAGAGGGATCCCCACGAGGCAGGTCGACATCGGGTCCTCTGCTGATGCCATACTGAGGCAAATGTGTTCTTGGCCAAGGGCATTAGCGAGAGTTCTCCAAACGTTGGCCCTTGGCTGGGGGATGATCCACGGGCTCGCAGGTGGGACAATGGGCCACAGAATGATGGCCAGCAGGAACATAACTGAATAGGGAGCCATTCGGAGGGAATAACTAAAACAGCAAGAGAACAGAGTTAACAAAACAAAGCTTGAGGTTTGGTTCTGCCCTCAGAGTGGGGTGAGGTTTGAATAGGAGGGTTTCCGCTTCCTTCTCCAGCAGACCTCCTCCACCTGTGCCACACTGCCAGTTTGTCTTGACCGCTTAGGGAGGAAGGGCCTGACCCACTTCGATGGCACCCACCTTAAACCTGAGGGGGTGGATACGCAGGCGTATCCCCTTCCCCAGGTGACCAGGTCGTATGGCCCTTCTGTCTTCCAGGTCTCCGGATCTTTGACTAAAACTGGAGGCCTGGCCTTTAGGTGCAGCTGCTCATGGTGACCCAAGTGCCGCACAATTGGGGGATTTAAGTTATCAAATGAACAGTTCAAAAAGTTGATGGTAAAGAGTGCCTTCGGCAGCCGGACGTGAGGGGACTCCACCTTCACAGCTGTTCGTTGTTGTTCGAGTACCCTTTTCAGGCTCTGGTGGGTCCTCTCTACCACGGCTTGGCCTGTCGGGGAATAGGGGATGCCGGTCTTGTGCTCTACTCCCCATTGCTGCAGGAAGCTCCTTAGCTCCCTGGACTTGTACGCTGGGCCATTATCAGTTTTGATGACCTTAGGGATGCCCAGAAAAGCGAAGGCCTGCACAAGATGCTTTTTTACATCCGCTGCTCTTTCCCCTGTGTGGGCAGAAGCATAGACAGCACCAGAGAAAGTGTCAACAGAGACGTGAACATAACTGAGCCGGCCAAAGGAGGGGACGTGAGTCACATCCATCTGCCACACTTCACAGCTAGACAAGCCTCTGGGGTTTGCCCCAGAGCTGAGGGACGGAAGCTGATGAGATTGGCATTGGGGGCATGTAGCCACAATTGCCTTGGCCTGCTCTCGCATGAGTTGGAATTGACGAACGAGGCCAGGGGCATTCTGATGGAATAGCTGGTGGCTAATCTTTGCTTGATTGAATATGTCAGGGAGTGGGGCCATCTGGGCTGCAGCAGCAAGGGCATCAGCTTTTCGATTGGCCTCTGCAATGAGCCCCGGCAGGTCAGTGTGTGATCTGATGTGCATCACAAAGAAAGGTTGCTCTCGGTGGGAGACTAAAGTAATCAACCTTGAGAGCAAATTGAACAAAGGTATGTTAGACACCTCTTGAAGGACTGCGTTCTCTGCTCTGGACGCTACACCTGCGACATATGAAGAATCTATAACCAAATTGAATGGTTCAGAGAACCTCTCAAAGGCTCTGACGACAGCGTCCAACTCAGCTACTTGTGGAGAACCCTCCACTTTAGCAACATCAGCCTCCCACTGCTGAGTTTGAGGATCCTTCCAAGTCACTACGGACTTATGGGATGCTCCGGACGCGTCAGTGAAAATGGTCAGGGCTTTCAGAGGGGTTTGACTCTGAACCTTTTTTATTGATAATGCGAATTGGACGTCCTGATTAAATAATTTATGGGCCGGCCGATCAACAGCAATTTGACCAGTGTAACTGTCCAGTGCAAATTGTAGCGTCTCGTTTTCCTCAAGCAGCTTCTCAAGGGTTTTCTTTTTGAATTGGCCCGATCGCAATTGAATGGGAATGTGTATGCAGTCAAAATCACAGCCTGCAAGCTCCCTGATCCGCGATCTTGCTTTGCCGATGAGTTCTGCCACCAGCTCCTGTGGCTGTGTCATTCTCTTGGACCGGTGATGACTGAGAAAAACCCACTCTATAATCAGAAGAGGGTCTCTCGAGCCTTGGTCCTTGCCCCTAACTGGTTTGTCCCATTGAAAGATCATACCATGTAGGTGTGGCAGTTTCCCCAAAACGATGAACCTGAATGGCAGACCCGGTTGATATCTGTGGGCCTGCCTGACCGAGATGGATTCCTGGATTTTCTCCAGTGCTGCCTGGGCCTCTGGGGTGAGTGACCTGGGAGAGCTGAGCTCCTCTCCCCCTTTCAACAAATTGAAAAGGGGGGCTAGGTCTTCAGTTTCAATGCCTAGCCAAGGCCTCACCCAATTTAAAGACCCACACAGTTGATGGACATCCGCTAAGGTCTTTACCTTCGTTTTAATAGCTAATTTTTGCGGAACAATGGTCCACTTGGTGATTTCCAAACCCAGGTACTTCCAGGGTGGCATCCGCTGAATCTTGTCCTGTTGGAGCTCGAACCCTGCAGCAATCAATGCATTGATTGTCAGGTCAAGCGCATGGGCAAGTATGTCATCGGTCGGAGCACAAACTAATATGTCATCCATATAGTGATAGATGATAACGTCCTCCACAGCTGTACGAATTGGGGACAGCAAGGAAGCCACATACCACTGGCAGATGACAGGGCTGTTCTTCATGCCTTGTGGAAGAACACGCCAATGGTAGCGTTTCCTTGGGGCTTCACGGTTGATGGAAGGAACCGTGAAGGCAAAACGTGGTGCGTCATCAGGGTGTAAGGGAATTTGGAAGAAACAGTCCTTTATATCTACGACAGCCAGATTCCAATTTTGTGGGAGCATCGCTGGGGACGGCATCCCTGGTTGGAGAGATCCCATATCTTCAATGATGTTGTTAATTTTGCGGAGGTCGTGAAGGAGCTGCCACTTGTCTTTATTAGGTTTTTTAATCACAAACACTGGGGAGTTCCAAGCTGACATGGACTCCACCAGATTTCCTTTAAGTAACTGCTCCTGGACGAGCTCATTGAGCACTTTCAATTTTTGTTTGTTGAGCGGCCACTGTTCTACCCATACTGGTTCATTTGATTTCCAATTCAGTTTCTGGGTAGAGCGCTCTTCAGTGGCCGCCGCCCGAAAAACCTGGGGAGCTGTCGGGAGGTCAATTCTGGCTCCCCATTGGGCGAGGAGATCTCTCCCCCACAGGGGTTCCGTATAATCTAAAATGAATGGGCGTACTGACGCCAATTGCCCATCCGGACCCCGAATTTGGACGACGCTCTTGGATTGTCGGGCCAATTGCATACCCCCAACACCTTGTACGCGCCCAGCCACGTCCTGCAGTTCCCAATGTGATGGCCATTCCCGAGAGGGAATAATTGTCACATCTGCCCCTGTGTCCAGGTCTGATTGATCTGTGGTCCCCTCCCCTTGAGAGTTGGCAAGTAATTCGGGGCTTTTCTCTCCCCAGGACTTGAGCCCAGGCTACTGTTGGAGGGGTGTTCTGTTGAGATGGTGAAAGTAGCTCTGGACACATCCTCAACTCTGGCACTGGGATGGCTTGAGCCACCACTTGGCCTTTGGGGAGGAAGAGGGGAGGGCGGACACAGTACAGCCCCATCGAGAACTTCCCTGGGTCAGCTGTCAACAAGTCCGGGATGACATTGATCTCGAGTGGAGTGAATTTTGTGTCTCCGACAACGACATACCCACAACGTCCAAGCCGTCTCCACTGGCCGGGGCACTCTGGGCACACGGTCACCAGCTGGAAATCAGTGTTTCTTAGATGCAGAGGTCGAGTCAGCTGCAACCTATAGGGAACAGATTTAGATGTTGTGGTCAGAATAGGCTGTGGCTCAAGACAGGCTAAACAGGTCAAGTCTGGTGAGAAAATAGCATTGGGCACAGGCGGTTCTCCCCCTTTCCCCTCCCCGCAAGATGTTATTGAACCCGCCTTATTTTTATCGTAGCGCAGGGGGGAACTGCGCTCAGTCTTTAGTTTTTTTGTGGGGGATTCCCCCTCTGTGATTTCCCCCTTTTAAAATCCATGAACTCTAGCCTTAGGGGGCAGTCTGGCATCCAGTGCCCCAGCTTGCCGCACAGGTGGCACGGAGAGACTGCCTTCCCATGTGGTCCCGGGGCGGATCGGGGTGTTGGGTGGTCGTTGACAGGAGTGGCGTCTACTAAGGAATCATCCAGGGTATCAGCAGCAGCAGCTGTTCGGCGAGGTGGCATGCGGGCCCTCTGGTCCGGGTCTCCTGCTGTTATGGTGACCCGGTGCATGCAGACTTCAATCATTTGCTGCAGGGTTGGCGGAGTATCTGGTGGGAGGCTAAGGATAGCCTCCTTGCAAGCAGGATTGGCGTTAGTACGGGCCACCTCCCTTAAGAGCTCCGCTCTGGTTCCCTCGCTTTTCACCTGCAACTCAATAGATTTGCGAAGCCTTTCCACAAATACAATGAACGGTTCATCTGCGCATTGCTTAATTATTGAGTAGGAAATGGGGGGTGCAGTTGATGGTAATCTTAGGAAAGCTCTTTCTGCCGCCTTACTGCTTTCCCGCAACGCCTCAGGAGGGATGACCCTCGCCTGAGTGTGCCCGTCTGCCCAATTCCCCACGCCACACATATGATCAATTGAAATCATCTCCCCATTTGAGTCAAGCCCAGTGCGGGAATTTTCCCACAATGATGGTAGCACCTCTACCACTTCCCTTCTCCATATTGTCTCCCATAAAGATAATTCAGTTGGGTTCAGAAGACAGGAGAAAAGGGTTCGGAGATCACTAGGGGTGACCTCCGGCCCTGCTATTGTGGCCTTCAGGATCCCCCGGAAGTACTCACTCTCCCGGGAGAAATCCTTTTGGGCCTTACAGAGCTCTTTAATCTGATGGTGTGGGAAGGGAGTCCACTGAGCCACCACTCCTCTCTCCCCTCCTGGATGGTAAGTAACTGGAGCTGCTGATGGAATAGGAGCAGGCTCTGGCTCAGGGGTTCCCACCCCTCCCCCCCCGGACGCCGAAGCGTGGGAACCAGAAGGGGGAGCGTGGGAACCGGAAGGGAGAGAGGAGGGGGAGTGGCTGAAGGACTGGGCGGAGGACTGGGCAAGCTGGGCGGGAAACACAGATGTCAAAGTTCCCACCCCAAGGGAGGAGTCAGGGGGCGGGGTTAAGTAAGAGGGAGGAGGGGTGGGAGGTACCGACAAGGGAGGAGGGGCAGAGGGAAGCTGGGAGGGGTTGAGGGACAGGAGGGGGTTCTGGGAGAAAGAAGGAGAAAAGGCGGGAAAGACCATGTGGCCCCCTCCATCTTGGGCTCCACAGGAGCCATCTTGTGGAGGGAGCTGAGACAGAACAGAGGAGTTTTTAACAGGGATTTTTTGAACTGGAGTTTTAACAGGGGTTTTTTGAACTGGAGTTTTAACAGGGGTTTTTTGAACAGGGGTTTTAACAGGGGTTTTTTGAACTGGGGTAGCAGGGGAGTGGGAAGAACCCCAAGAAGTCTGGCCAGGACTCCTCGGGTGGGGGGATTGGGAGCCTTGAGAGCAGCCAGGGGAATGGTGGCCACCCTGCGCCGTGCTGGGGCGAGCTGCTCCTCTCAAGATCCCAGCTTTAGGAAGAGCAGGGGAGGAAGGAGGGTTAGGGGTGGAAGGGCAGGGAGAACAAGGGGACAAAGTAGAACTCGTGGAACCTTTTCCCAATTTCGAAGATCTTAACACTAGCCTGATTTGGAACACCCAATAATTGATCTCAGCTAGAGAGTAATCCCCGGATTTAATTTCCTTTTGTAATTTGCTGTAAACTGCGTCCCAAAAGTGGGAGTCACAAAACTGCTCCGGGGAAGCGTCAGGAAATTGGGAAAATATCCACTTCACTAGCTTTTTTAATACCTTTTTATGAACAACAAAACCCCTCCCAGAAAGGATCCCCACAACTTGGGAAGAAGCTGTCTTCTGTGCCGCAGAAAACTGTGCACCTATGGTGAAAGATGTTAAAATCTGCGGCTCGCAGTGCACACCACCCGGGAAAAATGAGTAAAGAAAACAAGAAAGAGCCCCCCACCGGTCCCTGCCGAGAAAGAGCTGCGCAGCGAGAAAAGGAGAGAGGGTCCACTTGGGGACAAATTAGTTAGAAAGACAGGGAAAAGAGAGAAATGCTCACCAATCCCGGCGAGGGCTAAAAGAAATCCAAGGGTGGTGACTTCCGCTGCAGGGACGACTCCTCGGGCGCAAGGAGCTGCCGTCCCCAGTCCCCTGGAGCGCCACCCACCAAAAAGGGGTCTGCTCCCACAGGGGTAGTCCGGCGGCCAGTGGAATTAAAAATCCTGTCCGCAGGGTCCGGCGATGTCCTCGGACCCCGACGTTGGGCGCCAAGAACTGCAGCAGTGCGACTGAATTGTCAGCGTCCGGCTAGCTCCAGCACTGCTAGCAGCACGAGGGGGCACTTCTCCCGAGAGCTGGCTTCGGGATAGCGCCTAAGGCAGTGCCCAGCTTGCGGCTGTAGGCACACCTTGTGCAGGATGGAGTCTAGTAAAGGCTGCAACCAGTGGAAAGAAGACGGCGGACTCCAACTGTGGCTTAATCCAGGCTTTAATGAATCCATGAATCCTGGAGGGACCGACAGGAGAAGACGGGGCGGGGGGGGGGGGGGGGGGGGCTGACAACAGGTTTTAAGGGGTAGGGAGGTGCCAGGCATTGGGCCAATGGGGGTGCAGTGGGGAGTGGGGTCCAAGGGATTGACACGTGGGCAACACCAACAGGAAACATTCTGGGGAGGGGCCCCGGTTCCTCAGCCAACCATCGAACTCCCCTGCTGGAACATTCTAGCAGTAAGGGTGGGGAGTGAGAGTGATTGGCGGGGCACTGGGGAGGGATCAGAAGAAAAAATACAATGGTTTCCAGGGAAACCAGGGCGGAGTTTAGGGGATACATTGTTGGCTGAGGTGGAGCCAGGAAGACAGACAGCTCCAAAGGCGGGAAGGGAGAACTGGGGCAGAACCATTTTCAGACAGAAGGGAATTGGAACAAACCAACCTAATAACTTAACAAAACACACTGCAACAAGTTCCCACACTAATGTGCTCTCCAAACAGAGAAGATGCTCTGTTTATATACACTTAAGATCATACATATTTATGAAAGTTTCAACATCGGCTGTACATATTCACGACCTATCCCTACCTCCTCTTGCTTTGTATGTTAATCAGCCTTTCATCATCGTTCTGTGCTTGTGCACTATCTTCTGCTGGTCTTGGGTAGGGGTCGCTGGATGAAGTAAGTAATCATCCTCATGATGTCCTCTGGATGAACCTGGTCCTTGCGCAGGCTCTCTTGGTCTCTGGTCATCCTTTAAGGCTTCTGGCCACAATCCAAACTAATGATCCAGTTTTTACTGTTTTTTAGAGCTCTAGTTCCTGCTTTATCAGTCTTAAGCAATAGGTGAAATCCTGTTGTTGCATTGCAAAGGATTATCATTCTTAACACACTTGATTGCACAGCAAACTATAGTCGCATAAGCTTAGTTATAAGTTCCCTATATCAAGCTGACCCAAAGTGATCAAAGGGCTATTCCATATCATATGGCATTGTGCTCAGCAGTAAAAGCTGAAAGGAAGGAGGTGGGGGGGGGGGAAAGGTCATAGCTGTGACATTTGTCTTCTGAAGTAACTGAGTCTTTGTTTCCCAGGAAGTGTCTAGATACTTGCCTTCTGATAGGAAGTAGTGAATAATTTTCCTCTTTTTGCTTTGATTAGGCACCTGGCTTTTGCACAGATGGGTGGAAATTTGGCAGCTAGACAAGGTCAACCCACCACAATGATTTGGAAATACATAGATTTAATAGAATGAGAATAAGCATGTGTGGGAAACAAGGCTTACTCTTTAAAATTTTAAAAAGTTTAATAAGGGATAAAAGGGGCAACATTCAGCAGTGGGGTGCCTGGCAAATGGCCAGAAGCACAACGTTAGCTTAAAACAATTTTCTTATATACGTTTTCATTACATTGGTTAAAGGCATATTCATGGGAATTATACATATTGAAACATTCCTTACACGTTCCAGGAATTCTTTTGCTTTGTTTGACCCCTGACCTGTAGTGCAACAGCATAGATTTGATTTTTGGGAGTTATGTATATCATTTCCTTACTATGTGTATGCCATTTTCTCACAATGAGAAACAGGGAATTATTGATAGCTGCAGGGTCAGTGGTAGAAGTCCTTTTCACATCCTTTCTTTTGATGTTATCTGTGTGCTTCCTTCAGTGTTATCTAATCTCACAGAAAGTTTTAGCTGTTTCCACAAACTTATCTAAGCTATCCTCATTATTGTTAGTTAGTTACAAATAAAAGAATCCTGAAAAAGTTAACATTCCATCGTGTCTATTGTAATATTTTGCGAAAGCCTAAACTACAATATATGTTAATCACACTACTATTTATATAAGCTACATGGTGCATAGAAAACCTCACAGATTATACTATATTGAAGCAGTTAAAGGGAGTTACAAATAGTACTATATTAAAATCATTGTAATCAATAATAACTTGCAAAAGCCAATACATAAATGTGAAGGCCAATAACTATATTGTCATTTATAACACATGCATTTATGTATTTTTCAGTAAGCCTGAATTACTGATATATAAAGAAATATAATTTAATTTTAGAAATTAGTTTCCTGATAAAGTAATAGTTAAAGAAAACAAATTTAAGTGCCCGAGTCTCTACCAGAGAGATGCACGATTAAGTTATTTCACAAAATGGAATGTAGTTTTTGAAAGCACTTAGACACTTACAAAATGTTACATTATAGTTTCTCAAGTCCTCTTAATTCTTCATCTTGAATCCTAAGTGATATGTAACAAAAGTTTAACTACAAGTAACATTGTAACAAGATGTACAGGTAAGGCAAGCAAGATAGCAAAGAAAGCAAGGTAGCTGGGCAAGTGAGATAACAAGCACCATCAAGAGAAAGATGGCAAGTTTTAACGGAACTTGCAAACTGCGAAATTAGCTAAAAACAAGTTAGACTGAAAAACAGGAAGCACTAGGCACGTGCTGAAGATAGAGGTAAAAAGCTCAAACATGAGGAAGACTACAGAAGCCTTCATCAAAGACCACCAGAAGACTGACGACCACCACAAACAGAACTAATGCATGCATGAAAGCAACAAACTGTTGTAAAACCATGACACAGCTTTATGCTAATATGAGTATGCTAATGATATGTTGTAATTGTGACATTGCATGGAAGGACTTCTAAAATGTAAATGAAGGGTAAAGAAGATTGAGTGAGTTTTTTGCAAAGAGATCCCCCTCACTCCCAGTGCTAAATAGACAAATACCCGCTCTGTAGCTATCTGACTATAGAGTTTTATTTTCTCGCCCAGTTTTGGGCTTCAGTCTGTAGAGCCAGGCAGGACACAATTCTCTGCCTAGCTGCAAGGTCTGCTGCAGCTACAGACTCCCTTGGATCACCCTGAGAATTTCTCAGAGGGACTTTATGCTTCACCGGTGCTCTGCGAGGGTAGACAAGGACTGATTGCCAGAAATTTAAGGTATTTGTTGATTGTTTTAAATTTTCTTTCTGGTCTTAGTTAAGTAACTCCTGTAAGATATGTGTGATGACTCACACAGGGAGCCGTATAACGGGTGAAATTCCCGACGTTGATACATAAAGGGTTAGTGTCCCCTTGGGATTAGAGTCCCCTAAAAGAAAGTCTGATGATTTTAAGTATTGGCCTAGGTCTTGGAATTTTGGGTTTGATTTTTGCATGTGTCATTTTGTGTCTTCTGTATAAGACTAGTGTTTCTTGTCTGTGAGTCTGTTAATAAGTTTTCGTTTCCTGCCTGTGTGTCTGTTAAAAGGTTTTCAGCTTATGCCACATTGTACTCCATAACTTGTTTGTTGTGCGGATCAGGATTGTGTAGATTGTGTGGGAGTGGACCTTTCATGTTAATTGCTTGTCAACACTGTAAATGCGAATACTGGTGCAGTATACTAAGATTCTTAATTTGTGGTCGGTGCAGTGTCTGCGGAATAAAAGTAAAGAAAAAACCACAAGTGATAATTTGTGCTGTAAGGTGCAGGCATCTGGATAGCACCAGGAATGGATAGCACTGACAGTAAGGAGATTGTCAAAAAGAATCCTTTGGGGTGTGTTTTGGCTCATTGGAAGAATTTAGGAGGGATCCCTGGAGGCAATTTAAAGAAAGGTGATTTAATTAAACATTGTAATCAGTGGTGGCCACTATATAAATTAGAAAATGAACAAAAGTGACCAGTACACAGAACTTTACAATAGAATACTCTATTGCAGTTAATAATGTTTTTAAGAAGAGGACAAATTAAATTATTTACCTGGATATGTTTTTCACTTTGAGAAGCAAGCCTGAATGGCAGAGAGGGGGTGGTATTATTTACCCCCACAAGATCCTTTAGTTTTGGCCCTAGAAAATGACGGCAGTAAAAGAAAAATCAGAAGGTATTGTTCTGCATGTAGTATAGGTTGGAGATGTCTTAAGCTGACAGATAGAGAAGAAGAAGATAGTGAGGTTGATCCTTTAGAACTACAATCTGATCTCCTCAGGAAAGTACCCAGGGCCCCTCAGTTATCACCTAGTGGTAGTAGATTAGAAAGTGAGAAAGGAGATGACTCAGATGACCCAGATGAGGGAAGGATCCCAGGGACTCCAGCAGGAGCTCACACTAGAAGCAAGACTAAAAACTCACAGGGGCCATAGTGGCAGCTTTAGAGCAACATCAAAGAGGAGAACAGGAGAACGTGGTCGGGGATGAGGCAGAGGTAAAGGTGGAAAGAGTAGAGGCAGCTCAAATCAATCCCAAGAGAGGTTAGGGCAGAATCAGTGTGCTTACTGTAGGAAAGAAAGGCATTGGAAATGCCAGTGCCCAGATTTACTGAACATGATGCAGGAAACTGTTGTTGCAGCAATAGACAACAGTGAGTAACAGGGATCGGCAGATCTCTCCCTAGCAGACCCATTGGTTAAGATACAGCTAGGGAATGATAAAGAAGCTGAATTCTTAAACAGATATGGGGGTGACATTTTTGTTTTAAATCAAGCTTTAATGTCTAAAAGTGAAAAACATATCCAGGTAATGGGAGCCACAGGCCAACCAGAAAATGCCTTTTTCTTAAAACCATTAGAACACAAAATTGGGAAAAGGATGAGAATACATCAATTCCTCTATGTGCCAAACTTGCCTAAATCCCTGTTAGGCAGGGATCTCCTTGAAAATTTAGAGACATCAATTGAATTTAGAAAGGGAAAAATGAAATTTAAAATACCTGAAGACAAATTGATTTTTGCATTGGGATTGGCAATTGATACAGGACCAGCGAACAATAGTAACTATTTGGAACAAATAAGGAATCAGGTATACCCAAGAGTATGGAATACCAATGCTCCTAGGTTATTGAAATTGGATGACCCTATTAAGATTGAATTACACACAGGAGCCAAGCCAGTGGTTAAGAGACAATATCCCTTGAGAATAAAGGACAAAAAAGAGATCAAACCAATTATTAAAAAACTTTTGACACTACGAAAAAAACCCAACAAAACAACCTATGGAACCTCTAGATTAGTGCAAGATTTGCAAGAAGTCAATGGGATTGTTAAAAGTATCCACCCAGTGGTTGCATATCCCTACACTTTGCTAACTAAACTCTGAGAGGATCTCGTTTGGTTCTCGGTGATAGATCTCAAAGAGGCTTTCTTCTGCCTGCCACTTGCAGAAGAAAGTCAAAACATATTTGCTTTTGAATGGGAGAACCCTAGCACAGGCAGGAAAAAACAACTTACCTGGACAGTGTTATCTCAGGGGTTCAAAACCTGTCCCACAATTTTTGGGAATCAATTGGCAAAAGAATTGGAACAATGGCAGTCTCTGCCTAGGGAGGAAACACTCCTAAAATATGTACATGATCTACTAATTGCTACAAAAAATATCGAAGGGTGCGTTGTATGGACAAGAAGTCTGTTGAATTTTCTTGGACCTAATGGTTATCGAGTGTCTCAACAGAAAGCTCAGCTGGTGCAACAACAGGTGACCTATCTCAGATATGAAGTCTCTGGAGGACAGGGATCCCTGGGAACCACATGAAAGGAGGCAATTGTGGAGTGCCCCTGTTCCTAAGAGGCAGGAATTTGATCTTACCCTTCTTGTGTTGCTACTAACTCCTCCCTTGACCCAAACCCTAACTCCACCCCTGCGATACCCTATAAAAACCCCACGACCCTGCCTTTGCCCTGTGTTTCGTCTTCGTCCTGCCCTTTCTCCCTGGGGGTAATAAATGGATTATCGAGATTTATGAAATGAAGACCCATCTTGTTTGTTCCCATGCCCAGCACCGGCAGCTGCACCCTCACTGGACACGATGAACTCAGCTGCAAGGTGCCACAACAGGCAATCTGCCAAGCACCTAAGCCACAAACTGTAAGACCCATGCTTTTCTTGGAATGACAAGTTGGTGCTGGTTGTATATATACAGCTATGGACTGATTGTGAAACCTTTATATGAGCTAGTGCAAGTTTCTAAGAATATTGTGGTGTGGACCCTTGAAACAAATCATGCCTTTGAAGAGTTAAAGCACAAGCTCATGAGGGCCCTGACCTTGGGACTTCCTGACATGAGTAAAGAATTTTGGTTATTCTCACATGAGAGACAGGGAATAGCCTTAGGGGTTCTGGTACAACACCTGGGTCCTTACAAAAGGGCAGTAACTTATTTTTCTAAACAACTCAATACTGTGGGCAAAGGCCGGCCACCCTGCCTTAGGGCCATAGCAGCAATCATCATGAACATTGAAGAAGCACAGAAGTTTACACTAGGAGAAAAGATGACTGTCTTAATGTAGCACATGGTGTCAGACATTTTAGAACAGAAAGGGAACCATTGTCTGTCTCCTTCAAGGTTCCTAAAATACCAAGCAGTCCTGGCCAAATCTGATGATATTGAAATTCAAATGACCAATATTGTTAACCCTGCCTCTTTTCTGCAAGGGAAGTCTGAAGCTGAACCTGTAGTACATGACTGCCTAGAGACCATGGAAGCTCTGTACTACAGTTGCCCAGATCTGAAAGAAGATCCACTCACAGATGCCATGAACTGGTTCACTGATGGCAGCAGTTTTGTGAGACAGAGTGTGAATCACGGGGTATATCACGGGGTATGCTGTGATTACAGTCTCGGAGGTAATCGAGTCAAACCCATTACCAACAGGAACCTCAGCACAAAAGGCTGAGCTGATAGCCCTCACTCGAGCATTAGAACTAGCAAAAGGAAAGTTAATATGTGAACTGATTCCAAACATGCTTATGGAAATGTTCATGCTCACGGAGCCATATGGAGAAAAAAAGGACTCCTGACTGCACAAAAGAAGATTGTCAAATACGCAACTGAAATCCTCAGGCTCCTTGAAGCGGTGAAACTCCCATTGCAAGTGGCAATTATAGATTGCCAAGGGCACTCTAAAGATAACACCCTCCCAGAAGCAGGTAACAAATTTGCAGATTATGAAACTAAAGTTGCTGCTGAAAGAAGTGAACCAATTGTGGCGGCTCTAATACCTACTGTAGGATCAACTAAGCAGCCTGTTAAATATCAACCTTCTGATTATAAATGGATTAATGAAAATAAAGGAAAACTTTTAGAGAATGGTTGGGGACAATTAGAAACAGGTCAACTAATAATACCACCAAAGTCAATGAGACATTATGTAAAATCTGAACATGATAAGACCCACTGGGAAGCAGAACCCTTACACCAATACCTAAAGGAAGGAATTGAAGGCCCAGGCTTGCAAGACATTTTTAAAGAAGTAACATCACAATGTGTGACTTGTTTGAAGAATCCAAATACAACAGTTAAGCTAGAACAAGGGGTTACTAGCAGAGGAGGTTTTCCTGGAGACTTGCGGCAAAAAGATTTTTCTGAACTCCCAAGAAAGGGGGGTTTTCAATATTTGCTAGTACTTAGTGATACTTTCTCTGGGTGGCTAGAAGTGTTCCCTTGCAGGACAAATAAAACTAGAGAAATAATAAAAGTACTGTTGAATGAGATCATAACTAGATTTGGTGTACCTAGGGAAATATCCTCTGATAGAGGATCACATTTTTGTGCACAAATTGTACAAGTTCTCAGCAAGGCCTTGGGAATTGAATGGCAATTCCATACTCCTTACAGGCCACAAGCTAGTGGTCAAGTAAAGAAAATGAACCACATGCTTAAACAACAAATAGCTAAAATCTGTAAGGAGACAAATTTGTACTAGTACCAGGCATTATAAATGCACTCATTAAAATCAAGGTAAAGCCAAGGTCAAAAGAAAAAAATTAGCTCATTTGAAATTTTGTATGGTGGGCCTTATGGGTAAAATGCCACTTATGATGAAAACCTGACCCAGGTTGGTAATCAATATATTTATGGATACTTAAAAACCATTAACACTCAGTTGCATCAAATCAACCTAAGCAACCAGATCATAAATTGCGCACAATTGATCCTGATGACTGAGTGTATGTTAAGAATTTTTCAAGTGACCATTCCAAGTCCTCCTGACAACCTTCACTGCAATTCGTGTGAGAGAAAAGCCTACCTGGATTCACTATACCCAAGTGAAGAAATCTCCTGTTGCACTTTGGACAGTAACAACCCTTGATAACGACGGACTGAAGCTGAAAGTCAGCTGTACATCATGAATACTTTGTTATGCTTTGTTGCTTTTTTGGCAGATTGTAGCAACTTTTGATGTAAATAGATATGTAGCTTTGCTTGAGGCAATAGCTCATACTGGAATAAGAGATTGCTGGCTGTGTGGAGAGGTACAACAATTACACTTACCATCATTAGGAATACCCTCTAGTAATTGGACTGAATTAAGCCCATATACCTTGTATAATAGTAGTACACAATGCAAACAAATAGGTTCACCTTTAGGAAAACCCCTTTTTCAGTTATGACTCGTGAATCAATCCGTTATTTATGCGGAGTCAAACTTTACAGGACCAAACTTTGGTCAATTTATGTAAATTCATCACCTACTTCACCAGATTTTAAAGTTCAGTTTGCTCAATGGCATGACTATTTGTTTGCAAGACACACTAACAGTTCCAGCATGAACATCACAACTAGCTGTGATTTGCCAAATGACTTTTGGTGGTTGTGTGGAAATGGAATTTCCCTTCAGTAACTATCTGGAAATTGGACAAGTCAGTGTAGAATGGGGAATCTTGTCCCACCTATACAAGTTATAAATCATACTAGTCTTATTACAAGAATTGTTAGAGGAATTTAGAGAAACTGATTTAGTCGAAGTATACTTTGGAACCCTCTGGCTAGATATAATACAAGCATAGTGGTTTTGGTTCGCCAATTTGAGATTTCCCAGTCAATGCACCAATGAGTGTGGTAGGTTCAGTGCTGGCCAATCACCAGTGCACTCATTTCCTGCTGCGAGGTAGGATTAGGAGAAAGGCAAAGTAGGCTCAAAACTTTAAAAGTGTATAAAGAGAAATTCATTGACAGTAACAAAAAGAAAAGAGTAATAAGAATCAAAACAAAACCTTCAGGACACTTCCCCCCCCCCCAACCTTTCCTTTCCCAATGACAATGTAAAGAAACAAAACCTTAAATTTCAGTCAGTTTACCACCTCTAGAATAGTCTTTCTTCAGTTCACTTAGGGAGAGAAGTCCCTCTTGTTAATGTTATGGAGACTTCTCCACAAGAAAACAGTTTTCTCATGTCTCTCTTCATGAATAGCAGCCACCTGGGGAAATCTGCAATTCTAAAATCCCCCCCATTTTCCACAAGCTTTTCCCACCACTGTGTTTATGGGCCATGTCAACTTATGGGGTACTGTTTTAAAGATTAGCTGTTTAAAGGCAAAGGTTCTCATTATCTATCTCTAAAATCATCTTCATCTCTGGGAACAGAGGTCTTCTTGTCTCCCTGGGGGCACAGTGTCTTCATAACTCTTCTCTCTTTTTGCTCAAACTTCTCATAGATCACAACTACTTTATCATCTGCTTACTTTGGCATGGAGGCCTTTGCTCAATATCAATTTGAACCCTTCATCTCCCCATGCTTTCATGTGTTACAGGGAAACATGTTCTCATGTATCAATTACATCTTTCTCCATAGTTTTACAAGAGGATTTCAGCCCCAAGATTAAATTAAGGCATCTCCTCATACCTGCCATCTGGGACTTGACTTCTCCACTGACTTATGTGTCTTCATGTTGTTCTTCTACATTGCCTGCATTTTGTTCCTTTCTCTCACTTGAGGGAGGATTGAAGCACTGAAAGAGTTAATATCTCGACGGGGACTGCAGATGGTCATCTGACCCCGGCTGGACTGGGTAGCTTGCTGCGGGAACTTCGGCTGGTGGGGGGCAGCTAGGAAGCTAGGCTCGAATGAGCCAGGCCAGAACTCAGCAGCAGAACGCTGAGGGGGAATGGGGGCGGGAATGTGTGGCTTCTCCTTCCCCCTACCCGGTGGTTGTGGTGATAGAATATTGGCTGAGACGGCTCAGCCTGGGGCCGCTTCTGAGGGCCGGTGGACTCAGCCCCGGGCTAGGGGCAAGATGTTAGAAATCGCAGCCATGGCCCAGCCTGGCCCGGCCCAGCGGCACTCCCTGCCCTGCTCGGCGGCTGATGGGGGCGCTGGCAGGCGGCCTGGGGGAAGGAGCCCTGCCCCGTAGCAGGGGCCATCCAGCCCGGCCTGGCCGAGACGGGAGGGTGGGATGACACACACACAGAGCTTTATGCTAATATGAGTATGCTAATGATATGTTGTAATTGTGACATTGCATGGAAGGACTTCTAAAATGTAAATGAAGGGTAAAGATTGAGTTTTTTGCAAAGAGATACCCCTCACTCCCAGTGCTAAATAAACAAATACCTGCTCTGTAGCTGACTATAGAGTTTTATTTTCTCGCCCAGTTTTGGGCTTCAATCTACAGCTTTGATTCTACTCCTATAGTTTTACATATTTAAAAAGGAATGGTATTGATGCTTCAAGTTTTAGCTTTCATATTTTTCAGATTCTCTACTGCCTTATTGTGTGACTCTGAACTTCATATTAAGTGTTAGTAAGTTCTCTTCACAGGGTAGTTAGACAAAACAATCCTTTTTCAGCTTGAGAACCAAGGACAGCCATTCCAGCCTCAGGCTCAAAAAGCATAAGCAATGGCAAATTGAAGACAGCAAATCAGGAGGATAGAACTTCATAACCTGAAGCTGTAATTGGACAGTTAACTCCAATGTGTAAATGGACCAAAATATATAAAAGTGTGAAAACTCATGACTGGTCGTCCGTCTTGTGTCCATCTTGGGCAGAGCCCTGGAAAGGCTTTTGTATGGCCCAAGTTGTATCCTTTGAAGGCCTTTTAATAACTACCTACTCAATTCCTTTAACTCTGTATAACCTTGGTTCTAGGTCATCCTCTCAAGGCATCAGTTCCAGAAAACCCCTAGACCAGAGGAACACCCAGCTGCCCCCCCACTCCTGCCAGCACTCCCAGGGGGGGCCCAGCTGCGGTCCAAAAGGTATCAGATCCCAAGAACCCTTGGACCTGGCACAGAGGCACGTGAGTAACTGAATAAAGGTGATATCTTGTTTGTTTTAGCAGTTTTAGCACCTGAGTTAGGTGTTAAGAGATCTCTTGTAGTTTTATTTAGTGTGGAAGGACTTTAGGGGGTCCAGGTGGAGCTGCTTTTGTTCTCTGTCTCCGGAGGCCCTCTGAAAAAGTTTTAGGATTGCAGTGATAAGTGTTGGACTGAGGCCAGCAGTGGCACAGTGGGTTAGGTCCCACGCTGCAGCTCAGAAGGTGGGGAGTTTAATCCAGTCTCTTACTTGTTCTTGCTTGCTCTCTCACTCTCTCTCCCTGGTTCTTTTGATTTCTACAGGCTTTCTTTCTCATAGGTGTTAAGATGGGGTATGTATTCTCCTGTGAGTGTAATAGCAAAATTCCGAGAGATAGTCCTCTAGGGTTAGTATTGAAAACCTGGGGGGACCTAGCTGATGGAGAGTTGTTGCTTTTTAAATCCAAACTTTTCAGACTCTCAGAAAAAATGTAGCCAACTTAGGAACTCAATAACGATGAGACGTGGCCTGAATTTGGTAGCTTCAATAAGAGATTAATATCAAGCTTGATATCTCACATACACAAAGACAGATATTTTGACAAGTGAGAATATGCTAGGCTTTTTATGGTTTTAGCATGTCAGCAAATCCCATCAGCAAACAAAAAGGAACAGCATATATTGGTTTTAAAGAAAAAAGAGGGGAAAAGTAAAAAGGAACAGTCAATATTGAGCAGTGGGTGTAAAGACAAAGAGGAGGCAGACTTAGGCCTTGTCACTCCAGAATTATGTCGTGCTATCCAGACCTATAGGACTGGACACACCTGCACATCCTTTCCAACTTGGAGACTGGATCTATGTTAATTGGTGGGACAGTGATACTCTACAAGCCAAGTGGAGAGAACCATTCCAAGTTCTACTGACTACCCTCATCACAGCCAAAGTTGCTGGCAAAGAACCCTGGATACACTACTCCAGAGTTAAGAAAGTTTCTGCTCCTGAAACAACTGAAAAAACAGACTGATGCAGATGAAAACATATTTTAAATGATTCCTCTTCTGTGCCTAAAGAACTGTTCATAATAGTCATTATTCTTCTTTGCGTGATAGCTGACTGTGCAAAACATTACTACTGTTAGATATTTACTGTTAGATATTTATCTATTATTAAATACCTATTATTAGTAGATATTTAGAATAGAGGCTTGACAAGGTAAAGGCCTTGTCAAGCCTCTAAAAGGGGGAAATGATGCTTTAAGTTTTAGCTTTCATATTTTTCAGATTCTCTACTGCCTTAGTGTGTGACTCTGAACTTCATATAAGAGGTTAGCAAGTTCTCTTCACAGTTTAGTTAGACAAAACAACCCTTTTCCAGCTTGAGAACCAAGGACATGGTTGCAGCTTCGGGCCCAAAAAGTATAAACAGCAGCGAGGGCAGTCTAGAAGGATGGAACTTCATAACCTGAAGATGTAATTGGACAATTAACCCCAATATGTAAATGGACCAAAACTTATAAAAGTGTGAAAATTCATGACTGGTCATCCATCTTGGGTGGAGCCACGACTGGGATCTTGTACTGCCCAAGGTGTATCCTTTGAAGGCCTTTTAATAAATACCTACTTAATTCCTTTAACAGTGTCTAGCCTCTGTTCCAGGTAGCGTCTCTAGGCATCATGGGTCTGGCCTTTATTCTTGCCAAAGCCAATGGCAAACGCCATACCAACAGCATCTTAGTTTCTATCACCAGTTTCAAAAGATGTTTCTTTATTTCTTCATTCATTCTTTCAACAAGCCCAGCTCTGTAGGAATGTGCCCCCTGTTGACAGAGTGACCAAATTCTCCTTTGTCTCCTTAAAAAGGAAAAAAGCCCAGAAGTTTCTCTCCTCAATTTGTTAAAAAGACACCTCATAGGACCTTTGGGACTTCACCTCAAACCTAAGGATAGCCAATTGGACAGAAGCCAAAAAGGTCCCGCCTAAGTAATTTAATAGAAAAAGAAGAGAACAAAGGAAATAATCGCTTTTGTGAAGTGTTTTAGCAGGAGCAATGTCCTGGTTCAGGGCAAATTTGGGAGAGAACCTCCAAAGGTGCTCCTCTAGAAAAGCAAATTCAATTGGCCCCTCCCCCAACCAGTTAGGGAAAAACACCTCCTTGGAGAAAAGTGGAAAAAAATGTTTATTAAACAATAAAACCTAAGCAATAATTAACAATAAAACCTCTTGCTGCTCCAAAAGAGATGACAAACTCAGAAAAGTCACCTCCCTGGGTTGCAGCTTGGCTCACTCAGTCTCTAATCAGTCCCTCCGGCGCTGGAAATGCCGCAGCCCAGGCCCGGCCCAGTGGGCCACAGGTGCAAGATGCCAGTGCTCTTTTGGGTTTTCAGTCAACAGCAGGTTTAAACAGATCCAAAGAAAAGGGAAAACAACCAGAGTCCAGGGAACTTCTTTGCCTCAGCTAGCTAAAACGAACTAAAACAAAGGAGAGCTCTGTCCTGCTGTCTGTCCATCCGCAGACAACAACAGTCCAGGAGCAGGAATGTGGAGGAGTGAGTGCATTGTCTGAAAACAAACTGTGCACTTCTTGTCTCTCCCCTTCACTCTCTGGAACAAGTCTTAAAGGTGCAAAACTTATTATTCAGCATAAACAGAGCAGATGATTGGGGATAAAAGCATCATATAGTCAATCCAGGACAAGCAAGAACCTCTTTCCCCGGCTTGGTTTTTCTCTGCAAGAGCTTTGTTATTTTGCCTTTTAGTAAAAACTTTTCTGTTTCCAACACTACCTCAGAAGCCATCCTGCTAATTTTATGCCATTTAAGGTAGCTGGGCTATCTCGGGTGTGATAGGTCCTCTGAGAGCTCATAAGACCTGGCTTGAGGAGAAAACCTATCACTTGGCACCCGGACTGGTGATTTCTCACATTGAGAGACATAGTTCGGGAATTTTTGATTTGCTCTTGATCAAAATAGGACATTTTTTCCTTGGTCTTGCATTTTGGGGAGTGCAGGCCTGCGACTGGGTTTTTGAGGCACCAGAGAAAAAAACCCAGGTTATGGAGGATCTGAGGCCGTTAGAGGGGGCCACACAAATCGAAGCCTTATACCAGTGAAAAAGAGGCTGAAACTGGGATGGGCTGGAGAACACACAAAAAAGCCCTAAGGACCTCTTCGGAGACAGCTGCTATTGGTTGAGACACCGCTGCGTTTCCAGACCCGGGGTGTTCAGACCAAGGACGATAGCTGCTCTGAAAACCATCTTTTGGTGAGTAAGAATATGGGAAACAAGCTATCTATAGCAGAGCAGGATCTTTATTTTTATTTGAACTACAAATTAGAAATTCAAGATATACAATTTGAGAAGAAACAGCTTAAAAAACTCATCAGATGGGTTTTCACAGAATTCCTGACCATAAATACATCTGAGATGCTTACTCTAAAGTTCTGGGATACTGTGGGACTTAGATTATACAGTTTAGAAAAGAATAAGAAGTCCAGCCTAAAACTACATCCAATATTTCAGGCAGTGTTACAATTTGTAACATTGGAGAGTGAAAAACAAGCTAGAGAGAGCCACACAACACCTCAGAGCATAGAGAGAGCCGACCACAGGCTGCAGCAGAAAGAAAGAAGGGTGGGCAGAGACCCCAACCCTGTCCCCAACCCACCCTGAAGTACACTGAACCTGGGAGGGCAGCCGGGACACAGCCAGGCCAGCCGGTCCCCGTCTGGCCCGCCCTCCCCCTCTGCCGGGAGTGAAACAGACTAGCCCTGGACAGACCAGTCTGCAACCCGTCTCTCCTAACCCCTCTAACCTCATGAATTCCCCTCGGTTTCCTCTTGAAAGTAACCTCAGGCACACTAAAACGGTGAACTTTGGCAGTACAATTGAAAAAAGGCGAGCTGAATCCATGCTCTGTTTCAGAGCTGCCGAGCTTTGCCCTTCATGGGCGTGTTCCATCCTCTAACTCACAGAATTCCCTTTCCGTTTCATCACTAAGCTCCTGCCCATCAGACGCGGGACACTCCCCTTTTGTGGGCCGAGCCCAGTCTGTCTCCCTGCCCCTACTCCTCGCCCACACCCCAGGACAGCAAACCCTGACCGTGCCTACCGCGGGAAGTGGATGTGACCTCCCGGAATCGACCTCATCCAAAATGGTGGCGCCCATACTGGGAGAAGCTCAGATTTTGAATAGATATTCCCACTCCCCCGGGGCAGTCCTCCAAAATCTGAAGACGAGTTTTATACATCAGGAGGCACAGTTACCTGGCAGAGGATAAGAAGGGATGCAGTTCAGTAAGAAGAATGGGAAATTGCCTCTAAAATATCAGTCTTTCCAGTCCAACATAATGTCAGAGGTGGGGGGGAACCACAGTGGGAACAAATAAGCTTTGCAGAAATAAAAGAGATATGCAAAGTGGACAGGTTGTATGGAAGAGAGCATATTTCCGAGGTCTATTACAAGCTACCTTTTCAGCCAATGTATTCACCCCTCATGACCTAAGGCAGCTTTGTACATCTTTGGTGTCTCCGACAGAGTATTCTCTGTGGGAACTGGCATGGAAACGTTTACTAAATAACCTTTTAAGAGGTTATGCAAGCACTCCAGCCGCTGCAAATATAACTCAAGTTCAGCTTGCTGGGGAAGGAGCTTACATAGATCCACAAAGACAGACAAGGACACTCAATAGACAAATCCTTCAGGATATTAAGGAAGCAGCAAGGACTTCCCTGCTCCAAGTGCCTGACAGGAATAAACCAGAATTAGACTTCACAGAAATCAAACAAGGGATGGATGAGCCATACATTAAGTTTTTGGACCATTTAAAATTGGCATTGGATAAGCAAATTCCCATAGATCATGTCAGACAAGAGTTATTAAAACAGCTTGCAATTTCTAATGCAAATCCAAGCTGCAGAAAAATATTACGTGCATTACCACAAGATCCCGAGCCTACCTTAACACAGCTAGTGGATGCTTGCAACTGCCTGGGTACTCCTGAAGATGCAGCAACCATGCAGGCAGAGGTGCTAGCTAATGCCATCACAACTGCACAGGAAAACACCCTGAAGCAGCAGGAAAAAGCTGTAGAAATTCAAACACAAACCCTAGCAGAGGCTCTAACAGCATTTAAAGGGGCAATTGAAAACCAACAGATGCCAAAGAATACATGCTATTCCTGCGGTCAAAAAGGGCATTTTAAGAGGGAATGTCCTAAACTACGAAGGAGGCCACCTCCAAAAAGCAGTGGATACAGAGGTCTTTGTCAAAATACTAACAGCTTTCCCCCAGCACAGGGTTGTCAATGCCATCTTCCGGGAAACTTGCAGTCGAGCACAGTTCAGTGGCATGCGAAGACTCAAGAACCACTGTACCAAAGGCCAGAAACCACCACAAACTGAAGCACAGAACTGCAGCAGATCTTTGCAGGACTATCAAGCACAATGTCCCCAGGTACCAGATTGGAGCTGTCTACAGCCCAGCCAGTAATGCTAAAAAATGCCACTGCTCACACAATATCCGCAGGACAGCTGGGCCCTGAACCATAACCATGTCAGTTCTTAATAGTGGGAGTTAACAGATCTTGTGCAGAAAGTTTCTATATCATTCCAGCTGTGTTATTTGTCACCTGTTCATAGGAAATCACTGTATTAGCTTTATGTCCAGACCCTCCATGTTTTCTACCTAAAGTCAAGGAGCAACACATCCCTCATCACTTGGACCAGGCACATCAGCCACGGGCGGCCTCAACTCACCTGTGTTCTGAAGCATCTCAGGGAAACCACCACCCTCGTTTGCCTGATAGATACTGGAGCTGACACCACTCTGATATTGAAATCTAAATGGCCACAGGACTGGACCATCGTGCCTACGCTGGATCAACTGGCAGGTATTGGTGGTTACTGTGAAAGCTTCCATAGCTTGCACTCTGTCACATTTGAGGGACCCGAAGGTCATGTTGCCACCACAAAACCATTCATAGTAGAAGCTGATAAAGTTCTTTGGGGAAGAGATATTCTCTCTCAATGGGGTCTGAGAATAGAAACCCATTTTTAACAAGGGCTGTTGATGAACATAACACTCTAAAACTCACATGGACATCCAATACACCTGTCTGGGTCAGCCAATGGCCCTTACCAGAAGAGAAACTTGCTGCATTAGAGCAATTTGTATAGGAACAGTTAAATAAAGGTCACCTAACTCCTCCTACCAGCTCCTGGAACACTCCAGTTTTTGTAGTTCAAAGGGCAAACAGTGGGAAATGGAGGTTATTGCAGTATCTCAGAAAGGTTAACAAAGTGATTCAAGAAATGGGTTCTTTACAACCAGGTTTACCTCATCTCGTTATGATTCCAAAGGTTTGGAAGTTAACTGTTATTGATTTAAAGGACTGTTTTTCCAATATTCGTTTGCATCCAGATGACGCACCAAGATTGGCCTTTTCCATCCCATCCATAAATCAGCAGGCCCCTTAAAAAAGATACCATTGGCTTGTACTGCCTCAAGGTATGCAAAATTCTCTGAGTATATGCCAATGATATGTAGCAAAAGTACTTTCCTCAGTTCGTGTACAATACCCAAATTCCCTCATCTTGCATTATATGGACAATATTTTGGTAGCAGCAAAGGACTAAGCATCAATGCAGGAGACAACAGATCAGGTCATCTCAGCAGTGCAGAAAGCAGGACTCACAATAGAGAAGGAAAAAAATACAGACACTCCCTCCCTGGAAATATTTAGGATACAGGATCACAGAACAAACCGTGACTCCACAACCACTCCAACTAAGGAGAAATCCAAAAACACTGAATGAAGTACAGCAGCTGGTAGGGACTCTGAACCAGGACCTAGCCCGTCTGTCCAATCTATTGAAGGGAGACACAGCTTTATATTCACCACAATAATTCAACAAAGAAGCCCAAAATGCCTTAGATAAGGTGATGCGAGCTATCCAATCATGTCAGGCTCAATGATGTAATGCTAACTTGTCTTTTTTGATTGCAGTTTTAGGGGATAGTCCACAGCTTCATAGTCTAATATTCCAGTGGGATCTAGAGAGGAAGGACCATCTGATAATCTTAGAATGGGTTTTCCTATCTCGCCAGCTGGGTAAAACTATAACAACTTGCCCTGAAATTATATCACAATTGATTATAAAGGCTAGATCCCAAATGTTTTCCCTTTCAGGAAAGGATTTTGCAGAAATCTTTCTGCCTGTCACATCCATCTATTTGGAATGCTTAATTCAAAATTCAGAGGTTATGCAACTTGCCTTAGAAAATTTTACAGGGAAAATATCAGTCAATTGTCCCAAACATGAGCTACTAAATTCATCTCTAAAATTAATTCATAAGCCCTTAAGAAGTCATGCACCCCTAGATGCAATCACATTTTTTTTTACAGATGGTTCAGGGAAGTCAAAAAAATCTGTGATTGTGTAGCAAAATCCAGAGACATAAAAATGGGAATCAGATATTGAAGAAGTAGACGGTTCTTCACAAATAATAGAGTTAACAGAAGTCGTGCGGGTCGTTTCAAAATTCACATTTCCTTTTAATTCAGTAATGGATTCATTCTATCTTGCAGGTGTAGTGGAGAGAGCAGAAGGGTCTCTGCTAAAAGAGGTTTCCAATGACCAGCTATACGGTTTGCTTAAGAAATTAATCTTCCTTCTTTCTATTCGAGAGGAACCTTACTTTGTAACTGTCCTAAGTTACAATATAAAGATGTATTCTATCCCCATCTTCAAGAGCTGTTGAAACCAGGAGGGATTTTGTTTTTCCTTATCTCCTATTAATGGACTCATCAATGCCTTGCCACATGACTCAGAGATAACTCCCTCCGAGAGACATTTCTGTTTAATGGGCAATCAAGGACCCACCGCATGACTCATAGAATGATATCAGCCCATTGTGAGATGCTCCGCCCAGGGGGAAGGAGCTAGGCATCCCCACCTGGATATAATCTGGGATTTGGGACAGAACAAGAGGCCCCTACCCACTGGTTTCCAGAGGACAAGAGCTACCAGATCTTTTCTATGGGATCACCACTTCAACAAGACCATTTAATCTGGACTGCTATCACCACCCTAACTAGCAGGGTGTCAGGTTGTATTCTGACTGTCCGTGGTTTTTCTTTTGTATTATTGCATGTATTTTGGGTTTGTTTTTTTTTTTCTTTTCCTAATAAACTGTATTTCTGACTTGGAGTCTCTCACTGGTTTTGCTTTCAAACCAGAACATAAATTTTGTCGCCCAACGTGAGGCTCAAGGTACTGAGAAAAGTCAGAATTACAATTTTGTATTGTAGAAGCCACCCATTCGCTATGTTGCTCAACATGCTTATATGGGTCTTATACCTACCTCTATATATTTTTCCGCACATGGGGAATAATCTGCCAATTGTAATGCTCCTGTGTAGACCAGCGTATGGTATAAAAATTGCTTTAATGGTCTATTATGTCTATTGCATTATAACCTCCGAGGCAATGAACATAACTCGGAATATGTACTCAATTTTGTTTGTGTGTCCTAATGTAGGCTGCTATGTCTGGGGCCTCAACAATTGCTCCCAGCCCCCGGGGGGAGGGGTAAAGAATTCCTTTTTTCAGCCTTTCAGGCTTGACACAGCAGTTTTTGAAAATATTGAGTTCTCTCTGGATGCCAAGGACAGCATAGTGTTGTTAGTTCTGCTTTGTCTTCTCTGCACAACCTGCAACATGCTTAGAAAGAAAACACTACATGGTGTGGTGCAGCATCTTCTTGAGGAAGAGGAAAAGAGAAGCAAAGCTACGGCGTCCGTGTCTGCACAGAATGCCACAGAGGAGAAAAGAAACAAACACCAAAAAACAGCATCCATGTCTATGCAGACTGTCACAGAGGAGGAAGAAACCAAAAACACCATCAGTGTCTCCACACAAACTATCACCAAACCAGAACAGCCTGAACCAGTAGCGGTTGCCCCCATTCAGAAGAAGAAATCAAAGAGCAAATCAGTCCACATAGTGACTGACAAGGATGTGGCAGGACCCTCGCACCCAGCAGAAGACACAGATCCAGAAATCATCACTCACTCTCTATCCCTGGGTGAGATGCGTGACCTGCGGAGGGAATTCACCCACCAGACAAACAAGTCCATCCTGACCTGGCTGCTCTGCATCTGGGACGCTGCAGCCAATGACACCATTCTGGATGGAAGTGAGGCCAGGCAACTGAGATCGCTGTCCTGGGATGTTGTCAGTGACCAGGGGATTGGGAGAACCCAAGAAACTCTTAGCCTCTGGTGGCGACTGCTGACAAGTGGGAGGGACAGATACCTTTGTAAAGAAGACCTCCAGGTGCACCAAGGAAAATGGAGCACAATGGAACAAGGTATCCGATGCCTGAGGGAATTGGCTGTGCTGGAGATAATTTTCTCAGAAGACAAGAGATTTCCTAATAGCCCAGATTGTGTCCAGTGCACATTGCAAATGTGGTTGAGATTTGCACGGCTTGGACCAGAGATGTACTCCCGTTACCTGGTGTAAGAGATGGTCTGAAGTTTCCCTCATTTGCCTCATGACCATTGCAAAGACAGAGATCAAGACCCTGAAGACCCCGACTGGAGTTCTGGCCTGGTTGAGGTGGATGCTCGCCAAGCGATTGTTTGCAGCTGTGTTTGCAGTGCTGCCATGGTACACTGCTTCGAGCAGGGCCTGGCAAGGAGCAGCTTGCTCTATACACTTGCACCTGCTTCACAATACCCACTCATCACAATAGCCCATTAATTTCCCCACCTCTTGGCCAAATTAACTTTTTGGGGTAATTTTGGTAGTCCCCCATGGAAAATCCCTCATCTTCCTCACGACCACTATGACGGATGGAGATTGAAGCTCCCTCCCTTGGACTGAGACTGAGACCCTTATAATTCTGATACAGGGGCACTGGCTGGACTGAAGTGAGATGTCTGCCAAGTGTTGCCTGCAGATGTGTTCACTGGACCAAGACGGGTTTCCCATAGAAACCAGTCCTGAAACAATGGGTCCCACTCACTGCTGAGATTGACTTATCCTGTTTCAGAACATGGGCTGTCTGTACCCATTTTCAATAAGCTTATTCTTCATTGTACCTGTTCCCCCCTCAGCGGAGGACTATAATAGACCCCTGAGTTAACCAAGACTTTGAGATTCTCCCCGACATGACAAGATGGATCTACTGGCCGGACCACGAGGATTTAGTCTCTCCACTGGTAGCTGTATTCACCCCCCTTTTCTTTCTCTCTGTCTTTCTATCCTTTATCTTCTTTCTAACCCTTCTATCACATTTGCTGTGGGCACTCAATAAAAGGTGCATTTGATTTGATTAATACTGAAATCCCCTCTGTGTTGTTTTTTGCACTCTGAGATCAGTTAACGAACCATCACGACCCGTGCTTGTACTAGCGGATCGTGACACCTGGCAACACTGCAATGGAGGGAAGGCAAGGACAGGGTGGGCATCTTGGTCAATAAACTAAGAATTTACGAGGACACTGTCACTGCCCCACTTCATACCCATGTCTCGCCCATGGAAACAAGGGTGGCTGAGCAAGTCCGGAGCTTGATTGAAGAGGGCCATCAGAAACTAAAAAAGGAGCTTAAGGAAGAAGTCTACCACATCTCACCAGAACCAACAAGAGTCTCGGCCATTAGGAGCTGGCGTCCCCCAGCCAAAAAGAGAAGATACACTCCACAAAGTAACCTCTAGTTTTTCCTTCAAGAGCATAGAGAAGAAATGAAGAAGTAGGATAGAAAACCCACCTCCTCCTTAGCAGCCCAAGTATGTGAACTGAAAAGAGAAACACCTAACACAAAAAGCTCATCTAGAGTCAATGGTGCTCCAGTCTCTCGCACACAGAATTCCAGACAATATAGGAATTATGATATGACTGATACTCTTGAAGGAACCCCAGGAACCTATTTAAAGGAAGAGAGCAACGTGAGCCATGACCAGGAATAGAGGGGCCCTGCCTCTAGCCAGGTAGAGGACAGGGACAATCAAATCTATTGGACCCCACCATATAATGAGATACCAGAGACTGAAAGAGGATATGCCCTCTTCACTGATGGTTCCTGCCAAATTGTAGGCACTAACCGGAAATGGAAAGCTGCAGTACGGAGCCCCACACGACAAGTTGCACAAGCTACTGAGGGACAAGGTGGATCGAGTCAGGTTGCAGAGCTTAAAGCCATCCAGCTGGCTTTGGATATTGCCGAATGAGAAAAGTGGCCGAGGCTCTATCTTTACACCGACTCTTGGATGGTAACTAATGCTCTGTGGGGATGGCTGGATCTCTGGAAAAAGGTCAACTGGCAGCCCAGAGGGAAACTCATCTGGGCCATCAAGAGTTGGCAAGACATTGCCACCCGAGTAGAGAGGCTGACCATGAAGATTCAACATGTGGATGCACACATACCCAAGAGTCAGGCTAATGAAGAGCATCACAACAATGAGCAGGTGGACCGAGCTGCCAAGGTGAAAGTATCACAGGGGGATCTAGACTGGCAGCACAAGGGAGAAACATTCCTAGCTCGTTGGGCCCATGATGCCTCTTGTCATCAGGGGAGAGATGCAACATACTGATGGGCCCATGACCGAGGGGTGGACCTTACTATGGACAACATCTCACAGATCATCCACAACTGCAAGACCTGTGCTGCAATCAAACAGGCCAAGCGGGTGAAGCCTCTGTGGTACAGTGGGTGATGGCTGAAGTACAGGTTTGGGTGATAGTATAAGGATAAAATGTTTCTAAAATCATGGGATATTCAGGGGAGTTGGAAAGAAAGATTGGGCCTGGTAGGCCCTGGGAAAATGTTAGGGTAGGCCCTGGGAAAAAGTTAGGCTTTACTGGATCATGCAAAACTGCACCTGTATAATCATTTAATGACTATGATAAATTATATGATTGTTCTATGATAAATGATATGATTGTTAAATGTGATGATTGTTTGGTAATTGGATATAATTATTGTTTAATCATAACAAGAATCATGAGAAACGATGTTTGGGAGGTTCGATGGAAATGACAAAAATCCATGCTTGGATGAAATCAATGTATACAATAGAACAATATAAGTTTAATAATTATTATGTAGTTATATAACGATAAGGGAATAAAAACGTGTTCATCCTGAACCCATGTCGGAGTCAGATTTGGGTCTGTACCCCTGAGACCCAGAGCTCTTCAAAAAAAGCACTTGCATATAATCATTCTGTGATTATGTGTTTCTGAACATTAACATGGGGAAGTCTGGCAAATTGACTACATCATGCTCCCCAAACCCTCATAGGCAAGCACTACATGTTGACCATGGTGGAAGTAACCACAGGATGGCTAGAAACCTACCCTGTGCCTCACGCTACTGCCCGGAACACCATCTTGGGCCTAGAAAAGTAGGTCCTGTGGAGACGCGACACCTCTGAGAGAATTAAGTCGGACAATGGAAGCCATTTCAAGAACGGCCTTATAAACACCTGGGCCAGAGATATATCTATTGAATAGATATATCATATCCCCTATCATGCGCCAGCCGCCGGGAAAGTTGAATGATGCAATGAACTACTTAAGACTACCCTGAAGGCACCTTCAGAAATTGGGAACTGAACTTAGCAAAAGCCGCCTGGATGGTCAACACCTGAGGATCTATCAATCAAGCTGGCCCTGCCCAGTCTGAACCCGTGCACACAGTGGATGGAGACTAAGTTGTTCTGATACACATGAAAGGACTTTTAGGAAAGACTGTTTGGATTAATCCCATTGCAGGCAGGGTCAAACACATCTGTGAGATTGTTTTTGCTCAAAGACCTGGTTACAATTGGTGGGTAATGCAGGAGGATGGGGAAACCCCTTCTGTACCACAAGAAGACCTATTTTTAAGTAAGCACTGTATGCAAATTTTCATTCTGTATTTAATGTATATATATATATTTACATATATATATATCTGTAAGAGGGTACTGGTTAGGGTATGATGTAGATGGTAACAGAAAAAGGGGTTCATTATGTCCTAAGTTAGAATATAAAGATATATTCTATCTCCATCTTCAATAGTTGTTGAAACCAGGACGGGTGAGACTGTTCACAAGGGTTTTCAGGATGAGGGAAGAGACGAGGATCTGACTCCATATTTCAGAAGGCTTGATTTTTTATTTTATGGTATATATATATCTTACATTATACTAAAGAATAGAAGGAAAAGCTTCGTCTCAGAAGGCGAGGTAAGCTAAGAATAGAATAGAAAAGAATGATAACAAAGGTCTGTGGCTCGGACAGAGAGAGAGAGCCAGCTCTGCCCCGTGAGTGGTCGCCAATTCCAAACATCCACACGAGACCAGTCACGGATCCACCTGTTGCATTCCACAGCAGCAGATAACCATTGTTTACATTTTGTTTCTGAGGCCTCTCAGCTTCTCAGAAGGGAAAAAATCCTAAGAAAGGATTTTCACAAAAAGATGTCTACGACATGTCACCTTTTTTTCTTTAGTCAAATTAAAAAGAAAAGTGTTTGCAATTTTCTCTGCTGGGCTCATGCAGAGGAAAGAACAAACACTTGACAGGTTATCTGTTGCCAATCAAACCTCAATCAAGTGCTGGTGTGGAACGTAGAACATAAAATTCTATCATATCACTAAAACAATCTTGCAATATAAGAAAATGCAAAAACAATGCAAAGAAAGTTGAAGTCCAAACAGCTGAGTTTCAGGAAAAGCCCATGGACTGAAGATGTTCCTCTTTGACATCCCTGAAAGTCCCTTTTGGTCCTGAAACAGGCTTGCAGAATCCTGAAACAACAAATTGCTACAGAAAAATCCATCAATAGTTATCAAAAATCCATTGACAGTCATCAAACAGCTTCAAAAAATTTTGAGAAAACTTCTGGAATGTCTTGGCCACAGCCCTTTATTGAACATATTGAACAACTTGGGCTGAAGCTAATTTTTGGCTCTTCAATGCTTTTGAGCTGCTGCCAGCTCTTTCGAACTTTTGTATTTAATTAAATTTTTTGTTTTTAATTTTTTTTCCCTCGCCACTCTGCTTTATTGCAACACTTATCGTACACTGCTAGATCCTGTAGGGAAGCAGATACAGCCAGAGGGGCAGGAAGATAAATCAGCAGACACCCCAGTCACTCAGGTCAGCTACACCAGACAGGGAGACTAAGCCAATGGCAATTGCTCTTGTCCAGAGAAGGAAGCACAAAGCCAAATCCATTCACCCAGTGGATGATGATGGGGAGCCAGGATCCTCATAGCCAGCAGAGGAATCAGAACCAGAAATGATTGCTGAGTCCCTGTCCACAGAAAACCTTCACGGCCTAAGAAAGGATTACACCCGACGGTCTGATGAATCTATATTAAGTTGGTTGGTCTGCATCTGGGACACTGCAGGCAATAATACAATTCTGGACGGTACTGAAGCAAGGTGTTTGGGATCCTTGTCACATGATGCAGATATTGACCAAGGGATGGCAAGGGGGCCCAAAGCTCTCAGTCTCTGGACACAGCTCTTAAGAAGTGTAAAGGAAAGATACCTGTGCCCAGAAGATCTCCAGGTGCAGCAAACCCTGTGGAAGACCATAGAACAAGGGATTCAATGCTTGAGAGAACTGGCAGTGATAGGGATCATTTTCTCAGATGACCAAACAATTAGGAATCCAGACATGGTAAAATGTACACCAGTGATGTGGCTGAAATGCGTAAGACTTGGGCCACAAGAATATGCCTCTGGTTTCACAATGATGAAGTGGAATGAGAGAGATGAGACCGTGATTTCTATGGTGAAGAAGCTCAGGGCATATGCAGATACTGTGCATAGCCCAACACATGCAAGAATTGCAGCTGTGGTAACAAGTCTGTCAAAGCACATACAGAAAATGGAAGATAGGATGGAGGAGACTCACCCGAAACTCAGGAAGGAGTTTATAGAGGACCTTCTCCAAATCTTGTTGGTACAGACTAGAGACCCTGTTACTAGAAGCAGATGACCCCCAGCTAGTGAGAGAGGGTACACCCCATGAAATGAGCTGTGGTTCTTCCTGTGTGACTGGGGAAAAAAGAGGAGGTGGGATGGAAAACCCACCATTGCCCTGGCAGCACAGGTCCATGAATTGAAGGAGGGCAAGACTCAGAGAGGAAGTTCCACCAGAAGGGAAGTAGTTCCAATTGCCCACAGCTGAGCTGCCAAATATAATGGAAGAGATGACATGCCTGATCCCCTTGAAGGAACCTCTAGAACGTATGCCCAGGGAGGGAAGGATAACCAGGACTAGAGGGGCCCCGCCTCTAGCCAGGTAGAGGCTAGAGAAATCTGCGTCATTTGGACTGTGTGGATTCATTGGCCCGGCACATCAGAACCACAAAAACACGAGGCCTTGATTGACACTGTTGCCCAGTGCATGCTAATCCCATCAAGACATGTGAGGGCAGAACCTGTCTCTATTGCTTGAGTGCCAGGGCGATCACAGGATTTGACCGTGTTGGAAGCAGAGGTGAGCCTGACTGGAAAAGAGTCTAATAAACATCCCATTGTGACTGGTCCAGAGGCCCTGTGCATTCTGGGCATAGACTTCCTCCGAAGTAGGTATTTCAAAGACTCAAAAGGACTCAGATGGGCATTTGGAATAGCGGCTGTGGAGACAGAGGGCATTAAGCAGTTGAATACCTTGCCTGGACTATCAGAGAACCCATCTGCAGTAGGCCTTTGGAAGAGGGAAGAGCAACAAGTACCATTTGCCACCTTGACAGTGCACCACCAGCAGTACCAGACAAATTGAGATGCCATGATTCCCATCCACAAGATGATCTGTGAGCTGGAGAGCCAAGGGGTGGTCAGCAAGGCCCACTCACCCTTCAACAGTCCCATTTGGCTGGTACACAAATCTGAAGGAGAATGGAGATTGACTGTGGACTTTTGGGCCTTGAATGAAGTGACTCCACTGCTGAGTGCTTCTGTGATGGACATCCTGGAGCTCCAGTATGAGCTGGAGTCCAAGGCAGTGAAGTGGTATACCACTACTGACATTGCTAATGTGTTTTTCTCCATTCCTCTGGCAGCAGAGTACAGGCCTTAGTACACCTGGAACCAATTGCCTCAGGGGTGGAAGCACAGTTCTACCATCTACCATGGACTTATCCAGGCTGCATTGGAGAAGGGTGAGACTCCAGAACATCTGCAGTACATTGATGACATTGTGCGGGGGAACACGGCAGCAGAAGTATTTGAGAAAGGAGAGAAGATCATCCAGATTCTCCTGAAAACCAATTTTGCCATCAAGAAGAGTAAAGTCAAGTGACCTGCTCGAGAGATCCAGTTCCTGGGAGTGAAGTGGCAAGATGGACGGTGACAGATTTCCACCGAGGTCATCAATAAGATAACAGCAATGTCTTCACCAACCAACAAGAAGGAAACACAAGTTTTCCTGGGCACCATAGGCTTTTGGAGAATGCATATTCCTGAGTACAGCCAGATTGTGAGCCCTCTCTACCTGGTTACCCACAAGAAGGACAATTTCCAGTGGGACCCTGAACAGCAGCAAGCCTTTGCCCAGATTAAGCAGATCGCTCATGCAGTAGCACTTGGCCTAGTCAGGACAGGACCAGAAGTGAAGAACGTGCTTTACTCTGCAGCTGGGAGCCGTGATCTGTCCTGGAGCCTTTGGCAGAAAGTGCCTGGCAAGACTCAGGGTTGACCACTGGTATTCTGGAGTCGAAGTTTCAGAGGGTCCGAAGTAAACTACACTCCCACAGAGATGGAAATCTTGGCTGCCTATGAAGGAGTCCAAGCCGCCTCAGAGGTGATTGGTACAGAAGCACAACTCCTTCTCGCACCCCGACTACCAGTGCTGGGGTAGATGCTCAAAGCAAAGGTTCCCTCTGCTCAACCCGCTCCCAATGCCACATGGAGCAAATGGATTGTCCTCATCACGCAGCATGCCCGTATTGGAAACCCGAATCACCCTGGGATCTTGGAAATAATTAAAAATTGGCCCAAAGTTGAAAACTTTGGTCGCGGTGAAGAGAAGCAAGAACAAGTGACACGTGCCGAGGAAGCCCCACCGTACAACTGACTGCCACAAGAAGAAACACAATACGCTCTTTTCACTGATGGTTTCTGTTGCATTGTAAGGATGAAATGAAAGTGGAAAGCAGCCATATGGAGCCCCACACAACAGCTTGCAGAAGCTACTGAAGGAGAAGGTGGATCAAGCCAACTCGCTGAACTCAAAGCTGTTCAGTTGGCCCTGGACATTGCTGAAAGAGATAAGTGGCCAAAGCTCTACCTCTACACAGATTCATGGATGGTAGCCAATGCTTTGTAGGGTTGGCTGGAAAAGTGGGAAAAGGCTAATTGACAGTGTGGGTGAAAACCAATCTGGGCTGCTGAAGAGTGGAAGGACATTGCTGCCTGGGTAGAGAAGCTACCTGTGAAAGTCCGCCATGAGGATGCCCATGCCCCCAAGAGTCAGGCTAATAAGGAGCACAGAAACAACAAGAAGGTAGATTGTGGATGCTGAAAGTCTGGTCAGAGAAAGAGTCAGATGAACTTTCCCAGGCCTTCCTCTGGGAAAGTTTTGGGAAAGTTCAGAGAAAGAATTAAAACAATCCTTAATCTTTGCAGCTGGTATTTTGAACGTGTTGTTTACTTGTAAGATGTTTACAAGAACGGTGTTGTTCCTAATTAGCCAATGGTGTGAGGGCTGTTGATTAAGGACCAATCAGGTCCAGCTTTATTGTAACTGTCTATAAAAGAATGTGTGGTGTCTTATAAACTTGCATTTGCCTTCTGAGAACCTAGGAGTCTATGTCGCCTCATTCATCTGTCCTTAATACAAGAGCGACAGTAGATCAGGCTGAAAAGATAGAGATATCCCAGATAGACTTGGATTGGCAACACAAGGGGGAGTTGCTCCTAGCTCGATGGGCCCATGATGCCTCAGGCCATCAGGGCAGAGATACTACCTATAAGTAGGCACAAGACCAAGGGGTGGATCTAACCATGGACAGTATCTCCCAGGTTATTCATGACTGTGAGACGTATGCTGCGATCAAAAAGACCAAGCAGGTGAAGCCCCTATGGTATGGTGGGTGGTGGTCTAAGTATGGGGAAGCCTGGCAGATTGATTACATCACACTGCCTTGAACCCGCCAAGAAAAGCGCTATGTGCTCACAATGGTAGAAGCCAGCACGGGGTGGTTGGAGACCTCCCCTGTGCCTTACACTACTGCCCGGAACACCATCCTGGGCCTTGAAAAGTAAGTCCTTTGGAGGCATGGTACCCCTGAGAGAATTGAGTCTGACAATGGGACCTATTTCAAGAACAGCCTTATAAACACTTGGGCTAGGGAACATGGCATTGAGTGGGTGTACCATATCCCTTATTGTGTACCAGCTGCTGGTAAAGTGGAGTGGTGCAATGGATTGTTAAAAACTACCTTGAAGGCACTGGGTGGGGGATCTTTCAAAAACTGTGAGCAAAGGCCACCTGATTAGTTAACACCCGAAGCTCCACTAACTGAGCAGGCCCTGCCCTATCTGAGCCCCTGCTTTCAATAGACAGAGACAAGGTCCCAGTAGTACATGTTAGAGGTCTGTTAGGAGAAACAATTTGGATTAATTGTGCCTTGAGTAAAGACAAACCCATCCATGCATTTGTTTTTGCTCAGGGACCAAGTCATACACAGAGGGTAATGCAGAGGGATGGAGAGACACGTTGTGAACCACAGGTAGATTTGATGTTGGGTGAGAACCACGTGTAAATACCACTGTTTGCTGAATGTCACTGCCACTATCTCTATGTAGCTATATATATATATATATATATATGTATAAATGTGTGTATGTAGAGTTGGAATATATTAGTTTGGGGATTAAGCTGACAATATGGAATAAGGGGTGGAATGTCTTGGGATGACTTTACAATACTGTATTCCCTATCATCTGCTTTATGCCCAGACATGGGTCCTGTAACTTTAAGCTAGGCCCAGGGGAAGGAGGGTGTTGTGGTTTTTACAAAGGCGTGTTCAGCTTTCTTAAGTGGTTTAACAGGGTGTCAATATTCAAAACTAGCCAGATGATTGGTTTTGTTGGGTCCAGAGGAAGTTGTTAGCAGTCCTCACAGAGAATAATTTCCATAATTGATGGATTTTCTCCTTAACTAAAAACCAAGCTATGTTAAAACATGACAGGGGGGAAGCTGGGGAAATTCTTTCAGCAGTCTGTGTTCAATCACATATCCTCCTCAGTGTTCTCTCAGCTGTGCTCTGTAGCATGGGGAGGGAGTACATCTTTTGCTTTTAGCTAGCTTCTTTTTTGTTAGCTGTGGCAAGAAGCTTTTCCTGGGACTGCAACAGCATTTCCTCTGGTGATTTTCTGTGGCTTTTCCTTCTGGAACCGTTCAGCTTAGCTCCGGTCTGAGAACAGACCATCACTAGGAGCCAGTGGGGAGGCCCCAGGACACCACATCCCGGCTCTGGACATTTGGAGGAGTTGAGCCACAGAACTCTGAATCCACCAGCTTTCTCTGCAGCAAGAAGGGTCAAATATTAACAACTACTCTCTTTTTTCCCCCCTGTACCTGTGTGCGCTCTGCTTGTTAAATAAACAGGTTTTTTTCACTTTCCTCCAAGAAATTCATCTTGTATGGGGGGGTGGGGGGAGGGGGGAGGGAGTGCCGAAACCTGCCTTCTTTAGAGGAGACGTTAATTTCAGGACATTTCCTCCTAATTTGTCTCAAACCAAGATAACAAGATAGCAGAGATGAATATTGTTTGGTGTAAAGCATGCTATACCGAAAGCCATGAACTGGTCAAAACTGTATGAGGCAAAGCAGGACAGTACTGAATCCCCCACAGCTTTCATGGAATGATTGAAAGGGACTGCCAGAAAATATACTAATAATGTACTAATCTGGATCCTGAGAATCCAGAGAAGGCCATACAGTTAGCAACTATTTTTATGGGGCAGTCTGCCTGGATATTAGAAGGAAACTCCAGAAACTGGAAGGAGCAGAGTCGTATGACTTAGGAAAGTTGTTAGATGAAGTGTGGAAAGCATATCTCAACAGGGATAGGGAAAAAGAACTATGTCAAGCTAGAAGGGAAAAAAAGAGACACGACAGACTGCTTGCAACTCTGGGAGTGGTTAAGGGACCTGTGGAAGGTACTAAGGGACTGGCCAATAGGGGAGGTTGGGGAGGGGGAACAAGGGGAAGGAGAGGAGGGAGGCTCCCACTGTTTCCTTGACAATGGTTAGGGGAAGACCAGTGAGCAATCTGCAAGGAAAAGGGGCACTGGAAGTGAGAATACCCACAGGCTGAAAAGCAGGATCCAGTCTTACAGGCTGTTACATTAGAAGATGAAGTTTGAAGGGGACCAGGGGATTCTACCCCAGCTGAACCCCTGGTTACACTGAGGCTGGGGAAAGAAGAAGTGGAATTTTTGGTGGAAACAGGAGCAATTTGTTCCATATTGAATACATGTAAAGGGAAACTTAGTAGAGATGTGGTAAATGTAATTGGTGCTACAGGGAAAAGCAAAACTTGGTCCTTTTTACAACCCATGAAATTTAAATTAAAAAAGAATTGGATTACTCACTAGTTTCTATATATGTCCAAATGCCCAGTCCCCTTGCTTGGGAGAGATTTATTGAGAAATTTGGATGCTCAAATAATTTTTCGTGATGGGGAAATACAAATTCAAATACCAAAATAAAAGGCATTGAGGCAAGGATTTTTATGTCACAGGAGTCAAATGAATTGGAAGAAATCCCATAGGAGGCAGAGAACACTGTGACCCTGTTGGTATGGGCAACTGAAATGCCCAGACGATCAAAAGTGGCCAAACTGGTGAGGGTTACTCTCAAACCTGAAGCTAAACCAGTAAGGCAAAAACAATATCCTGTTAACGGGAAGGCAAGGAAGGGGCTGGAAAAGCTTATAGAAAAATTTTTAGAATATGGGTTATGGAAAGAGTGTGAATCAGAATGTAACATACCAATATTACCGATTAAAAAGCAAAATGGGGAATATAGATTAGTGCAAGATTTAAGGGCCATTAATAAAATAGTACCAGATATTCATCCGGTAGTAGCTAGTCCATATACACTTTTGACTACACTAAAAGGGGAATATAAATGGTTTACAGTTACTGAGCTTAAAGATACCTTTTTCTGCATACCCTTGGAGGAAAATAGTCAAGCAATATTTGCTTTTGAATGGGGAATTCCCACCTTTGGATGCAAAGTTCAGTTAACCTGGACTGTCCTACCACAGGGGTTTAAAAATAGTCCAACAATATTTGGAAATCAACTAGCAAAAGAATTGGAAAAATTGAAGAAAATTAACACTGAAGGAGCAGTGTTACAGTATGTGGATGTCATTCTGCTGGCAGCAGAGACCTAAAACCAATGCCTACAAATGACCATAAATCTGTTGAACTTTCTGGGACAGAATGGTTACAGAGTAACTAAAAGAAAAGCTCAAATAGGAAAGACAGCTCTGTGGCAGAACATCAGAACATTTCCCCCCCCCCCTCCCCCCCCAGATGGTTGGTGCAGATGGAAGAGATAACCCAGGCTGGGTCAAAGGCCCAGCAAGGGGTCATCTCCTAGCACCGAAAGGGCTGAGGCCCCCAACCAAGAATCAACATCTTGGTCTGGAGAGGAGATGTGAGAAGAGATAAAAGAAAAATAAATATCATTGACCAAAGACACTGCCTTACACTATAAAAGCCACACAAATTATTTTGGAGATAGAAGCCTCTTACACGTTCCATGGAAATATGTAGGGTGGCTTCTCCCTGAAGATTGAACGCATCTCCATGGTTACTTTTCTGTAAATTGAGAGCAAAGGATATTGATGTATGCCACATCAGCAACTAGGTGGTAAGATGAAACAGGGGGTTGCAAATTTAAATGAGGGTAGAGACCAATTTTGGATTTAGCTGGAGTCTGCTTGTTTAGTCTGTTAACTTGTGTGCTCACAAAAAGGCCTGCAGAGAGAACAAAGGAGATTCAAGGCTACTTAGAAAGGAGTGCAAGCTTCCAAGCTGAAGAGAGATAAGAAGAGGCCCCCCTCCGACCTTGGGGTCATACTGGCTTTACAACTTTTACAAGTTGTCGAGTTTTTTTCCACAAATCATAAGATACATTAAATCCTAATCTATACTATTTCTTTGCTAGTTGTAATATAGGTACCTTAATAATGTGCTGTATGTTATCTACTAGTAGTGTTTCTTTGTTTATCCTTTATAGTAAGAAGTTTGGTTAAAATCTTATGTCTGTTTTTCTTTGGTCTATTCAATAAATAATTCATGTTGTAATAGGCCTGGTCAGTAATTAGTAAGAACTTGCAACGAGAGTAGGTTTTGGGGTGCTGGCCACCTCAGAAAAGTTACTGTCTACTGCCAAAGGCCTGAGCAGAGGCAGAAACTTGTTTAAAACTCCCCTCTCCATTCACAACAAACTGTGAACTATTTGGGCTTTGAGATCACTCAAGGGCAGAGAAATCTTGGCCTTGACAGAAAGGAAGCAATCTGCCAAACTCCAGAACCACAGAACATCCAAGAATTACGAGGTTTTCTGGGAGTGGTCAGGTGGTGCCCGTTGTGGATATTAAACAGTGGACTTTTAGTGAAGCCTCTCTATGAAGCCCTAAAAGAAACAAAGGAAGGACAATTGGTGTGGAGTCCCACATGCCAAACTGCCTTCCAAGAACTGAAAAAGGGATTAATGAGAGCATCTGCATTAGGGCTTCCTGACTTAACTGCAAAAAATGCATATTTTATGATTGACTTTTCGCAAATATTAAAATGAATATTATATGTGTTATGTTAGAAAGTTATGCTGTATTAATTCTCTTAAGTAGTGTTGAAATACAGTTTTAGGTTATAATATAATGTTAAAATAGAAACTATGCTATATAAGATACTTTTTAACTAGCTCAAGAAAGAGATGAGATAATCAAGAAATTCTTTGCACAGAGATCACAGCAACAAGACAGTAAAATCCCAAAGAGAAAGAATTATTGCCTCCTTATTGTGAAGAACTAGTCTCCTTGCAGACTCCATGGAGTCTGACCGTGATTTACAAGATGAAGGGGTGGAAGTTGACCATAACCAGAAAACACCCTTTGTTTGAAAAGAGCTTTGAGTCATGTATGAGATGTATGAATATGCAACAGGTGTGGGATTCCCATTCTCTGAACCTGAGAGAAGCAGTGAGAGAAGCAGAGAAGAGAATGATCAAAACAATTCTTATCTCATTTGCTGCACCTCTGTTTGTGACCAAGTGGAATGCATTATGGAAGATTGTTTACCTGAAGGGCTTTGGTAATTGGATTCTGGTGTGAGTGTTTTGTTTTCTTAACCAATCTCTGAAAGCTGTGTCCTGATAGTCGGTCAGGAGAGAGTCATGAGATTTTGTTCAGTGGAGTGCTTGTTCAGTTTCAGTTTAGATGTAGTGTAATATAGTGCAATACAGTATGGAATAATATAGTATAATAAAGTAATTAATTAGCCTTCTGATATCATGGAGTCAGATGCATCATTCTTCCCAGATGTTGGAGTCCTGCTCATCATTCATCCTGTCAATCAGGCAAAAGTTCACTGATACAACAGGCTATTGCTTTTAAAAGTTAATCCTTTGTTAGTGAGCCACGCTTTTTCTGAGGAAAGCATCTGAACATTCATAGTCTTTGCTTTTATTGTCCTTTATTGTCCTAACTCTGATTGTCCAAATTCTTATTGCTCTAATTTGTATTACTATTTTTATAACCATTTTATTACTATTGAACTTTTAAAATTTTAAAACAAGTGATTAGCATATTTCACAATTTGGTGCCGTGACTTGGATTTAACACCTCGCTGCCGGCGCTCTAGGGGATTCCGAGTGGGGAAGGTGCACCCTGCCCAGTTTTGCAGCCTCGCTCTGTTTCTCCTGGGTGGCCAACAGACGCAGGTTGCAATCGGTGGACAAAAAGAGACAACAAAACAAAGAAAAGGGGAAAAGGCTCCCTAAAATCACGATAATTGGCCCCCTAAGACTAGTAGTGTGCACAAAGAACCTGAAAAGGAAAAAAAGGATTGGTAAGTACTTTTCGGGGGAAAGGTATGGGGGGATGAATGTGTGTGTGGCTGAGAGGCAGGCTGGTTATCCCAAACTTGCTATCTGTGTGAGGAGTCTACCATGCTGCATTTCCATCTTTTCATGAGAAAAACGGCCAGTAAAGAGACAAAGCAAGAGATAAAAGGAGTGAGAGAATCCCCCGTAGTAACTGGGACTGAGTCTCAGGGAGGGGTTGGACACCTCAGAGGAAGGGAGCAGAGGAGTTTCCTAGCCCAATCTACTAGGAAACAGGACAAAAGGGAGGGGCCCCTAAAAACTCTGCTGGATTGAGGGATGAAAATGCCTGAGAGCATCTGGGGTTGGACAACACAGCTGGATTGAGGGATATCCAAGCATACCGGGGCTGGCCAGTTACATCTGAAATTGTAACAGGTGATTTGAAAGTAAAAGGTACCTTATTGTTGTCTTGTTGTGTGTGAGAGTGAGTCACACACAAAATCAGCCTCAACTTCCCAGGCAGGTGGGACGGGGGGGGGGGGGGGGCTGTGGAAAAAGGTGTATGTGACCTGCAAACAGGCCATTGTTCCCCAGGGCCGGTGAGGGCTGTGGCATAAGGTATTGGTGACCTGCAAACAGGCCATTGTTCTCCCAGTCCTGTGAGGGGGCCATAACTAGAGTGTGAGTGACGCGCAAATCAGCCTCACAGGTGAACTGCACCAGAGGTGACCAGAGTCAGGGCCCTTCCCAGAGGCCCAGCAATACTGAAACCGGATACCAACCCCAAGGCGAAGGGGGGCCACAAGGACTCATGATTCTCTGGTGACTTCGTGTTTTGAGGATGTGAAAGAATGTGTGGAAGTGAATGAGAAATAAAAGTGAGTGAAAGTAAATGAATGAAAGTATATGTAATGTAGAGTGTGTATTTTAAGCTTCACTATATCTCCTTGGAGGGAGGTGTATTGTATTGAATAGTAGTGTGAGAAAAGGTTTTTTTTTATTTTTTTGAGGGTATAGTCAGAAGAAAGTGGTATTCAGGTTGCTAGTGAAAGTGAGAAACAGAGGCAGGGGATGAATAGATAAGATCTTGAAAAATGGGACAGAAAACCAGTAACTTGGATGCAGGGAAAAAAAAGGGGGAATATATTGTACTAGCAGAGATACCCCAAAATAGCCCTTTGGGAGTTATGTTAGTTGACAGAGATACAACTCCTTGCAAAAGCAGAAAATACAGGGTATGCAGTAGTTGAGAAAAACATGCAAACTATGGAAAAAGGGAAATTAACCTTAAACTAGTAAGCTCAAAGTTGTAAATTATATGCTCTAAAAAGAGCACTAGAATATTTAGCACGAAAGAAAGGAACTATATATACTGATTCAAAGTATGCCTTTGGAGTAGTACATAACTTTGGAAAAATTTGGGAAGAAAGAGAATTACTTAATTCAAAAGGAAAAGGATTACTACATGAGAGACTTGTTTTAGCGGTTTTAGAGGCATTAAAATTACCTGAAAGAGATAGCTATAGTACATATTAAGGGATACCATAAAGGGAAAGACCCCAGAAATAAGAGGAAATAATCTGGCAGATCAGGAAACTAAAGATGCAGCAGAAAATAGGGCTGAAAGAGTTATGTTAATATTAACTCCAAATGAGGAAAAATTGGAATTAAGCAAGATAGGAAGAGAGCAAGATGGATCTGAGAAATAAAAGCTTACTGATGGAAGGCAATTACTTAATAAAATGCTTACTAGGAAAATATTAGAAGACATGCATCAGAAAACCCACTGAGGTACCCAGGCTTTGTGTGATCATTTTTTTAAGGAACTGTGGGTATTGGGATTTTTAGTTAAGCAAAACAAGTCACTGAAAGATGTTTAACATGCCAAAAGATAAATAAAAAAGGGGTGATGAGAAAAACAGCATTAGGAGGTCATGAGTTAGCTCATCAACCATTTCAAAGTATCCAAGTAGAAGCTTGGATTTTTTAGGCTCTGGATTTATTTGTAAAAAACAGTTTAATCCAGAAGAAAAAGAATATGCCTCATGCTGGGTGGGAGATCGTAGGAAAATAAAATCTTTAAAATATCAAAAACCCCTGAGACAAAGCAATAAAAGAAAGAAGGGTGAAAGAAAAGGGCTGGGAACAAGAGATTACCTCCTGTGTTCCCGCTTGTTCCCCCACCCATTCACAGCTGCACCCCCCCCCTTAGCCCCTGTCCCTGGCTCCGGTCTTGCTGCTTGTGGCTCCACCATTCGATCCAGCCCCTGTGCCAGCTCCAGCCCTGTTGGTGAGTTTGTCTGCCCCGGTCCCAGCCGCCTGGCCCGCAGCCCCTCCGCCGGCCATGCCAGGGGGAGGTCTGTCCTGCCACGTGGTCCAAGGTCACCATGCCAACTGCACTGAGGGGGGGGCCCGTCTGTCCCGGCCATCCCATCCCCAGCTGCCCTGTCCATCCTGGCTGCGCTGGGTGCCGCCGCTGCTACCCGGGCCTCCTGCCTGCTTTGTCTCGTCCAGGAGCTGCTGGATCAGCCACCATTAGCCATGTGCGGGCTATCCACGCTCCTGCTCAGTCTCCCAGGAAGATCCCCCTCTGGCGGTTCCGGCAGCAGACCCCCCGCTGCACCTTGGAGGACTAAGGCTTGGCATGGATGCCTCCCCTCAACCCCCCTCCTGCCCTGCATTCCATTCCCTTGGTAACCACAGCTCCGGCTGTTCAGGGAAACTCTCTCTAGAGGAAGCACCTCCTGAGTGGGGTCAAAATGATGAGGAGGGGAGGAAACACATGAATAATTATCATAATTTCATAATCAAGGGAATGAATGAGGTGGCATCCCAAAGGCAAAATGCAAAAAATGCTTTTAAGGGACAGCTTTCAAGAGAGAAAGAAAAAACTACAACAGAATAGTTTCACAGACTTAGGACATTGTAATGTATGGTAGGGATAATTCATGCTATTAATGTATGGTATAAAATATTGTAAAATCCAAAAACTATGTCTCTGACCATCCCGGCCGGGAGCAGCTGTCTATTCAGATTACAACAAGTTCCGGGACACAAGATAATGATCGACGCCTTAACCTAAGAATAGAAGCTTCCAGGGCAATGATCACCGGTATCCTGAGTCGTTGGGAGCCACCCAAGAGTGATTATCGCCTTGCCGATTGCATCTATCAAGATAGTCAGCAGCGCCAAACTGATACATCTGAATACATGGCTTCCCCGGAGCCTATTGATGCTGACTACACACCTGGACCCGGCTTTTGTCCGGCTCTGCACATGGAAAGAAACAGCGATGCATGTGAAGAGTTACAAAGGAAATTTGGTCATCTTTGCCTCGGGTACAATAAACTGTATAAAACCTCGCTGCAAGAAGCAACATTCGTGAACGGGCAAGACTCTGACACTCGAGGGGTCAGGTCCAGGTTCACCCAGCGCCAATCCCGGGCTCGACGCTGTCTCTTTGGCTGTGGTGGTCTCAGAGACCAAAATTCGGTCGCGCAGACAAATTAATAAATCTTTGTTAAATTTTTGATAATTTTGGCTCATGATTTGATCATTTATAACAGACATTATGAGAGAAATGGCACTAATCAGGTAAAATATCTGAAAATCTTCCGAGAGATGGGCACAGAAGAGGAATAGAGAAGTCATAAGCTCTATATTTTAGAAGACAGATACCATCTAGAGTCTGTAATAACTTAAAAAGTAAGTCCCCAAGAAGAAGGATTAGAATTTGTGGTAGACACAGGGGCAGAAAGAACCTGCCTGTTAAATATTCCAAAAGGTTATAGTGTAAGCAAAGACACTGTAGAAGTGACAGGAATAAAAGGAAAGAGTTTCACAGTTCCTGCCATTAAAGATGTGGTAATTGAAGGAGAAACTAGAATTTAGATAGGGGATGTATTATTAGTCCCTGGGGCAGGTAGCAACTTACTAAGAAGAGACTTACAGGTGAAACTAGGAATAGGGGTTATACCAGAAGAAGGGAAAATGATAGCTAGAGTTTTAAAACTTGGCCAGGAAGATGAGAAAAAAATTAACAAGGAAGTTTAGGCTAAGAAAGGAAATAGGGGAGGAATATTGACCCTATAAGGGTCACAATTGAGAGAGAAGAGTGTCCCATATGTGTCCTATATCTTTAGAAGGACAGGAAAGTTTGAAGCCAGTAATAAAAGGACTTATAAAACATGAGACATTAGAATTTTATATGTCTTCTCATAATACCCTTATTCTCCCAGTAAAGAAGGCCAATAGAAACTATCTTTTATTATCCGGAGAAACTAAAGTTGAGGTTAAAAAGGCTACTATATAACTTTTGATTTTTCTTGGGGAAAAAAAAAAGGATTAAGGGTATCAAAGAGGGAAATCAGAAAACTACTCAGATTATTGGGATATTGCAGATTATGGATTGATGGTTGCACACAAACAATACAATTTTTATATGGAAAATTAACAAAGGAAAATGATGTTAAATTAGAGGAGTTGAAGTTAAAACTGGTCTAAGTACCTGCTTTAAGCTTACCCTTGTTAGAAAAACCCTTTTCATTTGTACATAAATGTAGAAAATGGACTAGCTCATAAAATTTTAATTCAGGAGTGGGGAGGAGTAAAGAGACCAGTAGCTTATTTATCAAAGATGTTGGACCCAGTAAGCCACAGCTGGCCAGTATGTATTCAGGCTATAACAGCTACTGCAATCCTAGTAAAAGAAAGTTGTAAGCTTACTTTAGGAAGTAAACTAGTTGTGTGTACACCTTGTACAGTCCGAGGTGTGTTTAATCAAAGAAAAGAGAAAAAGGGAAAAGAAAAGAAAGTAAGAAGAGAAGAAAGAGAGAAGTTGAAGAAGGGGGAGCGGTCATCAGCAGACTGGTGTATTAGAATGTGGATGTCTTGGTGCTGGAGGAGGACAAGAGTTTGAATGCAGTTTCTGCATGAAGGGCAGGGAAGTGTCTTAACACATGGTTGTTGGGAGGTTATTCAATGCCAAACTGGGATCCAGAGAAGATTTAACAGAACGGACCCTCCTTGAAGAGAAAAAGAAGATATGCTAACTAAGGAAAAAGAATGCCAAGAGCACCTGGGGACGCCAGGTTTGGGGTTATCAAGGCTAGAAAGTGTTTGGCCGCTCTCGTACCAGCGGCGGGGTCTCAGGAGCGGGCTAGCTCAGTGGCGGAGCTGCTGGGGGCGGCTCCCAGCCTGCCAGGGTCCTGAGTCCAAGATAGCAGCCTTGGCCCCAGCAAGTGGGTCGAGAGAGAGAGAGAGAGAAAAGAGAAAGAGAGGGAGGGGCGAAGGGGACCCAAGCCATGCACCCAGGGTCCCTATGCCCGTGGCTGTCTGTAACTTTCTTCCCTGCTCCCGCTGAGGCAGGATCTGCCCTGGCTGGAGCTGCTGCAATAAAGATGAGATCAAGGCAGAGATAGCTGACTCTCCAAACCTCACAAAGTGGTTTAATTTTTTTAAGTAAGCTTTTTTTCTTTCTGATTTTTTTTGATGTTAAGAAGAGGAGGCTTTTGTTCTGAGGAATGGGTCTATAAGGCTAAACCAGTTAAATATTGCCCAAAAAAAAGTAAAAAGCAATAGATGTGATTCATTCGTGTTAAAATCGGCCTGGCCTTTCTTGTTTAACTAATTGTAGCTCACAGAAAGAATTTGCCTCTGCAGCTATTAGCACAGCTGGATACAAGAAGAAGAGGCAGCTGTGGGGAAAGCTTTTAGCTAAACCCAGAAAGTAAAAAAAAAAAAAAATTAAAAAGGCTAATAGTAAAAATCAATGCAGTATTGTCTTTCTTTTATCATTGTGCTATTAAGAAGTCCTTTTCAGGTATTACTGAGGCAGCAATCCGAACCATGGAAAGAGGGTGAATTCATGCCAGCAAAATCAAAGGACTTGTGAAGGAATCTGAGGAATCTATATCACATCTAAATATCACATCTAAATTGGGTGATACCAAATTGACTTTGAAACGGGGACTGGGTGGTAATGGTTTGGGTAGACCCAAATGATCCAAGGAAGGTACAAAGAATAACAACAAACTGAAAAATAAGACAAAGCTTACATCACTGGTTTCAAGCACTGCCTGAATAAGCCTTGAGATGCCTCCGACACCTCCTTGGGGAGGAATATTTCAGACAGAAAGATCAGGACTGTTTTGGTCAAAGAGTTCTTATATTCTGACCTTAGCCTGTGAATTGTACAGGGAAGAAGGGGAATTACCCTTTCCATCAGTGCCATACTGTAAACTTTATTTGATTCATCCCAATACTAGACATGCTAGCTGGGTTATAAGTAAATGTTTGAATTGTGGGAATAATTAGTATTGTAGTTCACAGAATCTATGCTTTTGTTGCAAGAAGTGTTGAAGTAATAACTTTGTTTTGTGGATGAGAATTATTAGTGCCTGTTGAATGGGAGATACCTGAGGAACGGTCTGAAACCACAGTTAAGGAGTGTCAAAAATGATTGGCCTAGAAATTAGTAAAAAGGAAGTGACAAAGGAAAAAGAGGGCAAGCCTGGGTTGACCACTGTACTCGCCACCGAGAAGATCATATACACCTGCTGTGGGTTGCAACCCCATAGGCAGGGAAGGTGGGGGTGTGAGAGATGGTCTGAAGTTCCCCTCATCTGCCTCATGACCATCTCAAGGACAAGATATTGGGACCCTGGGGACCCCGGGGACCCCGATTGGAATTCTGGCCTGCCAGTGATGGATGAAAGCCTAAGGCCCCTGAGCAGAGTTCTGGCCTGCCAAGCTATTGTTTGCAGGTGTGTTTGCTGCTATGGAACACTGAGCCTGGTGGAAGAAGAAGGGGTGCCTCACCCTACGTGCTCGCACCTGCTTCATGACAATAGCCCAGGAATTCCCCCACCTCTTGGCCTGGTTGGACTTTTCTGGGGTAACCTTTGGTGGTCCCCACGGAAGACCCTTCATCTGCTTTACAAACACCATGAAGGACGGACTGAGATGGGAGAAGCCTTTCCCTCAAGGACTGAGACATGAAACCCCTATATGGAGAAGCTCCCCCTCCTCCCAAGGACTGAGACTGAAACTCCTAACTCAGGGGAGGTGTTTGGGGACTCGACCTGACTAAAGCAAGATGTTTGCCTGCAGGTGTGGCCATTGGACTAAGAAGACAATGGTTCTCACCTACTGCTGAGAATATGGACTGTTTGTACCCGTCTTCAATGCCTTCTTTCCCCCCAGCAATTTCAATAGACTATTCTTTATTGTATCTAATCCCCCTCAGTGATTTCAAGACCTGTCCCCCCCCCCCCCCTCAAAAAAGGACTATAACAGAACCTCGAGTTAACCAGTGTCTTTGAGATCTCTCCAACATAACAGGCGGATCCTCGGCCGGACTGCAAAGGACTTTGTCTCTATGTTTGGCAGCTATAACCCCCGCCCTCTCTCGCTCCCCATTTCTCTATCTTTTTTTTCCTCTCCCTTAATCCCTCTATCGCATTTGCTGTGGTCATTCAATAAAAGGTGCGTTTGTTTTGATTAATACTGAAATCCCCACTGTGCTGTGTTTTTGCACTCTGAGATCAGTAAAACAAACCATCACGACTCCCCGCTCGTAGAGTGGATCGTGACAGGGGGGTATAAGCCATACCAAACCTCTGTTATTCCTGTTTCTGTCACTCATTTGTTGTCTTTTCCCTTTACGGGATACCAACAAGATTGTGTCACAAATGCTACAGAAAGCATTACATAGAAAGAAATCAAAGTTCCTCTTTTATTACACACACCTATGTCAACAGCCACTGTTATAACCCATCCAAATTAAGTACCTGTAGGCAAAACAGAGAAAATTATTGGATTGCAAGAAACTTAGGAAAAAGTGGTAATAGGTGGGGAATTGAATGTCCAAAAGGAGAGAGATGGATTTGTTTTACATTTAATCTTAAAGATACAGTTCAGGATTCAGTAGCAAAACAACTAGTAAACAAAAAGGTAAAACCAGCACAGCAATCTAATTCTTTATTGACCCCAAATTATATGCTGAATCGTATTATAAGACTCAAAGCAGTTATAGAGATGATAACAAATGAAGCTGCTCAGGCATTGGAATTAATATCGAGTCAGCAAAGCCAGACAAAAACTGTAGTGTATCAAAATAGATTGGCTTTGGACTATTTACTGGCTAAAGAAGGGGGTGTTTGTGTGTCGCAGACATCTTTTATGGAAAATCCTTTCCTTAGGATTTTTCCTCCTGAGAAGCTGAGAGGCCTCAGGAACAAAATCTAAATATTGATTATCTGCTGCTGTGGAATGCAACAGGTGGATCTTTGATTGGCCCATGTTGGATGTTTGTACTTAATGGCCAATCACAGCCCAGCTGGCTTGGACAGAGAGCCTGAGCCACAAACCTTTGTTATCATTCCTTCCTATTCTATTCTTAGCTAGCCTTCTGATGAAATCCTTTCTTCTATTCTTTTAGTATAGTTTTAATGTAATATATATTATAAAATAATAAATCAAGCCTTCTGAAACATGGAGTCAGATCCTCGTCTCTTCCCTCATCCAAGAACCCCTGTGAACACCGTCACATTTGTGGAAAGTTTAATATATCAGATTGTGTAAAATAGATGACAATGGGGATGTCATTCTGGAAAAAGCAAAAGATATCAGAGAAAAATAACCCAGGTACCAGTCCAAAATTAGAAAACCATGTTAAAACCTAGCTGGTGGGGTAATGTATTAGAAATGATAGAAGAAATTAAGATTTTTCCTTTTATCTGTTACAACTGTTTTGATATTTCTTCCTTGTTTAATCCCCTGTTTTATTTGATTACCAGCATAGTCTAGAGAATGCAGGTAGACAAGAAATATTGCTCAAGCCAAATGATTTACAACGAATAAGAGGGGGGATTGTGAAAAATGTGTATTTTATGATTGGCTTTTTGCAAATATTAAAATGAATATTATACGTGTTATTTTAGAAAGTTATGCTGTAATAATTCTCTTAAGTAGTGTGTAAATATAGTTTTAGGTTATAACATAATGTTAAAATAGAAACTTTGCTATATAAGATACTTTTTAACTAGCTCAAGAAAGAGATGAGATAATCAAGAAATTCTTCGCACAGAGATCACAGCAACAAGACGCTAAAATCCCAAAGAGAAAGAATTATTGCCTCCTGATCATGAAGAACCAGTGTCCTTGCAGAGTCCATGGAGTCTGACCATGATTTACAAGATGAAGGGGTGGAAGTTGACCATAACCAGAAAACACCCTTTGTTTGAAAAGAGTTTTTGAATCATGTATGAGATATATGAATATGCAACAGGCTATTGCTTTTAAGAGTTAATCCTTTGTTAGCGAGCCATGATTTTTTTTGAGGAAAGCATCCGAATGTTCATATTCTTTGCTTTTATTGTCCCTTATTGTCCTAACTCTGATTGCCCAAATTCTTATTACTCTAATTTGTATTACTATTTTTATTACCATTTTATTACTATTGAACTTTTAAAATTTTAAAACAAGTGATTGGCGTATTTCACATTAACCAAGCCCTTTGAACTGTTTGTACATGAGAGGCATTATTTAGCCCTGGGGGCCCTGATGCAGAAGCTGGGAACCTGGAGGAGACCTGTGGGCTATTTCTCCAAACAGCTGGACAACATGAGCAAAGGATGGCCAGGATGCTTGTGAGCGGTTTCTGCAACTGTTCAACTCATCCAAGAGGCCAGGAAGTTCATTTCTGCACAGCACATAACTGGTTTTATCCCTCACATGGTGATTATCTGTATTGGAGCAAAAGGGGGGACATTGGCTATCCCCCAGCAGGATGCTCAATGTCATAGTTTAAGATGGGAGGAATTTAGGGAAGTGAGGCAAAAGTTTTTTGTGTAACCGATAGTCTGTTGAACTACTGAGAAGCTGGACATACCAAGTTGTGCTTTTGGAACAGTATTATGTGGAATTGAAGATGACAGTAGCCACAAATCCAGCCATGTTCCTCGATCCAAAGGCAGTGGATAAGGGAGCCCTGATGCGATTGTCTCCAAACTGTCAAACAGGTATATTCCAGCAAGACTGATTTGAGAGATGATCCAATAGAGAATCTTGATTTAGAATTATTCACACATGGGAGCAGTTTGATGAAGGATGGAAAACAGATGGCAGGATATGCAGTGGTAACCACTACTGAAATATTGGAAGCTCAATCTTGACCAAATAATACGTCAGCACAAAAGGCAGAAATAATAGCACTAAAACAAGCATTGAATTTGACAGCAGACAAAAGGGTGAATATTTGGACTGATTCTAGGTATGCATTTGGTCTAATTCATGCCCGTGGAGCTATATGGAAGGGAAGAGGACTGCTATCAGCTCAAGGATCAGTTATTAAACACAAAGAAGACATTTTACAACTTCTGGAAGAAATTAAAAAAACAAAGGAGGTGACAGTGATGCATTGCAAAGCACATCGACCTGGGCAAACTAATGTTATAGTGGGAAACCGATTGGCAGATAAAGCAGCTCAAGGAGTAGCTGAAAAAGTCGTCCTAGCCCTCGTGCCACTAAGACAAATTGACATATCTGAATTTAAGCCTAATTATGACAGTGAGGATCAGTGCTTAGCAAACACATTAAAAGCCACTAAGAATCAGGAGGGATGGTGGCTAACAGAGAGTCAACAGGTTATAATTCCACCTTCTATAATGAGGAAAATAATGGAAAAAGAACACAACAAAACCCATTTGAGATTGAGTCCATGATATCTAGTCTCCAAAGGTCTGTACTCAGTGTAGGAATGACTAAAATAGCAAAATCAATCCTAGTGAAATGTCTAATTGGTTTAAAAACAATCCCATATATAGGAAGAGGCCACCTCCTGGAACAACTAAACAGGGAAATTCACCTGGGCATTACTGGCAAATAGATTTCTCTAAATTACCCAGACAAAATGGGTATAGGTATCTTTTGGTATTGGTAGATACTTTTTCCAGATGGCCAGAAGCCTTTCCCTGTCACACCAATAAAGCTGGGGAAGTGGTAAAAATCATGCCTTAAGAAATCATACCAAGATTTGGGGTGCTACTTGGGATGTCTGCAGATAGAGGCCCACATTTTATAGCAGATGTGGTGCAACAGCTGAGCAAAACTCTAGGTATAAAATGGGACTTACACACACCTTGGTGACCACAATCAAGTTGAAAAGTGGAAAGGATGAATCGGACTTTGAAATGACAAATTAGCAAAATGTGTCAAGAAGCTTCCTTAAAGTCAGAATTCAGCAGAGGTCAAAAACCAAAGTAAGTCCCTATGAATTGCTGTATGGACAGCTGTATTAAACATCATCCATTCCTGGAGAAATGCATTCAAAGGGAGAAGCAGATTAAAATCTATGCTTAATTTCTTTCAGAAAATCTCTAGCTGGACTCCATCAGTTTATAACTGTATCGGGATCAGTTGTTTTGGATGCACCCATTCACCCATACCAACCTGGGGACTTTCACATATGTACACATGTGGAACTCTGAACCCTTAAAAGAAAAATGGAAAGGACCCTTTCAAGTCCTCCTGGTAACCTACGTGGCACCTAAGGTGGAAGGAGTTGAACCCTGGGTCCATCACACGCAGGTAAAACCCGCAACTACACATTAAATACAGCAGAAACAAGATTAATTAACACCGTGGAGGGTTTTTTGTATATAAATCCTATTTTTTAGGTATATGATATGATTTTCTAGGGATATTATTTATTAGATCTACATAAAGATGATAAATAATGGCATATTTATAATAATAATAAAAACTATGTTGTTAATCTCTGTGAAGGGAAATGTGATCTTAAAGCTAGTGCAAGATTTTGGCAGATTACACAATGTAACCTCTATAACAGCTTATTTTCCAACACCAACCTCTGAAGAAAATCCAGTTCCATGGGAAGTTTCAGGCAGCAATTTGACAAAAATTTGGAAACACATGTGGGAAGGAAATAGTACCCATGCCAATTGGACAGGGATGGAAGGAGAATATTCTTTACAATGATACTGTTGAGAATTCTAATAGCTAAAAACAAGATCTGAAAATAACCTCAATTAATATTTGTTGGCTGACAGATTGCACTAATACCCCTTGGGGATGTGAAATACCAGAAATATGGAACAGCCCTCAGACAGGACTATATCCAGCCGGTTCAGTGGTGTCTAGATTGGGAAGAGAGTCCAGGCCACACAGAGGACCCCTTATAGGTTTGTGTAAAATATCCTGATTTAATTAGGTCAAGGCAAAAGGATCCAAGGACAAAGGAAGAGTGGAATTGCATTCAAACATACATTTGTACTAGTAGAAATCCTGAGATACAGTAGCTCGTGGCTGTGGCCCAGGCTTTAAGGTTGGGATGTGTTTGTAGAAATTATTCTACCTTTCTTAATGACACCTGGTCTCACCTAACAAATAACAAGACTTGGAGAGACACAGACTGTGAGCAGGACAAGGTAAAACCATTAGGACCCACAGTACGGGTAGGAAATAATGGAATTTGGACCACACATTTGCCCTTAGGAGAACTGAGAGTGCAATGGACACTGGGAGTATTATGTCCCTTGTGGAAGGAATCACCATTGGAAACCCAAGTATGGGGAAAAGTTCATGATGAAAATGTGATGAAACTTGGAAACATCCCAGTATGGGAGTTTTAGTGAGATGGATTTAGGAATCCATCATTACTCCTTAAATATCTACCTTTAGGAACAGACCAGCCATACACAATTTGACTCTACAAATGGAAACTTTAGCAAATGCAACTCAATTGGGGTTTACTGAAATAAATGAACAATTGTAAGACACAACTAAAATGACCTTACAAAATAGATTTGCCTTAGACTTATTGCTGTTACATGAACATGGAATATGTGGATACTTGAATTCAAACAACAATACTCGTTGCGTGTACATTCCAAAGGCGGCTGCTAAGTGGATGATCAAATAGAGAGGATAAAATTGATTGCTACATCTAGCAAAGAATTAAGGGCAGGATTAGAAAGTAACTGGTTAAACAAAATATTTAAAGGATTTGTATTTTCTCTAACTGGTTGGTTGGCCTCACTTTTGCAAAGTATAATTGTGATCATAGTAATAATCGTGATTAGGATGCTTGCTTTAAGCTGCATAAAAACCATGATTACTAATGCAACACGAGGAACTTATATGATGTTAGTAAAAAGGCAAAGTGAGGCTTATGAAGGCTTGCAAAGAAGACAAGCTTCACAAGCCTCAAAAGGGGGAAATGTTGCCAGATGAAAAATCATTTGCACCCCGTGGGATAGTACAATGCTTATTCTTCAAAGAACACTGGCCTATGGAACTGTACAATGCTTATTCTGTAGAACGAAGAACTGGAAAGCATCCAGCCCAGTTGTGCCAACTTTTAACAGTTCACCAAGTGGTCAGGTATGACTTTGGGATCATCGACCACCAGGGACCACCAAAGAGACCCCCAGAACAGAAGAACACATGCTTAAAGGGGACGGAAAATATATTAATGATTTGGGGGAAATAATTATCATATGTCTGTTTATTCCAGGAAAATCAAGAAATATTAATGTGAAATATAGTATATAAACAGGAGCTTTTTCTGTACTCATCACACACCATATTTTGGAGGAGATATTCCCTTGTGCATCCAGCCAAATAAAGAATGCCTGCTTCTTAATGCTGCATTGGTGTCAAGATTTTATTTTTTCTGTTTTTTGGTAGTACACCACCTTTATTAAGAAGTTTTTTTATCAGTTTACCCCTCACAACACCCTTCAGAAGCCTCCTGGAATGTTTCTGTCCCATTTTCAACCTTCCAGCAGATTTCAGGAAGTTCCAAGTCCCTCATAAAAACCAGCATCTATAATCTGAAGACTTCCTCAGGTTGTTTAAAGGTCTTGTCCCCTTCTTCACACTGATCAGATGGTCTGTAAGAAACTCACACCATATCACCCCTTACTAGTCTCTTCTCTGTTCCTGAGTCACAAGCTGTCAGACAGCCTGTCACCTACTCAATAGAAAACCTCTATATTCTTGAGCTACTCCTTCATGTAAGGAGCCATCCTCTCTGCTTTCTTGCCTTTCATAAAGAGCTGTTAGCTGGAGATGTACCATTTTATAAGACCATTTCCAGGTAAAACCTCTAGGTGAGATTCCTATTAGTACTTGATGAACTTCAGAAGTCTTTTCCTGTAAGCATTTGAATGTATGTAGAATAGCTGCAAATGGATAGGATAAGAGACCAGATCAGAAACCAGCCTCCTTTTTTTGTCAAAAATACATGAGAATATGGTATAATTCTATGAAAGGAGCAAGGAAGCACAATGCAGCTACTAGTTCTAAAGTTTGCTCTCTCTCTCTCTCTCTCTATATATATATATATATACACATACACACACACACACTGTATTATATATACCATTGATATTTAACCAAGGAAATAATAGTTTTTATTTTACATCAGAGAAGGCCAGATGGGCAGTGAAACTCCGGGAATTCCACCTCCTAAGTTCAAGTCCAGTTGATATAGCTAGGGGAACCTGGAGGGGGCACACTACAGATAGGAAGGTGCTGTCCACTGAATATCACAGAACAACCTGGGACCTGCTGTGTGCTGCAGGGTGGTATGTGCTGGGCTGTACAAAGAGGAATTCCATGTGGCGCCACTGTCTTCACTGTGTATGAGACGGGGACTGCGCCCTGATGGATCTGCAACAAAAACACGTGTGAAGTAAGCTGTTACAAGGGCTTTGAACAATTATGGCATGACAGAAAAAATGCTTTCACATAACATAAGGAAGAAATATTTTTTACTCTGAAGGTGTTTAAGAAGGCAAATACCTGCAATCCCTGTCCTTTACCAAAACAAACAAAAAAATTCTTCTCACTGGAGTATCACTATTCAGCCAGTCCTTTTAGGACAAGGCCAGGAGGGGCCTCTCAAGATGTTAACTCCTCTAAGGCACCATTAGAGACACTCAAAAGCATCTCAAATTCAGAAAAGCTGCCCCTCGGACACACTAAGGTTAGTTCTTAAATAGGCAGCAGTAACCACCATGCAAAAGCCAGCAGGAAAGGGGGACCACATCCCTACAAGCAGTGAAAGAATCTCTTCAACTTGTCCTCGCAGAGCAATTAAATGTTAACCCAGAGACTTATGTTTTTGAATAAAAAGAACTTCAGATATATTTTCTTTCCTGTAAATAAGACGATCTCTGAATGCTTAATCAGGGCAACACTCCAGGCATGTGTCTTAACATGAGTAAAAGCAGTAGTTGAAATCAAAGATTAATAGTAGAGAACATCATGGCTTATAGCTATTTTTAGTTAGCAGTGTTCACTTGAAACACAATCATCAGTCTAAGGGTCAAAAGTACTTAGGACCCAGAAACGACTCAATTACTTGTACTACATCAGGAATCTAGCAAAAATTGCAAAGAATCATAGGTAGGTAATGTGGATCCAGAGGATGCAATTATTTTGAAGAAACTTCCATCACAAAGAACTAAAATGGAATTTACCCTTGTAAAACGAACAAGCAAGAACAGATCATTACAACCTATAGTGCTGCATGGGGTTGTTGTGACCCAAGTTCAGGACCCAGAGACTTGGCCTTGTGTCTTGGGGTGATTTTATGATGATACTTTATTCCTGATCATCTGCTTTATACCCAGAAGCTACTGCTCTAGCTTTATGGTGGATATGGGGGAGGGGCAGGAGCCTGGGAGCTCCTGCACCAGTTTTGTTCAAAGGCTGTCTCAGGAGCATGATGGATGCAGCATGACCTGGACGTTACTTCGTTGCTTCGCTACATTAGTTTTTTGCTAGATTAGGCAAAAAGTTGTTGGTTTTTTTTTTCCTTTCCCCTGGCCTGGAGGCTGCAGCAGCAATCCTTTTGGTGCCTTCTGTTTTGTTTTCTTTTCTCTTGAACTGTTTGGTGAAGTTTTGGTCTGAAATCATACAATCACCGAGACGGTCAACCAGGAGCCTGCTGGAGCCACCCCAGCCAGCCCAAAACCTCAGGAAAAGCTGAACCAACAAGAGAAAGGACACCAAAATCCAAAAGCTTCATTTTCTGTGAGGAGACCAATGCCAGAGGTTCAACAGGTTCCCATCTGCTTTGCCCGAGCTGCTGCATGAACTCCTTTCTTCCTTTCCCTGAGACAAAGGGGCTGGATGCTATTTTGCCTTCCCTGCCTCACAGCCAGACAGCACATTTTTTCTTTTATTTTTCATTTTGATTTTTTTTGCTCTGCTGTGGGTTGATGGGTATATGTGTGTGCAGGGTAAGGTTCTGAAAGTTCACTATCGAGCATTTATTCAATTTTTTTTTTCTGTGCCCTACTGGCACCTTGTTTGTTAATAAACAAGTTGGTTGGGTTTTTTCACTTCCACCCACTGGTATTTATTTCTCTCATTGGCAGAAAAAGAGGATTACTGAAGCCTTTCTCTTTAGAGAAAACACTCATTCCAGAGTGTTTTCTCCTAAATTTGTCTCTCAACCTAGACAACTCATACAATTGACCTTGGCCCATCTATCCAGCCTGTCCAGATCCCTCTGCAGAGCCTTCCTACCCTCAAGCAGATCAACCCTCCCACCCAACTTGGTGTCATCTGCAAATCTACTGAGAGTGCATTTGATCCCCTTGTCCAGATCATTTATAGAGACATTAAACAAGACTGGCCCCAGTACTGAGCCCTGAGGAACACCACTAGTGACTGGCTACTAACTAGATGTAACTCCATTCACCACCACTGTCTGGGCTCAGTTTCTTTCCTAGTAAAGAGTACACTCATCCAAGCAAGCCATGAGCAGCCAGTTTCCCCAAGAAAATGCTGTGGAAATGGTGTCAAAGGCTTTACTAAAGTCCAGATAGACAACATCCATACCCTTTCCCTCACCCATTAAGCAGGTCACCTTGTCATAGAAGGAGATCAGGTTAGTCAAGAAGCAGGACCTACTGTCCTGGGTTGACAAGGAAGTGAGTTTTTCGGGAAGTTGTGGTCAAACCAATCAGTGCTCAGATTTGAATATTGGCACCTGGTGTGGCCACTGGAGACATGGATATGCCTCTGAGAACACTGGGGGTTAAAAGCAGAGAAGTCCCAGGGAAACTCTCTCTTGGTTCCGGTCTGCCCAGCCACTGGTTGGGTGGGGGAGGGGAAGCCACGTGGCCTGGGCTGAGGTAGGCCAGGAGCCCCTGCAGGACGGAGGCATGGAGAAACACTGAGAGACATCGAGCAGCTCTCGTGAGGACGTAACTCCCAACTCTGCCTGAAAACCAGCAGACAAAGCTGCACTCTTCCTCCTCCTCCGTGCCATTCCTGGGAGCCGCGGCGGTGTAAGCGCGGACCCGTCGGTTCTCCCCACCCGAGCTGATCACTTTTAATAAAGGCATTAAAAAGAAGAAAGATCTCCTGGCCTGTTTATTTCATAAATCAACAGCTATCCTAGTCAGGCTACAGCCAACACCCCAGGCTTGAAGCCAGCAGCTAAACCAGACAGTGAGCCTAAGCCACCGTCAAACCATGACACCTACCTTTCATAAACCCATGCTGGTGGGCCGGATCCCCTGGTTGTCCTTCACCTATTGCATGATGGCACTCAAGATGATCTGTTCCGTGACCTTCCCTGGCATTGACAGGCCTGTATTTCCTTGAATCATCCTTCCAGCCCTTCTTGTAGAAGAGCACCACATTTGCTAACCTCCAGTCAACTGGGACCTCCCAGGTTAGCCAGAACTGCTGATAAATGATTGAAAGTGGCTGTTGGTGGTTAGGTTTCTTTTCTTTTGTTCCTTCTTACCTATAGAATTTTTCCCATAAGTTGCTAAGAAACACTGACTACTGGGTACTTATGGGTACTTAAGAAAACAAAGAAGTGGCCAAGCTCAGGGGGAAGGAGGGCATCTGGTTGTATTTCTCTCATGCTGGGGAGTTTCTTTCCAAGTGACAGATACCACAAGAATAGAGGCAGGTAAAGGATGAGGGCTGGGGCAGCTGTGGGACTCTCTCACTCTTGGCTTTCGGAGGAGGATGGTTGGAACCGCTGCTTGGAAGGGAATTGGTTGCTGCTACCAGAGCCCAGACCAGAGCTGTTTCTTCTGCCGTGAGAGGGACCTATCCCCATCTGTTCCCGGGCTGCTGCTGCCCCACCCCCACTGCTTCTTCTTCACTGCTCCGAGTTTTTGCTACACAGTAGCTCCGCACCCCCAGCCTGCCGAGACGTCCCGCAGGTTCCAGCCACAGCTCTGGAGTTTCTGATACATCTCATCTGCCGGCCTAGGATCTTTGCTCATTCTTGTCGTTCCAGCTTGGGGCTCCTGAGACTCCTGCTGGGGCACTGGGATTGACTGCCCCAGGGGTTTGGGAAGCAAAGCCTCTCTTCCATCCCTTCCCATCATGACCAAGCCACCATTACCATGTGCATCGTGACACAGCGCCCCCTGCAGCCAGGGCAGAATCATTGCACCTGCCCTGTCCACCAGGTGTCACCAGCACCCCTGCTGGCTGTGACCATAACTACATCAAAGGGGAAAGTGCCTGTGTCCAAGAAAGCTGTCACTGGGTTCCTGGTTCTGTTTGTTGTTAATGCCATAGTTGTTGTTTGTTTGCCTTGTTATACACACTAGTAAAGATCTGTTATTCCTATCCTCATATCTTTGCTGAGAGCCCCTTAATTTCAAAATTATAATAATTTGGAGGGAGGGGGTTTTCACTCTCCATTCCAAGGGAGGCTCCTGCCTTCCCTAGCAGACGCCTCTGTTGGAAAGGATGAAAGTTTGACGAGAAAGTTTAACAGGTATGTATGCTTGGCAGAAAGATCTTTGAATGTAGAATCTGAGAACAAAATAGAGATGGAAGCAAGTTTTCATATAGAAGAATAATAGAAGTGTAGACAGGTTTGCTGAGCCAGTCTTGCTGGACAACTAATAAAGCAAAGGTTATGTTGAGTTGGAAAGAAGTTTTATGACTTAGAGCAAAGGATAAGCTGACTACAAAAAAAAAGGATGTTTTTTACCGAGCAGAAAGATACTACAGGCAAACAAGACATGTCAATGTGGCAAGTAGAAAAAAAGTCTAAGAATTTTCCACTGGAAGAAAACTGAAAAACAACTTTAAGCTTAAACTGAAACATACTAACTCATGTGATTGGATAGTATTAACCATAATATGGTAATTATAGTAGTTATGATAGGCTATAGGTAAAAGTAAAGGTATAGATTGGTTCTTATGTATTAAGATGCTCAGAAAAGTATATAATGCAATGTAACCAAAACTAAAGGGTCTTCAGACTTGTCTACAGCTGGAGCTGACAGCTGTAGGCACAGGGTCTGTCACCCACCACCCTGGACTGTTGTAATATCTTGGGTACAATAAACTGCATTTTGAAGAGCTGCCTGAAGTCCCACATCTCTAGTTACGGCTCTTACACACCTCTTTCAAACCAAGACAGTGGCTTAGTGAGCATTTCCACCAGCTCCCTCAGTACCCTTTGGTGGAACCCATCGTTCCCCATAGACTTGTGTGTGTTTAACTAGTGTAGCAAATTGCTGACCATTTTCCCTTTGATTATGGGGACTTCATTCTGCTCCGTCCCTGTCTTCCAGCTCAGGGGATTGAGGGAAAGAAGGCATTAAGTATATCAGCCTTTTCCTCATCCTTTGTCACAATGTTCCCTTCACATCCATTAAAGAATAAAGATTCTCCTTAGCCCTCCTTCTTCTGTAAATGTATTTATAGAAAAAATTTGTATTGCTTTTTCTAGCAGTACTGTCCTGGTTTAGGGCAAACTTGGGAGAAAACCTTCCAAAACAGGCCCCCTCCAGAAAGCAAACTCACACGGCCCCTCCCCCCAACTGGTTCAGGAAAAAAATTTCCTCAGAGACAAGTGGAGAAAACCTGTTTATTTAACAGGCAAAGCACTCCCCAGCATAAAAAATGAACAATACCAGATGACAAAAGTCATTCACTGTTCTGAAGAGATGACAAATTCAGAAAGTCTCTCCTGTGGGTAGTCGCTCTGTTATCAGTCCCTCCAGCACTGGGAAAGGCTGCTGCCCAGAGTAAGCCCTGGAAGGCTACAAAGTGCAAGCTCTCAGTGCTCCCTGAGTCCCAGTCTGGAGCAGGTTCGAACAGTTCCAAGAAAAGAGAAAGAAAAAAACAGTCCAGGGAAAACTTCTCTGCCTCAGCTAGCTAAACTAACTAAAACCAAAGGAGCACTCTGGTTTGCTCTGTCCGTGCCCAGACAACACAGTCCCAGGGCAGAATGTGGAGGAGTGCAGTCTGATAACAAACTTCATGCTTCTTCTTCTCCTCGCCTTTGCTCTCAGAACCAGTCTTGAAGGCACAGAATATAATATCTAGCATAAACAAAACAGGCAATTGGGGATACAAGCATCAGAACATCACCCTAGAACAAGTACCCAGATTAAGTTCTAGCTGGGCTTTGGCTTTCTTCCTGCATAACCTCATGACATACTCCTCCTGAGTTGTCTACCTCTACAACCAAAGAGAAGCCAAAGCTCTCTGTTCAGCCAAGCTCTTCTTCAATAGCTTAGTATTGACACATAGGTATGGCTTCTGTGCTTTTAAAAACCTCCTTCTTGAAAAATGTCCAGCCTTCCTGAACTTCTTTGCCCTTCAGGACTGCCTCCCAAGGGACTCTGCTGACCAGGCTCCTAAACAGGCTGAAGTTTTCCCTCTGCATGTCTTTGGTAGCAGTTCACAGAATCACAGTCACAGAATGCTTTGGGTTAGAAGGGAGATCATCTGGTCCAATCTCCCTGCTAAAGCAAGTTCACCTAAAGCAAGATGCACAGTATGGTATCCAGGGGGGTTTAAAATATCTCCAGAGAAGGAAACTCCACAACCTCTCTTAAAAGCCTGTTCCAGTGCTCTGTCACCCTCAAAGTAAAGAAGCTTTCCCTCATATTAAGATGAACCTTGCTGTGTTTCAGTTTGTGCCTGTTGCCTGTTGTCTTGTCTCTCAGCATCACTGAAAGAGTTTGGCTTCATCTTCTTGACATCCTCCCTTCAAATACTTATATACATTGATATATGTCTTCTTAGTCTTTCTCTGGGCTAAACAGGACCAGCTCTCAGCCTTTCCTCATGGAAGAAATGCTCCAGTCCCCTAATCATCTTTATAGCCCTCTACTGGACCCTTTCCTGTAGTTTATTGTCTTTCTTCAACTGAGGAGTCCAGAGCTGGACACAGCCTCACAAAGGCTGAGTAGAGGAGGAGGATAACCTCTCTCAACTTGCTAGCCATAGTCTTTCTAATGCATCCCAGGATACCATTGGCCTTCTTAGCCACAAGGGCACATTTCTGGCTCATGGTTAACTTGTCCACCAAGACCCTCAGGTCCTTCTCTGCAGATCTGCTTTCCAGCAAGTTAACCTCTAGGCTCTACTGATGCATGGGGTTATTCCTCCCCAGGTGCAGGACCCTACACTTGCCTTTGTTGAACTTCATTAGGTTTCTCTTCATCCAACTCTCCAGCCCATCCAAGTTCCACTGGATGGCAGCACAGTCTTCTAGGGTATCAGCCACTCCTGCCAGTTTTGTATCATCAGCAAAATGATGTTATGCTAACCCTCCTCCTTACTTCTCTGAGAATTGAAAACTCCATCATTTAATGATCACTATGCCCAAAAGAGCCTCCAATCATCATATCACCCACAAATCCTTCTCTGATTACAAACAACAAGTCCAGTGGGGCACCTTTCCTAGTTGTCTGACTCACCAGCTGAGTCAAAAAGTTCTCTTCCACACACTTCAAGAACCTTCTGGACTGTTTCCTCTCCACTGTATTGTATTTCCAGCAGATATCTGGTAAGTTGAAGCCTTCCATGAGAATAAGGGCCAACAATCATGAGACTTCTCCCAGCTGCTTATAGAAAATTTCATCTGCCTCTTCATCTTGATTGGGTGGGGTTATAACAGACTCCCATCACGATATCTGCCTTGTTGGCCTCTCCCCTGATTGTTTCCCATAGACAGGACTCTTTCATACCATCTCTAGATAATCAAAACATCCCATGACATACAGGGCTACCTCAATGCCACTCCTCCCTTGCTTGTCCCTTCTAAAGAGTTTTTAGCCATCCATTGCAGCATTCCAGTTGTCCAAGTCATTCCACCATATTTCTATGATGGCAGCTATATCATAGTTTTCCAGCTGTACAATGGCTTCTAGCTCCTCCTGTTTGTTGCCCATGCTGTGTGCATTGCTGTAAATGCACTTCAGTTGGATTATTAATCCTTCTAACTTTTGGGGGAAGAAGCGCTAATTCCTATGTGTCTGTTCTTAGACACTTCCATGGTTTCTAACACATCAATAACCCTTTTGTCTTTGCTGCTTTGTGGATTGTGGTGGCAAACAACAGGTCTGTATAAGGCCTCGCTAACTGAATCCTTGTTCAACATAGCCGTGGGAAAGCTAACAGCTCTTCATGAAAACAGAAGTCTGCAACAGCGAAAAACAACTTATTTCCCTGCGAAAGAATTCTACAGATTAGGACTGTTTTCCTGCACCTGTTTCAACAATCCCAACCTTCTCAGCTTTGAGAATGAAAACAATGTCTCACAAACAATCCTTTCTTGCATGTAGAAACCTTGTCCAAGACTGACCAATTACTACAGGGTAACAGCTTGGTACCAACCAATAGAAGATAGACACGGGAGGGTTTATAAAACTCTATATAAAGGGGTGTATAAAATAAAGTTTTAGCATTTTTTGCTCCTTGACAGTGTGTCTTGTCTCTCTGAAATGAGGTCAACAGCGACAGTGGATCGCCATCCTCTACCCCCACTGAGATGGCAGACTGAAGGACCTTGCTAGCATACCATCCCTCAAGCATCGGCATGCCCCCCTGATTTATCTCTAGCAACCCTGGTTTTAACCCTTTCCCTCTTCAGATCTAGTTTAAAGCTCTTTCAAGAAGTCTTGCTAACTCCTGTGAAAAGATCCTTTTCTCCCTTTGAGACAGGTGTACTCCATCTGTCAGCATCAGTCCTGATGTTGTGTAGGTGTAGTGGTTTTGTGCTCCAATTTGAGTTACGGCACCAATTAATGTGATAGGTTGAGCGCTGGCCAAATGCCAGTGCACCCACTAAAATTATTTATTCATTTTCTGCTGTGAGATAAGGATTAGGAGAAGAGCAAAAGCAGGCTCAAAACTTTGAAGAGTGTAAAGAAAACTTTACTTACAGAATTAAAAGAAGAATAATAAGAATCAGAATAAACTTTCAGAACACCTCTCCCCACTTTTTTTTTTCATTGACAACGTAAAGAGACAAAACTTGGAACCTTCAGTCAGTTTACCACCTCTAAAATAGTCTTTCTTCAGTTCACTTAGGGAGAGGAGTCTCTCCTGCCATGCCATGGAGACTTCTCCACAAGAAACAATTCTCTTGTGGCTTCAATGTCACAGTGAAACAGCTGCCCAGGAGATGGAAATCTGTCACTATGTGAAAGTCCCTCCCCTCGACTTACAGCTTTCCCCACAACTTTTTTCGAGGGCTCAGTCTTTAGCTAATGGGGTACCCTTTTAAGGATGAGCTCCTCAGAAGTAAAGGTTCTCTTCACACCTCTCTGAAATCATCTTCATCTCTGGGAACAAAAATATTCCTCTTCTCCCCTGGGGGCAAAGGGCCTTCATCACTTTTCTCTCTCCCTGTTTAAACTTTTCATTTGATCACATCACAGCTACTTTAACATCTGCAATATCACAGCTATTTCAACATCTGCTTGCTTCAGCACAGGTGCCTTTGCTCATGCTTACAGTTTGAATGTTCCAACCCCCCATGCTTTTCATGAATTACAGGGAGATTTTAGTGTATTATAGTCCATCACCATGGTCTTATAAGAGACTTTCAGACCAAGACTAGGGCATCTTCTCATTCTCCTCCCATCCTGGATTTGGCTCTTCTTCCTTTATTGACCTTGGTGTCTCTATGCTGTTGTCTTCACATGCTTTTACCTTTCCTTTTCTCTGATTCGGGAGAAGTGGCACCTGCAGGTTTATTTGTTTTTAAATGGAATTCTACAGCACTGAAAGAGTTAATCTTACTCGAGCCTTGCATTAGGTAATGGCCTTTGGCTGTTGGTCACATGACCTCTCATTGATTTCAGCTGCATAATTTTCCACAGCACCTGGATAGTTCTTTTAGCAGCATGATTCCAGTGGCCACACTGAGGGGGCTGCACAGGAACTCAGCAGCAGGAGGAAACAGCCAGGCAGAATTTCATTAGCCCACGCCGTGGCCCAGACTGGCCCAGAGCTGCTCCCGGGGCCAGGCGGACCCCAACTCAGCCAGGCCCCACTGCCTCCCCTCCCCTGCCCGGCCACTGCACCAGGAGGGGAGGCAGAGCTTCTATCTTCAAAAGCCAGAAGCAAGAAAGACCTTTTCCCACTCCTCTTTTCTTAAATATATGGATTTGTAGGGCAATTCTAGCTGTTTATTGTTTCTGTCAGACACAGAGGAAGCTGTAACATTTCCACAGGGAAGGTCACTTCCTTTCCTTACCAAAAAGACTCAATTGAGGCAAACCCAGGACAGTAGGTCATCCAGCATGAGTTCATGAAGGGAAAGTCTTTATGTCAAACTTAATTTCCTTTTACAACCAGGTAACCTACCTAGTTGAACAAGGGAAACCAGTTGATCTCATCTATGGATTTCAGTAAAGCTTTTGATATTGTCTCACAGATCCTTCTGGACAAAATTCCCAGCATACAGCTGGATAAACACATCATGCAATGGGTGAGCAACTGTCTCACAAGTTGGGGACTGTCCTAGGTTGATAAGGAAGTGAGTTTTTTGGGAGGTTGTGGTCAAACCAATCAGTGCTCAGATTTGAATTTTGGCACCTGGTGTGGCCACTGGAGACATGGATACGCCTCTGAGAACACAGGGGGTTAAAAGCAGAGAACTCCCAGGGGAACTCTCTCTTGGTTGCGGTTGAAAGAGGTCAGACCTCCCCTGCCCAGCTGTGGGCTGGGCAGGGGAGGGGAAACCATGTGGCCTGGGCTGAGATAGGCTCTGGAGCCTTGGACGGAGAAGGGGGTTAAAGGCCCCCTGCAGGATGGAAGGGTGGAGGAACACTGAGAGGCATCGGGCAGGCCCCCCCCCCCCCGCCCAGGAGAGAGAGAGAGAGCAAGAGAGGGAGAGAGCCTGTGCCTGTGCTTGTGCCACCTTGAAATTTGATATCATGTGCCAGCCACTCATCCAAGAAGGAGAAGGGGGGGATGCGGCGAGAAGGTGCCCGGCTGCCGTGGGAGTTCTGGGCAGGCAGAGTCTGAGATTTTAACCCTCTTTTGGGACAATGAAAACTTTACGAAACACTAGTCCTCCTTGATTTGAACAAGAAGAGAGACAGACATGAAATAGAAGGAAATTGGCAAGTGTGGTGGAAGTCAGAGCAAGTGAAGGATGTCAGAAGAAGATGAAGAAGAATTCTAGGTGGGAGGAGATGATGAAGTGGCCTTTGGCTGGACTTTTCTTGCATAGCCATAGACGGAACCAATGTCCTGTAACACAGAGACTGCGTTTAGGGGGAGGCAATGGCTTGAGCCAAGAGAGTGAGCTGCTGCAGTGACGCCGAGTGCAGGAGTGAAGAGAACAGAGAAAAAGATGAGGAGGGTGTGGTGGTGCCCTCTGTCTGCAGGGAAGAAGAAGATCTCTGTTCTGAAGACCCTCGGCCCCAGGGGAGATGAAAATGGGGGCGACTGTTGTCCCAAAATGAGAAACTTGTTTTTTGGTACTTGGCAAAGCATCCTTAAAGGGAACCCTATAAGCAGTTTTGATCCATGAACGGTGGTGAGAGCACTGTATCATGGAAGGAAGATGTCACGTGTCACGAGGGCAAATTTTCTTCGGGTGGTGCCATGTGTGACATGGAAACACAAGAGGTTTCAACTGTGTTTCCTGGGGAACCTATGGTACAAGAGGGACTCCTCTCTCCCTTGATGAACTGAGAATTGATTATCTGAGGGATGGTAACTTCATTGAGAATGCAAGGTTTTGTCTCACTGTACTGTGTTGGAAATTGGGTGGGGAGGAGGAGGAATGTTTTGGAAGGTTTTCATTCTATGTGTGTTCCTTTTTACATATTGTAGGTTAATAAAGTTTTTTTCCTTTATTCCTAAGCTGGAGCCTGCTTTGCTCTATTTCTGGTCACATCTCACAGCAGACACTGGGGAGAATATATTTTCATGGGGGCACTGGCATTGCGCCAGCATCAAACCCTGACAGGGACAAAGGATTATAGTGAATGGGGTAATATCAAGCTGGCAAAAAGTCATTAAGGGGGTTCCACAGGGTACTGTTTATGGGACAGTTCTCTTCAACATCTTCATGAACACCTTGGATGCAGGACTGGAAGGAATCCTAAGTACGTTTGCTGGTGAAACTGAACTAGGAGGACCTGTTGACCCTTTCAAAGGCAGAGATGCCCCATAGAGAGACCTAGACAAATTAGAGGGCTGGGCAACCACCAACCATACGGAGTTTAATAAAGGTAAGTGCCAGATTCTGCAGCTGGGGCAGGACAACCCTGGATGCACAGACGCTGGGGAACGAGAAGTTGGAGAAGAGTGCCATGGAAAGGAACCTGGGGGTCCTGTAGAATGGAAAATTCAATGTGAGTAAGCAGTGCCCTGGCAGCCAAAAGGGCCAATGATAGTCTGAGGAGCATAAGGCACAGCATCACCAGCCTGTCAAGGGAGGTGATTGTCCCACTCTACTCTGCATTGGTATGGCCTCATCTTGAGTAATGTGAGCAGTTTTGGGAGCCACAATATAGGTGTCCTGGTTTAAAAGATGGGTGTCCGCCAAGGAAGGTGGGAACCTTTATGGAATGAAAAAAATCACAGAATCACAAAGTTGGAAGAGACCTTCAAGATCATTGAGTCCAACCCATTCCCTGACACCTCAACTAAACCATGGCACTGAGTGCCACATCCAGTCTTTTCTTAAACACATCCAGTGATGGTGACTCCACCACCTCCCTGGGCAGACCATTCCAGTACTTTAACTTTTTCTTAATATCCAACCTATAGCTCCCTTGGCACAGCTTAAGACTGTGTCCTCTTGTTCTGTCTGTTGCTGCCTGAAGAAAGAGACCAACCCCCACCTGACTACAACCACCTTTCAGGAAGTTGTAGAGAGTGATAAGGTTGCCTCTGAGTCTTCTTCAAGCTAAACAACCCCAGCTCCCTCAGTCATTCCTCATAGGGCTTGTGTTCCAAGCCCCTCACCAACCTCACTGCCCTCCTCTGGATGAGCTCAAGCATCTCAACACCCTTCCTAAACTGAGAGGTGCAGAACTGGACACAGTACTCAAGGTGCAGCCTCACCAGTGCCGAGTACAGGGGAAGAATGACCTCCCTGCTCCTGCTGGCTACACTATTCCTGATACAGGCCAGGATGCCATTGGCCTTCTTGGCCACCAGGGCACACTGCTGGCTCATGTTCAGCCAGCTGCCAACCAGTACCCTCCAGGTCCCTTTCCTCCTGGGCACTGTCCAGCCACACCGTCCACCGCCTATAATGCTGCAGGGGGTTATTGTGGCCAAAATGAAGCACTCATATATTGGACTTATTAAAAATCATCTTATTGGACTCTGCCCATCCATTCAACTGTTCCAGGTCTCTCTGCAGAGCCCTCCTACTTTCCAACAGATCAACGCATGCTCCCAGCTTAGTGTCATCTGCAAATTTACTAATGAAAGACTGAATTCCCTTCATCCATGTAATCAATGAAAATATTGAACAGAACTGGCCCCAGCACAGACTTCTGGGGGACATCGCTAGTCACTGGCCACCAGCTAGATGCAGCACTGTTCACCACCACTCTCTGGGCCCGGCCATCCAGCCAGTTCTTAACCCAGCAAAGAGTGCTCCTGTCCAAGCCGTGGGGTACCAGCTTTTCCAGGAGCATGCTATGAGAGACAGTGTCAAAGTCCTTGCCGAAGTCCAAATAGACAACATCCACAGCCTTTCCCCTATCTACCAGGCAGGTCACTTGGTCATAAAAAGAGACCAGGTTGGTCAAACATGACCTACCCCTCCTAAACCCATGCTGGCGAGGTCTAATACCCTGGCCATCCTGTAAGTGCTGCGTGATGACACTCAGTATAAACTGTTCCATTACCTTACCGGTACTGAGGTCAGGCTAACTGGCCTATAATTACCAGGATCCTCCTTCCCACCCTTTTTGTGAATGGGTGTCACATTGGCCAGCTTCCAGTCATCTAGAACCTCACCAGTGAGCCAGGACTGTTGGTAAATGATGAAGACTGTCTTTGCAAGCTCTTCTGCCAGCTCCCTCATCATGCTGGGATGGATCCCATCTGGTCCCATAGATTTATGAACATCCAAGCATTGCAGCAGTTCTCTGACTGCCTCCTCCTGGATAACAGGGGGGACCATTCTGGTCCCTGACATCATCTACCAACCCAGCAGGACAGTTGTTCCTAAGGACGAGACATCTTCCCACTACAAACTGAGGCAAAGAAAGAAGAAAGCACTTCTGCCTTCTCCTCATCTGCAGTTACTAAGTTCCTTCCCTCATCCAGTAGAGAACAAAGGTTGTTCTTACCCTTACTTTTGACGTTCATATATATTTGTAAAAACATTTTTTTTATCCTTTACAAAAGTTGCCAAATTAAATTCAAACTGAGCTTTGGCTGCCCTAATTTTTTTCCTACATGCCCTAGCAACTCCCTTAAATACTTCCTGAGAGACCTGACCTTCCTTTCAAAGATTATACATCCTCTTATTATTCCTAAGTCCCTTCAAAACCTTATTGCCCATCCAGGTTGGACATTTGCCTCATCGACTCATCTTTCGGCACACAGGGACAGTCTGTTCCTGTGCCCTCAAGATCTCTGTTTTGAAGCACGCCCACCTTTCCGTGACTCCTTTGTTTTTAAGGGCTGCTTCCCAAGGAACTCTCTGAGTAAGTCTCCTAAATAGGCCAAAGTCTGCCCTCCAGAAGGCCAATGTAAAAGTATTATTGATGTTCCTCCAGATTTCACCAAATATTGAGAAAGCTATAATTTCATTATCACTATGCCCCAAGTGGCCTCCAACCACCACATCTCCCACCAGCCCATCTCTATTTGCAAACAACAGATCTAACATAGTCCCTCCCTTGGTGGGCTCTCTCACCAGCTGTGACAAAAAGTTGTCCTCCACACACTCTAAAAACTTCCTGGACTACCTCTTTTCTGCTGTATTAAGTTCCCAGCAGATGTCTGGAAGGTTGAAGTCACCTACAAGAACACGGGTTGGTGAACCTGAAACATTCTCCAGCTGCTTATAGAATTAGTTGTCCACCTCTTCTTCCTGGTTGGGTGGCTGATAACAGACTCCCAGTAGGATGTCAGCCTTATTGGCCTTCCCCTTAATTCTTACCCAAAGGCATTCAACTTCATTGTCATTAGTTTAAATACCCATGGCATCAAAAGCTTCCCTAATATAAAGCCCCCCCCCCCTCCACCTCTTTCCCATTTCCTGCCTCTTCTGAAGAGCTTGTAGCCATCCAGTGCAGTGCTCCAGCTATGTGAGTCATCCCACCACATTTCCATGATGGCAACTACATTCTAGCTTTGCTGTTGCATGATGGCTTCCAGCTCTTCTTGTTTGTTACCCATGATGCGTGCATTGGTATACATGCACCTCAGCTGGGCTACTGATTTCACCCCTAACTCAGGCTTACCACCCTTGGGTCTGCTTCCAGACAGCCCATCTGCATCCCCTACCCCCTTCAAACCTAGTTTAAAGCCCTCTCTATGAATTTCCCCAGTTCATGAGCTAAAAACCTTTTGCCCTTAACAAAGAGATGGAGCCCATCCAGTTCCAGCAGGCCAGGTGCCATAAAAATTGCCCCATGATCAAAGAATCCAAAATTCTGCTGATGACACCAACCCCTGAGCCACTTGTTAATAACATGTGCTCTCCTATTCCTTTTTACTATGGCCGTATTTCTCTTCACAGAGAAAAGCAAGGCACAACTTCCCAAGGATATTTTCTGGGAATCACAGGGAGGAACCTCACAGAAAGAAAAAACAATTCTCATCTCATTTGCTGCTTCTCTTGTTGAGCTCATGTGAAATGTATTCTGCAGACTGTTTATCCAAGGTGACCAATTGCATCCATGTGTGTGTGTCAGGACTGTCGGCTGACAGTCACAAGTTTTCAGTAGTACAAAGTAGTTAGAAGTTAGAAGCAAGTATGATGTAGTATAGTATATATTTCTTTAATATAGTATAGTATAATAAAGTAATTAATTAGCCTTCTGATATCATGGAGTTCCATGCATTGTTCTTCCCTGTGGCTGGGGTCACCCTGCAATATGATATTTAACTTTTTTTTCGGCCACCAAAGGGACTGAACAGAACACTACCTGTGCTCCTGCCCTACCAACCACTTGACCCAGTGCCCTAAAGTGCCTTTTAATTGCCCTGACACTCCTCTTTTCAACCTCATCACTACTACCCTATAGTATCAGCAGTGGGTAATCAGAGGGCTGAATCAGCCCCGTACCTGGGCCCCAGGGAGGCAACAGACCTCCCTGTGGGATGCGTCCGGTTGACATTTGGGGGTCTCTGTTCCCCTCAGAATGGAGTCACCTACTACGACTACACTTCTTTTCTTTTTAATGTCAGAGGTGGTGATCCGTCTGACAGACAAAGTGTAATTGGGAGGCTCACTGGGCAGATCATTTTCTTGGATGTCATCTGGCTGGCCCTCTAGATCCAGGGCCTCATACCTATTCTGAAGTGGCACTTGGGTAGGGGATGGGGAGCAGGAGGGATTTTTGCTAACTCCCCTAGTAGGGACCCATTTCTACTCCCCTTCATCTACCAGGTGTCCTATTGTCTGACAGTGGGAGGCACGGGAGTCCTTTGACTCCAGGTGGGCCTCCCTCAAGGATGGTAGGGCTGAACTCCACCAATCTATTTCCCTTTCACTTTCCCTAATACTCCTTAGTCTTTCAACTTCTTCTCTAAGCTTGGCCACCAGTGAAAGGAGATCATTTACCTGTTCACACTGCAGGCAGGCTTCTTCTGCAACACCCCCTGGAACCACTGATAAACTCAAACACTCCGCACAGGAAGAGGCCTGGACAGACACATCCTTTTTGGAGGGTTCTACTTGTTTATATACACTTGTACTAACTGCAGTTTTTGATCGTGTAAAAACTATTACTAACAAAAAAACCCCAAAACCAACCAACCAACCAACCAACCAACCAACCAACCAACCAACCAACCAACATAAACTTAACAAACAACAAACTAAAAACCCCACTACAGGGGGGAAACCTGCAACCCTGACTGCTTACCCTGCCATGCCCTCAGAGACGTGCTACACCCCTATTTGCCGCGCTCCGGGTAGCTGCACTCCCTAGAGCCCTCTTTTAATCACCCTGCTGCTCACCAGAGGAAAGCCCCACTCTGTGCCTGCATGGCTAAGGAAATGACTTCTCCCTCCAAATTATTATAACTGAAATTACTGGGCTTTCAGGCAAAGATATGGGAAAAAGAATAACAGTTATTTACTAGATTGTATATACAACAAGACAGACAGACAGCAGCAACAGCAACAACACAACAAACCCAGAAAATCTAATACAGCCTTTTTTCTGCCTATCAAAGAATTTTTCCCCTTTGGTGGAGTTACAACAACAACCAGCAGGTGGCGCTGTTTGCTCCTGACAAGGCAGAAGGGTGCAGTGACTCCTCCATGGCTCCAGGGGGCGCTGTTGGCTCAGGTGGCTTCAGAGGGCGGCCGATTCAAGTTCTGAGCTTCCCCAGAGGGTTATGGTGGCTCCAGGAGGGGAGAGAAGGTGGGGGCTTTCAGTTTTCCCCAGCTCTCATGTGTCCTGTGCGGTATCCTGGTGGTGGTGGCGGCAGCAGCCAAGGCTCCAGTAAGCAGCTGGGAGGTGCTCTCTCCAGAGAGAAAGAGAGAAAGGAGGTGGGGGCCTGGCCTTTGCCCTTGGAAGTACCCATGCAGATCGTAGGGATCTCTCCTGGCAAGGGCATGTGTTGCAAAGAGAGTCCCAGTCCACGAACAGTTCACTTCAAGCAGCGGCCTCACCAATAAGCAAGTCAGGGGAAACTTCACAGCAATGCCAAACCCCTGGGCAGGAGAAGTCCAGCACTAAAACACCCCAACCATCTCTCCTCCAAAATGGACAAACTCTGAACTACCCCCAGCTAATAAACTGCAAAAACCACACCACTTCTCCCCCTCCCCCCTCCAACTATTCCAACAGTGTGCCAAGACATTGTCTCTTTATGGACATCCAGTTCCCATTTCCATGACAACAAATGGGAAGAAAATACCTTGAAGAAACCTAACCCCCAACAATAAGAAGGATATAAAGCTAATTGAGAGTGTCCAAAGGAGGGCCATGAAGATGGTGAAGGGCCTAGAGGGGAAGATGTATAAGGAGTAGCTGAGGTCACTTGGCTTGTTCAGCCTAGAGAAGAGGAGACTGAAGGGAGACCTCACCACAGTGTACAGCTTCCTTAAGAGGGGAAGTGGAGGGCCAGGCACTGATCTTTCCTCTCTGGTGACCGATGATAGGACCTGAGGGCACTGCATGAAGCTGTGTCAGAGGAGGTTTAGTTTTGGTTGGATATTTGGAAAAAAGTTTTCCCCTAGAGGGTGGTTGGGCACTGGAACAGGCTCCCCACGACAGTGGTCACAGAACCAAGCCTGACAGAGATCAAGAAGCTTTTGAACAATGGTCTCAGGCACATGGTGTGAATCTTGGGGTGTCCTGTGCAGGTCCATGAATTAGACCTCCATGAACCTCATGGGTCCATTCCACCTCAGGATATTTGTAAGAGACGGTCCGAAGTTTCCTTCATTTGCCTCACGACTGTCTCAAGGACAGAGACTAAGACCCTGAAGACCCTGATTGGAGTTCTGGCCTGGTTGAGGTGAATGCTTGCCAAGTGATTGTTTGCAGGTGTGCTTTCTGTGCCACCACAGTACACTGGCAAGGAGCGGCTTGCTCTATACGCTTACACCTGCTTCACGATCCCTGCTCGTCATAATAGCCCACGATTTTCCCCATCTCTTGGCCAGATGCCACTTGCTTTAACTTTGGTGAACCCCCACAGAAGATCCCTCATCTGCCTCATGACCGCCGTCAAGGATGGAGATTGAAGTCCCCTCCCAAGGACTGAAACTGAGACCCTTAAAATTCTAACACAGGGGCGCTGGCCTGACTGAAGCGGGATGTCTGCCGAGTGTTGCCTGCAGGTGTGTTCGCTGCACCAAGACTGGTTTCCCATGGGAACCAGTCCTGAAACAATGGGCCCTGCTCACTGCTGGGACTGGTTTACCCTGTTTGAAACTGGACTATCTGTACTTGTTCTCAACGGACTTATTCTCCACTGTCCTGTACCTGTTCCCTCAATATAAAAGACCCTGAGATTCTCCCCGATGTGAAAAGACGAATCTGTTGGCCGGACTCACCGACCCTATTCAGAAACCAACTGGCAAAGGCACTGGAGATTTGGACCGAAAATGGGCAAGTACCAAGAGACCAATACCTGTTGTTGCAGTATGTTGATGATATACTAACAGCTACAGAAGAAAAGCAACCTGTATAAAGGTAACCATTGAGATTTTAAATTCACTGGGAATGGGAGGTTATAAAGTATCCAGAGGAAAGGCACAAATTGCCCAACAGACTGTGATCTACCTGGGATGTGAAATTTCACAGGGGCAATGAAAACTAGGTACTAACCATATCCAAGCTATTTGTGCTATTCCAGAGCCCCAGAATTTACATGAGCTGCGAGTCTTCCTCGGGATGGCAGGATGGTGTCGCCTGTGGATCATGGACTATGGACTGAATGCAAAGCCCCTGTATGAAGCTCAGAAGACACAGCCATTCACCTGGGGCAAGCCACAGAAAGAAGCCTTCCTAAAATTAAAGGAAGCACTGACAACTTCTCCAGCATTAGGGTTACCTGATCTGTCTAAAGATTTTCAGCTGTTTGTACATGAAAGGCTGCGCCTAGCAGTAGGAGTCCTGACCCAATGTCTGGGAAGTTGGAAAAGGCCTGGTGGGCTACTTTTCCAAACAACTTGACAACATAAGTGCCAGGTGGCCTCCATGTCTGCAGGCAGTTGCAGCCACTGTGATGCTGATACAAGAAGCCAGGAAGCTTACTATGGGAAGACACATAGATGTCTGTGTACCACACATGGTAACCACTGTCTTAGAGCAGAAGGGGGGCCATTGGCTATCCCCAAGCAGGATGATGAAATTCCAGGTAGTACTGACTGAGCAGGATGATGTCACATTAAAAACAACTAACCTTTTGAATCCAGCTTTGTTCCTAGGTACCACAACTGAAGAAGGCCTATTAGAGCACAACTGTGTAGACGTAATAGAGTACACCTATTCAGCAAGAGAAGACCTGAAAGATGTCCCGATAGAACAGCCAGAGGGGGAGCTATTTACAGATGGGAGCAGCTTCGTGGAAAACGGAACCAGATACGCCGGATATGCAGTAACAACAGTCAGTACAGTAGTGGAAGGAAAGGCATTACCACCAAATACATCTGCCCAGAAGGCAGAACTGGTTGCTTTAACCAAGGGCACTAGAACTAAGTGAAGGGAAAAAGGTAAATATCTGGACTGACTCAAAATATGCTTTTGGAGTGGTGCATGTACACGGAGCACTGTGGAAAGAAAGAGGATTACTATCTTCTCGAGGTACGCACATTAAACATCAGGATGCAGTCTTGCAATTGATAAAAGCAGTACAAAAACCTGAACAAGTGGCAATTATACACTGTAAAGCACACCAATCAGGAAACTCCAAAATCTGTGAGGGAAATCAAAAGGCAGACTGGGCAGTCTGACAGGTTGCTTGAAGGGTGCAAACAACAATGGCATTGATACCTTTAAGCTTAATGTATCCCAATTCAATTTGCCTCCAGAACCAAAATATTCAGTAGAAGATGAGAGACTGGCATGTTTGCTAAATGCACAAAAGAATTCAGAGGGATGGTATGTGACTGCAAAGGACAAATAGTGGTACCCCCCTTGATAATGAGAGAAGTTCTACAAATTAAACATAACGAATGTCACTGGGGAGCAGAGGCAGTGGTAAAATTGCAAAAGCAAAGTTTAATTTTGGTACGGATGTTAACAATGGCAAAATCAGTATTGTCAAAATGTGATATCTGCTTGAAAAACAACCCAGTGGCTAGGCGACAAGAACAGCTCGGAAGAATTCGGATAGGAATAGAGCCAGGAGACTATTGGCAGGTAGATTTTGTAGAACTGCCAAGAACTCGAGGATACAAATACCTGTTGGTGGGGGTTGACACATTCTCTGGGTGGCCAGAAGCCCTCCCCTGTCGCACAAACCAAGCAAAGGAAACAGTTAAGTGGTTACTACAGGAGATTATTCCCAGGTTCGGGGTACCCCTAGGGGTATCATCAGATAGGGAGCCCCATTTCATATCTACAGTAGTAAGAGAGGTAAGTAGATTGCTGGGGATAACCTGGGAACTCCACACACCGTGGACACCCCAGTCGAGTGGACAGGTAGAGAGGATGAGTCAGACACTAAAAAGGCAAATCAGTAAAATATGCCAAGAAGCCAAATTGCAGTGGCCCCAGGCTTTGCCAATAGCACTGTTGAGGATTCGGATAAAGCCTAGGAGTGGGATGTCAGTCAGTCCTTATGAGATATTGTATGGGAAACCATATTGTTGCCGTTACGGCGTGGCGACCTGGTTCGGAGGGGTCCGGCACGGTGACCCAAGGCCCAGGGTCACTCGGTCCAATGCTACATACACCAATGTGGTGGACAGCAAATGGCGTTTATTGAGGGGTTTCAGGGGCATTTATGGCTTGGGCAGTCTGTGTCATTTCCCTCTGCTCATGTCCGCCCGGGTGTGGCCGGGTACAGAGCAAAGGTCAGACTGCAGGGTGAGGGGGAGCTTCTTATCTACCCGTACGGCCCGAGATCTTCCGCACGCAGGTCCCTAGTTCTCCACATTTCCCCCCCCCTCATGATTAGTAAAAATCTTATAAAATGTAAAGGTTACAAAATTTCATGGGTTAGTAGAATTAGCGTAAAATCGTAAGTGTGTTAGTAAGTGGCACGCTTTAAAGTAATTGTCGGCGCTCGAGAAACAAAATGTTAGCCGTTTCCTAACCCCTTTTAACAAATAGCACCAGTTTGTTTAATATGCAGGGCCCGAAGATTAGGGTTAGTAAGATTATAGTGACTGGGCCTATTAGGGTAGAAATCAGGGTGGTGAGCCATGGAGACCGGTTGAACCACGACTCGAACCAGCCCTGTTGAGCTTTTCTATCTGCTTTCCTTAGGTTTAGCCGATTTCTCAGTTCGGCCATGGAGTCTCTGACGACTCCGGTGTGGTCTGCATAAAAGCAGCATTCCTCTTTCAAGGCAGCACACAGGCCTCCTTGCTGCATGAGCAAGAGGTCCAGTCCTCTCCTGTTTTGGAGGACAACCTCTGAGAGTGAGGAAAGGGATTTTTCCAGGGAAGAGATGGATTTCTCGATCCTTTGCAAGTCCACATCAACTGTCATCTGCAGTTGTGCCAGTCCCTGATGTTGTGTTGCAAGGGCCGAGATGCCTGTGGCAGCGCCGGTAGCTCTTAAACCGAGGAGCATTGCGATGGTGACGCCTGTTATCACCTCTCGTTTGTAGAGTCGGTTGGGTTCTTCGAACAAGCGGTACACCTCTTCTTCTTGGCGATACAGGACTCTGGGGACAATTAGAACTTGGACACAAAAGTCAGTAGAATGGTCGAATTTGTCAAGGAGTACACATGGGTTTACCCCGGATCCGTGACAGACCCACATTCCCGATGCAGCTGGGATCACCCACTGGAACTTCCCTCCCTTAAGTTTGACGAATTCTTTGCAGACGTTGCCCATCTGCTTTGCCAAGGTTGCATTGCCAAAGCATTTGCTCTGGCCCGTAACTTGACTTAGGGTGATACCTCTCCGGGGGGTGTCCCATCTGCATTGGCGTGGATTGTTTGACTTAGAGAAGATGAATGGGAGATCGAAGGCAACACCTTCGTAAAAAGGGGGTTGTGCATCATAGCATAACCAGCATGATTCTGTGAAGTTCGGGTTGGATTGGTTTAACGATAAGAAGGTAGCATTTAACACACTTAAGAATGGATTGGAGAGGGTTGGTTTGGTTAAGAGATCGGATGGGGAGGCTAGTTTCGACCTCTGTGTTTCGCGGCTAGAACTACCGTTAGCTGCGATCTCTTCCCTGGGTCTACTTACTACTAGAACCGGATTGGGTCCGACTGATTGGGATACTGAAGCTGGGAGTCTGGTAATTCGCACATTCAACTACTTTTCTGACCCTTGAAGGACTACTGTCCATGCTTTGCCCACGGCCCAGCTGGGGTGATCCGGCTGCAAAACTGTCATGTTATAGTGAGTGCACTTTATGGTGGTTTCGATAGAAACTTCCCTGAAGGAAGACGGGTGTTTTGCAGCCTGCGGGTGCCCAGGTGAACTGTAGGAATCTGTCGGGCTCTTGTGGGTCCCACCCAGGTCCTGACGGCCTGGCGTCTGTAACTATTGTTTCACAGCCCCAGTGCC